>NC_073273.2:16360000-17017500 GCF_029289425.2 Pan paniscus | reverse complement strand
TATTTTATTTAGATGGTTGGCAATTTAACTGTGTTTAAGTTGTAATGTAGTTCTATTTTGGATACTGCAAGTTGACAATTTAACATTCCTTGCTTAAACTTGTGCACGCAGAAATAGTCCAAGTTCCCGAAAAACCAGGGATTATACTCCACCACCTAGAGACTATGCATACCGTGATTATGGTCATTCTAGTTGGGATGAACATTCCTCTAGAGGATATAGGTACTGTCATGTTATCTGGATTTATCAAATGGATTTCTTAAATTGTTCATTCGGAAATTGAAAAGACTTTTTTTTCAATTTAGTTATCACGATGGCTATGGTGAGGCCCTTGGTAGAGATCATTCTGAACATCTACGTGGAAGTTCTTATAGAGATGCATTTCAGGGATACGGTAAGGGTCCAGGATGGATTTGTAAATTACGGAATTTTATTTAATAGACCGGATTGTTATTTTAATGAAATTCTAAGGAAAATTGTAAAGGACATATGCAACATGTTTAAATATTGAGTATTCTTTTTTTTTTGATCATCCCAGAAACATATTTATTCATTTTCATCATTGTGCACAAATAATAAAATAAACAGTGCTTATCTGGTACTCATTATCAGTATAAAGCCTAGGGAATGATACGAAGGTGAGAACTTCAGTTAACGTTAAGAAAATGTGACTGAGCATTTACTTTAGAATTAAGTTTGTTAAGCTGCAAAATACTACTCTTACACTTCTCTTAAATAAAACCTTCTGACTATTGAAGACTTGATTAATATCCTGTCAACAAAGGCGGAGGAAAGCAGATATTTCCAAATAGTACTTTAACTACTTCATGCTTTAATGATAGCAGTAAAAATGTTTAAATGTAGTCCCACATATTATTTTATCAACCCTGCAGGGACCTCTCATGATGCACCATCCACACGAGGGCCTCGGATGTCTTATGGTGGAAGCACCTGCCATGCATATAGTAATACACGAGATAGATACGGCAGAAGTTGGGAGAGTTACTCAAGGAGCTGTGGTGATTTTCATTATTGTGATCGTGAGCATGTTTGCAGAAAAGACCAAAGGAATGCGCCTTCTCTGGGTAGGGTGCTCCCTGATCCTCGTGAAGCATATGGTAGCTCAAGTTATGTGGCATCTATAGTAGATGGTGGGGAGAGTCGATCTGAAAAAGGAGACTCGAGTAGATATTAAAGCAAGCATTCAAAATAATAGTTATTGCATACCAAACCTTGTTTGCAAATCAAAAATTGAAATGTTATTTCTGCATCGTTACCTGCATATTACTGACAGAAACATGTTGGTTTTGTGGAGAGAGGTAGATACTGACTTCCTCCATGAATTTTTTGAGGTATTCAAAGGAAAAGGAATTGTTTTCAAAGTAATTTCATACTTGTTGATGCTATTTGAAAAGTGTTTAGATGTAATATCTACCTTAAAATTTTCACAATAAAATTTTACATGTACTGCAAGATGCCTGGTGTTATTGGTTAGCCGCACATGCTTAAAGCAAATTCAATAGGAGAGTAAATTGTGTAGTTTGTTGTACGTTTTCCTTTGTTTCTTTGAACACAGATGCAAAATTAGGGATGTGTTATGTCGCCCTTGCAAGCTGCTCAAGTTTTCTAATTAGGCTGTTTCTCTTTAAAAACTAACAAGGTTAAAATGTTGGAGAAGTCTTCAGAAAGACTACAAAACTGTCTGCCTCACCAGAAAATGTTTATTTTTTAGAGGAATAGTACAGGTCAAAGAAATAATTAGATGTATTGATACTAAAGTTTAAGACATCCAGAACATTCTATGTGAAGCATTCTGTGACTGAAGAGGATAACGGTAATGAAAACTTTTTTTTTCACGTAAATCAGAAGTGAACCAGCTAAGTTTCTCAGGTGCATACCATAATGAATTTAAATGTTTGTAGTTTAAATAGTGGAAAGTAAGTGTTTTGTCTTGTGAGGTACCCACGTTAATTTTTTCTTGAATATTTTGCCAATGGATGTTGTAAATAATGGTGTAGTAATATGTTCTTAGAGATAGGAATAATCTAGAGTGGTTGGGATAGTATCACATTTTTTTGAGATGAAGTGTAGCTTTGTCGCCGAAGCTGGGGTGCAGTGGCTCTGTCTTGGCTTATGGCAACCGCTGCCTTCTGGGTCCAAGCTATTCTCCTGCCTCAGCATCCTGAGTAACTGGTATTAGATATGTGTGCAGCACAGCTGGGCCAATTTTTGTATTTTTAGTGCAGACAGCGTTTCACCTTGTTTGCCAGGCTGTTCTTAAAATCCTGATCCACCCTCCTCAGACTCCCGAAGTGCTAAGATCATAGGCATGTGCCTCCACTGTCAGCCTATCGTATTTAATTGATAATATGAATGGAAACACTTTAAACCTCATACTTAGAGGAAAGTGAAGTGTATAAAACATAAACAACAGCATAAAGTTTCCGACGGGATTGCTTAAAGTTTTAAGACATCATTGAATGATAAAAATATTTAGACCGAAATAACTAAATGAATTAATTTTCCTGATTATACAAACTAAAGAAATGAAATACATCAAGTTCCAGAAGTTTTGCAGTCCATAATTCTTACAATTGACAGACTAATCTGCAAGGAGGAAGTATGTTCTTGAAAAATTTTGACACAATCATCAATTTTTATAGGGTAAGTTTACAAATAATTTTAAAGGGAGAAGTTACCAACTTTGATTTTCAAGTGAGTTATTCGTGTTATGAAGTGTTTTCATTCACCTGTAGCATTGTGAGGATGAAGTGAAAAGATAAATCCCCCGAGTCTTGTGTATCTTACTGTCCATGTGTGATGGCTCAGGTCTCTAATTCTAACACTTGGGGAGGCCGAGGCTTGCAGAGCACTTTAGGACAGGAGTTGAAGACCAGGCTGGCCAACACCATGAAACCCCATCTCTACCAAAAATACAAAAATTAGCCGGGCATGGTGGTGCCTGCCTGTAGTACGTTGCAGTTAATTGGGAGGCTCAGGCAGGACAATGGTTTGAACTTGGGAGCCTGATGCTGCGGTGAGCCGATATTGCACCATGCACTCTAGCCTGGGTGACAGAGTGCGACTCCAACACAAAAATAATTATGTCAATCAACAAATATATCAATAATAAATAGGGTATCCTTCAGTTCAAGCAGTTATCGATTCTTTTTTCTTTTTTAGAGACAAGGTCTCACACTGTTGTCCAGCCTAGACTGCAGTGGCACCATCATAGCTCACTGCAGCCTTGAACACGGGGTTCAAATGTGCAAGCCTTCCATTTCAGCCTCCCAAGTAGCTGGAATTACGGACACACACCAACCACCATGCCCAGCTTTTGTGTTTGTGTGTGTGTGGTAGGGACAATGCTTTGGATATGTTGTTCAGGCTGGTCTCAAATTCCCAGACCGAAATGATCCTCCTTTCCTGGCTTCCCAAAGTGTTGTGATTATAGCAGTGAGCCACTGAGTCTGGCATATCTTTTCTTATTATGAGCGACATTCCACCTCACTGAGTCTGGCGTATCTTTTCTTGGTATCAGCGACATTTCACCTTTGCTCTTTTAATTATTTTGAGATGTACAATAAATCATTATTAGGTGTAGTCATCCTGTGCCACTGAACACTAGATATGATTCCTTCTAAGCAAGTATAATTTAACCCACCCCCATCCCCTCTTTGATCCCTCCCTTACCAGTTCACATTACTTGTATCAAAATATCACATGTATGCCAAAAGTATTTACAACTGTTAGGTACAAATTTTCATTCCCTTCCTCCTTCCCTCCCTTCCTTTCTTCCTTCCTGTCTTTCTTTCTTTTTGTCTCTGTATCTTTCTCTCTCACTGATTTATTTTTTTTTTTCAGACAGAATCCTGCCCTGTCACCTAGGCTGGAGTGCAGTGGCGTGATCTCAGCTCACTGCTCCCTCCTTATCACGGGTTCAAGCAATCGTCCAGTCACACCCTCCTAAGCAGCTGCGACTGCAATCATATGACACCAATCCTGGCAAATTCTTTGTATTTTCAGTAGAGACCAGGTTTCACAATATTTGCTCAGGCTGGTCTTGAATTCCTTTCCTTTAGTGATCCACCCACATCAGCCTCTCAAAATGCTGGGATCCAGGCATGAGCCACAGTGCCCACCCAGCTGTATGCATTTCTCTCTCCCGTGATCTCTCCTATTTTATTATTTTATTCTCTTTTTATTTCTGAGACAGCGTCTCGCTCTGCTGCCCAGGCTGGAGCACAGTGGTGTGATCTCACTTTACTGCAAACTCCATCACCAGGGTTCAATGGATTCTCCTGCATCAGCCTTCCAAGTAGCTGGGATAACATCCATGGGCCACCAAGCTTGGCTAGCTTTGGTACGATACTAGACGTGGCATCTTGTCATGTCTAATTGCGTATCTGTTTTAAAGCTGGATTGATCAGCAATATTGACTTCCTGGAATGTTTTATGTTTACAAAACAATTATAGTACTACTATTTAGCCTCCTCAGATAAAATATGGTAACACACAAAACATACACACACAGACAAAGACACAGTCAGTGATCAAAAAAATCAGGGTAGGCCATGACCTAAATGAAAGGTGAGCTGCTGCAGTTGCCTAGAATTAAACCAGACCAGAGTTGACCCATACCAGTCTGAGAGATGTGAACAGAGGCTTTCAAACAACTCTATCAGATACATGTTAGATTATTCTCCAGCCATAGCGAAGGGACATTAAAGATCTGTTGTGCTTAGAAGAGTCTGGATGATTTGACTTTTCCAGGGTATTAGCATTCATGATGTTGGCCTTTACAGCTCTCTGCAATGAAGTCAGTAGACAACTCAGTTTTTCTAGGAGTCTGAAGTGCTTTTCAGAATTATCTAAAACTTAGTGGCTTAAAACCATAATTATAATTTCCTAACGGTCAGTCTCTGCAATCGCCCTCAGTCTCTCAGCCAAATGAATGTGGTTCAGGGGCACTCAGGAGGATGCAATCTAGTGATGGCCAAAGATGGGGACATTGGCGGGTGTCTTCTCATCTCCCTGGTGCCATGGCTAGCGTGACTCAAATAGCAGGGGCTGGACTGCTGAGATGCTCAGACACCTTGTTCTGTTTCTTTGAGTCTCTCCATTGGATGTTCCTTCGGCATAGTGTTATCAGGGTGTTAGACTGCGTGATGTACTGGTCGGGGGCTCCTAAGGGGTTTGTCCCCATGAGAGCAGGAGACTTAGGCAGAGTACTGTGTTCAGCTCCATCAGGAATATTTTCAAATGGGTTTGAGAAGAATTTCAAAGTGTGTTTTAGACCACTACAGTGGCCATGCCTAATAATTCCTTATTTTTACAAGTGCTGGATGGGTTTTTCCCAAAATAATGCTTTTTGGGGGTTGTGGGGTGGTGGAGACAAAGCTTTGGTCTCGTGACCCAGGCCGTAGTGCAGTGGCGTGATCTTGGCTCACTGCAACCACCGCCTCTTGGGTTCAACCGATTCTCCTGCCTCAGCCTCCCAAATAGCTAGGATTACAGGAACCTGCCACCATGCCCAGCTAATTTTCGAATATTTAGTAGAGATGGGGTTTCACCATGTTGACCAGGCTGGTCTTGAACTTCTGACGTCTGGTAATCCACCAGCCTTGGCCTCCCAAAGTGTGGGGATTACAGGCGTGAACCACCCCGTCCGGCCTTCAAATTATATTTTCCTACCCACTCACTTCCACAATTTTTTGGACCTATCTGCATGTTCTCCTCGGAGGCGGGGGGATGGAAACAGTATCAGAGTTCTTGAAAAATTTATGAAAGAGAGAATGACAATACTATACAAGGCTTAACCTATTCACAATACTGTATTTACTGAATAAAAAGATTACTTTTAAAATTGTACTATTGACTAAATAAATAAAATACATTCTTTCAATCACTCTAAAATATGTGTACATGAAGAGAGTAGAAGAAGGGTTCTAATACATAAAGAAATACATGAGGCTGGGCATGGTGGCTCACGCTGTAAGCCTAGCAGTTTGGCAGGCAAAAGTGGGTGGATCACTTGAGGTGAGGAGTGGGAGACCAGCCTGGCAAATATGGTGAAACCCAGTCTTGACTAAAAATACAAAAATTAGCTGCACATGGTGGCATGCACCAGTAATCCCAACTCCTCAGAAGGCCGAGGCAGGGGAATTGCTTGAAGCTGGGAGGCGGAGGTTGAGGTTGAGCCAAGATCCTGCCACTTCACTCCAGCCTGGGTGACAGAGCAATACTCCTCAAAACACACACAGACACCCCAAAACAACTAAATAATGCAAATAAAAATTTTGTACTCACAGTTCAACTCGCATATCTAACAGAAAACAGAAAGTACATTAAAACGAAGTTTCCACAAAAGGCAAATAAAACAAATGAATCACCTTGCATATAAAATTAAAATAATAAACTGAAGAGAACTATACGGAAAAAAATTCAAAATTTACAAGTAAGTACTCTAAAAGAAGCTGAAAGTCACTCAAAACTTTTCTGGATTCCATGTCTCTGCAGTGCAAACATGATCATAAAATTTGCTGTGGGCAGAACCATCAAAATGTATCTTACAACTCAATAAACACTTCAAGTCTCACATGAGAATTGTAAAGGAAAAGGGACGCGTCTGCTGTATTTCTACACAAATCTGAACAAACACTATTTCTTTGTGCACATTGTTTCACTACTCCAAGAAAATAACTTCCATATTAATATGAGGGGATGTGAGAAAGCAGGTCTGCATCATGATAAGTAACACTGGGTGTCCACACCACTACTCAGGTGGGCCTTAATTCCCAGCCAGGTTCCCTCCCTGGACACACAATGAAGGGCTCATCCATTTTGCAATCTCTTCACATTTCCTCCCCTGTGAGCCCAGTGTGGTTCTCCAGATTCCCTGTGTAGCGGCCTCTCTTGTCTGGTGGGGCAGGGTGGGGCAGGGAAGTGTGAGTGATGATGGCAGAGGGCAGAAAGCATCTCAGGGAAGCCTGGGATCATTGTAACAAAAAATGATGGGCGTGGGACAGCCCATCAGGGAGGACGTAGAGAGGGGCCTTGGGAGGATATCTGCGTGGAGGGCGAGAGGGCCCTGGTTGAGCCCAAACTGAGCCCCAAGTGGTAGCCGGCCTCAGGCCTCAGCCGGTGAGGGATGATGAGACAGCCACCACTTGAGCCTTGCTTCTCACCCACTGACCTTAGACACTTATTCCTCTTAGGCGGCTTAAGGTGCCCCAATCCTAAAATGTGGGTGTTACAGTTCTTTGATGGCCATTTCTCCGCCAGCCCATGGATGGCGTGGGATTGCTCACTGCAGTCACCTCCCTGAGGCTTGGATTCTCCATGTGGGGCACAACTCCAGGAATCAACCGCCTCTCAGTCCCCAGCCCTAGACTGCTCACCTGGCCTCCTCTCTGTTCACGCTCTAATGGCCTCCCTCCCTGGAGAAGTACTGCAGGGGATTGAGCTACAGGCTCTGGCTGATGATCTAGGGGACTGCAGAAGTGGGTATAGGTTAGTTCAGGTCATGGCTCAAAGCCAGTTCCCCAGAGGCCAAGGAATGACCAGCAAGATCCTTTCCCATGATGCCCTACCTGGCGCTCACCTCAGCAATCCTGCCAGAACCTGGGCAGTCATGCTCAGCCAACCAGCTGAAGAAGGTCAGGTAGGAGCTGTACGGCCTGCAGCTGGAGGCTTGACCTTCCTGATCCCACAACCGCTAGACTGCAGTGGAATGAGACATCCCGTATCCTGCAGAGAGAGGAGTCAGGAAGGTTCATGCCAGACCTACCCTCCCACACACCAGCTCCCCTACCATGCTGGGAGGCGCTCCTTACCGAGGACGCCAAGGCAGTACTCCCGAATGATCACTTCATTGTGGAAGTAAAGACTGTGATAAAAGGAAAACTTCATCCTGCCGCCGGTACCCGGAAGAGTTGCTTTCCTCCCCTTACCTGGCCAAGAAGGAGAAAGAGGACGTACTCAAAGCAGCATTTCATGTAGCTGGGGTGAGGTGACCTGTTAGCTGGGGTGAAGCGTGTGTTTCTCCTTCCCAACTCTCTCATTGAGACACCCCCGGGTCCCAGGGGTACCTCAACCTGACCCAGACACCAGACCCCTCCCGAAGACTCAGGCTCCTTAGCCTGACCTGCAAATCCATCGCGTACGTAGCTTAGCAGGACTTCATCATCATTTGTGATCCCGGCCAACATCTGGGTGTGCCGCACAAGCTGCCTCTGGTCAAGGAGCCGCCAGATGATTGGGTGGGCGTGCAAGGAAACACCCTGCAACTTTGCAAGAGCACGGAGAGTGTGGGGCAGGGCACCTTCCCTTCCAGGCCCTCTGTCTCTGTCTGGCGTGGAGGGCACCATCAGAGCTGTGGTGGTCTTGGTGGTGGGTGGAGGCAGGCCCAGACAACCTGCTCTGACCAGGGACTGGCACTGAAGAAGTGGGCAGGGGGTTGGGGGCGGGGTGTTGTTGTGTGAGGCGACTACTTGCTCGGCGTTTCTGAGCTGCAGGAGGCCCTCCTGTGCTGGGTGCTAGACAGGCTCTGCTGCTGTCTGAGTGTGTGGTCTCTCCTTCTCCTGGTCTCCCTGAGGGGTGCACGTGTCCACCCCAGGCAACCGCTGTGGGTAGAAGTAGCTACGGGGCTGTGCCTGGCTCTCCCCATGGAGCTCGAGTGGTTTCAAGGGAGCTTATATATACTCAGGGCCTAAACATCTTTGGGTGCAGTGCTGGCACAGGGAAGAAATTGTGTCTGGGGAGACAGTGCCTGCCTTGCATAGGACAGCAGCCCCGTGCACAGTGACATCGAGTCTTGAGCACCTTGTGTTTCTGGGGTAAGCTTGCTGGACACAGGCAAGGGGAGCAGGGAAGTTCCATGGCTGGCATGGGCATGCAGACTCCCCTTCCTCCAGGGACTTTCCCAGTGAATCGTATCCTTCAACTTTCTGCTGTTATGATGGGTCCTTGGCGCTGCTGTTCTCCCTGGTGAGTGCTGTGCTTGGCTTCCTGTCCCTACCACATGCCCTCAGGGCACATGCAATTCAGCTGCCCTCCTATGTGCATGAGCCTGTTCTCGGTTCCCCTTGTTGTCCCCCATGCCCTGAATCCTGGCTGACCGCCAGTGCCTACCACCTTGTTTCCCCCCACCTCCGCTCCCGGGAGCTCGGCGCCCATCCCCTGCTGCCAACCATCCCGAATTGGAAGCTGCAAGGATATGGCTCTGGCCCAGAAGCCGGGGATGCCATGTGGCCTGGGACATTCACGTAGCGGAGCTCCAAGTGAAGGACGTCCAGCGAGTCTCTTGCTGGCCGGGGCGTACTGGGGCCAGGGCCAGGCTGTGCCTGCAGGTCCTCCTGCTGTGGCTCCACATTGGCCTCCTCCTTGGCCACCACCTCCATCTCTGCAATGATGTCATCCCCCACTAGCATGCCTCTTCCCCCAGGGTTGTCTTCCTGCTCTGTGCACAGACCATCCTCTCCTGCACAGCCTCCAGCCTTAACATGGTGCCCTCCTTGAGGCTCCAACAGAGCAAAGCCTGTGCCTCCCACCCCCCACCCCCTCCCCCGGCACCCCTCGACTCTGGGGGCAACTCCAGGAGAGGCCTGCGGGCCTTGCCCTGCTGAGAACCACATCCTACACCTATGTGGAACAGGGTTCCTGGGGAGCCCCACAGGGCCCTTAGCCTGTCACTCTCACACTGCGGCTCAGATACCCAGCAGGGTTAGCTGCGCACAGCAGCCCTGGAGTCGGATGCCAAGGCCCTGGCTTCCAGAGCCCCGCTAGCAGGCACCACGGCCACCACTGCATTTGTGAGAGCCTCTGCACCAGCAAAGCAGTGCACACGGATCACTGCATTGGCGACCATGGCGGTAGGCCTCCCGTGTGCCCAGGACACAGGATGAGAAGTCCTTTGGAATGCCCCTGTGAGTACAGCATCCTCAGGGAGGAACCATGGAACTCGGAGTATGTATTTGCCTAGACCTGACAGAATCCTTGCAGGGTTTCAGCTTCTGGTGCAGAGGAATTCCACCTCAGCAACGTACCAGTCAACTTTAGTCCCACGCACCCGCCCTGCCCCAATCCCCCCAAGCCACCGCCGCTGCCCTCGCCCCAGCGGGCAGCGCTTGTCCCTCTCTCTCCCCTCTGGATCTGCAATATTCGGTACCATCAGCCTAGCCTGCCTAATGAAGTGAGATGTTTCATGTGTTCCCTGTGGGTTAATTAATGTCTTGCCACACTCAGGATGCCAGTTAGGGTGTAGGTCTTCCATGCCCACAATTGCAAAGGGCTCACAGTTCGCGTGTGCCTTATTCCACCGCCGCCCGCCACATGGCACAAGCGTGGTCTCGGAAGAGTTACCGCGAGATGATGGAGCTGCAGGCCAGCTGGGGCGGAGGGGCCTCAGGACACGCCCACAGCCTTCGCAGGAACTGGCTGACGCCCACCGCCTTCGCAATGATTGGCCGCTGGAGGTAGGCGGGATTTCCGGGCACGGCTTCTGGCGTCCTTCCCTCTCAGGGTAGCTGCCGCTGTCCTTCCCGCAGTTGGCCCTGTGGTGTTCCGAAGCCGGTTCCGTACGGCCTGAGGGCCAGGCGAACCTCAGGCTCTTTGTCCTACTAAAAATCGCAGGTATTTTCTGTTTCTCTGGACAGCTGGGTCTCTCGGCAAGAATAGAAAGCAAAGGTTTGGGATTTTGTCTACAAAAGGGGATGGGTTTTCTATGTGTGGTTGTTGAATTACGGGAGGAGTCAGTGGGGGAAAGAACTCCTCAGTGCTATTAAGAGACTCACTTTCGTTAAACTCATTGATTTTTGCTGAGGATTCTACCTTTAAGTGCCTAATATGTCCGACTAGTTGTGGGAGATGGTGCTAAGCCGCCATTTGTTTTCATGTGCACTTTTTATTAAAGCGGGTTTTCTCTGTGAATGTGGTCATAATTCAGAATACAGGCAATACACTTAACCACTGCGATTAAAAAGTCACACTTTTAGTTAGCACATGTCGCGTGTCTGATTTGCTTGGAAGAAATTATCAAATTTTGACATAAATTGTGTTACTTTAGTGTATGTAGAAATATGGGGCCACAAATAATCTGAGTTTCAGTTTGCCTCTGTAAAGCCTGTGATTGTCTCCTTCGTTGTATGACAGTATTTGAAAGATGTTTCATGTATCTTTGGCACCGTAAATAATTTAAACCGAATAAGTGGGTGTAACCGAGATAAATGGAGTTAGATAGCCGAAAACTGGAACAAAATAGATGCGCTTAAGTTATTCTGTTAACCTGGCACACTGCCTTACTCCTGTAATCCTAGCATTTTGGGAAGTGGAGGTCGGAGGATGGCTTGAAGTCAGGAGTTTGAGACCAGCCTGGGTAACGTAATGGACTCTTTCATTGCTATTTTCGCATCAGGGACTGGTTTAGTAGAAGTCAGTTTTTCCTCAGACAAGGGTTGCGCAGGGGAAGAAGGCGGCGAGGTGGACACGTTTGGGAGTGGGGGCTGGCGGCAGGGCTCCGAGGGGCACGTGGTGGGGCGGGTCTTCCGGTAGGAGCAATGTGACAGAGGCCAGGTGGGGCAGTGAGGCTGTCACGGGGACAGGGAGGGCCAGCGAGGGAGTAGGGAGGATGGTTTCCGGATAAAAGTGTACCACCTCAGGTCATCCTCAGGCGTTACATTCTCCACAGACAGGTATTACATGTCATCCTCCGGCATCACATTCAGGCCACAGATAGGTACGGGTTGAAGGCTAGGGTTCGGGGATCTTTGACCTATTGTATATTTCAAATCACTAAAAGATGGTAAAATATTTAGAATATTCTCCTCCTAGAACATTTTAAGTAGCTCGATTTAATCTCTTATCCAAATATCATGCTGAGTGTGGTGAGTCACCCTTGAAATCCCATCACTTTGGTAGTCCCAAGCCGGCAGAACACTTGAGCCGAAGATTTGGAGACTAGCTTGGGCACTATGGGGAAACCCTTGTCTATTTTTAAAAATACAAAAAAATTGCCCAGCTGTGGTAGAAAGCGCCTGTAGTACTAGCTACTTGGGAAGCTGAGATGTAGGAAGATCAGTTGAGGCTGGGTGGAAGAGCCTGCAGTGAGCAGTTCACTTTGGCAACAGGAGACATACATCTCAAGAAAGAAAATATGCAAAACATCACACTGTACCTCATAAATAGATTCTTTTCAAATAAAATTATTTAAATGGGGACATTCTTCATATTGCAACTGAGGAAAATTACAATAGCTTTTCTTATCTAATTTTTAGAAGTGAGATTTTGTCAGGTACATACTAAAATGCAGCATTTGTCCATGAAGTTAGTGCCCCTCTGCTCTGAGTGTTACAAATTTTACATATATAAAGTAAGAAATACTAAAAAGATGTCAGCCTCGGGAAGGGAATTTTACTTGGGTTTTCAGCACAGTACGTAATAAAATTTTCTCTTTTTAGCTTATTTATATCTAAATATAGATAATTTTTTACCATTTACAGCACAATGGTAGAAGCAGATCATCCTGGCAAGCTTTTCATTGGTGGCCTCAATAGAGAAACCAATGAGAAGATGCTTAAAGCAGTATTTGGGAAACATGGTCCCATATCAGAAGGTAACTCTTCAAACCGTGTCTCTGTGTGTGTGTGTGTGTGTGTGTGTGTGTGTGTATTTTCACATGTATATTTCAATATGTATGTTTAAAATATGTATGTTATATATATATGTTTTGAAAAAATATATTTTTTCGAAGTTCATTGTATACCTACGTTAAAATGCCTTATGCATTTTAAACTCTTATTTTGTAGTATCCGTTTGATATTTGGAAAATTCTCATAGTAGTAGGTTAAGGTTCTGTGGAAAGGATAACCTACTACTTAGAAAGGAAAATGAGGGAAAGTAAATGTGCTGTGGAGTTCCGAAACAAACTGGAATAAACTAGACTGACTGTAGGGGTGACTGAGTACTGAGAACCATAATAGTGATGTGAAATGCAATTATTTTTTAGTTTGATGTAACCTTTAGATGGTGAGTACCTTGATGAGTCCATTATATGAATGTAAAATGTTTTCATATATTTTAGTTCTTTTGATAAAGGATCGAACCAGCAAATCCAGAGGCTTTGCATTTATTACTTTTGAGAACCCTGCAGATGCTAAGAATGCTGCCAAAGATATGAATGGAAAGGTAAGAGTCCCTTATTACTAATATTCTAACTCTGTTCTTCAATTAACAATATTTCTAGGTCTTTTTAATATTACTAAACTTTTGAAGATAGTAGAATGACATATGAAGCCATCCTCTTTTTTGTGCCATATACGTGCAAGTGTAGTTGGAAGGGTATTGGAATTAACATTCTATAAATTAATATTTGGTAACCTTTTTCTATGTTTGTATTTCGATATGAGTGCAAATAGATTTTAAAAGGTTTTGAAGAGCTTTAAAACTTAAAAGGAACCCTCATGTAAATGAAAGTAATAAGTCAATATTTATTAAATGCTATTAATAACAGATGCACAAGAAGGAAAGACTCTTTCCTTCTTGAAGAATGTATTTTATGAAAATATATTCTTGCAAAAGTGTATTTAAATGAGACCCTTACATTTACGGAAAGGTTAAGTAGTTGAAAATAGAAAATAATATGAGAACATTGAAGTCAGATAACAGAAGAAGTAACTGGCATTCTTGGCTCCGTGCTTGCTTTTTCTCCTAAGGACATTTCTTTCCTGTCACCAGAGTAATTTATGTAACATGAATAGCTAATTACTCATTTCCCCAGTGTGTTTGAGGACTTGTTTTGATTGAACCAATGGTCTCTTGTCCTGTTGAGTCTTAAATCTAGAGATTGTGTGTTTACTTAAGCTTTAAACTTCTATGTAATTATGTTAATTATTGAATTCCTTTACATTGTAGTCAAGAGCATTCCATTCTGTGCTCTTTAGTGTTTTTTGCTTTATAGCATTATCCCAATCATGCCGGGCATGGTGGCTCATGCATGTAATCCCAACACTTTGGGTGGCCAAGGCGGGCAGATCACAAGGTCAGGAGAAAGAAACCATAATGGCCAACATGGTGAAACCCTGTTGCTACTAAAATACAAAAAAAAAAAAAAAAAGAAATTAGCTGCATCTGGTTGTGTGTGCCTGTAGTTCCGGCTAGTCAGTAAGCTGAGGCAGGGGAATCGGTTAAACCCAAGGAGGCAGAGGTTGCAGTGAGCCGAGACCACGCCGATGCACTCCAGCCTGGCAACAGAGCAAGAATCCGTCTCAAAACAACAAAAAATAAATAAAATAAATAAATAACGTTATCCCAATCTGTTTTTAGGTCCTGTTAGTCTTCAGGCTATTCCCAAAGTGCTTTTTTAGACTTCTTGAGAATTATCCTTCCCTGTGTATGGCTCATAAATAAAATTTATGCTTCAAAAACCACTTAGATTTCATATTTTCTTCCTCATTGCGTATTGTAGGTATTTTCTACTCGCTGTACTATGTATTAATCTATTGATCGTGAAATTGTATATAGTGCATATTTAAGTCTTGCTAGTTGCTTTTCTTTCTGTTACATCTAGCACACTTCCTGTCACATAGCAGAAAGTACATTTTTATTCACCCTTATAAATTAGTATTTCAAGCTGTGGTAGAAACCGAGAGTTGCTTTTGGTTCATGGCTTTGTGGTAGGTATGGAGATAATTTTGACTTCTGTATAGGAATCTATGATAATTTCTTTTTTCCCTCTAGTTTTCAAGCAAAAGGGCAGATAATTTGTGTAAAGTTTTTGTTCGTTTGTTTGTTTTTTAAGATGGAGACTCGCTGCATGCCCTAGGCTGGATTGCAGTGGGGCCATCTTGGCTTACTGCAACCTTCGCCTCCCGGGTTCAAGCGATTCTCCTGCCTCAGCCTCCCAGTACCAGGGGCTACAGAGGCATGCCACCACGCCCAGCTAATTTTGTACTTTGAGTAGGGATGGGGTTTCACCCTGTTAGCCAGGATGAGCTGTATCTCTTCACCTCATGATCCACCTGCCTCGGCCTCCCAAAGTATTGGGATTACAGGTGTGAGCCACCGCGCCCAGCCAACGTTATTTCTAAATTACTTCATCTCACATATTTTATTGTGTTAAAATAACTATGAATGTTGTATGCACATTAATGTTAAGATGGCCAATAAAGGAGGTTCTTCGAGTTTTCAGAGGGAATTAACAGTTAAGGAATTTTGGCTGACTTCAGAACACTGGGAAGGAAGCAGCCGTGGGCAAATCTGGGGAAAATATTTTGAGCCCAGAAATAACAAAAGAAGTTTCAAGGTAGGAACAACGGGCGATGTGGCTGCAAGGGGTCTTGTTCAGGGATTTAAGTCCTTCCTCCAAATAACAAAAGCCATGTAATTTTAAAATCACATTATTAGCTGAACTGTTTTCAAAAATTGCTGTGGCCTGTAGAAAAGATTACAGTGAAAAATGTTATTATGAAATTAATTAGGATAGTTAAGCATTTCTGAGAAATTACCTGAAGTACTATATTAAGATTCGTTTTTTAGGGGCACGTCTAAGGCAAGGTAAGAAATGAGTAAGGCAAGAAAACTTAATGAGATCAAACAAGGATCACATTTACAGAAACATTTTTAGAGTCAATATAGAATTGTAAATCATATGGGGACATTTTATGTAAGTGTTAGCAAATCCAACAAGAAACAACTCATAATGAGTAATGTGACTAATCACTCTGAAAAAGTAAGCTCATGTTTTTTTTAAATGACACAAGTTTCGTTGGGACATTGCAACTTTCAAATCAGTGATGTGACTACAAAGATGAAGTGGATTATATATTGTAAAAAACAGATGTGCCACATTCTTCCATAGAATGTGTGATGGGTCAATCTTTTTTTTTTATGTTTGAGTTTTTTTTTTTTAATAATGGAGAAGTTTTCAAGGAATTTGAAAAATAGAATTTGTGTTTGGTCCCTTAATGGAAGGCATGTGCTCAGTAACTGTCTCAAATTTGGCATTGCGAAAGATGTGTTCATTTTAGGAGAAAAAAAAGTTTCCTTTTGAGAGAGAATACCTCGAATTGAACTACAGTTGATGTAAAAATGTTTGTAAAATGTGCATACGTTAAATGTGCCAGTGTTATTGATAGTACCCTTAATACTTCTAGTCTTTGGATGGAAAAGCAATAAAAGTAGAACAAGCCAAGAAACCATCTTTTCAAAGTGATGGTAGGCGGAGACCACCAGCTTCTTCGAGAAACAGAAGCCCTTCAGGAAGTCTGAGATCTGCAAGAGGAAGCAGTGGAGGAACAAGAGGGTGGCTTCCCTCACATGAAGGACACCTGGGTAATGTTTTAAAATATAAAGATGGAACCATAGGACTGAAAGAAAATAAGTTTGACGATATCGAAATTTCTCAATTTTTTTATTTCCTGTATGAAGAGAAAATTAGCTTATTGATAATAAGCAAACTTATTTCTAAGTACTAAAGGCGTATTAGAAGAATGATTGAACTAATATCTAACATTTGTTTTAAAATTATAGTAAGTTTGCATTGAAGTAACACACATTTGAAACTGGGTTGTGTTTGTGAATGCTGATTGCCTGTACTCAACCGGTTTTCTGCAGAACCCATTTATATTCATTATACTTTAGAGTTTTCTACTTTAGGGCCCAGAACTTCGTGTCAGTTGTATTATCAAAGTACGATGTAATATTTAAAATTTTCCAACAGGAAAAAGTAACTGAATACTGAAGATTGATTTTGCAGTATTTGTTTTCTTGTGTCTACATGTGGAAACATCTATGCAAATGTATTGCTTTGTAATTTTGATACAGAGAGTTTGTACATTGGCCTGCCATAAAGCATTTTCAATTGAAGAAATGTAGAACTTTAATTTCTGAAAAGAGTGTGTGACTCTGGAAAGTTCTAAAAACCACGGCTTCACAGATATGTATGAATCTTTCTTTGCTGGAGGCTGAGTCACTGAAAATGATATTTATGAGTGATTTACTTAATAGAAATGAGGGGTCCATCTTTACATCCAAAAGAAAAACAAACCATATATTTAAAAAAAAAAGGAAAAAAAAAAAACTGTTGGATGGGCTGGGCGAGGTGGCTCACGCCTGTCACCTCAGCACCTGGGGAGTACAGGGCAGGTGGACCACGAGGTCAGGATTTCCAGACCAGCCTGGCCAACATGGTGAAACCCTGTCTCTCCTAAAGATACAAAAAAATTTGCCTGGGCGTGGTGGCGTGCACCTGTAATCCCAGCTACTCAGGAGGCTGAGGCAGGAGAATCACGGGAACCTGGGAGGCAAAAGCTGCAGTGAGCCAAGGTTATGCCATGGCACTCCAGCCTGCGTGATAGGGCAAGAGTGCATCTGAATAAATAAATAAATAAACCTGTTGGTTAAGTTGTATTATCTATTAACCAACCTTCAAAACTCTAACAATTAACTTGGAGTTTTAATAACCAGACGTGTAATTAATTGGAGATTGTTTTCAAGTTGAAATTGCAGTGTTTGCTCCAGTTTAAGATGCATAGCTTCATGGCTATTTTGTCTCCACTGATCTTGAGGGTGAGGTTCAATTATACTCTGCCACGGACGAGAATGTATATATAAATTCTAACCTGTAACACCACCTGGCAATTGGCATATATCTACATTTTTGTAGATGTAAAAAAATATGTTTATATTACCGAATATGCAATTCTTAAAGACTGTTAAAATTCAGCATAGTCTCATCTGAAAATTAGTGTCTCATAAGGGAATTTTAAGAATTCTATATTGTGTTAACAAATTTTAGAGACAATGTATTTTCCTGATATGTGACTTCTTGGTATTGGAAATATTTGAGTTTCTTTGAATGGAAATTAGTTTATCTTTATGATGTGCTTTGAAAATTTTTCCTCATTACAGAAGGATATAAACAGTCAGTTATCATTTTTCTTTTAATATTTTTATGCCTATTATATTTAGATATTTTAGTGATAGGTTTCTGCCCTGTTCACGCCCCATTTTCCCACATCTCTCCCTCATACCGATATATTATGATACTTGAGTTTCTTTCTAGATTTTCTAAATGAACTTTTATTGCTTGAAGTGTACTAATACCATGTAGGAATGCTAATTTTATTAGTTTAGACAAAATGTGAATTTGTTATAAAATGTAGAAAATATTTGTAAACAACTAAAACTTAGCCATTTAAGAAACAGTGATGTTAGTTAACTAAAAAGATTTTGTTTGAAATTCAGAAGATGGTGGATACACTCCTGATCTCAAGATGAGTTATTCTAGGGGACTCACTCCAGTTAAAAGAGGTCCATCTTCAAGAAGTGGAGGGCCTCCTCCGAAAAAATCTGCTCCTTCTGCTGTGGCAAGAAGCAGTAGTTGGATGGGAAGCCAAGGTAAATGCTACCTGACAGAAAGACCGTAGTTTTTGTATGACTGAAAATGAGCCGTTTTACCTGAATGCTTACCTTTAAGTTCATTGAACAAAAGGGAAGTGACACATACGTGAGCATAATTGCTGATTGATAGCTTTTATTATAGTTTCTATCTCACTAGGTACATTTCAGATTTATGTTGAAGAAATACTTGAGCTTCTCATTGCAGATCAAAGAAGTGATTAGAGTGAGGCCAACATTCCTTTTAATCCTGTGTTGGCTAGAAAATTCCCCTTAATTTTTCTAAAAGTTCCTAGCAGTATTCTTTGATGGTAGGCTTCTTGATGTAATTAATTCTTCCATTTCCTAAGTCCCCTGGTGTCCCATTCTAAAAATTGCTTGTTCGGTGACTTTGCCGGGTTGGAGTCTTGCTCTTACTAGGTGAGAGAGCACTATGTGAGATGACGGCTTACCATAGCCTCAAATTTGTGAGATGACGGCTTACTATAGCCTCAAATTCCTGGGCTCAAGCAATTCTGCTGTTTCAGCCTCCCGAGTTTCTGCAACTACAGGCATGCAGCAGCACACCTAGCTACATTTTTTTCCTATGTTTTTGTAGAGAGAGGATCTGACTACATTGTCAAAACTGATGTTAAAGCCCGGGGCTCAAGCGGTCCAGCTGCCTCAGCCTTCCACACTCACTCACAGTGTGAGCCGCTAAGCCTGGCCATCCAGCTTCTGAGACCTCAGTAATGCGTATGTGCAAGGCATACTCACTGCTTGCATGAAGATTCAAAAGAACTACAAGAGCATTTAGCAGACAAGGAGTCATTGGGCTTAAATATGATTTAAAAATAAATTTAAGGCTCGAGAGGTAGACACGTAGGAGTCCAAAATTCTTAAATTAAGTGGATATCACAGAAATGCAGAGTTGTGAAATATAGGTGTATGTAAATCAGTAATTGAGATTGTACCGGGATGTTTAAACATTAACACAAGGTCCTTAGTGTAAGATTTGAAATTATTTGAGGAGAGAATTTAGAACTAAGCAACATGAGGTGAGCAGTAGGGTTGAATGCAAGTAATACTTTTGAGAATTGTAAGACTGCAGACTGAGCAGAAGAAAATAAGACAATAAATAAAAGTTCTTAGCAAGGAAGTTTAAGCAGAGCAAATTAAAATTCTTTCTTAGTCCTCCATCCACATATGGAGGAAGTTAAAAACTGCCATTTTCAATTTTACATTTCATACGTAGAGTATCGGTGAAAGGAGGTATTTATTGGCTTCAGGATACCCAAGCCAACACATTTCCATTGGAAAATTAGCCAGTGAAGGTATCATATGTGAAACACTGACCTCTAAGGAATAGCAAGTGAAGAATATATTAAAGGAGAAACTTTCTATTTTGAAATAGCAACAATGTTGTAATGACCCCTTGCATAGCATTGCTTTCTTTGCAGTAAAAGCAAATCCTGACCATCATTAGAAAATCTTCACTAATACATTTAAATTTGTCAACATTTAAGATAGAGCCAACCAGTTAGAGATAAAGAACTTTTATGTAAACATTTAGCATATAGTCATTTAAAGGTAGCTGTATTTATGTGTGTGTGAGATGGACAGAATGATATTGGAAAATCCACCTTCTTTGGCTGAGAAAGGACAATGTATGTAAACTTTAAAATCAGTGAAGAGTTTGATGGTTTTACATGTTTTCCCTGTGTCACTCACAGTCATCAGTAATTTACATGAAAAGGAAAATAAGAACTAAGTAGTTATTAACCATTACAAATGAACTTTTACCTAAGCATTAATGTTTGCCTTCAGCTTCATTAGAAGAACTGGCCTTGTGGAAGCCATGGGATTATCCAAAGCCATGAGAAATATTCACAGTGTCATGTCTGTCTAGTAATTTAGGAAACAAAGAATGGAGTCATAGAAGAAATAATTTAAAAAAGTTGTTTGAGAGAAGAGAAAATAGCGTTTCAGATTTGGTGTTCTTTACGTAATGTTCCATCATTTGAATGTTAAAGGTCCCATGTCACAAAGAAGAGAGAATTATGGAGTTCCTCCACGCAGAGGGACAATATCTTCCTGGAGAAATGATCGCATGTCACCAAGATATGATGGTTATGCAACTAACGATGGGTAAAGGAAAAATTAAAAAACACAGTTGATTTTTTTTTCTGTGGTGATGAAATTCACATAACAAAATTAAATATTATAAGGTGAACAGTTAAGTGGTGTTTAATACGTTCTGTGCCAGGCAACAACTACCTCCATCGACTTCCAGAACATTTTCATTACTCCAAATTAAAACTCCAACTACCAGTTAAGCAGTCCCTCCCAGTTTCTCCTTTTCCTCAGCTGCTAGATAACACCAGTCAGTGTTCTGCCTCTGAACTTAACCTGTTGTGGGTATTTAATGTTAATGTGCTCAAACACTACATGACTTTTTGTATTTGTCTCCTCTCCTTTTGCATGATGTCCTGAAGGTTCATTTACATCATAGCACTTCACTCCTTCCACAAGCTATTAACCCATTATTTTATCTGGGTTGTTTCCACCCGAGTATTTCTACGCACCAATATTTGTTTGAGTATGCCTATTCGGTTCTGGGTGTATATGAGTGGAATTGCATGGTCCTATGATAATGATGTTTGTTTTCTTGAGGAACCACCACATTTCTCCATAGTAGCTGCATCATGTTCCGTTCCAACCTAGCATTGTATCAGCATTCCAATTGATCTACATCCTCTCAAACACTTGTTATTTCCTGCTGTTTGAAGTTTATTGCCATTCCAATGTGTGTTTGAAATATGATATCCCATTTTGGATTTGAAATGCATTTTCTGCACCCATTAACTCATCATGCACTTGTGTCCTAGAACTTAAAGTATAATAAAACAAAAAGAAATGCATTTTCTGCATCACTGAATATGAGTATCTGTCCCATGTGCTTTTTGGGCATTTGCCGATTTTATTTGGGGAAAAACTGTTTAGAAGTTTGGCCTTTTAATTTTTTTAAGTTGTAAGTTAGTCATGTATTGGATACTAGAAGTTGAAAATTTAAAATTTGTTGCTTAAACTTATGCACACAGAAATCATCCAAGTTGCCAAGAAACGAGGGATTATGCTCCACCATCTAGAGGCTATGCATACCGTGATCATGGTCATTCTAATCGGGATGAACATTCCTCTAGAGGATATAGGTACTGTACCTTTTTCTGGAGTTGTCAAATAGATTTCTTAAATTGTTCATTCCAACTAACGTTCTATCAGGGCTCCAATTTATCTACATCCTCTCAAACACTTGTTATTTCCTGCTTTGGAAAATTTATTGCCCTTCCAGTGTGTGTGTGTGAAATATGATATCCCATTCTGGATTTGAAATGCATTTTCTGCACCCATTAATTCATCATGCACATGTACCCTAGAACTTAAAGTATAATAAAAATAAATAAATGCATTTTCTGAATCACTGAATATGAGTATCTGTCCCATGTGCATCTTGGGCATTTGCCCATTTTATTTGGAGAAATATCTATTTAGATGTTTGGCCTTTTAATTTTAAGTTGTAAGTTAGTCATGTATCGGATACTAGAAGTTGAAAATTTAAAATTTGTTGCTTAAACTTATGCATACAGAAATCATCGAAGTTCCCGAGAAACTAGGGATTATGCTCCACCATCTAGAGGCCATGCATACCGTGATTGTGGTCATTCTCGTCGGCATGAAACTGATTCCAGAGGATATAGGTACTGTACCTTTTTCTGGATTTGTCAAATAGATTTCTCAAATTGTTCGTTCCAACTAACATTGTATCAGGGCTCCAATTTACCTACATCCTCTCAAACACTTGTTATTTCCTGCTTTTGAAAATTTATTGCCATTCATCTGTGTGTGTGAAATATGATATCTCATTTTGGATTTGAAATGCATTTTCTGCACCCATTAACTCATCATGCACATGTACCCTAGAACTTAAAGTATAATAAAACAAAAAGAAATGCATTTTCTGAATCACTGAATATCAGTATCTGTCCCTTGTGCTTTTTGGGCATTTGCCTATTTTATTTGGAGAAATATCTATTTAGATGTTTGGCCTTTTAATTTAAAGTTGTAAGTTAGTCATGTATTCGATACTAGAAGATGAAAAGTTAAAATTTGTTGCTTAAACTTATGCACAGAGAAATCATCCAAGTTCCCGAGAAACTAGGGATTATGCTCCACCATCTAGAGGCTAGGCATACTGAGACTATGGTCATTCTATGCAGGATGAACATTCCTCTAGAGGATATAGATACTGTAACTTTTTCTGGATTTATCAAATAGATTTCTTATATTGTTCATTCCAAATAACATTGTGTCAGGGCTCCATTTTATCTACATCCTCTCAAACACTTGTTATTTCCTGCTTTTGAAAATTTATTGCCCTTCCAGTGCGTGTGTGTGAAGTGTGGAAGCTCCTTTTTTATTTGAAATGCATTTCCTGCATCATTGATTATCAGTATCTGTTTCATGTGCTTTTTGGGCATTTGGGCATTTTGGGCATTTGGGATCTGTGGGTATTTTATTTAGATGGTTGGCAATTTAACTGTGTTTAAGTTGTAATGTAGTTCTATTTTGGATACTGCAAGTTGACAATTTAACATTCCTTGCTTAAACTTGTGCACGCAGAAATAGTCCAAGTTCCCGAAAAACCAGGGATTATACTCCACCACCTAGAGACTATGCATACCGTGATTATGGTCATTCTAGTTGGGATGAACATTCCTCTAGAGGATATAGGTACTGTCATGTTATCTGGATTTATCAAATGGATTTCTTAAATTGTTCATTCGGAAATTGAAAAGACTTTTTTTTCAATTTAGTTATCACGATGGCTATGGTGAGGCCCTTGGTAGAGATCATTCTGAACATCTACGTGGAAGTTCTTATAGAGATGCATTTCAGGGATACGGTAAGGGTCCAGGATGGATTTGTAAATTACAGAATTTTATTTAATAGACCGGATTGTTATTTTAATGAAATTCTAAGGAAAATTGTAAAGGACATATGCAACATGTTTAAATATTGAGTATTCTTTTTTTTTTGATCATCCCAGAAACATATTTATTCATTTTCATCATTGTGCACAAATAATAAAATAAACAGTGCTTATCTGGTACTCATTATCAGTATAAAGCCTAGGGAATGATACGAAGGTGAGAACTTCAGTTAACGTTAAGAAAATGTGACTGAGCATTTACTTTAGAATTAAGTTTGTTAAGCTGCAAAATACTACTCTTACACTTCTCTTAAATAAAACCTTCTGACTATTGAAGACTTGATTAATATCCTGTCAACAAAGGCGGAGGAAAGCAGATATTTCCAAATAGTACTTTAACTACTTCATGCTTTAATGATAGCAGTAAAAATGTTTAAATGTAGTCCCACATATTATTTTATCAACCCTGCAGGGACCTCTCATGATGCACCATCCACACGAGGGCCTCGGATGTCTTATGGTGGAAGCACCTGCCATGCATATAGTAATACACGAGATAGATACGGCAGAAGTTGGGAGAGTTACTCAAGGAGCTGTGGTGATTTTCATTATTGTGATCGTGAGCATGTTTGCAGAAAAGACCAAAGGAATGCGCCTTCTCTGGGTAGGGTGCTCCCTGATCCTCGTGAAGCATATGGTAGCTCAAGTTATGTGGCATCTATAGTAGATGGTGGGGAGAGTCGATCTGAAAAAGGAGACTCGAGTAGATATTAAAGCAAGCATTCAAAATAATAGTTATTGCATACCAAACCTTGTTTGCAAATCAAAAATTGAAATGTTATTTCTGCATCGTTACCTGCATATTACTGACAGAAACATGTTGGTTTTGTGGAGAGAGGTAGATACTGACTTCCTCCATGAATTTTTTGAGGTATTCAAAGGAAAAGGAATTGTTTTCAAAGTAATTTCATACTTGTTGATGCTATTTGAAAAGTGTTTAGATGTAATATCTACCTTAAAATTTTCACAATAAAATTTTACATGTACTGCAAGATGCCTGGTGTTATTGGTTAGCCGCACATGCTTAAAGCAAATTCAATAGGAGAGTAAATTGTGTAGTTTGTTGTACGTTTTCCTTTGTTTCTTTGAACACAGATGCAAAATTAGGGATGTGTTATGTCGCCCTTGCAAGCTGCTCAAGTTTTCTAATTAGGCTGTTTCTCTTTAAAAACTAACAAGGTTAAAATGTTGGAGAAGTCTTCAGAAAGACTACAAAACTGTCTGCCTCACCAGAAAATGTTTATTTTTTAGAGGAATAGTACAGGTCAAAGAAATAATTAGATGTATTGATACTAAAGTTTAAGACATCCAGAACATTCTATGTGAAGCATTCTGTGACTGAAGAGGATAACGGTAATGAAAACTTTTTTTTTCACGTAAATCAGAAGTGAACCAGCTAAGTTTCTCAGGTGCATACCATAATGAATTTAAATGTTTGTAGTTTAAATAGTGGAAAGTAAGTGTTTTGTCTTGTGAGGTACCCACGTTAATTTTTTCTTGAATATTTTGCCAATGGATGTTGTAAATAATGGTGTAGTAATATGTTCTTAGAGATAGGAATAATCTAGAGTGGTTGGGATAGTATCACATTTTTTTGAGATGAAGTGTAGCTTTGTCGCCGAAGCTGGGGTGCAGTGGCTCTGTCTTGGCTTATGGCAACCGCTGCCTTCTGGGTCCAAGCTATTCTCCTGCCTCAGCATCCTGAGTAACTGGTATTAGATATGTGTGCAGCACAGCTGGGCCAATTTTTGTATTTTTAGTGCAGACAGCGTTTCACCTTGTTTGCCAGGCTGTTCTTAAAATCCTGATCCACCCTCCTCAGACTCCCGAAGTGCTAAGATCATAGGCATGTGCCTCCACTGTCAGCCTATCGTATTTAATTGATAATATGAATGGAAACACTTTAAACCTCATACTTAGAGGAAAGTGAAGTGTATAAAACATAAACAACAGCATAAAGTTTCCGACGGGATTGCTTAAAGTTTTAAGACATCATTGAATGATAAAAATATTTAGACCGAAATAACTAAATGAATTAATTTTCCTGATTATACAAACTAAAGAAATGAAATACATCAAGTTCCAGAAGTTTTGCAGTCCATAATTCTTACAATTGACAGACTAATCTGCAAGGAGGAAGTATGTTCTTGAAAAATTTTGACACAATCATCAATTTTTATAGGGTAAGTTTACAAATAATTTTAAAGGGAGAAGTTACCAACTTTGATTTTCAAGTGAGTTATTCGTGTTATGAAGTGTTTTCATTCACCTGTAGCATTGTGAGGATGAAGTGAAAAGATAAATCCCCCGAGTCTTGTGTATCTTACTGTCCATGTGTGATGGCTCAGGTCTCTAATTCTAACACTTGGGGAGGCCGAGGCTTGCAGAGCACTTTAGGACAGGAGTTGAAGACCAGGCTGGCCAACACCATGAAACCCCATCTCTACCAAAAATACAAAAATTAGCCGGGCATGGTGGTGCCTGCCTGTAGTACGTTGCAGTTAATTGGGAGGCTCAGGCAGGACAATGGTTTGAACTTGGGAGCCTGATGCTGCGGTGAGCCGATATTGCACCATGCACTCTAGCCTGGGTGACAGAGTGCGACTCCAACACAAAAATAATTATGTCAATCAACAAATATATCAATAATAAATAGGGTATCCTTCAGTTCAAGCAGTTATCGATTCTTTTTTCTTTTTTAGAGACAAGGTCTCACACTGTTGTCCAGCCTAGACTGCAGTGGCACCATCATAGCTCACTGCAGCCTTGAACACGGGGTTCAAATGTGCAAGCCTTCCATTTCAGCCTCCCAAGTAGCTGGAATTACGGACACACACCAACCACCATGCCCAGCTTTTGTGTTTGTGTGTGTGTGGTAGGGACAATGCTTTGGATATGTTGTTCAGGCTGGTCTCAAATTCCCAGACCGAAATGATCCTCCTTTCCTGGCTTCCCAAAGTGTTGTGATTATAGCAGTGAGCCACTGAGTCTGGCATATCTTTTCTTATTATGAGCGACATTCCACCTCACTGAGTCTGGCGTATCTTTTCTTGGTATCAGCGACATTTCACCTTTGCTCTTTTAATTATTTTGAGATGTACAATAAATCATTATTAGGTGTAGTCATCCTGTGCCACTGAACACTAGATATGATTCCTTCTAAGCAAGTATAATTTAACCCACCCCCATCCCCTCTTTGATCCCTCCCTTACCAGTTCACATTACTTGTATCAAAATATCACATGTATGCCAAAAGTATTTACAACTGTTAGGTACAAATTTTCATTCCCTTCCTCCTTCCCTCCCTTCCTTTCTTCCTTCCTGTCTTTCTTTCTTTTTGTCTCTGTATCTTTCTCTCTCACTGATTTATTTTTTTTTTCAGACAGAATCCTGCCCTGTCACCTAGGCTGGAGTGCAGTGGCGTGATCTCAGCTCACTGCTCCCTCCTTATCACGGGTTCAAGCAATCGTCCAGTCACACCCTCCTAAGCAGCTGCGACTGCAATCATATGACACCAATCCTGGCAAATTCTTTGTATTTTCAGTAGAGACCAGGTTTCACAATATTTGCTCAGGCTGGTCTTGAATTCCTTTCCTTTAGTGATCCACCCACATCAGCCTCTCAAAATGCTGGGATCCAGGCATGAGCCACAGTGCCCACCCAGCTGTATGCATTTCTCTCTCCCGTGATCTCTCCTATTTTATTATTTTATTCTCTTTTTATTTCTGAGACAGCGTCTCGCTCTGCTGCCCAGGCTGGAGCACAGTGGTGTGATCTCACTTTACTGCAAACTCCATCACCAGGGTTCAATGGATTCTCCTGCATCAGCCTTCCAAGTAGCTGGGATAACATCCATGGGCCACCAAGCTTGGCTAGCTTTGGTACGATACTAGACGTGGCATCTTGTCATGTCTAATTGCGTATCTGTTTTAAAGCTGGATTGATCAGCAATATTGACTTCCTGGAATGTTTTATGTTTACAAAACAATTATAGTACTACTATTTAGCCTCCTCAGATAAAATATGGTAACACACAAAACATACACACACAGACAAAGACACAGTCAGTGATCAAAAAAATCAGGGTAGGCCACGACCTAAATGAAAGGTGAGCTGCTGCAGTTGCCTAGAATTAAACCAGACCAGAGTTGACCCATACCAGTCTGAGAGATGTGAACAGAGGCTTTCAAACAACTCTATCAGATACATGTTAGATTATTCTCCAGCCATAGCGAAGGGACATTAAAGATCTGTTGTGCTTAGAAGAGTCTGGATGATTTGACTTTTCCAGGGTATTAGCATTCATGATGTTGGCCTTTACAGCTCTCTGCAATGAAGTCAGTAGACAACTCAGTTTTTCTAGGAGTCTGAAGTGCTTTTCAGAATTATCTAAAACTTAGTGGCTTAAAACCATAATTATAATTTCCTAACGGTCAGTCTCTGCAATCGCCCTCAGTCTCTCAGCCAAATGAATGTGGTTCAGGGGCACTCAGGAGGATGCAATCTAGTGATGGCCAAAGATGGGGACATTGGCGGGTGTCTTCTCATCTCCCTGGTGCCATGGCTAGCGTGACTCAAATAGCAGGGGCTGGACTGCTGAGATGCTCAGACACCTTGTTCTGTTTCTTTGAGTCTCTCCATTGGATGTTCCTTCGGCATAGTGTTATCAGGGTGTTAGACTGCGTGTTGTACTGGTCGGGGGCTCCTAAGGGGTTTGTCCCCATGAGAGCAGGAGACTTAGGCAGAGCCGTGTCACCGTCTCTAAACTAGGCCAGAGGTGGTCCAGTATCCAGAAACTGCGTGCAGTGTTTTCTATACATTAGAAGCAAGTACTGTGTTCAGCTCCATCAGGAATATTTTCAAATGGGTTTGAGAAGAATTTCAAAGTGTGTTTTAGACCACTACAGTGACCATGCCTAATAATTACTTATTTTTACAAGTGATGGTTAGGTTTTTTCCCAAAATAATAGCAGATACAGACTTTTAAACTTGAAATCTATGTAGCATAGCTCTGAACATTTGGCTATAAGTTGAAATAACTCGAGCAAAAATTGATTTTGAAATGAGAGTTGTAAATAAAATACATGAGATAAAGTCATAAATATATGGATGAAATGCTTATAAAGAAATCAGCCTTAAAAATGTCAATAGGTCTAATGTGCCACTATTTTACTATTTCTATGGATATTACTTGGATAAGAGGACAAGGACTCAGGGGTGTGCTGCTCTATCTCTTTACCTTGAAACTGCAGCTGGGGCACCAGGAGTAGCAGTTCCAGCTAACACCATGTGGTGAGGACAAGGAGTCCATTCAGGTAAAGGAGGGTGTGAGCATATTGTGATCTGGAAGAGAGGTACACCTGGTATGGTAATGAGGATCAAGTTCCCCGGCACACAATGAAATCCCCCATGCCCAGCTGTGGCAGAGTGAATCCCTCAGCTGGTGCTGGGCTTCCAGGTATGTTCTGAAAGCAGCTGCCTGCGCTTAGAAGGATCCACTCATTCCCTTGTCATGTGGGAGGGTGAGGCTTGTGGCCCCCGCTCTGTCTGTTCCCGCTCTTTGCCTTCCCATTATTCCACTGCTGGGTAAGGTGGCAGGACCGCGGAATGTAGAAGGGCCCTGGGTTGTTGAGAGTGCCTGTGGGTGGCCATGTACTAGGAGGAGAGTCCCCACTGAGCCTCCCGCAAGCTTGGAGGCGGGGAAGGAACAGTCCTGGGGCACTGGCTGTTCCAGAGTCCAGGCGTCTGTCCCAGAGAAGGCCAGGGGGAGGTTGTAAGCCTGTGGATCTGCAATCTAGGTAGAAGACCTGTATCTGCCATGGCTGACATCATCAGGGCAAGACACCCACTGGGTGGAGAGCTGGGCTTATGCATTTTACCCTTGTCCTGAAGAGACCCTGCATGCCTGGTTCTCCTGGGAACAGTGATCCTAGGGACCCCCCAGTCTGGGTCCACTCATGACCATAAGCTTAGGATCTTGTGTGCCTTGCTTCCCGTCTGCCCAGGTGAGGCATCCTGGAGAGGGTGCATGGGGCAAAGCTGGTGTGCACACACCCGGCACTGGAACGGGGTGTCACCGGCCAGTTAGGTCGCTGCTCAGCAGGCCCTCTCCTGAGCTCCCACCTGGCTAAGTGGTAAGTGTCCCATCTACCTGAACCCACAGCCCAGGTTTCTCTTCCACCTACCGACCCATGACCTCTTGGGGAGAATGCCAGCCTCCCTGGAGACTCAGGTCCTGCCAGACCCACATGCTGTCCTCTCTCATGGGCCGGAGACTCTGGTGCACAGGGATTCCCGAATAGCGAATCCCAAAGCCCTGCAGGTTTCACTGATTCTTACCTGAATGCCCCGGCCGAACACACAGGTAAACACAGGCAGCTACTAGGTTTTATATCCCTCTGGGTGTCATTTCAGGTTTATGACATCTCCTCTAGGTAGCTCGTGCCAGCCACCCTTTTCCTCTTCCCTCTGCCATTTGTGAGAACCATGAGGACTCTTTGCTTCTCCCTAGCATGCAGACTTCACGGGTCCTGAAGTTGGATTGCCAAACCCAGCGGCACCCTGCTTGCAAGCTTAAGAGCTGAGTTTGAGGCACACCTGTGGGCAGGAGTGTCGGCCCTCCCAAAACCAAGGTACACAAAGCCACACAGGCACAGGTGTGCACATGCGTTCATCAGCTTAGACACACAGGCTGGACACGCAAACTGGAACGTGCCCATACCCACACTGGTACGAGGGAAACTGGGTGTCTACACCAATACTCAGGTGAGGCTTACTGCTCAGCCACGTACCCTCCCTGGACACACACAGAAGATCCCCTGCCATTTAATTGATCATCTGCAGTAGGATTTATTTTTACTTTTATACTTTTTTAACTTACCAAAGTATGTTGCATTCTTTTCCCCATCACGAAAAAGACTTTGATACAAGTAAAGAGGAAAAGCACTTTTTATAATGAAATCTTTTATCTGCATCTATATTATTAAGGCATTTAAAAAACTTTATGTCTATTTTTTAATGTCATAGGAAATGTCTTGAGAGCCGGGGAAGCATGAATGAGGATGGCAGCGGGCATAAAGCATGTCAGGGGAGCCTGGGGTCATTGAAACAAAACATGACACGGCTGGGATAGCCATTCTAGAAGTACGTAGACCTAGGCATGCCCTGCGTGCACTCTAGTGGAGCCCAAACTGAGCCCCAGGTAGTAGCAGGCCTCAAGGCATAGAAGGGAGCCAGAGAAGGATGATGAGACAGCTATCCCTTGAGCCTTGCTTCTCACCCATTGACCTTTGCCACTTCTGCCTCTTAGGCACTTCAGGTTCCCCAATTCTGAAATATGAGTGTTACAGTTCCCTGATGGGCCTTTCTGCCCCAGTCCAGGGATGGCCTGGGATTTCTCACTGCAGGCTCCTCCCTGAGCCTTGAGTTCTCCATGTGTGTCACAGCTGCAGGACCCACAGGCCTTTGAGCGCCCAGCTGTGGGCTGCTTACCTGGCCTCCTCTCTGTTCCCTCTCTGAGGACCTAATCCTTAGGTAGTGCTGCAGGGGATTGAGTCGGAAGCCCTGACTGATGATCTGGAGGAGTGGGGAAAGTGGTCTGTGAAAGGTCAGGTCATAGTTCAAAGCCAGTTCCCAAGATGCCAAGGAAAGACCAGCAAGGTCCTTTCCCATGACGCCCCACAGCGGCCCCTGCCTCAGCAGTCCTGGCTGACCCTGAGTGGTCACAGTCAGCCAACTAGCTGAGGAAGCTCAGGTAGGCTGTGTCCTTACTGAAGGTGGGGCTTCTTCTGATGACTCTAGAACCACTGGACTACACTAGAGCCAGAAGCCCTGCATCCAGGAACAAGAGTCAGAAAGGCTCATGCCAGGCCTAGCGTCCCACACTCCACCCTCTCTACCACACCAGGAGGCACTCCTTACCAAGGATGCGAACACGATATTCCTTAATGATCACTTTATTGTGGAAATAAAGGTAGTGACGAAAGGAACACTTCATCCTGCTGCCGGTACCCCGGATGGCTGAGTTCCTCCACCTGCCATGCCAAGAAGAAGAGGACAGACTCAAAGGATCCATTTCATCTATCTGGGCTGAGGGCCTGCTGGCTGGGGTGCAGCATGTGTTGCCCCTTCCCAGCTCTACCACTCAGAACCCCTGTGCCCCAGGAAGACCTCAACCTGAACAGGACCCTGGACCCGTCCCGCAGACCCCGGCTCCTCAGCCTGAGCTTCAAATCCATCCTGTAGCTTACTTAGCAGGACTTCCTCATGGTTTCTGAACTCTGCCGACATGTAGGTGTGCTGCACAATCTGCCTCTGGTCAAGGAACCTCCAGATGACTGGGTGGGCATGCCAGGAAACACCCCACAACTTTGCAAGAGCTGGGAGAGTGTTTGGCAGGGCTATCCCAAAACCTTTGACCTGGTACCCTGCATTGGTGGTCCTGTCTCTGTCCAGTGTTGGGGGCATGGTAGTGGTTGTGGTGGTCTTGTGGGAGGGTGGAGGGAGGCCCAGAAAGCTCCTGCCAACAAGGAGCGGGCGGCACAAGTAGGCAGGGGATTGGGTGTGGGGTGCTGTTGTGTGAGGCGGCTGTATCTTCAGAGTTGCTGAGCTGCACATGGTCATTGTGTGCTGGATGCTGGACAGGCTCTGCTGAGGGTGTCCGGGTGTGCAGTCCCCTCTTCTCCTGCTCTTCCTGAGGGGTGGGCGTGTTCACTTGAGGGAGCTGCTGTGGATAGAGGGGACTGCAGGGCTGTGCCTGTCGCTCCCCATGGGGCTCCCATGTGTGTAATGGAGGTGTTTGTGCAACGGAGGTTGTATATGCTCAGGGCCTACAGCTCTTTGGGTGCAGTGCAGGCAGAAGGAAGAAAGCCTATCTGGGGAGTTTGTGCCTGCCTTGCAGAGGACCGCAGCCCAGTGCACCGTGAACCCGAGTCTTAAGCACCTTGTGTTTCTGGGGTAAGGCTGCTGGCCACAGACATGGGCAGCCAGGGTGGTTTCTATGGCTGGCGTGGGCTTGCAGACTCCCCTTCCTCCAAGGACTTTCTCATGGAAACATGCCCTTCAAGTTTCTGCTGTGAGTGAAGGGTCCATGGGACTGCTATTCTCCCTTGTGAGTGCTGAGCTTGGCTCCCAGTCCCTCCCATGTGCTCTCAGGGCACCCCCAAGCAAGCTGCCCTCCTACCTGCAGGACCCTGGCCTCAGCTCCCTTCGCTATCCCCCATCCCCTGCCCTCCTGGTTGTCCCCGTGTGCCCCTTGCTTGGCTCCCCTGCTCCCCACCCCAAGAAGCCAGATGCCCACCCCCTGCTGCCAGTCATTCCGAATGGGCAGCTGCAAAGATGTGCCTCTGGCCCAGAAGCTGGAGATGCCCTGGCTGATGGCCCCTGTGCTATCCAGGCCGGGAAGGCACCTCTGCCAAAGCTTACATCTCAGCTGTGGGCAGGCCATGTGGACTGGTTATTCATGGAACTCTGCTTCAAGTGAAGGGCCTCCAGCGAGTCTGTGGCTGGCTGGGGTGTGCTGGAGCCAGGGCCAGGCTGTCTGCTGGTCCTCCACCAGGCTCCATGTCAGGCTTCTCCTCAACCACCACCTGGACCATGCCATGATGTTGTCCACCACCAGCACCTTCTCCTCCCCCAAGAGTGCCTTCGAACTCTGCGCCCTGGCTGCCCTCTCCTGCAGAGCCTCCAATTTGAATGGGGTGCCTCCTTTGGAGGTCCCACTGACCATGACCTGCACTGTCCACTCACTGTCCACTCCAGGTCCAGATAAGTATATCCTTATAGTATACTTAAAAAAACCCTTAAAAGCATTCCCATTTCTCCGCATCCTCTCCAACATCTGTTGTTTTCTGACTTTTTAATGATTGCCATTCTAACTGACATGAGATGGTATCTCTTTGTGGTTGCAAGGTCATGGATGAAGCTGAAAACCATCATACTAAGCACACTATCACAAGGACAGAAAACCAAGCACCGCATGTTCTCACTCATAAGTAGGAGTTGAACAATAAGAACACAGGGACACAGGGTGGGGAACACCACACATGGGGCGGTCGGTGGGATGCGGGGCTGGGGAGGGATAGCATCGGGAGAAATGCCTAATGTAAATGATAAGTTGATGTGTGCAGCAAACCAACATGGCACATGTACCCCTATGTAACAAACCTGTACATTGTGAATATGTACCCTAGAACTTAAAGTATAATTTTAAAAAAAGAAAAAAAACTGAAAAGGAAAAATAGCTCTACAAACCAAAATACCAAATAGAAAATTAGTTGTGGCCTAGAATCTAACTTGCATTAAGATATCACAAACATTCAGCAGATAGTTTCTAAATGCCACAGTAAGCCTGGCAGTCTGCAAGAAGCTCAGAAAAACATGGTCCTTCTGAGAGTGCAGTTGTTACAGGCACAGAGATAAATGAGGAATAATAAGTGTGATAAATGCTGTAATAGGCAAATACAGGAAATAGAAACCACATTTTCCTCATTTATGAAACACAAGTTTAAAAACCCTTTTGAAGTTCAAATGAGAATATTTGCTGTTACTGTATAAACTGTTAAGTAGCTATACAAATTTTTTTTTTTTTTTCTCACAGTGATTTATATCGTGTGTATTACATGGTTAGTGTAGCATTCTCATAAAGGAAACCTTGAAATGTGTCCGCTGCTCAGTTTTTGTTTTTCAACTGTTTCAGTCATTGTTATTTATCATATTTTCCCAGGGGATTTTGAATTTTAAAGAAAATATGTAAAAACTGAAAAGAGAAGGACAATGAAATTGCAAGACTACAGTCATAATAATTTCCTTGATTAATTCAATTGTTTATAGAGCAAGATTAAATTATATTTCTCCCAAAAGATTCTTGGAGAAATTCTAAGATGATGCACTCATTGTTAGAAATTGCCAAATTGTTGCTTAAGTTAGACTTAACACTTTTTAAGCCTGAAGATACAGTAATAGTTATGTATTTAAACAGGGAAAATAGGATTTTTAGTGCTACTTTCTCTCACCTGGAATAATTATAACTTTTAAATTGGTCTTTATGTCAATTTAAATTTTTCATTATTCTACCTCTTGTTTTGGATAAGCCATGTATTTTTAAATTTATTTTCATCCTTTTTGTACTTCTCTGAGAAACTGCAGACTTAAATTCATATCACAAGTATGTTTCAGTTTTACTTGTCTCTTCCTAAGGGTTCCCAAAAATAAAGAATTCCACTTACGCTTGTATCTTTCAGCAACCTTATTTCAGAAAACGGTGCATATTACTGCAGAAATCACATGGACAGGTCCAAAGCGGGGAGGAGGAGGATGAGGAGGAAGAGGAGGAGGAGGAGGTGAAGGAGAAGAAGAAGAGGAAGAAGAAGTAGAAGAAGAAGGAGGAGGAGGAGGAAGAGGAGGAGGAGGAAGTGGCAAGCTTTTAAGTCTATACATTAGTATCACTGTGTCAGAAACTCAGTAGTCACAGTGAAATAAAAACAATGATCACAGTCAATTCCATCTCATACCTAGACTGAAATATGAAACTTCTAAAGAAAAGGAAGTTAAGAACTTTGGGCATGTCAAAATGTTCCTATACAGATAAAATTATTGGTGACTTTTTCTCACTAGAAAACAAAATTCCATGCTTTGTATATGTGTAAATAAAAATATTTTTATTTCCATCAGTTATGATGTGCAAGCAAGTAACAAAGTGAAAGTACACTAATAAAATGATATAAGGAAATTTCTCTGTGCCAAAAAAATTCCATTGAGGCCATTAATTTTACAAAAACCATAGAGAATGCATTGTGAAACTACACTATACAATACTTTTTAGTATTTTACTTACATTTTAAATAATCAACAAAGGAAAGGAAATTCTTAATCATTATTTATTACCAATAACATTATTCTACTTGAATAATCCTTTTGAGATTAAGTATTTTAAATAAAACTTTAAAAACAAATTGTATTGACTGATACCAGCTTTCAATGAAATAGCACTTCTGTATTTGTAGTCATGTGAAGTATAAATTTCTCCTCACAGTGGATCTTTTATAACACCAGTTTTATCGATTTCTCTGATACAAACCCTGTGATAGCTCATGGCTTTACTGTAACCATACATTACATGACTCCAGAGAGTAGCCTTCAAATAGATGGAAAAATTATATTTGTGACAAAATTCTAAGAAAGGGAATGGTAAAATGGGAGAATAATTTCTAAATTTCTAACTGTTCATCAGTGGATTTGGATATATTTAGATACAGACAAATATTAGCACACTGCAAGTTTGCACATGTGTATATAAATTTATATGAGATACCCATAATGTATGGGTTGTGTAATCTTTTAATCCTCAATTTTACATGTGGGAAATTTGGTAAGAGTTTATCTTTATCAAATAATCAATTTGAAGTACTATACTCAATTTGATGTAAAACCAACAAAATCTCTGTCAACATTCACTTTAATTGATCCAATAATGTTAACTGATGATAACTTCATTCTCTTTGTCCCCTGTTGGCAGCCTGAAAGTTGATTCTCACTCTAATTCATCACTCAAGGTGCCATCCACAAGACACTTACTTTGCTGTGGATTGTGACTTCTCACGCCAACACTTTTTTCCTGTAACAGTCCTACCTTTGTATATTTAAAGAATTTGTACATGGCTAAAAAAAAAAAAAAAGTGCTGTGAAATGTCAGGCCATGCTGTGAAATTTTCCATTGTTTCTATATCTCTGTTTGAGCTTTCATGTTATAGAGAACAAGAAAAACAATTCAGTATGTTTCTTAGTATCCAGTCCAATGCACCCTTTCTTATTAATACCAAACCATCTATTCAAGGCACTGACATCTAAAGACAGCTAGATATATCAAAATCTCTTCTCATAAAAAACCTTTATATTAATCACTGTTGCCTAGATCTGGACTCTGACTGTGAAATCCTCCGGTGGAAATTGCTGTAATGGCTCACACTATGGGAATGACTATTTTTCCGCATAATTATTGTTGTCAACTTAGTGAAGAATATCACATTAGATGGTAGCTCTTAGATACATAAACCCTAGTGATTAATTTTTAATGTCCAGCATTTATGATATTGCACAAATAAAAATCTTTGATAAATGATTAGCTGAGCAATGACTTAAATAACAGCAGTTCAAACATTAATTTACTTACTAGAAGTGCCATACATCATTAACTCCTGGTGAAAACAAAGTTGGGAAATTTCAAGTGCTGAATTGTTTACTAAATTATGTATTTCACGGTATTTTATAAAAACTATCCTTGCCGTGTATGATGCCTCACCTGCAAGGATGAAACTTTAGCATATATATATATATATATATATATATATATATATATATATATATATACATAATGTCTTTGGTTCTTAATATCTCTCTACATTTGCCTTCAAAATCTCAACACAAAAACACCCATGTACTTGACATGTACTTGACTTTCAGCTGACTTGACTACCAGTTATTAGGGTTTAAGTAAACAAAGATTTCAAAATTTGTTGACCAAATATGAGAAATCACACTCTCACCATAAGAAATAATTCTTCTTAAGTGCCACTGCAAATGCAAAATTGAAAGAAGAAATGAAGTCTAACATATTGCAATATTCTAAAATCTAAAATTTCCTCTTTGAGATCTGGTGGTTCATGCCTGGAATCACAGCTCTTTGGGAGGCTGAGAAGGGAGAATTGCTTCAAACCCAGAGTTGGAGACTAGCACAGGCAACATAGCAAGACCAATCTCTACAAAGGTAACTAATTAATTAATTAATTAAATTGGGCATGATGGCACACACCTGTTTTTCTATTTACTCCGGAGTTCAAAGTTCCAGTGAGCTGTGATTGCACACTGCATTTCAGCCTGGGCCATGGGGCAAGACTTTGTTTCTACAAAATAATTCAATGTAACAAAACAAAGTCAAACAAAATAAAAACACTTTCAGGTGTTCTTTGGAAGTTTGTATAATTGCTCCAAAGCATAGACATTGTTTAAAGTTGAGCAGTTCATGAGGAATGGGCAGTGAACATTGTTTGTATTGTTTTCCAAAAATTAGGATAATTATATTAGAATATTATATGTTAATATCTAATAACCTTTGGTACAATAAGTATTGACAAATGACAAGCTATTGTGTTTATAGATATTTCCTTCAAAATAGTCATAGTTTAATTGGAGAATAAAGAGAACAGAGATAATTGCAATGTACTCTGACAAGTGTTAAAATAGACACAATTTAGTAACTTGGAGAGGAATGAAGTTCTTAACGGGGTTTGCAGCGGTTTGGGGAACATTCTTAGGGCAGGAACAATTGACTGGATCAGTAAGGATTCGAATTCGTATGAAGAATGTTTGGGAGAAAAACACTGTAGAAAAAAAGAAACATTCTTTTTGTCAATGAAAGAAGTACTAACAATGCATATGATGCCATCTGACCAATTCTTAGACCATGCTAGCTCACTAAATATTTCTTGAATGAATCCATGAAAGGAAGCTATTGGGAAAACGATTCTGGAAGGGATTTTCAAAATCCTATAAAGGAAAGTTAAATACCCTGGACTTTACAATTTTGCCTGCTTTTCTTTATGTTCTTATTATGTCTACTACCTCATAAGCTCTGTTTTATTTTTTGGTCCTTTCACAAATATCATGCATGAATTGTTCCTGATATTACTTCTCTCTTAATCTCTTCATACTATATTTGTCTCTGATACTCCTTTGTTTGAGGTCCTGGGTTTGTATGCCCACAGATAACATCACTCACCTCTCCCTGGCACTATTCTGTTATAGAGAGGCCTGGACCCTGAGAAGCACGGTTCCTAGGCTCACATAAAATTGACTTTCTATTTTAGTTCAGTTAATGGGTGACACTGCAGAGATTAGAGAACAAGATGAGAGAAGCCAGTTTGTTTCCCTTTCCTTCTCAGTAAGAGATATGTTTCCACAGTGATTCCACGGCCTACAGGACATGCTCTCTGTGTTTCCATCTTCTATGCAGTGATCCTAATCCTAGACTGGTTCTTCTAATGCCGTCTTCTCCAATTGTCTTCCCTAAAGGATTTGGGTACTACTTTTGGAGTTTTAAATTTAAAAACTATTGATATGGAAGGGGGGCAGGGAAGTGTCTGGTAGAGGAGGGTGTGGTTCTTGGCTAGGGATCCACCCTCAGGACTATGCTCACTGACCTAGGATAAACTAAATTAACACCATGTAACATATGCCCAATGGGGATTCAGGAGCTGTAAAAATTCACCCCTGGATGCTGCCTGGGGTCGGAGACCCAAAACCTGTCCTCATTTCTTGCCCAGTAATGGGGGATAAGGAACATTTTCCTGTTTCAATATGAATATGTTTCCAGTGCAGTATGTTTTCTGCAATACTGCAGTGTTACTTCATTGTATATATTTAACTAAATAAGTTACAAAGTGTAACTAATATGAGAAGAAAATAAATGGTGGAGAATAAGGAAGAAAAATGAAACATTGTGTTTAACAATGAATGTAAACAATTATAAGTATGATTAATCAATATGTCAGACCAGCCAGGCAGGTGCTTAACGTCATGAGGGGGCACTACTTCATCATCTTGGGATTTCATTCTGGGACAGAGAGTGTGAGCAGCAATAAGGTCCAATAGGGAAAAGCATACAATCTGGTGAGGTGTGGATTGTGTCCCACACCTGCACCTGAAAAAAAGGTGAAGACAGATGACACAGAAGTTGCTTCCACCTGCATCCCCACATTCCGTTGATTGCACAAGCAGCCCATACCACGGCCCCGTGTTCAAGTGGGAATTCTCCAACCTGCCATTAACATATGGAGTGCAAACTGGGGCTTTGCACTTTGAGGGTTTTCATACCCAGGGCCAAATGGGAGTGGGATGGATTGATGTGGGTGGGATGTGGCCTCCACACTTGCCTCTTCATTTTCTGACTTTGTGTTCCTCATCGAATTAGGGTTTCCTTGGTCTGGTTCACCATCTTCCACACAAAACATTTCCCGGTTCAAGAAGGATGACCCTCGTGGGAATTCATTGCATGAGTGTTTCCTTCTTAACACTCATGTTTTAGATGGCTGGACAGCTTCGATAGTTTTAAAATGTAAATTCCCACACAGCACCAACAGGGAAACTACTGATCTCCCACTTCTATTGTAGGGTGGCATGATTCCTTTAGGATGAGAAGTAGGCAACAGTGTCTAACTGTTGCTTGGTTATCTAGGCTCTGTTTCATTTCATGTGCACATCCTTTCTCATTGTTGCAGGGCTCCTTTTTTGGGCTGTTGCTGGATAGGACTGCCTCTTGCCACAGATCTTTTGGCTTCCAGTGATTTCAGAGAGGAAACGAGACTTCAGATAGACTGGCTGAACTCCAGGTTGTGGGTCCTGGTTGCGTTTTGGGGGCTGAGGATGTTTGCACTTTGCAGAAGGACTTTTGGTGCTCTGACAAGAATCATTGAACATTGCTTGGACTCCAGCACAAGGCAGCCCATTCTCATAGGTGAGCATTGATTTTTCTTTGCTTTCCTAGGGTGTCCACATTGCCCATCAATAGCATTACTGGACACCTTTTTCAGGCTTGCCATCACCACAGACGGCCTCTTAGACACTGTCACAAGCTCATCTGCCCACAAGCGAGGCCAGATCAAGGTGAGAGAACACTGCTCAACCTTGCATTTGCCTATGTCGTGGTTCCTGCCTTTCCCAGATAGGCCCTGTGAGGCCAAGGATGAAGGGAGGCAGTGAGGTAAGGTGATGAGCCATTTTTATTCTCTGAGGTCTCAGGTGTGATTCCATCACGTAAAGAACCCTCAACTACTCACCAGACTCTATTCCAATCCCCGTCGGACCTGATTCTTGCACACAGACTCTTTCAGGAATGGAGACAGAAGAGCCATCTCCAGCCACCACCTCACAGTCTTGAAATACCTCCTTCTCCACAGAGACCTGACCAGCGAGATGACCCAGAGGGTCAATAAGGTCAAGACTTTTAGGGTCCCACAGTAGGTTATTGCAGACAGCCTTTTTCTCAATACCAGTCTAGCTCTGCCTGTACCACTTTTGTCTGCTTAGGCAGGCTGACAGTTTTGACAGACAGGCACCCAAGCCTGCCTCATGAATGCGTCTGTGATAGCCTCAAAGCACCAGACCTGAGCAGGGAGCTATTGCTAGCTTCACAGTGAATGCCACCATTGCCTAGTGACAAGTCCCTGTGGCTTGACGGAGAAGGAGAACTCCCTGGAGGTGTGTTGGTGGTGGAATCTTGCCTGTCTTGTCTCAGAGATCCACAGGACAGTCCCATGAATCTAGGAGTGGGTAGATGTGAGTCAGCCTGAAGAAACATCAAGCAGAGCCCCAGGAATGAACTTCAAAATCCCTAAGGATCCATAAGGATCTACAGGATGCCTCAGGCCTAATTAGACATTGTAAGGGTAAGTATTTTTGAAACTTATCCCACAGTGATTACTAGATACAGCCTGCCTGTGTACCCTGGGGTTGCTCTCTCCTAGGTGTGGCTTCCTGAAGAACCACTCAGCCTCAGAAGCTGCTGGGCTGTGTTTCTGTTGGAGTGTTGCTAGTGTTGGATGTCTGCTTGCATGTGTGGCTTTGTGTATTTGTGGGTGTATGTGTGGGTGTGCATGTCTGTAAGTGGAGTCTGCTTATAGTAGTGTGGCTAACACATTGCAGAGCTTCTTTTTTTTTTTTTTAGTAACTCAACATTCTGGTCACCTGTGTGTCTGTGGCTCTGCTTGGACTGTGGGTCTCTGTGTTCTTTATTTTTCCGTGGATCATGAATCCGCAGTGAATTGGGAGTCTGGCTGAGACCCACCAGAGTCCAAATTACCTCCCCCTGCAAAAAAGAAAAAAAAAGAAAAAAAAAAAAAGTTACTCTTCTGGAAAGAAGAGGGGCACGTCATACCCAGGAAGTGTGACATCTCCCAGTGTTTCATTGTCCCGTGGCCAACCCAGGGAGGGACACTAGCAGTCTTGTCCACAGGACCCCTTGAATTTACCTCCAATTTGGTTCCCAGCCAAGCATGTGCTTAATGTCATTAGGGGACACTCCTCCATTGTCTTGGGATTTCATTCTGAAACAGAGAGTGTGAGCAGCCATAAGTTCACATAGGGGTGAGCATACAATCTGGTGAGGGGTGGATGGGGTCCTGCAAATTCACCTGCAAAAAAGGTGAAGACAGAGAGTGCTTCCAAATGCATCCCTGCATTCCCTTAATTGCGCCAGCAGTCTGCACCATGGCCCTGTGTTCACCTGGGACTACTCCAACGTGCAGGGAACATTTGGTGTGCAAACTGGGGCCATCCTGGCAAACTCCTGATTTGAGGGCTTTGATTCCCGTAGCCAAATGGGAGTGGGATGTATTGATGCTGGGTGGGATGTGGCCTCCATACTGGCCTCTTCCTTTCCTGTCTTCCATGTTCCCTGTTGGCCTAGGGTTTCCTTGGTCTGGCTAAGTTCTTACACGCTAAATGTTTCCCCATTCATGGAGAATGACCCTCATTGGAATTCTTTGCATGTTTCCTTCTAAACACTGTCACATTTTAATGACTGGGCTCCTTTGATACATTTAAAACCATAAATCAGCATTACAGATACCATAAAGGAAACTCTTTTTCTCCCACTTCTGTTGGAGGGCTGCATGATTCCTGTAGGATGAGAAGCAGGCAGGCATGCCTGGCTTTTGTTTGGTAATCTAAGCTGTGTTTCATTGTGTCTGCATGTCCTTTCTCATTGTGGAGGAAGTATTTCATTGGACTGTGGCTGGATGCAACTGCCTCTCTCCACAGATCTCTTGGCTGCCAGGGATTTCAGGGAGCAAAAGGGAAGTCGGTTAGGCTGGCTGCACTCCAGGGTGTGGGTCCTGGTCTCTTTGTGGGGACTGAATTTGTTTGCACTTTGCAAGAGGCTTTGGGTCCTCTGACAGGAATCTTTGATCACTGCTTGGACTCCAGCACAAGTCAGCTCCTTCTGTCAGGTGAGTTTTGATTTCTTTGCTGTCATGGTGGGTCCACACTGACTTTCAACAACACTACTGGACACCATTTTCAGGCTTGCAACGGCAAGAAATGGTCTCTGAGACACTGTCTCAACCTCATCTGCACCTGTGAGTGCCCACTTTGAGGTGTGAGAACACTGCTCCACCTTGGACTTTCCTTTGCCATGGTCCCTGCCTTTCCCAGAGAGCCCTTGCAAGGTTCAGAGTGAAGGGAGGATATGAGGTAAAGGGCGTGGCCAACTTTCGCTGACAATGCCTCTGTGGTCTCAGGTATGATTCTGTCAGCCAAAGACCCCTGAACAACTCACCAGACTGTATTCCAAACCCCATAGGAACCAATCCTTGCACACAGCCTCTTTTGGGAATGGAGTCAGAAGAGCAGCATCCAGCGATCACCTCACAGTCTTGAAACTCCTCCAGCTGGACCAGGCCACAAAAATGGCCCGACGGAGCCCTAAGGTTGAGACTTACAGGGTCCCGCAGTGCGTTATCGCAGAAAGCCTTTCTCCAGATACCAGGCTGGCTCTGCCTGTAGCATTTTCCTCTGCTTAGGAAGGCTCACAGATCTGATATTTGGGCTCCTGTGCCTGCCTTGCGAATGCACATGCACTCTTCTCAGGCTACCAGGCCTAAGCTGTCAGCTCTGTCTGGCATCACAATGAATGCCACCATTGCATAGCAGCAAGTCCCTGTGGCTTGGTGGAGAAGGAGACCTCCATGGAGGTGCATAGGTGGTGGATTCTGGCTGTTTTCTCTGTGGGATCACGGGATAGTCCCATGATCCTAGGAGAGGGCAGACGTGAGCCAACCTGAAGAAAAGTCAAGCAAAGCCCCAGGAATAAACAGTGAAATTTCTAAGGATCCAAGTGTATCTGCAGGATGCGTCAGGCCTGCCTAGACGTTGTAGGAGTGAGTCCTTTAGAAACTTGCTCCAATGTGATTTCGAGGAACAGACCACCTGTGTACCCCGTGGTTGCTCTCTCTGTGGTGGGGCTTTCTGCAGAACCATGCAGCCTCAGAAGCTGTCTGGCTGTGTGATTCTGTGGGATTGTTGTGAGTGTCGGATGTCTGCTTGGTCCACCAAAATGCTTCAGCACCTGTATATTACGTGAACTACTATAGATCTGTCTTGCAGGAAGACCTAGGAAGGGAGGATGAGAGTGAGAACTCCCACTAATAAGTGAGATTCTCAAAGCGGGGAATAAGGAGGGAGATCACCTCTCTTATTGTCCATACCTTAAAAAAAAGAAAAAGGAATCAAAAACTAAAGAAAGGCAGAGATGAATTCAATTGCCAGGCAGAACATGCATGGCACTCCAGGACTGGCAGTTAAAAATCAACCCCTCACCTAACCGCTTGTGTTATCTATAGATTCCAGACACTGTATGAGGAAACATCATGAAACCGTCTGTTTTGTTCTCTTCTATCCTGATTACCCATACATGCAGCCCCAGCCACATACCCCATGCTTGCTCAATCAATGACGACCCCTTCCCAGGGACCCTCTTAGAGTTGTAAGCCTTTAAAAATGGCAGAAATCTCTCTCTGGGGAAATTGGTTTTTGAGACAGTCAGCTGATGCTCCCAGCCGAATAAAGTCACTTCTTTCTTTAAGCCAGTGTCTGAAGGGTTTTGTCCCTGGCTTATGCTGCTACAATGGGAGTACTCCAATGTACAAGGAACATTTGGAGACTTGGATTGCCAATTGGGGCCATCCTGGCAAACCCCCATATGAGAGCTTTCATACCAGAAGCCAAATGGGAGTGAGAGAGATTGATACGATATAGGATGTAACCTCCACACTTGCCTCTTCCTATTCTGACTTACCTGTTCCTCATCAGCCTAGGGTTTCCTGGGTCTGGCTCAATGTCTTCCTCACTAAACACTTCCCTCTTCATGGAAGGTGACTCTCAAAGAATCCATTGCATGAGTGTTTCCTTCTAAACAGTGTCATGTTTTAATGACTGGGCATCTGTGATAATTTTAAAACCATAAGTTCCTGCTACAGCCACCAACAAGGAGACCCTTGCTCTCCAGCTTTTACAAGAGGGCTGCATGATTCCTGTAGGTGGAGAAGTAGGCAGCCATTTCTGGCTTTTGCCTGGTAATCTAGACTCTGTTTCATTCCATCTCCATGTCCTTCCTCATTGTGGAAAGCGTCTTTCACTGGGCTTTTGCTGAGTTGGGCTGCCTCTCACCACAGATTTATTGGTCTCCAGGGATTTCAGGAAGGACAAGGGACTTTGGGTAGGCTGGCTGCAACCCAGGTTGTGGGTATTGGTCTCCTTATGGGGGCTGAGGTTGTTTGCACTTTGCAGGAGGCTTTTGGGTTCTCTGACAGAAATCATTGAACATTGCTAGGACTCCAGAACAAGGCAGCTTGTTTCACTCCTTTCTCTGTGGGAAAGAGAGTTTCTGGGATGCCAGATGAGTTCTTCTCCCCTGTGTGAGACACCCATGGGAGCCATGGGTGGCCTCTGAGGAGAAAAGTCTCCTTATTGCCTTCATGTCTTTATGCTCAAGAGCATAACAGCTCAGCGGCATGCTACAGGTTGCTCAGGGAAATAACACTCCCTTGAAGCAGTGGTGTATAATCAAACATCTTGTCTTCTACTGAAACCCACTCCCACCCATTTCAGTCCTGAAAAGTTATTTTTATTATTTCTATTATAATTTTTTGAGATGGAGTCTCCCTCTGTCACCCAGGCTGGAGTGCAGTGGTGTGATCTTGGCTCACCACAAGCTCCACTTCCCATGTTCACACCATTCTCCTGCCTCAGCATTCCGAGTAGCTGGGACTACAGGCACCCACCGCTGCACCTTGCTAATTGTTTGTATTTTTAGCAGAGACAGGCTTACACCGTGGTCTTGATCTCCTGATCTCATGATCTGCCCGCCTCTGCTTCCCAAAGTGCTGGGATTACAGGCATGAGCCACTGCTCCTGGCTGTTAAAAATCTTACATAGTTTAGACACATGCCTTTGCAAGAGGAAATTCACAGAAACCACCACTGCTATACATCTTATTGAACGACTCACGAGTTCTGCTTCACTGATTAATCATTTTCCTCATCCCTTCCTACCCCTCCCATCTGACCTAAGAACAAAGAGCTTGTAAACCAATAAATTGGGTGGAGGTTGAGAGCTCGGGTCCGTGAGCAAGCCTCCAATTCTCTGGTCCCCTGGACCTGCTTTTTAAACTCTCAATCTTCCTCTTTCTAATTCCATGGTCTCCGCTGGACACGGGGTACCTGCCCAGTGGTGTGGGGCTTGTTTCCTCAACATCTGGTGCCCAACACGGTGCTCCCTATATCTCTACAAATCATCCAGTGAGGGAACACCAGAGCGTAGAAAGTGCAGGATGACTGACAAAGGATGTCCGAGTACCTTTTCCCTTCACACTCTACAGGTAAGTGGGGCACTCAGAGAATTCCAGGGCAACCTCAGGAAAATATGGGTCAGGCTGGAAACAAGTTTGTTAATTACTTAAGCCTGGTGCAGCAGTTATTGAGCCATAGAGGAGTAATTATGAGTACCAAAAATCTCATATCTTTTTTCCATCTCATAGAAAAGTATTCTCCTTGGTTCCTGGAATACAGAACCATGAATGTAAAAGACTGGGACAAGATCGGACCAGACTTAAAAGGAGCACAACAAGAGGGCCACGATACTCCCTTCTCCACTTGGTCTGTGTGGTCAGCAATTAAAACAGCACTGGAGCCCTTCCACACTGAGAAGGAGGAGGAGAAGTTTCAGGGTGACATAAAAAAGTTTAATAATCAGGAGTCTGATAATCAGCACAGTCAACCATCACAGTCTAGTTTAAAAAAGGGGGAGAAATGGGAAGGTGTATAGGCTAACCTCCAAAAACGTATGAAAGAAACAGTTCCCCCTACTGCCCCTTTAGAAGAAGGTGCAGAACAGCCACCTCCACCTCAGCCTTATGAATTTTTGGAAAGGGAGACTGAGACACGGCTTGCCACTCCCATTGTTTCACGGCCTACCATTGACTATGGTAAAGGGAAGCTTCAACAGCCCAACAGCCAATTACGGTGAGGGAATGATCTAGGCTTGTCCACCTGTTAATTATGGGAGAGAAATGCTGTGAGCCAGTCCAAATACAAATTATGGTGCAGGGGCAATTCAGGCATCCATTTGACAGGCACAAGAAATGGGGGATTTGGATGCTTGGCAGTTTCTGGTAATTATTTCTCCAGCTGAGGAGCCCAGAGAACATGCTCGGGCCTGCTGGGAGCCATTTCCTTTTAAAATATTAAAAAGACTTTAAGCAAGCAATTGGACAATATGGGCCAAATTTTTCTTAGGTTCATTCTTCATTATAATTTGTGGCTTATAACAGGCCCTAAATACCTATGGATTGGGAGTCATTAGCTCCATCCACCCTGTCTCCCTCTCAATTTCTCCAATTTAAAACCTGGTGGACAGATGAAGCAACAAGTCAGGCAGGAAGAAATGCTCAGGCCCAACCTCCTATTAATATCACATCTGATCAATTGCTTGGAATTGGACAGGCATGGGGTACTGTAAATCAACAGATGGTAATGGGTGATGAGTCTGTTGATCAGCTCAGAACTATACGCTGAAGATACCAGGAAAAAAATTCATGACCCTGTTACTATTTATCCTTCTTTTAACTCAGTTTGACAGGGTCCAAAGGAGATTTATCCAGATTTTATCACCCCATTTGCAAGAAGCTGCTCAAAAGACTATTTCAAATTCTTGTGCCAGGAAAGTGATCATTCAGCTGCTTGCTTATGAAACTGTGAATAGAGAATGTCAGGCAGAAATTAGATCTATTAAGGTAAAGGCAGATCTAAATGAGGAAAAAACTGTAAGTGAATATATTACAGCCTGTGATGGCAGTGAGGAGCCCTCATATGAGGCCAGCCTCCTTTCTCAGGCAATGGCTGGACTAAGGGTAACAAAAAACACATGAGTGTTCCCTGGATCTTGATATAATTGGGGACAGATAGGACATGCAAAAAGAGAGTGTACAAAGAGCCAAAAAAGGCAAAACTCAGGACCAGGCCCTGATTCAAAACAGGGCATTCCCAATTCAGGGTGGGTCATCCCTGACCCCAAACAGAGGATTCCCAGCCCAGTCTATCCCTGCACAAATGCAGAGCAATTGTCCCCCTCCACAGATAAAAGTGGGGCAGTAAATACATGCTGTACAAAAGCTGTATTCCTCCTTCCTGGTGAGACTCCCAGGAAGATCCCAACGGGAGTTTACGGCCCATTGCCAAAGGACATGGTGGGACTTATGCTTGGAAGGTCCAGCTTAAAATTAAAGGGAATTCAAGTACATACTGGGGTAGTGGGCTCTGACTGCCAGGGAGAAATTCAAATTGTTATCTCCTCCACTGTTCCCTGGAGTGCTAATCCAGGTGACAGAATAGCTCAGCTGTTGTTTTTACCATATGTTAAGATAGGAGAAAGCTCAGAAAAAAAGGAGGATGTAGAAGCACAAATTCAGCAGGCAAGGCTGCCTATTGGGTAAATCAAGTCTCTGACAATAGTCCTATTTGTAGGTCACTATTAAAGGAAAACAATTTGAGGCTCTGGTCGATACAGGAGCAGATGTGTCAATCATAGCGTTTATCAATGGCCCAAAAACTGGCCCAAACAAAAGGCCCCAGTGGGTCTTGTTGGGATTGAGGATTTGGTTGTATCTCACCAGAAGAGAATCAACTTCTTGTCTGGGTACCCACAAGACATCTTAAGCTGTGCCAGCAGCCAGAATTCGAGGAAGAGGAAAAGACCTCAGAAAGTCCCTACACCCCCAGTTCATCAGATGGCTCAGATGAACATCTCTGTTGAGCAGATGGAAACCAGTAAAACTTACCAAGCAACTCCACCGACCTGGGGGCAGATGAAGAGACTAGCTCACACTGAAGAAGAGAACCTGCGGTCTCAGCACAAGCTGCTGACCACTAGTAATCTAATGGTAGCTATGATGGTGGTAATCTCCTTGGTGGTGAGTCTCCCTGCAGTGGGGCAGATCAAAATTACACTTATTGGACCTACATTGCATTCCCACCACTGATTAGGCCTGTTACAAGTTTAGATGCCCCAGTGGAGGTTATGTTAATGATAGTGTCTGGATGCCTGGACCAATAGATAACCAAGGTCCTACTCATCCAGAGGAGGAAGGAATGTTAATGAATGTTTCCATTGGTTATCACTTTCCTCCCATCTGCCTGGGGCCAGCAGCAGGATGTTTAAATTATGATAAACAACATTGGATGGTTTATGTCCCTGAACATAATGGATGAAAGACCTCTATTCATGTAATCAGTGGAAGAACATTTCAGTCTTTGGACACTATTAAATACCTTGAGCATGGCTATGTTATGACACATCATCAGATTAATAAACTTAAACCTAATAAGAAGTCCTGCACCAGGCAGGCCACTAAATGGTCTGAAAATCTAGAGGTGCTAACCTGGGAAGATTGTATTGCAAACAGCGCTGCAGCATTGCAAAATAATTCCATTGGAATCGTCACTGATTGGGCCCCTAGGGGTCACTTTGCCGTAAATTGTACCGGACACAGCAAAGATTTTGGAGAGGCTCCTTTGCAAACGACTTCCCAGATAATGCACTAAAATTATATAGAAGAATTGAAACAAATTGCCCTATTAAGTGGGAGGAGAATGGTATGGCTCCTCCAAAGCCAAAAATGATTGATCCAATTATAAGTCCAGAACATCCAGAATTGTGGAAATTAATGTTGGCTCAAACCCCAGTTGGGATTTGGAAAGGAGAATATAAAACAGAGACTCATAGTGAAAAACTTTGATTTGTTGTAGCCATGATCTCTAATCAGACAGTCCCATTGCAGAGTTGTGTTAAACCTCCTTTTATGTTAGCAGCAGGAAAAGTTAATATCCTACTTGACTCTCAAACCATATCATGCCTCAGCTGTCATATTTTTACCTGCATTAATTCTACCTTTAATAAAGATAACAGCACTTTACTGGTTAGGGCCTGAGAAGGAGTTTGGATACCTGTTTCCCTCAATAGACCTTGGGACGCCTCTTCCTCCATATATATTATCACTGCAGTACTAAAAGAAATACTTAATAGACCAAAGAGATTCATATTTACCTTAATAGCTGTCATCACGGGCCTTATAGCGGTCACAGCTATAGCTGCTGCTGCTGGTGTAGCTTTGCATTCTTCTATTCAAACTGTGAGCTCTGTGGATAGTTGACAGAAAAATTTTTCCAAGCTTTGGAATTCCCAAAGCCAAATAGATCAAAAATTGGCAAATCAAATTAATGATCTTCATCAAACAGTAATTTGAATGGGTGGTCAGATTATGAGCTTGGAGCAGAGAATTCAAATGCAAAGTGATTGGAATACTTCTGATTTTTGATTCCTCCTAGCTCTTATAATACCACTGAACACCACTGGGAGTTGATTAGACATCGCCTACCAGGAGAAGATAATTTAACATTAGATACTGCTAAACTGAAAAAACAACTTTTTGCAGCATCTCAGGCTCGTCTCAGCTTGTTGCCTGGAGCTGATATTCTTGCTAGAGCCACTGATGGCCTTTTTAACAATAATCCTTTAAAGTGAATTAAAACCATAGGTGGATCATCAACTGCAAATATTATTTTGGTTTGTGTCTGTTTGTGCTTTCTTTTTTTTTTTAGTCTACAGTTGCGGACAGCACCTTGGGAGAGAAGACAGACACCGTGAATGAGCTATGATAGCAATGGTGGTTATTAATTTTAAAAAAAATGGGGACAAAAAAGTGGGACATATGGAAAAGAGAGTTTCTGGGATGCCAGATGAGTTGGTCTCCCCTGTGTGAGACTCCCATGGGGAGCCATGGATGGTGTCTGAGGAGAAAAGTCTCCTTATTGCCTTCATGCCCTTATGCCTGGAGAGCATAACAGCTCAGCGGTATGCCACAGCTTGCTCAGGGAAATAACACTCCCTTGAAGCAGTGGAGTCTAATCAAATGTCTTGGCTTCTCCTGAAACCTACTCCCACCCATTTCAGTCCCGATAAGTTAAATACATTAAGTAGTTTAGACACACACCTTTGCTCAAGGAAATTCACAGAAACCGCCACTGCTATACATCCTATTGAATGACTCACGAGTTCTCCTTCACTGATTAATCCTTCCCCTCATCCCTTTCTACTCCTCCTATCTGCCCTATGAACAAAAAGCTTGTAAACCAATAAATTGGGTGGAGGCTGAGAGCTCCAGGCCATGAACAAGACTCCAATTCTCTGGTCCCCTGGACCTGCCTTTTAAACTCTCATTCTGTCTCTTTCTAATTCCTTTGTCTTCGGTGGACTCGGGGTACCTGCTGGGCAGTGTGGGGCTGGTTTCCCAACAATGCTGTCAAGTGATTTTTTTCTCTCTGGGTATAAGGAATTGCACAGACAGCCTCTGAGACACTGTCTCAACCTCATCGGCACCCATGAGAGGCCAGTTCAAAGTGTGAGAACGTGTCTCCAAGGTGGACTTGCCTTTCTTGTGGTTCTTGCTTGTCTGAGAGAGCCCCTGTGAGGCCCAGGATGAAGGGAGGCCGTGAGATTAAGGGCCTGGCCATCTTTTGCTGACACCTGCCTCTGCGGTCTTAGATATGATTCTATCATCCAAAGAACACTGAACAACACAACAGACTATATCCTGATCCCCGTGGGATCTGGTCCTTGCACACACATTCTCTTTCAGGAATAGAGTCAGAAGAGCAGTTTCCAGCCACTACCTAACAGTATTGAAATGTGTACTCCTCCAGTGGGACGAGACCATGGAGGCTGCCCATGGGGCCCTAAGGTCGAGATGTTTAGGGTCTCACAGTGGGTTTTCACAGGTAGCCATTTTCCCGATATGACGCCAGCTTTGCCTGTGCATTTTCTTCTGCCTAGGCAGGCTGACATCTCTGACAGCTGGGTGCTTGAACCTGCCCCAAGAATGTGCATGTGCTAGTTTCAGGGCACCAGGCCTGACGGTGAGTTCTGGCTAGCCTTATAATGTCACTGTTGCCTAGCAACAAGTTCCTGCGGCTTGGCAGAGAAAGAGACCTGCTCGGAGGTGCATTGGCGGTGGACTCTCCCCTGTCTTTTCTGTGGGATCCACAGGATAGTCCCATGATCCTATGAGAGGGCAGATGTGAGCCAGCCTTGAAGAAATGTCAACCACGATCAGAGGGCTTATGGGAGTCAGCCTGAAGAAACATCAACCACAGCCCCACAAATAAACTGCAAAATCTCTAAGGATCCAAAAGGATCTGCAGAATTCCTCAGGCCAGCCTAGAGGTTGTATGGGTTTTGAAACTTACGCCAATGTGATTTCTAGGTACAGCCTGCCTGTGTTCCCTGGGGTTGCTGTCTCTCAGGTGGGGCCTCCTGCAGAACCATGCAACCTCGGGATCTGCCATGCTGTGTGTTTCCGTGGGTGTGTTGCGAGTGTTTGACGTCGAGTGTGTGTGGCATTGTGTGTGTGTGTGTGCCTGTAAGTGGGGTCTGCTTAAAGGAATGGGGCTAACACACTTCAGTGCTTCTTGTTTTTAGCCTCACTAACTTTTGGTGGCCTGTCTCTGCGGCTATGCTTGGGCTGCATGGCTCCGTGTTATTTTTCTGTAGATCCTGAATCCCCAGTGAATTTGGAGGTGGGCCAAGACCTGCCAGCATCCAAAATCACCTCCCCCTGCAGAAAAAAAAACCACTCTTCTAGAAGACGAGCACACCACACCAAAAACCAGGTATCTCTCAGTGTTTCCTTCATCTTGAGGACAACGCAGGGAGAGACACTAGCAGATCTGTCTGCAAGGCCACTTGGATTAACCTCGAATTTGGTTCCCAGCTGCGCACATGCTTCACATCATGAGGGGGGCACTTCTCCATCTTCTTGGGATTTTATCCTGGAACATAGAGTGTGAGCAGCAATAAGGTCACATGGGGTGAGGATACAATCTGCTGAATGGAGAATGGGTTCCAGCAACTTCACCTGCAAAAATAAATAAATAAATAAATAAAGACAGATGACACAAAAGGTGCTTCTAACTCCATCCCAACATTCCCTTAATTTCAAAAGCAGTCCACACTATGGCCCAGAATTCAGGTGGGAGTATTTCAACGTGCAAAGAATATTTGGAGGGCAAATTGGGGCCATTCTGGCAAACTCCCAATGTGAGAACTTTCATACCCAGAGCCAAATGGGAGTGGGATGGATTGGTGCTGGGTAGGATGTGGCCTCTACACTTGCCTCTTCTTTTTCTGACTTCCATGTTTCTCTCCAGCCTAGGGTTTCCTGTGTCTGGCTCAATGACTTCCACACTAAATGTTTCTCAGTTCATGAGAATGACCCTCATGGGAATCCATAGCATGAACGTTTTCTTCTAAAAATTCTCAATTGTTATTGACTGGGCAGCTCTGGTACTTTAACAACCATTAATTCCTGTTACAGCAAACAAGGAAACACCTATTCTCCCCCTTCTGTCGGAATGCTGCATGATTCCTGTAGGATGAGAAGCTGGCAGCTGTGTCTGGCTTTTGCCTGGTAAACTAGCCTCTGTTTCATTTCATCTGCATAGCCTTCTCATAGTGGAGGGGCTCTTGCATTGTTCTGTTGCTGGATAGGAATGCCTCTTCCCACCAATTATTTAGCTGCCAGAGATATCAGAGAGCAGAAGGGACTTTGCGTCATCTGGCTGCACTCCAGATTGTGGATTGTTGTATTGTTGTGGGAGCTGAAGTTGTTTGCACTTTGCAGGAGTCTTTGGGGTCCTCTGACAGGAATCATTGAACATTGCTTGGACTCTGGCAAAAGGCATCTCGTTGTTTCAGGTGAGCTTTGATTTTTCTTTGCTTTCATGGAGAATTCACAGTGCTCCTCAACAGCACTACTGTACACTGTTTTTAGGCTTGCCGTCACCACAGACAGCCTCTGAGATGGTGTCACATCCTCATATGCACCCATGAGGGGCAAGTTCGAGGTATGAGAACAGTGTTGATCTTATACTTGCCTTGTCTTGCTTCCTGCCTTTCCCAGAGAGCCTATGCAAGGCCCTAGATGAAGGGAGGCAGAGAGGTCAAGAGCCTTGTCATCTTTTGCTGACACCCACCTCTGGGATCTCAGGTCTGCTGCTATCACCCAAAAAACCCCTCCAGAACACACCAGACTATATATCAATCCCTATGGGACCCAATTCTTTCACACAGCCTCCTTTGGGAACGGAATCAGAAGAGCAGTTTCCATGACCACTTCATGGTCTCGAAATGCCTCCTCCTCCAGTGGAACACAACCATGGAGATGGCTTGAATAACCCCCAAAGTTGAGACTTTTAGGGTCCTGCAATGGGTTTCACAGGCAGCTTATTTCCTGATACCAGACCGACTCTGCCTCTGCCATTTTCCTCTGCTTAGGCAGGCTGACGGGTCTGAGAGCCAACGCCCAAGCCTGCCTCATTAATGTGCATGCACTAGTCTCAGGGCGCCAGGCCTGATTGTGAGCTCTGGCTAGCTTCACAATGAATGCCACCTTTGCCTAGCGACAAGTCCCTGCAGCTTGGCAGATAAAGAGACTTCCGTGGAGGTGTGTCAGCAGTGGACTCTCACCTGTCTTCTCTGTTGGATCCATGGGATAGTCCCATGATCCCAGGAGAGGGCAGACATGAGCCAGCCGGAAGTAACATCAAACAGAGCCCCAGGAATAAACTGTGAAATCCATGAGAATACAAAACAATCTGCAGAATTCCTCAAACCTGTTTAGACTTCGTAGGGTTGAGTCTTTTTGAAATTGCTCTACTGTGATATCCAGGTATACTGGCTGTGTTCCCCGAGGTTGCTCTTTCCCAAATGGGGCTTCCTGCAGAACCACACAGCCTCAGGAGCTGCCAGCCTGTGTGTTTCTGTGAAAGTATTGAGAGTGTTGGATGTCTGCGTGTGTGTGTGTGTCTGTGTGTGTGCATGTTAGAATATAAGTGGAGTATTCTTAAAGGAATGTGGCTAACACATTTTAGCACTTCTTTTTTTTGAGTCTCCCAACTTTTTGGTGGCCTGTCTGTACAGCACTGCTTGGGCTGTGAGGCTCCATGTTCTTTAGTTTTCTGTGGATCATAAATCCCCAGTGAATTGGGAGGCAGGCTGAGACCCACCAGTGTCAAACTCACCTCCCACTCCAAAAGAAAGCCACTCTTAGAAAAAAGGGGAGCACACCACATGAAAAAACAGTCATCTCTGAGTGTTTCATTGTCCTGCAGCCAATGCAGGGAGATACACTAGCAGTCCTGTCCATAGGGCCCTTGAATTTACCTCAAATTCAGGTCCCAGCCAAGCAGTTACTTCACATCATAAGGGGGCAATACTCCATCGTCTTGGGTTTTCATTTTGGGACATAGAGTGTGAGCAACAATAAGGTCAGACAGGGGTGAGGATACAATCTGGTGGGAACTGGATGAGATCCCACAACTTCAACTGCAAAAAAATAAAGACAGATGACACAGAAGGTACTTCCAACTCCATCCCAACATTCCCTTAATTGCACAAGCAGTCCACACCATGGCCCAGTGTTCAGATGAAAGTATTCCAATGTGCAAGAAATATTTGGGGTGCAAACCGGGGTCATCCTGGCAAACTCTCAATTTGCAGGCTTTCATACTGGGAGCAAAATGGGAATGAAATGGTTTGATAGTAGATGGGAAGTGGCCTCCACACTTGCCCCTTCTTTCTCTGACTTCCATGTTTCTTGTCAGTGTAGGGTTTCCTATGTCTGGCTCAATGACTTCCACAATACATGTTTCTCAGTTCACAGAGAATGACCCTAATGGGAACCCATTGCATGAGTGTTTCCTTCTAAACACTTTCACAATTTAATGACTGGGCAGCTTTGATACTTTTAAAACCATAAATTCCATCATAGCCACCAACAAGGAAACTCTTGTTTTTTTTTCACTTCTATTGGCATTCTGCATGATTCCTGTAGGGTGAGAAGCACTCAGCCCTGTCTGGCTTTTGCCTGGTAGTCTAGCCTCTGATTTTTTTCATCTGCACAGTCATCTTATTGAGCAGGTATTCTTTCATTGGGCTGTGGCTGGATGGGACTGCCTCTCACCAAAGATTATTTTGCTTCCCAGGATTTCAAAGAGCAAAAGGGACTTTGAGGAGTCTGGCTGCACTCCAAGTTTCGACCTGTTGTCTCATGGTGGGGGCTGAAGTTGTTTGCAATTTGCAGGAGGCTTTTGGGTTCTCTGACAGGAAGCATTGAACATTGCTTAAACTCCAGCTCAGTGCAGCTCATTCTGTCCGGTGAGCATTGATTTTTCTTTGCTTTTATGGGCAATCCACAGTGTCCTTCAACAGCTCTACTGGACGTCATTTTCAGGCTTGCCATCATCAAAGATGACCTCTGAGACATGGTCTCTACCTCATCTTCACCCATAAGAGGTCAGTCCAAGGTGTGAGAATATGGTTCAAACTTTGACTTGCCTTTTTCATGGTTCCTGCCTTTCTCAGAGAGCCCCTGCTAGGCATAGGATGATGGAGGTAGTGAGGTCAAGAGCCCAGACATCTTTGCTAAAAAATGCCTCTGGGGTCTCAGGTATGATGCTGTGACCCAAAGAACCATCAACAACACACCAGACAGACTATATGCCAATCACCATGGGACCCGATTCTTGCAGACACACATTCTCTTTTGGGAATGGATTTCAAAGGGCAGTTTTCAGTGACCACCTCAGAGTCTTGAAACACCTCATCCTCCATCAGGACACGACCACAGAGATGGTCCAAATGAGCCCTGAGGTCGAGGCTTTTATTGTCCTGCCATGGGTCTTCACAGGCAGCCTTTTTCTTGATACCAGGCCAGCTCCGACTGTACCATTTTCCTCTGCTTAGGCAGGCTGAACGCTGTTACAGCAAGACACATAAGCCTGTCTCAGGAATCCACATAAGCTAGTCTCAGGGCACCAGTCCTGAGTGTGAACTCTGTCTAGAGTCACAGTGAATGTCACTGTTGCCTAGCGACAAGTCCCCGCGGCTTTGTGGAGAAGACTCCCAAGGAGGAGACCTCCATGGAGGTTCATCGGCTGAGGTCTCTCACCTGTCTACTCTGTGAGATCCACAGGATAGTCCCATAATCCTAGGATAGGGAGGACGTGAGCCAGCCTGAAGAAACATCAAGAAGAGCCCCAGGAATAAGCTGCCAAATCCCTAAGGATCAAAAAACATCTGCATGCTGTCTAGATGTTGGAAGGGTGTCTTTTTGGAACTTGTCTTATCTGTGATATTTAGGTACAGCCCATCTCTTTTCCTTGGAGTTACTTTGTCTCAGATGGGGCTTCCTGCATAATCCTTCAGCCTGAGGAGCTGACAGGCTATGTGTTTTTGTGGGAGTGTTGCAAATGTTGGATGTCTGCCTGTGTGTGTGTTATTGTGTGTTTGTGTATCTGTGTGTGTGTGTGTGCCATTAACTGGAGTCTGCTTAAAGGAATGTGGCTAAAGCACTTCAGTGTTGTTTTTTTTTTTTTTTTTGAGTATATTAACCTTTCGGTGGCCTGTCTCTGTGGCTCTTTTGGGCTGTCGGGCTTGTGTTATTTATTTTTCTGTGAATCATGAATCCTCAGTGATTTTGGAGGTGGGCCAAGCCTGCCGGTGACCAAGGTATCTCCCCGTGCAATAAAAGCCACTCTTCTAGAAAGAAGAGGAGCACACCATACCAAAAAAACAGACATTTCCCGATGTTTCATTTTCCTGCAGCCAACCCAGGGAGAGAAACTAGCAGTCTGGTCCTCAGGGCCCCTATATTTACGTCGAATTCAGTTCCCAGCTGATCAGGTGCTATACATTGTGAGGGGACACTCCTCCCTCATTTTGAGATTTCATCCTGGGACATAGAATATGAGCAGAAATAAGGTCAGATAATGGTGAGGATATAATCTGGTGACAAGGGGAAGGGGTCCCGCAACTTCACCTGCAAAAAGATAAAGACAAATGACACAGAAGGTGTTTCCAATTCTATGCCCGCATTCCCTTAATTGCACAAGCGGTCCACACCATAGCCAGGAGTTCAGGTGGCAGAACTCCTACATGCAAGGAACATGTGGAGTGCAAATTGACGCCATCCTGGCAAACTCCTGATTTAAGGGCTTTCATACCTAGAGCCAAATGGCAGTGGAATGGATTGATGCTGGGTGGGATGTGGCCTCCATACTCCCCACTTCTTTTCCTGACTTCCATGTTCCTGGTCAGCCTAGGGTTTCCTGGGTCTGGCTAAATGACTTCCACACTAAACGTTTCCCTGTTGCTTGTGAATGACCCTCAGTGGAATCCACTGCATGAGCGTTTTCTTCCAAACACTGTCACGTTTTAATGACTAGACAGTTTTGATACTTTAAAACGATAAATTCCCATTTCAGCCACCAACAAGGAAACTCTTATTCTACCACTTCTATCAGAGGCCTGCATGATTCCTGTAGGAGGAGAAGAAGGCAGCTGTGTGTACATTTTACCAGGTAATCGAGGCTCTGTTTCATTAAATCTGCATGGCTCTCTCACTGTGGAGGGGCTCATTCATTGAGCTGTTGCTGGATGGGACTGCCTCTCACTACAGATTGTATAGCTTATCAGGGTTTCAGAGAGCAAAAGGGACTTCGAATAGGCTTACTGTGCTCCACATTTTGCTCTATGGTCACATTTTGGGGGCTGAAGTTGCTTGCACTTTACAGTAGGGTTTTGGGTCCCCTGACAGAAATCATTGAACATTGCTTGGACTCCAGCACAAGGCAGCTTGTTTCCTCAGGCAAGCCTTGTTTTTTTCTTGCTTTCATGGAAAATCCACAATGCCCCTTAACAGCACTGCTGGACACAATTTTCAGGCTTACTATCACCACAGATGGCCTCTGAGACACTGTGTCAACATCATCTGCACCAAGGAGAGACCAGTGTGAGGTGTGAGACAACTGCTCCACCTTGGGCTTTCCTCGGTCATGGTTCCTGACTTTTCCAGGGAGCCCCTGTGAGGCCCAGGGTGAAGGGAGGCCATGAGGTCAAGCTCGGGCATCTCTCACTGATGCCCACCTCTGGGCTTTCAGGTGTAATTCTATCACCCAAAGAACCCCAACAACACAACAGATTCTATTCCAATCTCTATGGGACCTAATTCTTACGCACAGCCTCTTTCAGGAATACAGCCAGAAGAGCAGTTTCCAGCGACCACCTCACAGTCCTGAAGTGCCTCCTCCTCCAGTGGGACCCAACTACGGAGATGACCCAAAGGGGCCCTGAGGTTGAGACTTTTAGAGTCTCACAGTGGGTTTTCATAGGCATCATTTTTCCTGATACCAAGGCGTCTCTGCCTGTAGCATTTTCCTCTGCTTAGTCAGGCTGAGAGCTCTGACATGTGGGCACCAGAGCCTGCCTCACGAATGTTCATGAGCTAAGCTCAGGGAACGATTCCTGATTTTGAACTCCAGAGGAGACCTCTGTGGAGGTGCGTTGGTGGTGCACTCTTTGCCTGTCTTCTCTGTGGGATCCACAGAATAATCTCATGATCCTATGAGATGGCAGATGTGAGCGAGCCTGAAGAAATGTCAAGCAGAGCCCTAGGAATAAACTGCAAAATCCCTAAGGATCCAAAAGCATCTGCAGGATTCCTCAGGACTGCCTAGATGTTTTAGGGGTGTGTCTTTTTGAAACTTGCCCCTCTGATATTTTTAGGTAAAGCCCACCTGTGTTCCCTGGGATTGCTCTCTCCCAGGTAGGGCTTCCTGCAGAAACATGCAGCCTCAGAAGCTGTCAGGTTCTGTGTTCCTTTGGGAGTGCTGTGAGTGTAGGATTTCTGTGTGTGTGTGTGTGTGTGTGTGTGTGTGTGTGGCATTGTGTGTTTGTGTCTGTGTGCCTGCAAATGGAGTCTGCTTAAAAGAGTGTGGCTAACACACTTCAATCCTCTTTATTTGAGTCCCTCACCTTTTCTTTTGGTTGCTTGTCTGTTTGGCTCTGCTTGGGCTCTGGGGCTCCATGTTTTTTTATTTTTCTGTGGATCATGAATACGCAGTGTCTAAATCACCTTCCCCTGCAAAAAAACAAAACAAAACAAAACAAAACACTCTTCTAGAAAGAAGAGGAACACACCACACCAACACACCAAAAAGCAGACATCTCCCAGTGTTTCATTGTCCTGCGGTCAACCCAGCAAGGGACACTAGCAGTCCTGTCCGCAGGACCAATTGAATTTACCTTGAATTTGGTTTCTAGCTGAGCAGGTACTTCAGGTTAAAGGGGCACTCCTCAATTGTCTTGGGATTTCATCCTGGGACATAGAGTGTGAGCAGAAATAAGGTCAGATAGGGGTGAGAATACAATCTGGCGAGGAGTGGATGGGTCCTGCAATTTCAACTGCAAAAAAAATATGAAGACAGATGACACAGAAGGTGCTTCCAACCCCATCCCCCTATTCTGTTAATTGCACAAGCAGTCCAACCATGACCCGGCATTCAGGTGGAAGTAATCCAACATGCAGGGAACATTTTGAGTGCAAATTGGGCCCATCCTGGCAAAGTCTGGATGTATGGTTTTCATACCCATAGCCAAATGGAACTGGAATGGGTTAATACTGGGAGGGGTGTGGCCTCCAAACTGGCCTCTTCTTTTCTTGACTTCCATGTTCCTCATTGGCCTAGGGTTTCCTGGGTCTCCACCCAATGACTTCCACAGTAAATTTTCCCAATTCTCGAGAACCACCCTCACGGGAATCCATTGCATGAGTGTTTTCTTCTAAACCCTGTGAGGTTTTAATGACTGTGCCTCATTGATAATTTAATCCTGTAAATTGCCTTTACAGCTGCCAACAAGGAAACTCTTGTTCTTTCACTTCTTTCGGAAGGCTGCATGATTCCTGTAGGATGAGAAGTAGGCAGCCGTGTTTGGCTTTTGCCTGGTAATGTAGCCTCTGCTTCGTTTCATCTGCATGGTCTTCTCATTGCTGAGTGGATCTTTCATTGCGGTCTTGCTGAGTGGGACTGCCTATCACCACACATCTTTTGGATGCCAGTAATTTCAGGGAGCAAAACAGACTTTAGGTAGGCTGGCTACACTCCAGGTTGTGGGTGGTGGTCTCATTTTGGGGGCCAAGTTTGTTTGCACTTTGCCAGGGGCTTTAGGGTCTTCTGACAGAAATCTTTTAACATTGCTGTGTCTCCAGCACTAGTCAGCTCATTCTCTCAGGCGAGCTTTGATTTTTCTTTGCTTTCACTGGGGAGTCCACATCGCCCCTCAACAGTGCTACTGGACACCATTCCAGGCTTGCAATCTCCACAAACGGCCTCTGAGACACTGTCTCAACCTCATTTGCACCCGTGAGAGGCCAGTTCGAGGTGTGAGAACACTTCTTCAACTTGAACGTCCTTTTGTCATGGTTCCAGCCTTTCCCCAAGAGCCCCTGTGAGGGCAGGATGAAGGGAGGCAGTGAGATCAAGGGCCCGGCCATCTTCCACAGACACCCGCCTCTGGGGTCTCAGGTGTGATTCCATCACCCGAAGACCCCCCCAGAAACTCACCAGACTATATTCCAATTCCCATGGGACCTGATTCTTTCACACAGCCTCTTTCAGCCATGGAGTGAGAAAAGCAGTTTCCCGCGTCCTCCTCACAGTCTCAAAATGTGTCCTCCTTCAGCGAGACCAGACCACGGAGACGACCCGACGGAGCTCTGAGGTCGACGCTTTTAGTGTCCCACAGTGGGTTACTGCAGTCAGCCTTTTTTCCCATACCAGGCCCACTCTGCCTGTACCATTTTCCTCTGGTTAGGCAGGCTGACAGCTCTGACAGCCGGGCGCCCAACCTTGCCTCGTGAATGCGCATGCGCTGGTCTCAGGGCACCAGACCTGAACTGTGAGCTCTGGCTGGTGTCTCAATGAATGCCACCTTTGCCTAGAGACAAGTCCCTGTGGCTTAGCGGAGAAGGAAACATCTGCGGAGGTGGGTCGGCCACAGACTTTCGCTTGTACTGTTTGTGGGATCCTCAGGATAATCTCATGAGGCTAGGAGAATGCTGATGTGAGCCAGCCTAAGGAAACCTCAAGCAGAGCCGCAGGAATTCACTACGAAATCTCTTAAGTGTCCAAAAGGATCTGCAGAATGCCTCAGGCCTACCTAGACGTTGCAGGGGTGAGTCTTTTTGAAAATCGTCCCACTGTGTTTTCTAGATACAGCCTGCATGAGTTCCCCAAGGTTACTCTCTCCCAGGTGAAGCTTCCTGCAGAACCACGCAGCCTCAGGAGATGCCGGCCTGTGTTTTTCTGTCGGAGTGTTGTAAGTTTTGGATGTCTGCATCTGTGTGTGGCTTTGTGTGTTTCCCTGTGGAAAAGACTGCTAGTGTCTCTCTCTGGGTTGGCTGCAGGACAATGGAACACTGGGAGACCTGTTTTATGGTGTGGTGTGCTCCTCTTCTTTCTAGAAAGGAAAAGTGTTTGTCGTTGTTCTGCTGGCAGAGGTGATTTGGACGCCAGCGGGTCATGGCACACCTACCAATTTGCTGCAGATTCACGATCCACAGAAAAATAAAGACAAGCCCCGCGGCCCAAGCAGAGCCACACAGACAGGACAACACTAGGTTGGGAGACAAAAAAAAAAAAGGGGGATGCTTAAGTGTGTTAGCCTCATTCCTTTAAACAGACTCCACTTACCGGCACATACGCACACGCACACACATACACATACACACAGTCAAACATCTAACACTTGCAAGTCTCCCAGAGAAACACACAGTCCGGCAGCTCCCAAGGATGCGTGGTTCTGCAGGAAGCCCCACCTGGGAGAGAGCAAACTCGCGGACCACAGGCGGGCTGTATCTAGAAATCACAGTGGGGCAAGTTTCAAAAAGACCCACCCCTACAAAGTCCACCCAGGCCTGAGGAACTCTGCAGATCCTTTTGGATTCTCAGGATTTCTCAATTTATTACTGGGGCTGTGCTTGAGGTTTCTTCAGGCTGGCTGACGTCTGCCCTCTCTTAGGATCATGGGACTATCTGGTGAATCCAACAGACAAGACGCAAAAGCCCACTGCCAACGCACCTCCACGGAGGTCTCCTTTGCCACAAAGCTGCAGGGACTTGTAGTTAGGCAACTGTGACATTCGTTTTGACGCAAGCAAGGGCTCATAATCAGGACTGCTTCCTTGAGTCTAGCGCATGCGCATTCGTGAGGCAGGGAAGGCCTCCAGGCTAGCAGAACGGTCAGGCTGCCTAAGCACAGGAAAATGTACAGGCAGAGCCGGCCTGGTATTGAAATAAAGGATGCCTGCAAACACCCACTGTGGGGCACCAAAATCCTCGACCTCAGGACCGCTTGGTCCATCTCCGTGGTCGGATCCCACTGGAGAAGGAGGCGTTTTGAGACCGTGAGGTGGTCGCTGGAAACTGCTCTTCTGACTTTATTCTCCAAAGAGGCTGTGTGCAAAAGTAGGGTCCCATGGGGATTGGAATATAGTCTGGTGTGTTTTTGAGGGTTCTCTGGGTGATGGAAACATGCCTGAGACCCCAGAGGTTGGTGCCAGTGAAAGATGGTCAGACTCTTGACCTCACAGCTGCCCTTCATCCTGAGCCTCATAGGAGCTCTCTGGGAAAGGCAAATACTACGACAAGGGAAGTCCAAGGTGGGGCCATATTCTCACACCTCGGACTGGCTTCTTGCGGGTGCAGATGAGGTTGAGAGAGTATCTTGGAGACGTGTGTGGTGGTGCCAAGTCTGAAAGTGTGTCTGGTAGTGTTGCTAAGGGGCACTGTGTATTCCCCTTGAAAGCAAAGAAAAATCAAGGCTCGACTGAGAGAAAGAGCTACCTTATGGTGGAATCCAAGCAATGTTCAAAGACTCTTGTCAGAGGACCCAAAAGCTTCCTGCAAAGTGCAAAAAAACCTCAGTCCCCACAAGGGGACAACAACCCACAACATGGAGCACAGCCAACCTACCGGAAGTCCCTTTTGCTCTCTGAAATTTCTGGCAGCTTAATGATCTCTGGGAGAGGCAGTTCCAAGCAGCAACAGCCCAGTGAAGGAGCCCCTCCACAATGAAAAGGCCATGCAAATGAAGTGAAAAAGGTGCCAGATTACGAGGCAAAAGCCGACACAGCTGCCTGCTTTTCATCCTGCAGAAATCATGCAGCCCTCTGTTAGAAGTGGGAGAACAAAAGTGTCCTTGCTGGTGGATGTAATGGAAATTTGTGGTTTTAAAATTATCAAATCTGCCCAGTCATTAAAACTGACAGTGTTTAGAAGGAAACTCTCACACAGTGGATTCCCATGAGGATCATTCTCTATGAACTGGGAAAGGTTTACTGTGGAAGTCTTTAAGCCATAACCAGGAAACACTAGGCCTACAAGAAACATAGAAGTCAGGAAAAGAAGAGGCAACTGTGGAGGCCACATCTCAGCCAGCATCAATCCATTCCATTCCCATTTGGCTCTGGGTATGAAAGCTCTCAAATCGGGAGTGTACCAGGATGGCCTCAATTTGCACTCCAAATATTCCTTGCATGTTGGAATACTCTCACCTGAACACCGGGCCATGGTGTGGACTGCTTGTGCAATTAATGGAATACAGGGATGGAGCTGGAAGCAACTTCTGTGACATCAGTCTTCAATCATTTTGCAGGTGAAGTTGCAGGACCCCATCCACCCTTCACCAGTCTGTATCTTCACCCCTTTCTGAACTTATTGTGTCTCACACTCTATGTCCCAGAATGAAATCCGAAGATGATGGAGAAGTGTCCCCTCATGATGTGAAACACCTGATCTCCTGGGAACCGAATTCAAGATAAATTCAAGGGGCACTGCAGACAGGACTGTTAGTGTTTCTCCCTGGGTGGGCCACAGGACAATGAAGCACTGGGAGATGTCTGTTTTTTCATGTGGTGGGCTCCTCTTCTTTCTAGAAGAGTGGTTTTATTGTGCAGGGGATGCAATTTGAAAGCTGGTGGGTTTCAGCCTGGCTCCCAGTTCACTGCAGATTCAGATCCACAGAAAAATAAAGAACATGGAGCCCTGCAGTCCAAGCAGAGCCACACAGACTGGCAACCAAAAGGTTTGGAGACTCATAAAAAGAAGAAGAAGAAAAAGAAGAAGAAGAAGGAGAAGAGGAAGAAGAAGAAGAAGAAGAAGAAGAAGAAGAAGAAGAAGAAGAAGAAGAAGAAGAAGAAGAAGAAGAAGAAGAAGACGGAGAGGAAGAAGAACAAGAAGAAGAAGAAGCAGTGCTGAAGTGCATTAGCCACATTCCTTTAAGCAGGCTCCACTTACAGGCAAACACACCCACACACATAAGCACTCACAAACACATAATGCCACACACACACACACACACACGCAGACATCCACACTCAAAATAATTCCAGAGAAATTCACAACCTGGCAGCTGCTGAGCCTGTGAGGTCTGCAGGAAGCCATACCAGGGAGAGAATAACCCCAGGGAACACAGGTGTGCTGTACCTAGAAATCATAGTGGAGCAAGTTTCAAAAACACTCACCCCTACAAAGACTAGGCAGGCCTGAGGAATCCTGCAGATAATTTTGGATCCTTAGAGATTTCATGGTTTATTCCTAAGACTGTGCTTGATGTTTTTTCAGGCTGCTTCATGCCTGCCCTCTCCTAGGATTATGGGAATATCCCACATATCCCACAGAGAAGACAGGTGAGAGTCCACCGCCGACTCACCGCCATGGAGGTCTCCTTCTCTGTCAAGCTTCAGAGGCTTGTCCCTAGGCAGCAGTGACATTTGTTTTGATGCTAGCCAGAGCTCACAATCAGGCCTGGTGCCCTAAGACTGGCACATGCATATTCGTGAGTCAGGCTCTGGTGCCAGGCTCTCAGAGCTATAAGCCTGCCTCAGCAGTGGAAAATGGTACAGACAGAATGAGCCTGGTATTGTAAAAATGGCTCCCTGTCAAAACCCACTGCAAGATGCTAAAAGTCTTGAACTCAGGGACCCTTCATGCCATCTCCATGGTTGGGTCCTGCTGGAGAGAAGGCATTTCTACAGTGTGATGTGGTCACTGGAAACTGCACTTCTGACTCCATTCTTGAAAGAGGCTGTGTGCAAGAATCAGGTCCATGGGGATTGGAATATATTCTGTTGTGTTGTTGTGGGTTCTCTGAGTAACAGAATCATACCTGAGACCCCAGAGGCAGGTGTCAGTGACAGATGGCTGGACTCTTGCCCTCACTGCCTCCCTTCATCCTAAGCCTTGCAGGGGCTCTCTGGGGAAGGCAGGAATCATGACAAAGGGAAGGAAGTCCAAGGTGAAGCAGTGTTCTCATTCCTCAGACTGGCCTCTCATAGGTGCAGATGAGGTGGAGACAGTCTATCAGAGGCTGTCTGTGGTGATGGCAGGCCTGGAAATGGTGTCCAGTAGTGTCTCTGTGTGTCACTGTGGATTCCCCAAGAAAGCAAAGAAAAATAGAGGCTCACCTGAGAGAACGAGATGCCTTGTGCTGGAGTCCACACATTGTTCAATGACGCCTGTCAGAAGCCTCCTGCAAAGGGCAAACAACCTCAGCCCCCACTTTGAGACAATGACCCACAACCTGGAGTGCAGCCAGCCTACCCCAAGTCCCTTTGGCTCCCTGAAATCCCTGGCAGCCAAAAGATCTGGGGTGAGAGGCAATGCAATGCAGCAACAACCCAATGAAAGAGCCCCTCCACAATGAGAAAGGACTTGAAGATGAATTGAAACAGAGGCTAGATTACCAGGCAACACCAGACACAGCGGCCTGCTTCTCATCATACAGGAATCTTGCAGCCCTCTGAAAAAAGTGGGAGAATAGGAGTTTCCGTGTTTGTGGCTCTAACTGACATTTACAATTTTAAAAGTGTCAAAGCTGGCCAGTCATTAAAACATGACAGTGTTTAGAAGGAAACACTCACACAATGGATTCAAATGAGGGTCATCCTCCATGAATTGGGAAGCCTCTATTGTGGTAGACAGACAGACCCAGGAAAACCTAGGCCAGTGGGGGAAATGGAAGTCAGGAGAAGAGGAGGCAAGTGTGAAGGCCACATCCCACCCAGCATCAATCCATCCCACACCCTTTTAGTTCTGGCTATGACAGCCCTGAAATCAGGAGTTTGCCAGGATGGCCAAGTATGTACTCCAAATGTTCCCTGCATGCAGAAGTACTCCCAGGCCATGACATGCATGGCTTGTGCAATTAAGCAAATGTGGGGATGCTGTTGGAAGCATGCTCTGTGCCATCAGATCTTCACTGTTTTTGCAGGTGAAGGTGCAGGTCTGCATCCAAACCTCACCAGATTATATCCTCAACCCATCTGACCTTATTGCTGCTCACACTGTTTGTCCCAGAATAAAATCCCAAGATGATAGTGGAGTGCACCCTCATGACACGAAGCACCTGCTCTACTGCGAACCAAATTCGTGGTAAATTCAAGGGGCCCTGCCATCAGGACTGCTAGTGTCTCTTCCTGGGTTGGCCATGGGACAATGAAAGACTGGGCAATGTTGCTTCTTGGGTGAGGTGTGCTCCTCTTCTTTCGAGAAGAGTGACTTTTTTTGCAGGTGCAGGAGATTTGGACCATAGCAGGTCACAGGCAGCCTCCCAAATCACTGCAGATTCTTGATCCACAGAAAAATAAAGAATACAGAGCCCACAGCCCAGGCAGAACCACACAAACAAGCTACCAAAAGGTTGAGAGACAAAAAAAAGCACTGCAGTGTGTTAGCCTAATTTATTTAATTAGACTCCATTTAAAACACACACACACACACACACAAACACACACACACAACACACAAAGCCACACACACATGCAGACATCCAAACTTACAACATTCTCACAGAAACTACAGGCCTACAAGTTCTGAGGCTGGGTGGTTCTGCAGGAATCCCAACCTGGGAGAGAACAACACCAAGTAACACAGGAGGGCTGTACCAAGAAATCATACAGGGCAAATTTCAAAAAGATTCACCCGTACAACATCTAGGCAGGTCTGAGGCATCCTGCAGATTCTTTTGGACCCTTAGGGATTTTGCGGATTATTCCTGGGACTCTGTTTGACCTTTCTTCATGATGTCTCACATATGCTCTCTCCAAGTATAATGGGACTATCCTGTGGATCCCACAGAGAAGACAGGTGAAAGTTCACTGCCGACTCACATACACAGAGATCGCCTTCTCCACCAAGCCTCAGGGACTTGTTGCTAGGCAATGTTGTCATTCATTGTGATGCTTTCCAGAGCTCACAGCTCTGGCCTGGTGCCAGGAGACTAGTGCATTTGCATTCTTGTCACAGGCTCAGCAGCCCAGCTGTCAGAGCTGTCATCATGCCTAAGCAGAGAAAAATGGTACAGGCAGAGCTGGCCTGGTGTTGGGAAAATGGCTGCCTGAGATAATCCACTGAGAGACCCTGAAAGTCTCAACCATAAGTCTTCTTCAGGCCATCTTGTTGGTCAGGTTTCACTTGAAGGAGGAGGCATTTCAAGACTGTGAACTGGTCACTGGAAACTGCACTTCTGACTTCATCCCTGAAAGAGTGCAGAAATCCGGTCCCATGGTGATTGGAATATAGTCTGGTGAGTTGTTGAGGGGTCTCTGGTTCATGGAATCATACCTGAGACCCCAGAGGCAGGTGTCAACAAAACATGGCTGTGCCCTGGACGTCACTGCCTGCCTTCATCCTGGGCCTCCAGGTGCTCTCTGGGAAAGGCAGGAACCATGACAAAGGCAAGTCCACGGTGAAGCAGTGTTCTCACACCTCCAACTGGCCTCTCATGGGTGCAGATGAGGTTGAGACTGTGTCTCAGAGGCCATTTGTGGCAATTGTAATCCTGAAAAGGGTGTGCGGTAATGCTGTTTAGGGGCAATGTGTACCTTCCATGAAAGCAAAGGAAAATCAAGGCTTGGGTGAGAGAAACAACTGACTTGTGCTGAAGTCCAAGCAATACTGAAAGATTTCTTTCAGAGGACCCAAAAGCCACCTGCAAAGTGCAAACAACCTCAGTATGCAAAATGAGACCACAATCCACAACCTGGAGTGCAGCCAGCCTACCTGAAGTCTCCTTTGCTCCCTGAAGTCCCTGGCAGCTAAAAGATCTGTGGCGAGAGGCAGTCCCATACAGCAACAGCCCAATGAAACTCCCACTCCACAATGAGCAGTGGCATGCAGGTACAATAAAACAGAGCCTAGATTACCAGGCAAATGCCAGACATGGCTGCCTCCTTTTCATCCTACAGGAATCATGCAGCCCTCTGATAGAAGTGGGAGAACAAGGGTTTTCCTGTTGGTGGCTGTAATGGGAATTTACAGTTTTAAAACATCACAGCTGTCCAGTCATTAAAGCGTGACAATATTTAGAAGGAAACACTCACACAATGGATTCTCATTAGGGTCATCCTTGGTGAACTGGGATACGTTTAGTGTGGAAGACATTGAGCCAGACCTAGGCTCCAAGTATGAAAGCCCTCAAATTGGGAGTTTTCCAGGATGGCCCCAGTTTGCACTCCAAATATTCCCTGCATGCTGGAGTACTCCCACCTGAACACCAGGCCATGGTGTGGACTGCCTGTGCAGTTAAGAGAATGTGGGGATGCAGTTGGAAGTACTTCTGTGTAATCTGCCTTCACTTTTTCTCAGATTGCATGCACACCCCTAACTGACCTTACTGTTGCTCACACTGTGTCCCAGAATGAAATCTCAAGATGATAGAGGAGTGCCGCCTGATGATGTGAAGCTCCTACTCAGCTGAGAACTGAATTTGATGTAAACTCAATGGGCCCTGAGGATAGGAATGCTAGTATCCATCCCTGGGTTTGCCACAGGACAATGAAACACTAGATGTCTGTTCATGGGTGTGGTGTGCTCCTCTTCTTTCTGGAAAAGTGGCTTCTGTTGCAAGGGAAGGTGATTTGGACCCTGGCAGGTCTCAAGTCAATCTCCCAATTCACTATAAATTCATGATCCACAGAAGAATAAAAAACACAGGGCTCTACAGCCCAAGGAGCGCCACAGAGACAACCCACCAAAAGTTTGGGAGAATCAAACAAATGAAGGGCTGCAGTGCATTAGGCACATTTTTTTTAAAGCCGACTCCAGTTACAGGCATACACATACAGACACACAGAAACACACACACACAAAACACACACACACAGCCACTCACACAGGCAGATATCCAACAATTACAACACTACCACAGAAACGCACAGCCCGGTAGGTTCTGAGGCTGCCTGGTTCTGCAGACAGCCCCACCTCGGAGACAGCAACTTCGAGGAATACAGGTGGGCTGTACTTAGAAATAACAGTTGGGCAAGTTTCAAAAAGACTCACCCCTACAACGTCTAGGCAGGCCTGAGGCGTCCTGCAGATCCTTTTGGATTCTTAGGGATTTCGTGATTTATTCCTGGGGCTCTCCTTGAGGTTTCTTCAGGCTGGCTCATGTCTGCCTTCTCTTAGGATCATGGGACTATCCCGTGGGTCCTACAGCGAAGACAGGCGAGAGACCACCGCTATCGCACCCCCACGGAGGTCTCCTTCTCGGCCAAGCCACAGGGACTTGCGGCTAGGGAAAGGAGGCATTTATTGTGACGTTAACCAGAGCTCACAGCTCGGGCCCTGTGCCCTAAGACTAGCGCATGTGCATTCGCGATGGAGGCTCCCGCGCAAGGCTGTCAGAACTGTCAGCCTGTCTATGCAGAGGAAAATGGTACAGGCAGAGCCTGACTGGTATCGGGAAAAAGGCTGTCTGCGAAAACCCACTGAGAGACCCCGAAAGTCTCAAATTTAGGGCCCCTTCGTGTCATCTCCATGGTCCGGTCGCGCTGGAGGTCGAGCCGTTTCGCCACTCTGAGGTCATGGCTGAGAAATGCTCTTCTGACTCCATTATTGAAAGAGGTTGTGTGCAAGAATTGGGTCCATGGGGATTGGAATATAGTCTGGTGTATTGTTGAGGGTTCTTTGGGTGATAGAATCATACCTGAGACCCCAGAGGCGGGCGTCATCAAAATATGGCCAGGCTCTTGACCTCACTGCCTCCCTTCATCCTGGGTCGCACAGGGGCTCTCCGGGAAAGGCAGGAACCACGACAAAGGCAAGGCCAAGGTGTAGCAGTGTTCTCAAACCTCAGACTGTCATCTCATGGGTGCAGATGAGGTTGAGAAGGTGTCTCAGAGGCCGTCTGTGGTGACGGCAAGCCTGGAAAGGGTGTCCAGTGGTGCTGTCAAGGGCCACTGAGGATTTTCTATGAAAGCAAAGAGAAATTAAGGCTTGCCTGAGAGAATGATCTGCCTTGGGCTGGAGTCCAAGCAATGTTCAATGATTCCTGTCAGAGGACCCAATAGCCTCCTGCAAAGTGCAAATAACCTCAGCACCCACAGTGAGAGAATGACCCACAACCTGAAGTGCAGCCAGTCTACCCAAATTCCCTTTTGCTCTCTGCAATCCCTGTCAGCTAAATAATCTATGATAAGAGGCAGTCCCACCGAGCAACATCCCGAAGAAAGAACACTTCCACAATGAGAAGGCCATGCAGATGAAATAAAACAGGGGCTGGCTAGATTACCAGGCAAAAGCAAGACACGGGTGCCTGCCTCTCATCCTACAGGAATCATGCAGCCATTTGATAGAAGTGAGAAAACAAGAGTTTCCTTGTTTGCGGCTGTAGTGAGAATTTATGGTTTTAAAAGTGTCAAAGCAGCCCAGTCATTAAAATGTGACAGTGTTAAGAAGAAAACACTCACACAATGGATTTCCATGAGGCTCATTGTTTGTGAAGTGGGAAACGTTTAGTGTGGAAGTTTTTGAGCCAGAACCAGGAAACTCTAGGCCAATGAGGAGCATGGAAGTAAGGAAAAGAAGAGGCAAGTCTGGAGGCCACATCCCACCCAGCATCAATGCATTCCACTCCAATTTGGCTCTGGATATGAAAGCCCTCAGATAGGGAATTTGCCAGGATGGCCTCAATTTGCACTCCAACTGTTGCTTGCACATTGGAGCACTCCCACCTGAATACCGAACCCTGATGCTGACTGCTTGTGCAATTAAGGGAATGCAGGGATGGAGTTGGAAGCACCTTCTGTGTCATCTGTCTTCATTTCTTTGCAGGTGAAGTTGCAGGACTGTATCCACCCCTCACCAGGTTGTATCCTCACCTGTATGTTAATGTATTGCTGCTCACACTCTATGTCCCGGGATGAAGTCCCAAGATGATGGAGGACTGCCCCCTCAAGATGTGAAGCACCTGATCATCTGGGAACTGAATTCGAGGTATATTCAAGGGACTCTGCAGACATCCAACACTCACAACACTCCCATGGAAACACACTGCCCGGCAGCTCATGAGGCTGTGTGGTTCTTCAGGAAGCCCTAAACCACTCCAGATTTCAATCTGTCCGCTCCATTGATCTTGCTTTTGTCAAGGTCTTCAGTGACTTCCACATTTCCAATTTTCCTAGGGAAAACAATGGGGAGAATTTTATAAAACACACACAGAAATAAAGCAGATTGTATTTGACTGGTTACAATTATACAGTTGTCTCATTTGATCTATCCCTTTGGAAAATCTTAATTATATAAGTTCCTTAACTGCTTCTGATTGGTTGATATACATTCTGTTTTTCTGTGATATAAACATTAGAAGAAGTAGCTCAAGTTAGTTTTGCTTATGTTTGCAAATCAAGCAAGATTGAAGTTACTTATGAGGCCTAACTTTGTTTTTCATCTAAGAGATTCTTCAGGCCCAGTCTCTATTTTAATTTGTTTCAGCATCAGTTGACCTGTTGTCCTCGATGTGTTTATTTTGTTTGTTTTGATTTTTACCTTTTTATTTTAATATAAAACTCAGATATGGAAAACACACAACACAAGTGTATGGTTTTATTTCTGCCCCACAGATATAAAGCAACAGAATATTGCCAACCAAACTAGTGTTCCAATGCAGATGTCTTGTCCAAATCACCATTCCCTTTAGGACTTTTCACAATACGGAGACATTTGTCTGTGTTATTAGGAAGCCACTCAGTGGCCAATGAAGAAATGAAAACCAAAGACAGTTAGACTAAGAAGAAATACATGATGAATCTAGGTCTCGAAGAAGGCAGGAGTGGAAAGAATCAGATAAATTCTACATCATTGACAAGGTTTAGTCTCAGAAAAAGGAAATTTCTCTTACTGCAAGTAAGAGAAAAAAGATGACAAGACAATTTCGTTCAAACTGTCATTTAACAAACATTTATTAAGCTCCTATTAACTGGCAGTAGTGTAGAAAGCACTAGAGAAAGATTTTAACGAGGAAAATAAACTTTACTTGGGCTCTCCTGCTTGATGGACTTAATCACTTTGAAAAAGGAGGAGATGAGGTTGTGGTTCTCAATAAAAGCTGTTTAGGGAATTCTAGAGTTGGACATTTGAAGAGTGAGAACACAATTTCAAAAAGCTACAGTAGAGAAAGCCCTACAGAATCAATACATTTTCTGCGCAGGACTCTGGATAGAGGCAAGCCTAGCATTTTGTTTTAAAAACTAACCTTGGAAGTCTTATATCAGACATCACAGTGAATCCAGTTGATTCTTATTTTTAAAATTGCACCTGCCATTGGAGTGATGCCAAAACACACATACCAAATTAAAGCACAAACACCAATAAAACACAACAGGAGCAGAATGCTGCAAACTCAATTGCTTATCAAAAAACTATTAGCTTTAAAATGTTAGCATGTCAGGAAACAATTTCCTTCTACTAACATCAGCTTTGAAGATCAGCGAATCAGAAATACATAGAATTAGAACAGGCAGTGAATTCAATAAAGTAGATCTTGCAGTAAAATAAACTTTGCTCCAGGCCCATGCTGTTGGGATTAGAAAGGCATCATCAGGCACATGTCTGCAGATCAGAGGTCTCAGCCAGTGATAATTCTGGTATTTACAGTCCACCTATTATAACTTGTCATCTTTTTAAATATCTTATTTGTTACAATGTTTAATTGTCTCTTTAAGAGTGCTGAACACTTTAGAAATAAACTAGGATGCCAGAACACTTTAGAAATAAACATATCTGAATAAGCTAGCCAGTGGGACTTCTTTTGTGTTTTCCTTTCTTTCAGCAGGATTTTTTTTTTTCTTTAAGTACTTTCCTTCTGTTCTCATAAGTTAATCTGCATTTGTGATTTTGGAATTTTGCAGAGTGGAATGTGATTGCTGAAGTCTTAATCAACATTCAGGCTGACAGAGAACAGTTGAACAAGCTATTATGTTTTGTGCAGAGAGATAGATTTATTGTAAATGCTCTGGGCTCTCTGAAAAGTTGGGAGAATAGGACTTTGAAACTAATGAGGGTGTCGAAGTTTGGTTTTAGATTCCTGTATAATTGAGAGAACTGCAAAGGTGACTTGGGGAAGAGTTATTTATAAGATCATTGAATGGAAGTTAAAAAGGACATTATCTTACTTTAAATATGATATGTTTTGTAATTATTAACTGAATCATAGAATTTGAATTGAATGAGATTTCATAAGGCAATCAGTCTAGTGATTTCCCAATACTGATTTCCAGACAGACATAAGACTGGGATAATATTTTCACTAATTCACGGCAAAATTTCAAAAATAAGATAACAATATAGACAGGTATTCAATGAAGCTAGGTTTATTATTTGATTTTAATCTTAATATTAAACTCTTTTTATTTTTAGTCCTAAAATACTCTTTCTTCTTTGAGATGACAGATGTACATGGTGGGATGTGTAAAGTGCTCTTGGTTAGATTAAATGAAACAATCATTGTTCTTTTGGAAATTGGAGTAGGGCTGATGTGAAGCTAGACTAGGAAGCAGGCAGCATTTGGTTTGAAGACCAAGATATTGTTGTGCCTGAGCTCTTTTCTTTTTCTATGGTACTCAATATCCTTATTTTTCTATGCAGTTTACAATGTCATTTTGTTCCCTACTCCGTTCTCTCCTAAATAGAAACCAGCTTTGAAAAAGTATCAGCTTTTAGCCATTTATCCAACTCAAAGGCAAACTGAGAGTGAACTGTAGGTGCTAGAAACCACAATCCACTGCTCTCAATTTTATTTTCTCATGTACGTTAATCTCTCCCTCTCTACCAGCTCAGTATACATATACAACTGTGATCTAAAGTCTTATATTGCTTTCATAAATTAGAATTTTTCCCATTGTTTATCCCCCTGCCACCTACTCCTCATTTCTTTTCTCCACTAAACACACAGTACCCACTTTCCTCATTTCTTCCCACTCACTATTCAGTTCAGTTCAATTTGGTTTTGTTCTCATTTCACTGGAACTGCTTTTATCAAGAACAGCATCACCATTTGTACTATTAAAACTGCTGGTTACTTTACCATGTTCCTCTTACTCCAATTCTCGACATTATTCTGCACATTAGCAACTCTCTGTTCTTCAAACACAGAACTATGCCAAAATTGTCCTATTTTAGAGCCTTGGCAGCTGTTTTTTTCTTTTCTGCTTTTCAAATGGTTGATCTTTCTGATATATCAAATAAGACTTCCTTGGAGAAATCTTCACTTAGTACCCAAAACACAGTAGTTCTGTGTATTACACCAACCATCACTACTCTCTGTTACTCTCTTTCAGCATCCCCAAATTTCCTTCACATCATTTACAGGTGCCTGTGTCTTTTATTTTTTAACTGTCTCTCCCTGTACATCAAGGTTTATGAAGTCAGGGACCATTCATCCCATATTCATTGTTATACCTCCAGAACCCAGCACAGTGGTTGCTTCATAGTAGTTTTTAAATAAAGATTTGTTGAATAATTTGATGGATAGATGAATGCCAAGAATCCCACAATATTTATTTTTTACTAGCCTCAACTTAAAAACTCATGCTAAGACTTTTATACTTTACCTTTGCAATGATTCTCACATCTTTCTCTTTCTTCCAGTCCTTGCTTCCACTTTCCTTGCCCAGGCCACCATCATCATTAGTTTAACCATTTAATAAAACTCATAACTCACCTCCTGTCTTCTCTTGCTGATCTTCATTTTGTCTTACAACCTTCCTGAAACTTTGATCTTATTTTCCTATGGAAAAGGAAACAAAATAAAAAACGAACTCCCTTTTGTGCAGACAGTTTCTTCTAAACTTTCTATCCTGGCATTTATGGTCCTTCAAGACCTGGCTTTAGCTGATACCAGCTGTAAGTAATCATAATATCCCATGAATTTGCCTAGCTATTTTTTTGTGTGTGTACTTCTCTTTTGAAATTTTGTGATTCAATCTTGTGTTATTACACCATTTAATGGAATGAGAACATGTTGAGGGCATATAACATGGTATGTTTTTCTAATCTCAGCACTTAACACAGTTTTTGATACACACAAGCTCTATACATATTTACTGAATAAATCATTGTGTGACCCTCTTCTTGAAGTTCTATGTTCAGTAACAAAGAGAATATAGAATATAAAAATGATTAATTGCAAACTCTATATAGTGTTTGGGTTTAACTAAAACATTGATTCTGTACATTTTGTTTAAGGCAATGGATATGACTTATTCTCTGTGCTAATATTAAATATTCTTGTGCATCTGATGGCTGAAGTTTCCTGAGCCAAAAGAGGAAAAATCTTCTCCTTAGAAGTTCTTCGACTGAGAGGCCATCCAATCAATTAGAAGACCCTCGGCAAAAATGCTGTTGATGTATGTGGCCTTTTCCACAGAAAGATCTGCAAGATATGAAGAGAACAATAGCCTCAGGCAGTACACTCAGCAGATCAGACTGTAAAATGTGAAAAAACCCACTCTGAACATTTCTAGCATAGGCTGGCTCCCTGCTGGTCCTGATATTGACCCCGAAGCATGCTGCTTAGACTTCCATTGCAGATGAAATAAGTGGCCAAACATGTATGTATGTGTATGTATGCGTGTATTTTTATACACACACACACACACACACACACACACACACACACACACACACATATATACATATGAGACAGAGCCTCCCTTTGTTTCCCAGACTGGACTGGATTGCAGCTCAATCTCTGTGCACTGGAACCTCAACCTCCTGAGCTCAAGTGATCCTCCTGAGAAATTCTCTAGCTTTATCTTCCTGAGTAACTGAGACCACAGGCACACACCACCAGGCCTGGATAATATTTTGTATTTTTTTGTAGAGACAGGGTTTCACCATAGTTTCAAGCTGGTCTGGAACACCTCACTTCAAGTGATCCACCCACCTCAGCCTTGAAAAATGATGGGATTACAGGTGTGAGCCACTGCACCCTACCACACATATTTCTAAATATTTTAAAATATTAATTTTGGCTGAGTGTGGTGTCTCACATTTGTAATTCCAGCCAAGGTGGGTGGATCATGAAGTCTGGATTTCCAGACCAGCCTGGTCAGTGCAGTGAAACCCTGTCTCTACTGAAAAATACAGAAATTAGCTAGGCAGGGTGGCGGGTGTCTGTAATCTGAGCTACTAGGGAGGCTGAGGCAGGATAATTGCTTGAACCTGGGAGACAGAGGTTGCAGTGAGCTGAGACTGTGCCAATGCATGCCAGCCTTGGTGACAGAGCTAGACTCCATTTCAAAAAAAAATTAATTTTTACTTGTATCATGCTGCATGAGAACAGTGCAATATAATTAAGGGCAGATGAATAGATAGGAACTTACTTTCATGGATTATTGTTCTTAACCTAGTAGTTTTCAATTTTGAATGCATATTAATGTTACCTGTCAAGCCTTCAAAAGTTCAGATGTCCAGGATCCATTGATCGCCATACATTCTGATTTAATTGGTCTGGGATAGATCTCAGATGTGGTGTGCTTTTTGTAAACTCCCCCAGTAAATCTATGTTTTTTCTATGATTGAGAAGCATTTATACTCATTGAAGGCTGCCATTCTGCTGTAAGTTACTAAGGAATCAAATAATTGATGTAGTTGTTGAGGGGCTTTTTGTTTCATTCTAACATTGATTTTTCTTTTATGAAGCTGTAAGCTTGAGGTTTGAGCACTCCACATTCAACATCTACAGTGAATGCTAGTGAAACCTTACAGTCAGAACGTTTAATAGTATTCCACTAGGTACTAGCTGTTCCAGTTGTATTTGTTAACAGTTAGAAGATGGTGGACATGATGTCCATAATTTTAATCAATCATGGTCTTGTCTCTGAGTAAACAAAGTGCGTGACTGATATTTGTGATACTTCATGCTTTATCCCAGGCTATCTTCTTATCTTCTATTTTTTCTTTTTCTTTTTGAGGTGGAGTTTCACTCTTGTTGCCCAGGCTGTAGTGCAATGGCGTGTTGGCAGCTCACTGCAACTTCCGCCTCCTAGGTTCAAACAATTCTCCTGTCTCAGCCTCCTGAGTAGCTGGGGTTGCAGGCACCTGCCACCATGCCTGGCTACTTTTTCTGTTTTTAGTAGTGAGGGGGTTTTGCCATTTGGGCCAGGTAGATCTCGAACTTCTGACCTCAGGTGATCCACCTGCCTGGGCCTCCCAAAGTGTAGTATTACAGGTGTGAGCCACAGGGCCCAGCCTTCTATTTTCATCTTATACTATGACTGGTTAATCTTCCAGCTTATGCACCTTGAATTATGTTTTAGTCACGTTGATTCCAATAATGCACAAGCTTTTGTGTCTCCAGGTGCTTGCACATGCTGTTTCCTCTGTTTGGACTCCCCTTCCTTTCTTGTCTGCCTAAAACATTCCTACTGACTCTCCTATATCAAGAGCTCTTGATGATGCACATTCTGTATTAGTAAGTAAAATATATGTGTATTTTTGTTATGTAAATTTTTATTGAATCATCATAAATTTTGTTACATCCTTAAAAAGGGTCTGTGACCCCATAAATATTAAGATTCATTTGTTTCTGCCTTTAGTCAAATGTGACACAATGAAAGGATACTCTGAGACCTCCTTGTTTTCAACTGCCCAAAACAAGTTATCTGTCACAGATATTCTGTCCTCTTTCTCAGTTTTTATGGAACTTTACATATCCCTCTTTTTTTCTTTTTTCTTTTTTTTTTTTTTTTGAGATGGAATCTCACCGTGTCACCCAGGCTGTAGTACAGTGGCGTGATCTTGGCTCACTGCAACCTCTGCCTCCCAGATTCAAGTGATTCTCCTGCCTCAGCCTCCCAAGTAGCTGGGACTACAAGCATGTGACACCACACCTGGCTAACTTTTTGTATTTTTACAACAGACAGGGTTTTACTGTGTTAGCCAGGATGGCCTTGATCTCCTAATTGCATGATACCCCCACCTTGTCCTCCCAAAGTGCAGGGATTACAGTTGTGAACCACCATGTCCATCGTACATATCTCTCTTTGTACATCATTTTTATTTGTCTCCCTTTGGACTGAAGGCAGAAACAAGGTCTTATTCACATTTGATCCCAGAACTTAGCACAAATAGATCATTTTAGCTGGGAGAATGTTGACGCTTAAGTCAACTTGCCTGGAATTTAAAGAGTTTCACTCTCGTTGCCCAGGTTATAATCGGGCTATTGTGGAATATTGCTGAGTTCATCACTCAGTTTATTTGTCTCTACTTTTTTTCTAGAGCCGTGCCCACAAACAGACTTTTTGACCTATTGCATGGCCCAGCCTCGAGACAATGTTACTCCTTTGTCTGGGTACAGCATATAGAGAAAATTATGGCATATTGCTGAGACCAGCACCCTAACAATGTCATTTCAGAGCAGCACATTATTTCATCTATCATGCCTGCCCCATAGTCATAGAACTTTTTTAAACATATTCTGGGCTTATTGTGTGTGTTTTGACTCTCATCCCTTGGCTGGGATGGTTTCATATTGCTGAGTCCAGCACCCAGTTAATGTGACTCTAATTCTTATACCATGCCTAGGAATTAGTGATATGCTACTTAGCACAGCAGCTAAACAATCTTACCTGCCAACCTAGTTTTTGCCCACAAAAGGGACTATGATATACACTTTACTTCAGTTTACAGGCATGATAGTAAAACTTATGTTGGGTTTCAGCCAATATCATTTATTTTTCCTTTCATCGCTAGGCTTAGGGCAATAGTTAAGGTCCTGAGTTGCTATTTGTACCAAACACACAGCGCCTTACAATACTAACTCATAATATATTATCTCCTAGTATGGCACAGAGAGTTTTAAGCCAGGACCCATCAAAAAGTTCAGATTGGGATTCTCTCAATTCCACACCCAGGTAAAAATGAATGTTGTTATCATACCACATATGCAAATCCCACTGTTAGGGTCCTAAGTCTAACAAGAGAATAAAGTACAAAGTTGGAATTGTGAATTTCATATGTGGATCTGGCCACAGGCTGGATGGTGACTCATTTCTGGATTCAGCTCACAGACATCATAATGTGTCTCATTCCTGATCCCAGCCTACAGAAGAGACCATTATACCTGGGTTACATTAGTTTGTGTGACTGTGAATCTATATGAACATATAGGCCTCAGAGTGGTTTACAACTCTCACGCATGCTATATAAAGCCTTCAAATGTTGTAGAGTGTCATGCAACAGCCCAGGAAACATGTGAGATTGTGACTGTCATATACACACTTCGGTTCCTGTTAATGGTGTCACCCTCAAAGACCAAAAGATTTGGCATATTTTTAGGCCTAGTATGAGATGTTGAGACTTTTTGCTTAAATACCTTCCCAGGGGTACATTGTGACATATTGCTGAGTTAGAATAATTATATGCCTCTCCTGCCTGTACCCTGCCTGGGATATTATCACATATCTCTGGGCACATAAGCTGGATTACTTGTCTCTCCTGCCTGTGCCCTGCCCTGCAGGATATTGTGAAATATTGTTTGGCCAAACCTTTATGTCATGTGACTCTCCTCCTGGCCAGGGTCCTGCTCACTAAAAAACATGTGACATGCTGTTTATTGCAAAACCTAGATGATATGGCTGTCTTTCATATTCCAGACTCAGCCAAAAGATACATTATTACATACTACAGAGCCCAGAACCTAGGTGGAGTAACTCTCATTTTATACTTATTCCCTGTCTATAGCAGACTTGGTGACATATTATTTGAGGCTGTACCCAGGTTGTGTGATTTTTCTGACTAGGCCTATCCCACAAATGAGATTATACTGTATCACTGGCTCAGCACCTAGATAATATGACTCCCCTGCCTTGTCCCTGCTCACAGGTGAAATTGTGACATATACAAGGGTTAAGCACACATACACAACAGTAACTCTCATAACTGGACCAACCCAGTAGAAATATTTTAACACTCTGGGTTACGCACACATGCACAACAACTTTCATACCTGGACCCAGCCAGTAGCGATATTTTGACTCTCATAGCCAGTCTCAGGTCCTTGGGTAAAGCCCTGGAATTTTTACTAGTATAAAGTTCATGAAGAATTATAATACTCAGGTATATCATGTAAAACCTTAAAAACACATGAAAAAATTCTAAGCAAGAATACTATACCCAGCAATAGTATCCTTCAAAATAATAATAAAAAAACTAACTACATCATGATCTATATCACGATCTAACTATGGCTTCAAGAGACTCACTTCAGAGCTAATTAAAAAAAATAAACTGAAAATGCCAGGGTGAAAAATAAATTCCATGCAAGCATTAACAAAATGAAATAAGAAAAGGTTACAATTTACTAAGTTGACAACTGTCATATTTAATAAAATTTACTTTTAGTCAAATTTTACAAGAGACACAGTAGGACATTCAATTATAATAAAAAGGTTCATTCACTGAGAACCTATAAATATATTACTGTTTTCCCAAACACATGAAGCAAACATTGACAGAATTGATGCCAAAATAGACAGTAATATAATAATGGATGCATACGTCAATATCTCAATTTCAGTAAAAAATAAACAAGGCAGAATATTAATAAGGAAACAATAATTGAAGGCACTATACAATAACTGCACTTAATAAATGTATACAGACAACAGAATACACATCCTTTTCAATAGCTCATAAAAAAACGTTTTCCTACACGGACCATCTGTGACACCACAAAAGAAGCCTTAACAATTTTTTAATTGAAATTTTACAATTATTTACAGCCCAAATGGAATGAAGCTAGAAATCAGTAAAAGAAGAAAAGCTGAACAATTTAAAGAATAAAATATTAAAATACACAGTTTTTCTTTCTTTTTTTAAATTTCTTTATTGATGGAGTATCACTCTGTCACTAGGTTGGAGTGCAGTGGCACAATCTCAGTTCACTGCAGCCTCCAGTTTCTGGGGACAAAGCATTCTTCTGCTTCAGTCTCCCAAGTAGTTGGAACTACAGGCAGGAAAAACCACACCCAGCGAATTTTCTGTATTTTAGTACAGATGTGGTTTTACCATTTTGCCCAGAATTGTCTTAATCTCCTGATTTCTCCATGCATCATCCTCAGACTCTCAAAATGCTGGGATTACAGTCATGAGCCACCATGCTCAGCCAACAACACACTTTTGAGTAGGCTTTTTTTCAATGGTTGGAAGAAATAATATTGTGAAGATGTCCATGTGCTTAAAGTGACCCAATGCTCAACATATCCCTTTTTAATTTTAATTATATTTTTCAAAAATAGAAAAAAATAAAAGGATCTCAAGGTACTATGAAAAGTGTGACAATCTTGAAAAATGAGAAAAATATTGGAAGCCTTACACTTAACAATTTTCACACACACACACACACACAATCCTACAGTAACCAAAGCACTTTGGTAGGGTTGTAAAGGTAGAACACCAAAGTAATGAAACAGAATGCAGCGCAGAAATAAACCCTTGAGTGCAGAAGGGAGACATACCATCTAGGTTTTCATTGAATCATATGTCACAATTCCTTTGGTGAACAGTTCCCAGGCAGGGGAGGTGAATTCCATTACCTAGATGCTAGTTTCAGTGATATCTCAAAATGTCCTCACACCTGTAATCCCAGCATTTGGGAGGCTGAGGCAGGTAGATCATAAGGTCTAGAGTTCAAGAACCATATGGCCAAGATGGTGAAACCCCATCTCTACTAAAATCACAAAAAATAAGCCAAGTGCGGTGGCAGCCTCCTGTAATCCCAGCTAATTGGGAGCCTTGGGCAGGAGAATCCCTTGAATTCATAGGGCAGAGGCTGCAGTGAGCTGAGATCGTGCCACAGCACTCCAGCCTGGGTGACAGAGTGAGACTGTCTGAGGCCTACGTGATCATATGGACTCACAATCTTACATATTGTCCTAAACTTACACTTGGATTCAGCCAATAGGAGATATTTGGCTTTCATCACTAGGCATAGGGCAATAGGTAAGGTCCTTCGTTACATATTTGTAGAAAGCTCACAGAACTTTACAACACTAACTCATAATGTATAAGTTCCTTGATTGGTACAGAGAGTTTCATGACAGGGACCAGCAAAAAGTTCAGATTGGGACTTTCAATTACATTCCCAGGTGAAAGCAAATGTTGTCCAAAGCTTTGGACATGTCCATCCCACATGTCCAAAGCCCACTTTTAACATCCTGAATCTAACAAGTGAATACAGTACAAAGTTAGCATTTTGACCTTCATATGTGGATCTGGCCACAAGTGGGATGATGACTCATTTATGTGTCCAGCTCATAGGCATGATAATGGGTCCCATACCTAAAACCAGCCTACGTAAAAGATGTGTACTATTATACCGGGGTTTAGGGAAATACATAAGATCATGAATCTCTATGAGCCTGTAGGCTTCAGAGTGGTGTCCAACCCTGATGCATGCTGTATAAAGCCTTCAAGTGTTTTAGAGTGTCATACAATAGCCCCCAAAACACATGAGACTGTGACTCTTATATATACATGTAGCTCAATTTAATGGTGTCACCCACAAAGAGAAAAATATTTGGCCTATTACTAGGCCTAGTACCCAGGTGTTGAGAGTTTTTGGTTAATTTTTTTTTTTCCCATGGGTGCATTTTGACATATTGCAGGGTTAGAATCATAATCATGTTACTTTTGCCTGGACCCTGCAAACAGGGGATATTATCACTTATCTCTGAGTGTATGAGATAGGTGAGTTATCTCTCCTGCCTGTACCTGCCCCCAGAGAACATAGTGAAATATTGTTTGTCCAAACATCTTGGTCATGTGACTCTCCTCTCCTTCCTGGGTCCTGCTCACCACAGATGTGGTGACATAGCACTGATTGTAAAACCTAGCTTATGTGACTCTCCTTCATATCCTAGACTGTGCCAAGAGATGGAATTATTGCATATTGCAGAGCTCAACATCTAGATGATTAGGCTCTTCTGACTAGGCGCAGCCTACAAATGAGATTTTATTGTGTCACTGGCTCAGCACCCAGGTTATATGTTTCTCTTACCTTATCTCAGCTCACAGGTGAAACTGTTACATACACCTGGGTTAAGCACACATGCTCAATAATAACTCTCTTTTCTGGACCCAGCCAGTAGAGACATTGTGACTCTCATAGCCAGTCCCACTGCCATGGGTAAAGTCCTGGGTTTTTCACTTCAGTAAAGTTCACAAAGGATTACAATGCTCTGGTATGTCATATAAAGCTTTATTGGTACAGAGTGTCATACTAGAGAACAGCAAGCAGATGAGAATGTGACCCTTGTATGCACACCTAGCTGATGCGATTCTCATTCTTACACATAAACAGGGCCTAGGAATGTGATACTAAATCTCACACATAAAAAGCAGTCAAAGGTTGACATAATTACTCTAATACATGGGTCTGATTCACAGGTGGTTTGGTAACATTTGAAACATGATTCACACACTTGCGATGCTGTGACTCTCCTACTGGATCACAATATTCAAGTAGGATTGAGGTTCTTATACATGATCTCGCCCATGGTTGGGATTCTGTCTTCCCTACTTCGACCTAACCCATAGAAAGAGTTAACTTAAATACACAAAACCAGGATTCATGTGGGATAAAAAAAACATTTCTGAAAGTTTCTGAGAGTGTGATTGGCACAAGTAAATTTGCCCAGCATATGAATAATTTGACTATCTCTTCTAGGTCCAGGCCACAGATGAAATTGTGCCATACCTGGAACAAGCAATAAACCAAGTGTAACACCTTCCTTGGCTATGCCTACAAAATGGCACTTTTATATATCCCTGGGACCATCACCCCGATGAGGTGAATTATCCCCCTGAAACCTGCCTACAAAGAGAATTGGGTCTTATATCTAGATCCATCATGTAAGTGATGTGACAATCTTATACTGCCTTGGCCAAGAACTCTCAGTGCATTGTGACTCATAACTGGGCCCTGCACCTGGGTGATGTGATTCTACTTCTTGGGTTCTGCCAGCAGAAAGCATTGTAACGCATCACTTGGCTCAACACCTAGGTTATGTTTTTCTGCTTCAGCCTGTGCCTTGATTACAGGGAGATTGTGCCATATTGTTGGGTCCAGCACCAATGTGCGGTCCTTCTCCAGTTTTGATACTGCACAGAACAGACACTGTGACATATGTCTAGGTCAGTTGCCTACGTGAAGTGAGTCTCCTCCTTTTCCAAAGTCCTGCCCACAGAGGAGTTTTTGATATGTCACTGAAACCAGCATCCAGGCGATGTGAATTTTCTATAAGGGGCTTCCCACAAGGGGTATTATGACATCTCGCGGGACCCACACCCAAGTAGGTGATGTGACTTTCTTGCCTTCTCTGTGTCCACAGGTGATATTGTGCCATATATCTGAAACCATAACAAAAGCCTTATAACAATGTATATACGTGGAGCCAGAACATGTGCAAGATGATGACTTTCATTTTTAAACCTCTCCACAATTATAATTGTGTACACATACCTTTGACCAGCTCCAGAATTATTTGATAATTTTGCCAGGTATAGCCAAAAATGAGATTTTACAAATACATGGGCCAAGAACCTTGGTGATTTGACTGTGTTATTTTAACAAGGTCCTCAGGGGGGATTGTAATATAATTCCGGACCAGCCATGTAGGTTACGTGACTCTCCTCAACTGCCTGTAATCTGCTTCCTTTGGTAATTGTAGCATTTCTAAACACTGCATCCAAATGGCATGACTCCTGGCTGGGCCCTGTTAACAGGAGGCATTCTGGCATATTTTGGGGCCCACCATTTAGGTGAACACTGTGCCACAGAACTGGACCTAGCACACAAGTTTTGTGACATTTCTGACAAAACACCTAGGCAAGGTTCAAAGGAATGATAATGACTGTCATATGGGGATTCAGCTAATAGAGCTTATTTTGATTCTTATAACCAAGTTTAGGTACATGCATGATGTCCTGAATAATGTTCTTATACAAATGTCACAAAAGATTACAACATTCACTCGTATTTTATAGTCTTTGGGTTATACAGACAGAGTCAAAGCAGGGCTCAGAACACAGGTGAAATTGTGAGTCTTGTATGCACACCCAGCTGACAGTAAAGACTGTCAGCACCTCACATGGATAAAGCAAAATATCACACATGAAAACAGGATATGTGCGGTATTGTAAATCTCACCTTTGCAATTATCTAACACTGTGATTGTGGTATAAATACTTGCCAAGAACCTGTATAATTTGACTTTCCATACTTATTCCAGCCCAAATATGGGATTGTGATATCTAGCTAGGCCAACCTCAAGGTAATGTGTCTCTCCTGCCTGGGCCATTCTCTAAGTAAGGATTGTGACATACAACTGTATCTAGCACCCAGGCAATGTTATAGTCTTGCCTGGACCATGCCCACCAAAATTATTGTGTCATATTTCTGTGTCCCCTTCATAGGTGATGTAACTCTGCTTTCTGGGGTGGGCCATGCAGAAAGGAAGGATAGTGACATATTTCAAGGCCAGGTACACCATTGAATGTATTATTTTGCCAGAGCCCTGTTCAAAGGAGGTCATTGTGACTTATATCTGGCCCTGTCACCTGGGTTGTATGGCTCTCCTGCTTGGGCCTTTCCAACCTGGAGTAACATATTTCTAGGCCAGGCACACAGTTGATGGTACTCTTTTGCCAGGGCTATGCTTCATAGAGGACATTGTGACATATATTGGGGCCTATCTTGTAGGTGAAGTGACTGCCTCCTTGGTCCCTACCCAAATAAAGCACTGTGGAATAAGCAGAAAGCCTATACCTAGATGATGTAAATTTCTTTGCTCAGTGTTGTCCCAAGAGAGCCTTGTGACATATCCCAGGACCCATCACTCAAGTGATATGGTTCCTCTACCTGGTTTCTGCCCATGTGTTACATTGTGACATATTTCTAGGGAAGCACCTAGGTGATATGACTCTCCTCATCTGCCCGAACCTTGCCTACTGGAGACATTGGGACATATCTCTGAGCCCATGACCTAAGTGATGTGATGCTCTTTGTCTGCTTGGGCCTTCACAGCAGGAGGATTTTTACACATTGCTGAGCCCAGGATTCAGGATATGTGACTCACCTCTTTTTTTTCATCCATGCCCACAAAATAAGTATTTTGTCTTATTGCATGGCCCAGCACTCAGATGATGTTACTCTTCTGCCTGGGTTCTGCATAAAGATAAATTTATGGCATATTGCATATTGCTGGGCTCAGCACACTTATGATGTGTCTCTCCTGCCTGTACTGGAGCCACTGAAGGTTTTTTGACATATCTTGGGCCCATTCTATACGTGTTTTGGCTCTCATAACTTGGCTGGATTTTTTTCTGCATGTGGGATGGTGTCATATCGCTGGGTCCAGCACCCAGTTGATGGGCCCAACTTCCTATACCCTGCCTAGAGAAGGCATTGTGACACAGCATCACATGTGACACATGTGACAGAGCATCTGTGTGATGCTACTCTCCTGCCTAGTTTTATGCCTATAAATGGGATTATGACATACACCTTGCTTCATTTCTCAGGCATGATGATCAAACTTATATTTGGATTCAGCCAATAGGAGATATTTCACCTCTCATTGCTAAGCTGAGTGTACCTATTGGTAAACTCTTGGGTTGCCTATTTGTTCCAAGCTGACAGAAGCTTGCAACAGTAACTGATATTGTATAAACTCTTTGTTGATAAAGAGTTTCATAACAGGACCCTGCAAAAAGTTTAGATTGGGACTCTCAGTTATGAACCCAGGTGAAATTAAAAGTTTTCACCATCCCACATTTACAGTGCCCACTTTTGAGGTCCTGAGGGTAACAAGGAAATACAGCAGAGTCAGAATTGTGACTTTTATGTGTTGATCTGGCCACATGTGGAATGACAACTCATTTCTGGACCCAGACATAATAATGGGTCTTCCCCCTTAACCCTGCCTATAGGAGAGATGTTGACTAACCAGGGTTTAGGACAATATGTAAGATTGTGTGTCCATATGAGCACGTAGGCCTCAAAGAGTCTCACTCTGTCACCCAGGCTGGAGTGCAGTGGCACAGTCTCAGCTCACTGCAACCTCTGCCTTATGAGTTCAAGAGATTCTCCTGCCTAAACCTCCCAATTAGCTGGGATTACAGGAGCCTGCCACTGCACTCGGCTAATTTTTTTTTGTATTTTTAGTAGAGACGGGGTTTCACTGTCTTGGCCAGGTGAGTCTTGAACTCTTGACCTTATAATCTATCTGCCTCAGCCTCCTAAATTCCTGGGATTGCAGGTGTGAGCCCCCATGTCCTTCCCATTCATGCAGGTTTTATAAAGCTCTTGGTTGTTGTAGGGAGTGTCATACACTGACCCAGCTCACATGTGAGATTGTGACTCTAATATACACTGTCTGCTAAAAGTTAAAGGTGTCAGCCTCAAAAATGTTGAGATTGTGTCATGTCACTGGGCCTAGTATCCAGGTGTTGTGAGATTTTGGCTCTATTTTTTTCCCATGGCTGCATTATTACATATCTCTGGGTCAGAATAATAATAATGTGACTCTGCTGCCTGGGCCATGTCAACAGGGGATATTATCACATATCTCTGGGCCTATCAGCTAGGTGATATGTCTCTGCAGCCTGTGTCCCGCCCCCAAGAACATTTGAAAATATCGCTGAAACTAGCATCTAGGTAATGTTATTCTCCTCCCCTGCCTGGTACTGTTCACCAAAGGAATTGTGATATACGATTGATTGCAAAACCTAGATGGTATGTCTCCCTTCTGCACTCAAGGGTTTATTTCTGTGCTGCATTCTGTTTCATTACTTTGGTGTTCTACCTTTACAACCCTACCAAAGTGCTTTGGTTATTGTAGGATTTTGCATGTGTGTGAAAATTGTTAAGTGTAAGGCTTCCAATATTTTTCTTATTTTTCAAGACTGTCAGGCTTTTCATAGTCCCTTGAGATCTTTTATTTTTTCCATTATTGAAAAATATAATTAAAATTAAAAAGGGATATGTTGAGCATTGGGTCACTTTAAGCACATGGACATCTTCACAATATTATTTCTTCCAACCATTGAAAAAAAGTCTACTCAAAAGTGTGTTGTTGGCTGAGCATGGTGGCTCATGACTGTAATCCCAGCATTTTGAGAGTCCGAGGGTGATGCAAGGAGAAATCAGGAGATAGAGAAAATTCTGGGCAAAATGAAAAAACCACATCTCTACTAAAATACAGAAAATTAGCTGGGTGTGGTGGTACATGCCTGTAGTTCCAGTAACTTGGGACACTGAAGAAGAAGGATCCTTTGTCCCCGGAAACTGGAAGTTGCAGTGAACTGAGATTGTGCCACTGCACTCCAACCTAGTAACAGAGTGATACTCCATCAAAAAAGAAATTAAAAAAAGAAAAAAAAAACTGTATTTTAATATTTTATTCTTTAAATTGTTCAGCTTTTCTTCTTTTACTGATTTCTAGTTTCATTCCATTTGGTCTGTAAATAACTGTAAAATTTCAATTAAAAAATTGTTAAGGCTTCTTTTGTGGTGTCACAGATGGTCCGTGTAGGAAAATGTTTTATGAGCTATTGAAAAGGATGTGTATTCTGTTGTCTGTATACATTTATTAAGTGCAGTTATTTTACAGTGCCTTCAATTATTGTTTCCTTATTAATATTCTGCCTTGTTTATTTTTTACTGAAAGTGAGATATTGATGTATGCATCCATTATTATATTACTATTTTGGCATCAATTCTGTCAATGTTTGCTTCATGTGTTTGGGAAAACAGTAATATATGTATAGGCTCTCAGTGAATGAACCTTTTTATTATAATTGAATGTCCTGCTGTGTCTCTTGTAAAATTTGACTAAAAGTAAATTTTATTAAATATGACAGTTGTCAACTTAATAAATTGTAGCCTTTTCTCATTTCATTTTGTTAATGCTTGCATGGAATTTTTTTTTCATCCTAGCATTTTCAGTTTCTTTTTTTTTTATTAGCTCTGAAGTGAGTCTCTTGAAGCCATGTTGTGATTAAATCTTGACATAGATCATAATGTAATTAGATTTCTTTTATTATTATTTTGAAGGATACAATAGCTGGATACAGTGTTTTGCTTAGACTTTTTTTTAAATGTGTTTTAACTATGTCAATCTCTTCTCTTTTTGCCTGAAATATTTTTGTTCTTTTATTTTGTTTTGTTTATTTCCATTTTACTCTCTGAGTATCATTGAGATGGTAATTTTGATTGTTTAGGATAATTTATTTTTTTCTTTTAAAACATAGATCTATAATTTAAATCTGATTGTCTCAAGTAATTTCCCCATCTGAATTTTGAATAATTGATTCCTGAATATTTATTTTTATTTTTCCTTGAGTCACATTACCCTGATGTTCAGTATATTCTGTAATTTTTTTTTTTTTTTTTTTTTTTTTTTTTAAGATAGAGTCTTGCTCTGTCGCCCGGGCTGGAGTGCAGTGGTGTGATCTCGGCTCACTGCAAGCCCCACCTCCCGGATTCATGCCATTCTCCTGCCTCAGCCTCCTGAGTAGCTGGGAGCACAGGCACCCACCACTATGCCAGCTAATTTTTTTTTTTTTTTTTTTTTGTATTTTTTAGTAGAGACGGGGTTTCCCTGTGTTAGCCAGGATGGTCTCGATCTCCTGATCTCGTGATCCTCCCATCTCAGCCTCCCAAAGTGCTGGCATTACAGGCATGAGCCACTGCACCCAGGCTGTTATATGTTGTAATCTTAGGTTGCAATTTATATAATAAAAAACCACATGTCAAATCTTTATTAAGTGTCTTTTGTCTTGAAAAATAAGTTACCAAGTTTTATCCTAGAGATTCTTGGAGTCTCTCAAGCCTGTTCCCCTGGGCCTGTGTGTTTTTTAGTTAAAAAATTTTCCTCATTTTTTTTCTTATTTTTATGTATGTATGTATGTATGTATGTATGTATTTATTTTTGAGTTGCTTTTTCACTCTTGTTGCCCAACCTAGAGTGCTATGGTGCAATCCTGGCTTACTGCAAACTCCACTTTCCAGCTTCAAGCAATTCTTCTTCCTCAGCCTGCTAAATACCTGGGATTACAGGCAGACTGCCACCACACCTGGCCAATTTTTGTATTTTTGTTAGAGACCAGTTTCACCATGTTGACCTGGCTGATTTTGAATTTCTGACCTCATGTGATTCTCTCACCTCAGTCTCCCAAAGTGCTGGGATTACAGGCATGAACCACTGCTCCTGGCCATTCTTCATGTTTCTTATTAAGGTCTTGTAGTCAGATGTTATTTCCATTGTCCATCAATGATACTGACATCTTCCTTCTCTTGTGACAGTCATTTACATTTGGTTTTAGCTGTCCAAAAGTATCAAAGAGCACCACCTTTCTTTTCAATACTGTCATGAAATATAGAAATTAGTCTTTAGTAAGGTCACAAAGAGCCAGGAGCATTGACAAAGATGCCACAATTTTACTTATTTTTGGATGGGTAAGGCAGAAGTTAGGAGTTTATATTTATACTCATAATAGGATGAAGAATAGCAAAGGTTTAACTGGTTCTTAGACTTTTCACAATGACATTTTGGTCAGTATATTTCTGTTAAGTTTATATGTCTATAAAGGAATTAGAACCTGTGGTGTTTTATTGTCACCTAGTTAACGTGTTTTGTATAATTATACATTTGTAAAATGTATTAATCTGTGTCTCATGATGGGAGAGTTATGTTGTTCTTTTTTTTTTTTCTTTCAGCTGACTCTTTTCATTTTCCTGCAGAGATATTGCTGGAGAATGACATACAAGATTCATTTCAAAAAGTGAATCTGAGAAAATATAGAAGCTGTGACCTTAATAGTTTACATTAAAAAAAAAAAAGACTACCAAATTGTGGATGATTGCAAGGGGCAGAAAAGCAGTTATAATGGCCTTCATCAATGTTTGTCAACTACCTATAGCAAAACCTGTCAATGAAATAAATGTGGCAAAGCTTTTGAGTTGTGCTCAGTCTTTACTGAACATAAGAAAATTTTCAGCATAGAGAAATGCTACAAATGTGAAGAATGTGGCAAAGACTGTAGGTTGTTCTCAGATATTACTATACAGAAGTGAATTCATACTGCAGAGAGATGCTACAGACATAAACAATTTGGCAAAGCCTGAAAATATCTCAAATGTTACTGAATATAAGAGAGCTCATGCTGGGATATCTAACAAATGCAATGAATGTGGCAAAACATTTACCTGCTCCTCAACCTTTATTAAACAAAGAGAAATCACACTGGAGACAAACCCTACATATGCGAAGAATGTGGCAAAGCCTTTAAGTGCTTCTCTGACCTTACTAATCAAAAGAGAAATTATACTGGAGGGAAATCTTACAAATGTGAGGAATGTAGCCTATAGGTTGTTCTCAGAACTTGCTAAATATAAGATAATTCACACCGGGGAGAAACTCTACAAACGTGAAGAATGTGATGAAGACTATAGTTGCTTCTCAGACCTTACTAAACATGATAATTCATAGTGGAGAGAAACCTTACAAATGTATTGAATATAAAAAAAGCTTGTATGTGGTTCTCAGCTCTTAGTAAACACAAGTGTACATCTGTGAAGAACATAACCATACATCTGTGAAGAATGTGGAACTGCCTTTACCTGCTTCTTCACTCTTATTAACCACAAGAGAATTAATATGGAAAGGAGGCCTTATGAATGTGAAGAATGTGGCAAAACCTTTAAGTGCTTCTCAGACATTACTAATCATCAGATAATTCACACTGGAGAAAAACCCTACAAATGTGAAAAATGTGGCACAGCATTGAGTTTTTCTCACACCTCATTAGAGAAAAGAGAATTCATACTAGAGAGTAGATTTACAATTGTTAAAAATGTGGAAAGTCTTTAACAAGTTCTCATATTGTGTTCAACATCACAGTCTTCATACCGAACAAATGCAGTATAAAGGTAATGACTGTTAATTCCATGGCAGAAGGCCCAAACCAGAGAATTGGCCAGACAGTTCTGTTGCACCTAAGCAGCATGTGCACTTTTCCAAGCACATCTCATTCCCTTCCTGACTCCAATTATTTCAACAGCAGCTTCTCATTTGCACCAGCCCATTTTTGAGCCCCAACAAACTATGATTTTGAAATTCCTCTGAAGACTGCATGAGCTAACCACTAAAGGTGACAGTGCTCTAGCCTACTCAATTTCACCTGAGGGCAGAAACAAGGCAGGAGAGTCTTGTCACCTGGATTCGGTGCTCAGGATACTTTATAATCTTCTTTGGATGCATGGCCAAGTCAGAAGGGTAACATCATCTGGGGACAGACTCAAGTAATGTGGCACCATGTCCATGGTAGAAAAGGTTGAAGAAAAACAGGAGAATCACATCCCCTAGGTGTTGGGCTTAGCAATATGAAATAATCCCCTCTTTTGGCCAACTCCAGAATAAAGAAGTGAGTTGCATTACCTAGGTTTTGCCCTCAGTGGTATGTCACAATTCCCTTAGTTGGCAGTATCTGGCTGGAGAGGAGAGTCACATTTTCTAGATGCTACTTCCAGAGATGTCACAATGTTCCTTGGGGGGCAAAACACAGACAAAATAGAAAAATCACCTAGCTAATAGGCTCAGAGATGTGTTATAATATCCCTCGTTGGCAGGACCCAGGAAGAAGAGTCGCATTCTTATAATTCTGACCCAATAATATGTAAAAATGCACACATGGGTAACAATTTAAGCAAAAGTTTTAACACCTTGATAGTTGGCCCAGTGATATGACACAATCTCTTCATTTTAGAGGCTGACAATTCTAACTGTGAACTTAGTATGTATACGAGTCACAATGTCACATGCATGCTGGGCCATTGTATGAAACCCTCTACAGCATCTGAGGGCTTTATACATCATGGATGAGAGTTGCAAACTACACTGTGACTCACAGGCTCATATGTACTCACAATGTTATATATTGCCTTAAACTGAGATATGATAGTCAATTTCTCTCATTTAGGCTGAGTTCCAGAGTGAGACTTTTTGTTTTGTTTTTTTTTAAGAGGGAGTCTCACTCTGTCGCTCAGGCGGGAGAACAGTGGCACAGTGGCGCAATCTCCACTCACTACAACCTCCACTTTCCAGGTTCAAGTGACTCCCCTGCCTCAGCCTCCCAAGTAGCTGGAATTACAGGTGCCTGCCAACATGCTCGACTAACTTTTTGTATTTTTAGTAGAGCGAGGTTTTCACCATATTAGCCAGGATCATCTCATTATTTTGACCTCATGATCTGCCCACTTTGGCCTCCCAAAGTGCTGGGATTACAGGAGTGAGCCACCCTATGCCTGTAACCTCAGGATACATGATAATGTTCAAAAATCAGTCACTATCACACCTGTGGCCAGATCCACATATAAGTGTCAAAATTCCATCTTTGTTCTGTTTTCCCTAGTAAAACTCAGTACTTCAACAATGAGCTTTGTAAATGTGGGATTCCTGTAACTTTTACTCTTAACTGGGTGTGTCATTGAGGAAGACAGTTATAATTTTTTGTGGGGCCTTGTTATGAAACTCTCTGTACCACCCAAGCAGTTTGTAGAATAAGAATTAGCGTTGTAAATTTCTGTGAGCCTTCTACAAAAATGCAATCCAGGATTTTACCTATTCCATTAGCCTAGTGACAAGGGGCAAAATACCTTCTATTAGCTGAATCTCAATATAAGTTTGACCATCATGCATGTGAACTGAAGCAAGGTATATGGCATAATCCCATTTGTGAGCAAAAACTTAGAACAAAGAATAAAATAGCTTAGGTGATGTGGCAAGCAACATGTCACAATGCCCTCACTCAGTAAAACCTAGGAAGGAGAGTCACATTAACTGGGTGCTGGACTGATTAATATAACACAGTTCCACATGTGAAAAACTTAGCCAAGGGATGAGAGCCAAACACCTACAGAATGGGCTGAAGCTATGTCAAAATACTCTCTGTGGCTCTGGCACAGGCCAACCAGTAGCATCGTCAGGATGCTGCTCCCACCAGTATGTAAAAATTCCCTCTTTATACAGGACTCTGGCAGAACAGTAACATCATCTGGGTGCAGTAGGTCAAAATTTTCGTTTGTGGGCATAAGTCAGAAAAAAGAGTAGAGTCACATAAACTAAGCTAGGCTCAGCAGACCTAAGCTGCTCAGGCAGACAAGGAGAGTCATATCAGCTAGGTGCTTCCCTAGGAATATGTCACAATATAACATGTGGGCAGAAATCAGGCAAAAGAGCCACATCACTTGGTTGCTGGGTCATGAGATATGTCACAAGGCTCTTTTAGAACAGCACCCAGGCAAATACAGTTACATCACCCTGGTGCAGGTTCCGTGCTTAAGCCTACAATACGTGTAGGGCTTAAGGAGGGAGTCACTTCACCTAGGTGATAGGCCCTGAGACCTATCACAATGTCCATTATGAAGCATAGCCCTGGCAAGAGTACCCTTACCTGTGTTCCTGGCCTAGAAATATGTCACTCTCCCGGTTGGCAGGGAAAAAACAGGAAAGCCGCATAACCTAAGTGATAGGCCCAGAGATATGTCATAATGTCCTCCATTGGTCACGGCTATGGGAAAAAATACCCTCACCTGTGTGCCTGGCCTTACATTATGTCACTATCCTCCCTTTGTACAGAATCCATTCCAGAGAAGAGAGTTACATCTCCTATGAGGTGGACACAAAAATATGTCACAACAATTTTTTGCTCATGGTGCAGGCAAGAATGTAAGATCACTTGGGTGTTAGATCCAGTAATATATCAGAATCCTTACTGAGAGAAGAGCCCAGGCGGGAGTGTCACATCGCCTCAAGGTTCATCTAGGTATATATCACATTCCCACATATGGACTGGAACAAGTCTGAAGAGTCAAATTACAAAGGTGCTTCACAAAGATTTATATGACAGTCACACTGTCAGAAATTTCACACATGAAATTTGCAACACTATACATGTCCTCTTTTCATGTCTGACTGTTGGCTTCATCCATGTAATATTATGACAGTCTTGACTGTCATTTGGGTTTGTATAAAAGACTCACAATTTCATCTCTGTGCTGAGCCCTGATCTGACTCTGTCTTTATAACCAGAAGACTTTGTAAAATAAGTGTCAGTGTTGTAATCTTTTATGACCTTCGAACCAGGAGGTAATCCATGACATCTCACACTTTCATAAACCTAGTTATAAGAGTCAAAATAGCCTCTATTGGCTTTATTCCAATATGAGACTCATTATCATTCCTGTGAGCCATGCCTAGGTATATGTCACAATGTCCTCTGTTGTTATGAAGAAGGCAGAACAGCCACATTACCTAAATGCTGGGACAGGAATATTTCTATATTCCCTTTGTAGACACATAGCTTGTGTGCTAATTCCAGCTCTGTGGCACAATGTCCTTTGTGGGCAGTGTCCAGGCAGAGGAGGAGAGTCATATCACCTAAATGATGGACACAAAAATATGTCACAATGTTCCTGTTGATAATGCCCAGGCAAGAAAGTCATACCATTTGGATGCAGTTTTTAGAAATGGTACAATTACTAAAATAAGCAGGGTACAAGCAGGTTTGGAGGGTCACGTAACCTAGACAATTGGTCCAGATGTACGTTACAATCCTTCCTGAGGACATTGTTAAGATGACAGAGTCAAATCACAAAGGTGCTTGGCATAGGCGTTTGTCAAAATCTCATTTGTGGGCTATACCTAGACAAAATTATTAAATCATTCAGGAGCTGTGCAAAGGTAAATGTCACAATTACATTTATGGAAAAATTTCAGAATAAGGCTCACCATCCTGCACATACCCTGGCTTCAGGCATATGAATTGTTATTTGGCTTCTGCTGTGGTCTCACATATGACACAATAACACCTGTGTCCAGAGAGAACAAATGAAAGGTTACATCACCATAGGGTTTGTGGGTCCAGAGAAACAATACAATCCTCCTAGTGTGCAGGACCCTTGCAAAAGAGTCACATAATCTGGATGCTGGTTTCAGTTACATCAAAACTCCCAGTGTAAGCAGGACTTTGGCAAAAGAGGAGGTTCATTTCACCTAGGCAATTGGCCTAGGTATATGTCACAATGACCCCTTTATGCAGTAGCAAGGCTGGAGAGTGGCCTCATGTTGTTACTAAGCCCAGCAACATATCATCATCTCCCTGTGGTGAGGGCACAGCCAAAAGCAAAAAACAAAACAAAACAAAAATCACCTAGATGCTAATCCGTGTGATACGCTACAATGCTTCCTGTGGACAAAACTCAAAATAGAGAATCACATCACCCAGGTGAAGTGCACAGTTACATGTCAAAGTGCACTGTAAGTGCAGGGCCAAAGAACTAGAAGGGAGTCACTTCACTTATGTGAAGGACCTACATATAAGACACAATTCTCTTTGTAGGCAGGTTTCAGGATGATAATTCACACCACCTTGGTAATGGTCCCAGTGATATATGAAAGTGTCCTTTGTTGGCAGAGCCAAGGAAGTTGCTATATATTGCTTAGGTGCTTGTTCCTCATACGGCACAATTTCATCTGTTGTCTGGGCCTAGAAAAGACGGTCAAATTATTCATGTCCTGGGCAAAGTTACCTGACTCAAACACACTCTCAGAAAGTTCAAAAATAAGTTTCACATTCCACACGAGTTGTGTGGTTTTGTGTATGTGAGTCAACTCTTTCTATGAGTTGGGTTGAAGTATAGGAGTCACTCTCAACAACTGGCAAGATACATGTATAAAAACCTCAATCTGACTGTAAGATTTTGTTCCCACAGGGAAGTCACAGCACCACAGCTGTGCTGAATTATGGTTCAAACGTTACCAAACCACCTCTGAATCTGATCCATGTATGAAAGTAATTATTTCAATCTTTGACTGCTTTATATATGTTAGATTTAATAACTCATTCCCAGGCCATGTTCATGTGTGAGAATGACAATCGTTTCAGCTGGGTGTGCATACAGGAGTCTCATTCTCACCTCACTGCTGGTGTCTGTTATGACACTCTTTTTATCATCAATGCTTTTTATGATACACCTGAGTGTTATAATCATTAGTGAACTTTATACAAGTGAAAAACACAGGACTTTACCCATGACAGTGAGAGTGAGTGACTATGGCAGTAAAAATAAAACTGCTGGCTGAGTCCAGGTATGAGAGTTATTATTGTGCATGTTTGCTTAAACCAGAAATATGTCACAAGTTCACCTGTGAGCAGGGGCAAGGCAAGAGAAGCACATCATCTGGGAGCTGAGCCAGTGATACAGTATAATCTAATTTTGAGGCTGGTTCTAGTCAGAAGAATCACAACACCTGGGTGCAGCTTCAAATAGTATGTTACCAAGCCCACTATAGAAAGGGAAGAAGAAAGAGAGAAGAGCCACTCAGCCTATTTACTGGGCTCTGCAATATGTAATAAACCTCTCTTTTGGCTAAGTCTAGAATAAGAAGGAGAGTCACATCACCTAGATTTTTCAATAATCAATATGTCACAATTTCCTTAGTTATCAGGACCCAGGCAGGAGAAGAGAGTCACATTACCTAGGAGTTAAGTCAAACAATATTTCACAATGTCCTTTGAGGGCACAGAACAGGCAGCAGAGATAAATCTTCTAGCTTACAGGGCCAGAAATAAGTGATAATATCCCCTGTTGTTAGGGTCCAGGCAGAAGAGTCACATTATTATTACTGTAACCCAACGATATGTCACAATGTACCCATGGGAAGGAATTTAAGTCAAAAATTCTCAACACCTGGGTATTAGGCCTAGGAATATGACAAATTTCCTTGTCTTTGATGGTGACACCATTAACTGTGAGCTTGGTTTGTATATGAGAGTCTCACAATCTCCCATGATTCCTGGGCCATTGTATGACACTATACAACATTTAAAGGCTTTATACAGCATGCATGAGTGTTGCAGACCACTCTGAGACCTACATGCTTGTATGCATTCACAATCTTGGCTATTGCCCTAAACACAGGCATAATAGTCAACATCTCTTCTGTAGGCTCTTTTTGGGAATAGTACTCATTATTACTCCTGTGAGCTGAATTCAGAAGTGAGTCACAATCTCATCTGTGGCCAGATCCACATATGAATGTCACAATTACAGGTTTATATTTTATTCACTTTTTAGACTCAGGACTTGAATAATGTGCTTAGGTCATGTGGGATGGGAAGAATATTTGCTTTCATCTGGGAGTGTAATTGAGAGTCCCAATCAAAACTTTTTGCTGCTGCCTGTCATGAAAGCCTCTGTACAACCCAAGGAGTTTATATATTATGAATTAGTATTGTAAAGTTTTGTAAGCATGGTACAAATATGCAACTCAGGACATTATCTATTCCACTAAGCCTAGTGATGAAAGGCAACATATCTCCTATTTGCTGAATTTCAGTACAGGTTTGACAATTATGCCTGTGAACTAATTAAGGTATATGTCATATTTCCATCTGTGGGCAAAAAAATAGGTAGAAGGGTAACATCACTTAGGAGTTGTGTTAAGCATCATGTCAGAATACCCACTCTAGGCAGATTATAGGAATTAGAGTCACATTAAATGGGTGTTAGATTCAGCAACATGAACCATCCAACATGTGAAAAACAAACAAACAAAACAAGCAAACAAACAAACAAACAAAACAGCCAAGGGATGAGAGTCAAAACACCTACATAATGGGCATAGAATATGTCAAAATACCTTCTGTGGCTCTGGCACAGGCATGACAGTCACATTATCCAGGTGCTGAGCCCAGCAATATGCCATAATTCTCTCTATATGCTGGAACCAGGCAAAAGAGTATCATTATCTCAGTGCTGGGCTCTGCAATAAGTCAAAATTTGTGTTTGTGGGCACGGTTTGAGAAAAAAATGAGAGTCAAATAACCTGAGCGCTAGGCTCAGATATATGTCACAATTCCCCCAGTGCAAAGACCAGGCAGAAGAAAAGAGCCATTTCATGTATGCCATGGGCTCAGAGATGTATCCCAATGTCCCCAGTAGGCAGGGACAGCCTAAAGTAATAGATCACCATGCCCAACGTAGATGGGTTAAAGGAAAAAAAAAAAAGAGAGAATTACATCACCTGGTTGCTGCACTTAGCAATATTTAATAATTCTTTCTCGGCAGAGTTCAGGACAAAGAAGAGAAGCATGTCACCTAAGTTTTGCACTCAATCGTGTGTTACAATGAAGATATGTGAAAATAGCCCCTGTTTCCAGGGCCCAGGCAGAAGACACATATTATCATGATTTTGACCCATAATGCTCTTATAGAAAGGAATTTAAACAAAAAAGACTGAACACTGGGGTACTAGATCAAGAGATATGACACAATAGCTTCGTCTTTAAGAGTGACATCATTGTTAGTTGTGAATATAAGTGTCACAGTCTCACGTGTGTGCTGCCCATTGTGTGACACTCTCTACTACATCTGAGAATTTTCTACAACACGCATGAGGGTTTCAAAACTCTGAGTTCTTCATGCTTATATGGACTCATGATCTCACATATTGCCCTAAACCCAGGTATGACAGTCAACATCTCTCCTATAGGCTGACTTCAGGGATGAGACCATCATTGTGCCATGAGCTTGGTCCAGAATGGGTCACCATCCCACCTGTGGCCAGATTCACTTCTGAAAGGCACAATTCCAACTTTGTGCTTTATTCAGTTGTTAGACTCAGGACCTCAACAGGGGGCTTGTTGGGGTCACAATCTTAACTTTTGGCTGCATCCTGTTATAAATATCTCTGTGCCACCCAAGAAGTTTGTATTATGTGAATAACTGTTGTCAACTTACGTGAACTTTGTACACATTTGCAATGAAGAACCTTACCTATTGACATAATCCTAGTGGTGAGAGGCAAAATATCTTCTATTGGCTGATTCCCAATATAAGCTTGATCATTATGTTTTGAACTGAAGCAAGGTGTATGTCACAGTCCCATTTGTGGGCAAAAAACTAGGCAGAGGGTTAACATCACTTAGATGCTCTGCCAAGCAATATACCACAATGTCTTCTCTAGGCAGAGCCTAAAAATTAGGCTCAAATTAACTGACAGCTTGAGCCAGAAATTTGATACAACCACATGTGGAAGAATCCCAGCAATGTGATGAGAGCCAAAGCACTTACAGAATGGGACAAAGATATGTCAAAATACCTTCTGTGGCTCTGGTACAGAAAGGAGAGTCACATCATTAGGAGGTAGGCCAAGCAATATGCCATAATTTTCTCTTTATACATGTCCTAGGCAGAAGAGTAACATCATCCAGGTGCTGGGCCCTGAAATATGTCAAAAGTTCTGTTTGTGGGCCTTGTTCAGCAAGACGATGTGAGTCATATTACCTAAGTGCTAGGCTCACCAATGTGTCACAATATTCCCGTTGTAAAGGCCCAGAAAGAATAAGTCATATCACTTAAGTTGTGGTCTCCGAGATATGGCCTAATGCAACCAGTAGGCATGGCTCAGGCAGAAAAAGACAGTCATATAACCTAGATGCTTCTTTAGGAATATGTCACAATTTAATATGTTGGAACAACCAGATAGAAAAGCCAAATCATTTGGTCCTGTGTCCTGAGATATTCTTAAGTCACCCTTAGAGAAGGACCCAGACAAGAGACTTACATCACCTAGATGCAGGTTTCACCCTTATGTCACAATGATCTATGTGGCAGAACCAAGCAGGAAGTCACATCGGCTAGGCCAGAGATATGTTGCAAAGCCCTCCTTAAAGCATGACCCTGATAAGGGTGCCATCGCCTTTGTGCCTGGCCTAGCAATATGTAGGTCCCAAGAGGAAGAGCCATATCACCTACATGATAGGTTCCATGATATGTCAAAATGCCCTTTTTTGAGCATGGCACTTGCAAAAGAATATTGTGTGCCTGGCCTAGAAATATGTCTCTGTTCTGCCCTGTGTGCAGGACCCATTCCAGAGAGGAGAGTTATGTCTTCTGATTGATGGACACAGTGATATGTCACAAGGATGTCTGTGGGCATGGTGCAGGCAAGAATGTAACCTCACCTAAGTGCTGGATCTAGTGATGTCACTATTCTTACTAAGCAAGATACAGGCAGAAAAGTCACATCATTTCAATGTTGACCCAGGTAGATATCAAAATCCCATTTGTAGGCTAGATCCAGTCTGAAGAGTGAAATCACACAGGTGCTTGCCTTAGGTTTATATCACAAAGTGCTGGAATAATAGGCATTAGTCACCATGTCTGGCCTTTGAGTGCACCTCTGTGTGAGATTTAGTACCCTAATTGTACCTGTTCTTTTGAGAGAATAAAAATGGGGTCAGCTGGGTGTGCATCCAAGAGTCACAACTGCACCTGGTTGTTGTTCCCTGTTATAACACTCTTTGTATCACTCTGACTTTATATGGTATACCTGAGTGTCATAATCCTCTATGAAATTCATACAATTAAATGACCCATTACTTTACTTATTGCCATAAGACTGACTATGAGAGCCAAAATATCTCCCCCTTCTGGGCCGAAGTATGATTGTTATATTAGTGCATGTGAGTTGAACCCAGCTATATGTCACAATTTCACCTGTAGGCAGAAACAAGGCAGGAGGGTCTCACCCCCTGGGTTCTGAGCTCAGGATACATTATTATCTTCTTTGCAGCCAGGACCAAGTTAGAAGTGTCACATCACCTGGGTACAGCCTCAAGTAATATGGCACCATGTTCCCTGTAGACATAGTTTGAAGAAAAAGGGGAGAGTCACACCACCTTGGTGCTGGGCTCAGCGATATGTAGTAATCCCCTTTTTTGGAGGAATCCATAATAAAAGGGAGAGTTGCATTAACTAGGTTTTGCACTCACCAGTATGTCACAATTAGTTTACAGGCAGGACCTAGGCAGGAGAGGAGAGTCACATTTCCTAGACGCTATGCCCACCAACATCACAATGCTACTTTTGGGCAAATCACAGGCAAAATAGACAAATGACCTAGCTGATAGGCTTATAGATATGTGGTCATATCCCTTGTTGGCAGGGCCAAGGCATGAATCACATTGTTATGATTCTGACCCAACAATATGTCACAATGCACACATAGGGAATGATTTAAGTAAAAGTTTAACACCTGGGTACTAGGCCAAGTGATATGCCACAATCTCCTCATCTTTGAGGGTGACACCTTTAACTGTTAGCTTGGCATGCATATGAGAGTCATAATGTCACATGTGTTCTGGGGCATTGTATGACACCCTTTCAACATCCGAGAAATTTTTATGGCAAGCATGAGTGTTGCAAACTACTCTGAGGCCCACAAGCTCATATGGACTCACAATGTTAGATATTGCCTTGAAACCATGTATGATAGTCAAAGTCTCATATTTAGGCTGAGTTAAGGAATAAGACCCATTTTTATGCCTGAGTGCTGGCTCCATACATGAGTCACAATCAGACCTGTGACCAGATCCACACATGAGAGTCAAAATTCCACCTTTGTACTGTTTTCTTTTGTTAGATTCAGTACATCAACAGTGGGCTTTGTAAATGTGCAATGTGACAACATTTATTTTCACCTGAGTGTGTTTTTGGGAGTCATAATCTTAAATTTTTGCTGGGCCGCGTTATGAAACACAGTGTACCACCTAAAAAGTTTATACAATATGAAGTAGTGTTTTAAACTTCTGTGAGATTTGTACAAGAATGTAACCCAGGATTTTTCCTATTGCTCTAAGCCTAGCGATGAGAGGTGAAATATCTTCCATTGACTGAATCCCAATGTAAGTCTGGCCATCATGCCTGTGAACTGAATCCCGGTATATGTCATAATCCCATTTGTATACAAAAAATTAGAAAAAATAATAACATCACTTAAGTGATGTGGCAACTAACAAGTCACAATGCTGTCTCTATGCAGAACCTAGATACACAGGTCACTTTAACTGGGTGCTGGACCCAGCAATATCACACAATTCCACATGTGGAATATCTTAGCAAAGGTATGAGAGCCAAAAGACCTACTTTTGATGTGTGAAATTATGCAAAAATACTTTCTGTGACTCTGGCACAGGCAGAACAGTAGCATAATCAGGTTGCTGGGCCTACCAGTATAATTCCCTTTCCATTCAAGTCTCTGGCAGAAGAGTAACATCATCTGGGTGCAACAGGTCAAAATTTCCCCTGTGACTATGGTTTACAAAAAAGACTACTGTGATATTACCTAAATGCTGGGCTCAGCAATATTGTCCAATCCCCTTTTAAAGGCACAGGCAGGAAAAGAGAGTCATGTCACTTAGGTCATGGGCACAGAGATACGTCCCTATCTCCTCAGTAGGCAAGCCTCAGGCAGATGAGGAGAGTCATATCACCTAGATGCTTCCCTAGGAATATTTCACCATGTAATATGTGGGCAGAAATCAAGCAGAAGAGCCAAATCACTCAAGTTCTGGGTCCTCAGATAAGTCACAAGGCTCTTTTAGAATAGCACCCAACCAAAACAGTAACATCACCTTGGTACAGGCTCTCTGCTTATGCCACAATGCTCCATCTGAGTAGGGCCCATGGAAGGAGTCGCTTCACCAAGGTGAAAGGCCTAGAGGTATGTCACAATGTCCACTATGGAGCATTGCCCTGGCAAAAAAGTACCATCACTTCTGTTCCTAGCCTAAAAATATGTCACTCTACAGGTTGACAAGGCCCAAGCAGAATCTGAGAGCCACATTACATACGTGATAGGACCAGAGATATGTCACAATGCCCTCCTTTGGGCATGGCTCTGGCCTACAACTACCCTCACCTGTGTGCCTGGCCTAGAAATATGCCATTGTTATTCATTTGCATATGGTTCATTCAAGAGAAGAAAGTTACATCACCTATGAGGAGGACACAGAAATATGTCACAATAACTTTGGTGGGCATGGCACAGGCAAGAATGTAACATCACCTGGTTGCTAGATTTAGTGATATGTCACAATACATACTGAGAGAAGGGCCCAGGCATATGAGTCACATCACCTTGAGGTTGGCCTAGCTAGATATCAAAATCCCATATATGGGCTGGAAAAAAACTGGGGAGTCAAATTACACAGGTGTTTGGCAAAGATTTATACCAGAATCACAACGTCAGAAAATTTGAAAGATGAGATTTACAATACCACACATGTGCTGTTTTTATTTATGACAGTTTGTTTCATCCATGTGAGATGAGGAGAGTCCTGTCAGCAGGGTTTGCATACAAGACTCACAATTTTACCCATGTGCTGAGCCCTTTGTAAAATAGGTGTGAGTGTCATAATCTTCTTTGATCTTTTCACTAGAAGCAGATCCTGAACATCACACATCCCTAAACCTAGTTATAAGAGTCAAAATATCCTCTATTGGCTGAGTCCACATATGAGCCTCATTATCATGCCTGTAAGCCATACCTAGGTGTATGTTACAATTCCTTCTGTGGTTATGAAACAGGCAGAGAAGCCACATCACCTAAATGATGGCCAGAAATATTCCAGTATTCTCTGTTGGCAGGGTCCTGTCAGAAAAGCAAAAGCAAAAAAAAAAAAAAAAAAAAAAAAAATCACCTTCTTGACCCAAGTGATATGCTGCAATGCTTCCTGTTGACAGAACCCAAAAACTAGAATCACATCTCCTGGGTAAAGTGCCCAGTTATGTGTCACAATGCAATGTAAGTGCAGGGCCTAGGCAGTAGAAGGGAGTCACATAACTTACATGATGGAACTAAATATAAGACACAATTCTTTTTGTAGGCCAGTCTCAGGCACATTATTCACATCACCTGGGCAATAATCCCAGTGATATGTAAAAGTGTCCTTTATAGGCAGAGCCAAGGAAGGTGTTATATATTGATTAGATGCTTGTCCCACATATGGCACAATTTCATCTGTGGTCTGAGAATAGAAAAGACAGTCAAATAATTCATGTGCTAGGCAAAGGTACCTGTCTTAATTACACTCTCAACAATATTTGGAAATAAGTTTCACTTCACACACAAGTCCTGGTTTTGTATATGTGAGTCAAAACTTTCTGTGAGTTGCGTCAAAGTATTGGAGTCACAATCTCAACAATGGGCAAGACTTACATATAAGAGCTCCAATCCCACTTGAAGATTGTGTTTCAGTAGGGGAGTTACAACAAAACAGGTGTGCTAAATCATGGTTTAAATATTACCAAAGCTCTTGTGAATCTGATCCATGTAAGAGAGTAATTATTTCAACCTTCAACTGTTTTTTTTTTTTTTTATGTGAGATATACTACCTCATTCAAGTTTGAGAATGGGAATCGTGTCATCTAGGTGTACGTACAAGAGTCACATTCTCACCTGGTTCCTGGTCTCTATTATGACACTCTATGTACCATTAAGAGTTTATGTGATAGATCTGAGGACTATAATCCTTCGGGAACCTTATACAAGTGAAAAACCCAGAACTTTACCCATGGCCATGAGACTGGCTATGATAGTCAAAATATCTCTACTGGCTGGGTACAGTTATGACACTTATTGTACATGTGTGTTTAACCCAGGTATATGTCCCAATTTCACCTGTGAGCAGGGACAAAGCAGGAGAATCACATCACCTCAGTGCTGAGCCAGTGATATGGTTTAATCTCATTTGCAGGCTGGTGTTAGTCAGAAGGGTCACATCAACTGGGTACAGCCTCAAATAATATATCACCAAACCCATGATAAACAGGGAAGAAGAAAAAAAGGAGAGTCACTCTACCAAAGTGCTGTGCTTTTCAATATGTAATAATCCCCTCTCTTGGCAGAGTTTAGAATATGAAGAAGAGTCACATCATTTAGCTTTTGCAATCAGTAGTATGTCACAATTTATTTTGTCAGCAGGACCTAGGCAGGATAGGAGAGGCACATGACCTAGATGTTAAGTCAAATGATGTTTCACGACATCCTCTGAGGGAAGAGGCAGGAGAGACAAATCACCTAGATTACAGGCCAAGAGATACGTAATAATATTTCCTCTTGGCGGGGTACAGGCAGAAAGGTCACATCATTATGATTCTAATCTGGCGATAAGTCATAGTGCATCCATATGTAGGCATTTATGCCAAAAACTCTCAAAACCTTGGTAGTGGGCCTACATCTGCTGGGTGAGGCATCCACTCCCACAGAATCCTCATGCCACCACCCCAACCTCTCACCCTCAATAATTATCTAACTTTTTATGCTATTACAATTAATTGTGACCACTACCCCATCGTACTCAAATATTCATTGAACTAACATCAACTTTCCTAATAATTCTAATAATAAAGCCCCTGAAATGTCAATAGTTGACTCTCATTTCAGGATATTCCTTAATAGCAATAGCCACAGTATAACCAAAAACAACCATCATATCACCTAAATAAATAAAAAAGACTATTGACCCCATGAAAAACCCACAAAAAATCAACACAATACCACAACCCACAGCATCACTAATAATTATCCCTGGGCCTCCATAAATAGGAGAAAGTTTTGAAGAAAAACCTACAAAACCTATAACCAAGGGAATACTTCTTAAAAATAAAGCATATTGCATTATTCTCACATGGACTATAACCATGAAAAATGATAGGAAAAACCGTCATCGTACTTCAACTGTAAGGACAATAATGACCAATACTCACAAGCCACATCTGCTAATAAAATTATTAACTACTCATCCATTGTTGTTTCCACACCATCTAACATTTCTACATGATGAAACTTCAGCCCACTTCTTGGTGTCAGCCTAATTCTCCAAATCCTCAAAGGATTATTTTTGGCCTTGCACTAGACTTCAGACACCTCAACTGCATTTTCTTCAGTCACTCATATCAGATGAGATGTAAAATACAGCTGAATGGTTCGCTATTTTCAGGACAATGGCCATTCAATATTTTTCATTTTCCTCTTACATGCTGGCCGAGACTTACACTATTAATCATTTCTATTCCTAGAAATCTGAAATGTTAGCATTATCCTCTTATTCACAACTATAGCATCAGCATTCATAATCTACATGCTCCCATGAGGAAAAATATTATTCTGAGGTGCTACAGTAATTATAAATCTACCATCAGCCATCCAATATATTGGAATAGACCTTGTACAATGAATCTGAGACAGATTCTCAGTTCACAAAGCCACCCTCACACAACTTTTTGTCTTTCATCTTACTTTTCATCAATACTGTTCTAGCAACCATTCACCTTTTATTCTTGCATAAAAGAGGATCTAACAAACTTTTAGGGGTTTCATCACACACAGACAAAATCACATTCTACCCCTACTAAAAAACCAAAGATATCCAGTTTTAATTTTTCTTCTCCTTCTAATAACTCTAGTACTATTTCCACCTGACCTCCTGAGCAATTCAGATAATTAAGAGTTTAGCCAACCCCCTCAATACCTCACCCCACATTAAGCAATAGTTGTACTTTTTGTTTGCACACTCAATCTTACTATCTATCTCTAACAAACTAGGAAGTGTATCTGCCCTCATATTGTCCATTCCCATTCTGGCAGTTATTCCTGTACCTCACAATTCTAAATAACAAAGAATAATATGCCAGCCATTAAATCAATTCATATTCTGAATCCTAGTGGCTGACCTGTTTACACTCACATGAATTGGAGGGCAGTCTGTCAAATACCCGTTTTTTGTCATCAGACAGACAGCATCTATCATGTACTTCTCTATCATCCTCACCGTTATACTGCTTACTACCCTAATTGAAAATAAATTACTTAAATGAAAATTTTCTTGTAGTGTAATTCAATACTCTGGTCTTTTAAACAAGAAATGGAGAATCCCCTCCCCAAGATAACTCGGGGAAAAAGCATTCCTTCTTCACCATCAACATCCAAAGCTGAAATTCTCATTAAACTACCCCTGATTTTTTTTACAGCACACACTTAAACTACGGTGTCAGTATTAATCAACTAGCTCTAATACATTAGTGCTTTTATGTATTTTGTGTATTACTCTTAGCCCCCATGAATAATATGTAGGACTATTATTGTTTATTCATACCTCCATACATGTGGATATATTACAAATCTAGTCCACATACAAATAAGCGTGTATTAAACTTCCCTTAATCAACTATGGTACATCTACTACTATTGACTGTACAATACAATTCTAATTCATATGAATATTGAATCATACTAGACATCCTTATTACATAGTGCATACATTCTTTCTTCAGACATAGCACATTTCTGTCAAGAAATCTCTTGTCAACATGGATATCCACTACCAAATTCTGGTTTCTTAATCTACCAACCTCTGTAAAATCATCATCCTGCTCAGGAGTACTACCCTCCTCATTCTGGATGCATAACACATGTGGGTGACTATTTTGAAAGGAAAACTGGCACCTGGTTCTTACATCAAGGACATAAAACTAAGATCACCCACATATGCCCCTGCAATAAGTCATCTTGGTGGACTAAGGGCTACACCCTATTAACCTCTAATGAGGGCACTGTCATGAATTTGGTATTTTCAACTTTGGAGGCTGCTGCTGTAACTTACCACCAAGGAAGGCCTGGTCCCCTCTGAATCAGTGTAGATGAACTCAGATTTAATTCCTGCCAAATTAATTCTAGAAGCTGAGCTTATATTGAATATTCTGGCCTCACATAGTAACCATAGCTGTTAATTTATTCATGCTTAAAAGACGTAACAATTAAACAATAGGCACATAGGCTCATGCAGGTTTGCTCACTTTCAAGAACTTTTTTCTGATTAAATTCACAAACTTCTCCTCCCCTTATCACTGACTTTACCATCAATGAAGGTAAATGTATCCTTCCCAAATTCCAAAAACAAGAGACTAAACGTCAACACAGTTAAAACTCAAAAACCATATTTTAACAATGAATACCCCAAGAGCTACCCCTCGGTTGATGAAATATTCCTAAAAATTCTTAAGACCCCCCAAATCAAGCCTCCATTTTATATAATGAATGCAATAATTAGATGCCCACCCTAAATTATGAGTAATCCTCTCAACCAAATCTCTGCCAATTGAAGTTTAGACTCAGAATATTCAGAACTATTAACAACTATTTATATTTACTTCTTTCCTTCTCATATTCTAATTTTAGACTTAATTATTTGCACAGTTAATATAGCTTAATCATTTCAAAGAAAGCCACTGAAAATGTCTAGACAGGTCTAGACAATCCCATGAACAAATAAATTTAAACCTGGCCTTTCTAGTAGATCTTAGTAAGGTTACACAAGCAAGCATCCCCGCTCTGGTGAAAATGCCTTATAGATCACCCGGATCAAAAGGAGTAAGTACCAAGCATGAACAAACGCAGCTCAAAACACTTTGCTCAACCACTGACCCTCGGGAAATAGCAGTGATAAATATTTAGTAATAAATGAATATTTCACTAAGCTATACTGATATCTAGGGTTGGTCAATTTCATGCCAGCCACCGCAGCCATATGATTAATCCAAGCTAATGAAACTCTGTGTAAAGAGTGTTTAAAGTCTGCCCTCAGTAAAGCTAAATTCCATCTAAGTGGCAAAATAAACTCCAGCTGAAATAAAATACACTATGAAGGTGGTTTTAATATCCTGAAGACACAATAGCCAAGACCCAAACTGGGATTAGATAACACACTACGCTCAGCCCCAAACTCTAATAGTTACATTAACAAAACTATTCACCAGAATACTACAAGCAACAGCTTAAAATTTAAAGGAGTTGGTGGTGCTTTATATCCCTCTAAAGGAGCCTGTTTTATAAACAATAAACCCCAATATACCTCAGCATCTCTTTCCCATAACCTATATACCCTCATCTTTAGCAAACCCTAAAAAGGTTCTTGCATAAACACAAGTATACACATACAAATGTTAGGTCAAGTTGTAGCTCATGAGGTGGCAAGAAATGGACTATATTTTCTATACCCAGAAAATCTCACAGTTACATTTATGACACCTAACAGCTCAAGGAGGATTTAGCAGTACACCAAGAGTAGATTGCTTTGTTGAATGAGGCCCTGAAGTATGCACATACCACCTGTCACCCTCCTCAAATATTATTATAGAAATTACTGTTACTGAAAACTCTCTGTGCACATATGGAAGAGATACATCATAAAATAGTAAGCATACTGAAAAGTGTGCTTGGACAAACCAAAGTGTAGTTTAACCCAAAACATCTGGCTTACACCCGGAAGATTTCATCACAACTTGAAGACTTTGAGCCAACTCTAGCCCCAAACCTCCCCAAAAATATTATCAAACAATCTTAATCATACCATTTACCTTAGAAAAAAAAAGTATAGGCAACATAAATTTTTACCCTGGCACAACAGTCGTAGTACCATAAGGAAAAGATGAAAAAACTGAGCAAAGCATTAAAAAGCAAAGACAAGCCCTTACACATTCTGAATAATGTGTAAACTAGAAATAACTTTACTCAGAGAACAATAGCCAAGTCCCCCAAAATCAGAAGAGCTACTCAAAAACGCTAAAAGAGCACATCCAACTATGTGGAAATAGAATGGGAAAATTCATGAGTAGCGGTGACAAGCCTGCTGAGCCTGGTGACAGCTGGTTGTCCAAGATAGAATCTTAGTTCAACTTTAAATTTACTCACAGTATTACTTAATCTCCCTGTAAGTTTAACTGTTACTCTAAATTGGGACAGCTCTTTAGACCTCAGGAAACAACCTTCGTACAAAGAGTACAAAATATTACCACCTTAATTGGTCCCAAAGCAGCCACCAATTAAGAAAGCATTCAAGCTAAACATCCAATTATCTTAAATTCTAATCACCATACTAAACTTTTAACATCACATTGGACTAAACTATTACTTAATATAAACAATAATGTTAATATAAGTAACATGAAAATATTTTTTTTTTGCATAAGCTTACATCAGACCAGAATAATTCACTGACAGCTAACAGCCAAATATTAGTAATTGATATAATGTGCACCCTATTATTTATACTGTTAATCCAACACAGGTATGCTTTGAGGAAAGATTGCAAAAGCTAAAAGGAACTCAGCAAATCTTACCCTGCCTGTTTAACAGAAGCATCACCTCTAGCATTACTAGTATTAGAGGCGCAGACTGACCAGTGAAAAATGTTCAATGACTAAGGTATCCTGAACGTACAAAAGTAGCATAATTACTTGTTCCCTAAATAGAACTTGTATGAATGACCATAGGAGGGTTCAGCTGTCTCTCACTTTTAATCAGTGAAATTGATAATCTATCCATGAAGAGGCGGATATAAACAAATAAGATGAGAAGATCCTATAGAGCTTTAATTCATTAATGCAAATAAAACCTCAAAAGAGCCTGCAGGCCCTAGTGTACTATCCCTGCATTCAAAATTTGGGTTGAGGTGACCTCGGAGCCTAATTCAACCTTTGCACAACCTAAACTAAGACTACAGTAGTCTAAGCGAGTTGACACACATTGATCCAGTAATTTGATCAATGACATAAGTTGTCCTAGGGATAACAGCATAATCCTATTCTAGAGTCTATATCAACAGTAGAGTTTAAAACCTCCATGTTGGATAAGGACATCCTAATGGTGCAGACACTGTTAAGGATTCCTTTGTTCAAGGATTAAAGTCCTATGTGATCTGAGTTCAGACCAGTGTAACCCAGGTCAGTTTCTGTCTATTTAACGTTTCTCCTAATATGAAAGGACAAGAGAAATAGGACTCACTTCATAAAGCACCCTTGCCCAACAGATGACGTTATCTTAATCTAACATATCACCACACACACTACTCAAGAACAGGGTTTGTTAAAATGGCAGAGCCTGGCAGTTTCATAAAACTTTAAACTTTATAATCATAGGTTCAACTCCTCTTCTTAACAACATGCCCATAATTAACCTCCTCCTACTTTTTAGCACTCTAATTGCTATAGCATTCCTTACATTCATTGAAAAAAAATTCTTAGGCTATATATAACTGTGCAAAGGACCCAACACTGTAGGTCCCTATGGACTGCTTCAACCATTTGTTGATCCAATAAAACTTTTCACCAAAGAACCCTTACATCCCTCAACATCTACTATTACCCTTTACATTATTTCTCCAACTCTGGCCCTTTGTTTCACTCTCCTCTTGTGGACTCCCCTCCCTGTACCAGATCCTCTATTTAATTTTAATGCAGGCCTCCTATTTATACTAGCTACATGAAGCCTAGTTTTCTATCTATTCTATGATCAGGATGAGCAGCTAATTCAAATTATGCACTAATCAGTGCATTACCAGCTGTGGCCCAGACAATTTTATATGAGGTCACACTACCCATTATCCTGTTATTAGTTCTAATAATAAGTGTCTCATTTAGCTTATATGCACTCATCACAACACAAGAATTGCTCTGACTGCTCCTACCATTATGACCCCTAGCCATAATATGATTTATCTCCACACTAGAAGAAACTTTCCGAGCCCCTTTTGACCTAACAGAAGGAGAATCAGAGTTACTCTCAAGATTCAATGTCAAATATGCCACAGGTTCATTTGTCCTCTTTCTTATAGCAGAATACATGAATATGATCATAAAAATGCACTAACTGCTGCTATTTTCCTAGGAGAAATATAATATACATTCATCAGCACTCTATATCACAAATTTTATTACCAAGACCCTGCTTTTAACCACCCTGTTTTTATAAATTGGAACAGAATACCCCTGATTTAACTAAGAACAACTCATACATTTTCTATAAAAATTTTTCTATCACTTATACCAGCATTCTGCATCTCATATATTGCAATGCCTTTCCTAATTTCCAGTATTAAACCCCAAACACATAAGATATGTCTGACAAAAGAATTACTTTGATAGAGTAAACAATAGGCATTAAAATCCTCTTATTTCTAGAACTATAGGAATTGAGCCTACCCATGAGAATCCAAAATTCTCTGTGCTACCTATTACACCACAACCTAAAGTAAGGTCATCTAAATAGGCTATCAGGCCCACACTCTAAAAATGCTCATTATACCATTCCGATACTAATTAATCTATTAGTTCAACTTATTATCTTCATTAATATTTTCACAGAAACTCTTATCTCAATGCTAGGCTTACACTGATTTCTCATCTGAACAGGACTAGAAATAAATAAAATAGCTTTTACCTCAATATTAATTAAAAAAATAAATTTCTGCTCTACAGAATCAGCCAGAAAACATTTCTTTACACATAAAACCACATCGATAATTCTCATGATAGGTTTCATTTCCAATAACCTTTCCTCCAGTCAATGAACAACCATAAATGCTATTAATCAGGTTTATCCTTAACAATAATAACTGCCCTAGTAATAAAACTAGGAATAGCCCCCTTACTTCTGAGTCCAAGGTGACCCAAAGAACTTCTCTAATATCTGGCATGCTTCTCCCCGCATGAAAAAACTAGCCCAAATATTGATTATGTTTCAAATTTTTCATCAATAAACATTAACATCCCCATATCTATCAAGAATCTATCCGTTATAGTGGAAGCTAAGTACTTCCCAACTTATATGACACCATCTAACATGTGGGCAGAAACCAGGCAGAAGAGCTCTATCACCTGGGTACAGACTCAAGTGATGTGCCACCATGCCCAGTTTAGACAGGTATAAAGAAAATAAAAGAGAATCACACTACCTGGGTGCTGGGATCAGAAATATATAATGATTTCCTCCCTTGGCAGAGTCCAGGACAAAAGGTAGAGTCATGTCACATAGGTTTTCACTTAGTGATAGGTCACAATTTCTTCAGTTGGCAGGATGCAGGCAGGAGATGAGAGTCACATTACCTAGATGCCATATCTAGCAGTATGTCACAGTGTCCCCCATGAACATGGCACTGGCAGGGGAGAGATAAAACCTAGCCAATAGGCCCAGAGGTATGTAAAAGTATCCTCTGTTTGCAGATCCCAGGCAGAAGAGTCGCATTATCATGATTCTGACCTACTGATATATAACAATGCCTTACAAAAAGGAATTAAACCAAAAATGTTTCAACCCAGAGGTGCTAGGCTGAGGGATATGAGACAATCTCCTCATCTTTAAGGGTGACAACATTAATGGTTAGCTAGTTGTGTATATGAGAATCACAATCTATCCTGTTTGCTGGCCCTTGTATGACACTTTCTATTACATCTGAGAACTTTATACAAAATATATGAGACTTCCAAACCTCCTTGAGGCCTAGATGTTTATATAGACTCAATCTTTCATATTGCCCTAAACCCAGGTATGACAGTTAATGTTTCTCCTATAGGATGGCTTCAGGGATGAGAGCACTATTATGCCTGTGAGCTGGGTCCAGAAGTGAGTCACCATCCCACCTGTGGTCAGATTCAGTTATGAAAGTCAGAATTCCTGCTTTCTTCTGTATTCACGTTTTAGACTCAGGACTTCAACAATGGGCTTCATAAATGCAGGATGTGAAAAACTTATGCTTTCAACTGAGTGTGTAGCTGAGAGTTACAATCTTAAATTTTTTGCTGGGCTGTATTATTAAACTGTCTGTACCACGTAAGTTTTTATGATATGAGTTAGTGTTGTAAACTTCTGTGAGCTTTACACAAATATGAAATGAAAGACCTTACCTATTATCCCAAAGCTATGGTGAGCGTCAAAATATCTCCTTTTAGCTGAATTCCAATGTAAGCTTAATCATCATGTTTTTGAGCTGAAGGAAAGTGTATGTCATAATCCTATTTGTGGGCAAAAATCTAAGCAGAACGTTAACATCCCTTATGTCCTGCTTCAAGCAATATAAAAGTGCCCTCCCTAGGCAGGGCCTAGGAAAGATGGTCACATTAACTAAGGGCTGGAATCAGCAGTGTGATACAGCCACACTTGGAAAAAAATTCAGCAATGTGATGAGAGCCAAAACACCTTCACAATCAATCAAAAATTTGTCAAAACACTTTATCTGACTCTAGCACAGGCAGGAGAATCACACATCATTAGGGTGCAGAACAGAGCAGTATGCTGTAATCTCTTCTTTATGCATGACCTAGACAGAGCAGCAACATCATCCCAATGCTGAGCCCTGAAATACTGCAAAAGTCCTGTTTGTGGGTGTTTTTTATTTTTTCAGCAACAAACCAAGAGTCACATTTCCTAAGTGCTGGGTCATCAACATATCATAATCTTTCCATTGTAAAGACCCAGACAAGAGAGAGTCACATCATTTGTGACATGGGCTCAGAGATATGACCTAAAGTCATCAGTAGACAGTGCTCAGGTAAAAAAAGAGAATCATATCACACTTAGGTGCTTTTTTATGTTTACGTCCCAATTTAATACATAGGCAGAAATGATGGCAGAAGTGATGGTGAAGAGCCACATTTCCTGGTCCTGGGTTCTTAGATATTCACAAGTCCTCCTTAGAAAAGGACCCAGGCTGGAGAGTTACATCACCTAGGTGCAGGTTCCACCCTTATGTTACAAAGTACCAAGTGGACAGGTCCAAGCAGGAAGTCATATCACCTAGCTGACAGGCCCAGAGATATGTCACAAAGCCTTCCTTAAACATGGCCCTGGCAAAAGAGTACCATTGTGCTTGGCCTAGCAATATGTCATTATTCAAGTGGGCAGATCCCAAGCAGAAAAGCCATATCACCTCCCTGATGGGCCCTGTGATATTTCAAAATGCCCTCTTTTGGTGATGGCCTTGGCAAAATAGTATTATTACCTGTGTGCCTGGCCAAGGTGTATGCCACTATCCTGCCCTGTGTGTAGGGCCCATTCCAGAGAGGAGAGTTAGATCTTGTAACTGATTGACACAGCGATATGTCAATATGATGTTTGTAGGCATGGTGCAGGCAATAACGTAACATCATCTGGGTGCTGGATCCAGTGACATCAAAATTCTTACTGAGAGCAGGATCCAGGCAGAAAAGTCACATCACTTCAATATTGGCCCAGGTAGATATCAAAATTCCCGTTGTAGGCTGGAACCAGTCTGAAGAGTGAAATCACACAGGTGCTTGATGAAGAATCATATCACAGTCATGATAAAATGAAATTCCAGGGATGAAGCCCACTTGATCATGGTAGATAAGTTTTTGATGTGCTGCTGGATTCAGTTTGCCAGTATTTTATTGAGGATTTTTGCATCAATGTTCATCAAGGATATTGGTCTAAAATTCTCTTTTTTGGTTGTGTCTCTGCCCAACTTTGTTATCAACATGATGCTGGCCTCATAAAATGAGTTAGGGAGGATTCCCTCTTTTGCTATTGATTGGAATAGTTTCAGAAGGAATGGTACCAGTCCCTCCTTATACCTCTGGTAGAATTCAGCCATGAATCCATCTGGTCCTGGGCTCTTTTTGGTTGGTAAGCAATTGATTATTGCCACAATTTCAGAGCCTGTTATTGGTCTATTCAGAGATTCAAATTCTTCCTGGTTTAGTCTTGGGAGGGTGTATGAATCGAGGAATTTATCCATTTCGTATAGATTTTCTAGTTTATTTGCATAGAGATGTTTGTAGTGTCCTCTGATGACAGTTTGTATTTCTGTGGGATCGGTGGTGATATCCCCTTCATCATTTTCTATTGTGTCTATTTGATTCTTCTCTCTTTTCTTCTGTATTATTCTTGCTAGCAGTCTATTGATTTTGTTGATCCTTTCAAAAAACCAGCTCCTGGATTCATTAATTTTTTAAAGGGTTTTTTGTGTCTCTATTTCCTTCAGTTCTGCACTGATCTTAGTTATTTCTTGCCTTCTGCTAGCTTTTGAATGTGTTTGCTCTTGTTTTTAAAGTTCTTTGAATTGTGATGTTAGGGTGTCAATTTTGGATTTTCCTGCTTTCTCTTGTGGACATTTAGTGCTATAAATTTCCCTCTACACACTGCTTTGAATGTGTCTCAGAGATTCTGGTATGTTGTGTCTTTGTTCTCGTTGGTTTCAAAAAACATCTTTATGTCTGCCTTCATTTCATTATGTACCCAGTAGTCATTCAGGAGCAGGTTGTTCAGCTTCCATGTAGTTGAGCGGTTTTGAGTGAGCTCCTTAATCCTGAGTTCTAGTTTGATTGCACTGTGGTCTGAGAGACAGTTTGTTATAATTTCTGTTCTTTCACATTTGCTGAGGAGAGCTTTACTTTCAACTATGTGGTCAATTTTTGAATAGGTGTGGTGTGGTGCTGAAAGAATGTATATTCTGTTGATTTGGGATGGAGAGTTCTGTAGATGTCTATTAGGTCCACTTGGTGCAGAGCTGAGTTCAATTCCTGGATATCCTTGTTAACTTTCTGTCTCGTTGATCTGTCTAATGTTGACAGTAGGGTGTTAAAGTCTCCCATGATTATAGAGTGGGAGTCGTAGGCTTCATCCCTGGGATTCAAGCCTGGTTCAATATATGCAAGTCAATTAATGTAATCCTGCATATAAACAGAAGCAAAGACAAAATCCACATGATTATCTCAATAGATTCAGAAAAGGCCTTTGACAAAATTCAACAACCCTACGTGCTAACAACTCTCAGTAAATGAGGTATTGATGGGATGTATCTCAAAATAATAAGAGCTATCTATGACAAACCCACAGCCAATATCATACTGAATGGGCAAAAACTGGAAGCATTCCCTTTGAAAACTGGCACAAGACAGGGATGTGTTGGAAGTTCTGGCAGGAGAAGGAAGTAAAGGGTATTCAATCAGGAAAAGGGGAAGTCAAATTGTCCCTGTTTGCAAATGGCATGATTGTATATCTAGGAAACCCCATTGTCTCAGCCCAAAATCTCCTTAAGCTAATAAGCAACTTCAGCAAAGTCTCAGGATACAAAATCAATGTACAAAAATCACAAGCATTCTTATACACCAATAACAGACAAACAGAGACCCAAATCATGAGTGAACTCCCATTCACAATGGCTTCAAAGAGAATAAAATACCTAGGAATCCAACTTACAAGGGATGTGAAGGACCTCTTCAAGGAGGACTATGAACCACTGTTCAATGAAATAAAAGAGGATACAAAGAAATGGAAGAACATTCTGTACTCATGGGTAGGAAGAATCAATATCATAAAAATGGCCATACTCCGCAAGGTAATTTATAGATTCAATGTCATCCTCATCAAGCTACCAATGACTTTCTTCACAGATTTGGAAAAAACTACTTTAAAGTTCATATGGAACCAAAAAAGAGCCCACATCGACAAGTCAATCCTAAGCCAAAAGAACAAAGCTGGCGGCATTACACTACCTGACTTCAAACTATACTACAAGGCTACAGTGACCAAAACAGCATGGTACTGGTACCAAAACAGAGATGTAGATCCATGGAACAGAACAGAGCCCTCAGAAATAATGCCACATATCTACAACTATCTGAACTTTCACAAACGTGAGAAAAACAAGCAATGGGGAAAGCATTCCCTATTTAATAAATGGTGCTGGGAAAACTGGCTAGCCATATGTAGAAAGCTGAAACTGGATCCCTTCCTTACACCTTATACAAAAATTGATTCAAGATGGATTAAAGACTTAAACGTTAGATATAGAACCATAAAAACCCTAGAAGAAAACCTAGGCACTACCATTCAGGACATAGGCATGGGCAAGGACTTCATGTCTAAAACACCAAAAGCAATGGCAACAAAAGACAAAATTGACAAATGGGATCTAGTTAAACTAAAGAGCTTCCACACAGCAAAAGAAACTACCATTGGAGTGAACAGGCAACCTACAAAATGGGAGAAAATTTTTGCAACCTACTCATCTGAAAAAGCGCTAACATCCAGAATCTACAATGAACTCAATCAAATTTACAAGAACAAAAAAAACAACCCCATTGAAAAGTGGGCGAAGGACATGAACAGACACTTCTCAAAAGAAGACATTTATGCAGACAAAAAACACATGAAAAAATGCTCCCCATCACTGGCCGTCAGAGAAATGCAAATCAAAACCACAATGAGATACCATCTCACATCAGTTAGAATGGCAATCATTAAAAAGTCAAGAAACAACAGGTGCGGAAGAGGATGTGGAGAAATAGGAACAATTTTACACTGTTGGTGGGACTGTCAACTAGTTCAACCATTGTGGAAGTCAGTGTGGTGATTCCTCAGGGATCTAGAACTAGAAATACCATTTGACCCAGCTATCCCATTACTGGGTATATACCCAAAGGACTCTAAATCATGCTGCTATAAAGACACATGCACACATATGTTTATTGCAGCACTATTCACAATAGCAAAGACTTGGAACCAACCCAAATGTCCAACAATGATAGACTGGATTAAGAAAATGTAGCACGTATACACCATGGAATACTAGGCAGCCATAAAAAATGACGAGTTCATGTCCTTTGTAGGGACCTGGATGAAATTGGAAATCATCATTCTTAGTAAACTATAGCAAGAACAAAAAACCAAACACCGCATGTTCTCACTCATAGATGGGAATTGAACAATGAGATCACATGGACACAGGAAGTGGAACATCACACTCTGGGGACTGTTGTGGGCTGGGGGGAGGGGGGAGGGATAGCACTGGGAGATATACCTAATGCTAAATGATGAGTTAATTGGTGCAGCACACCAGCATGGCACGTGTATAGATATGTAACTAACCTGCACATTGTGCACAGGTACCTTAAAACTTAAAGTATAATAAAATAAAATAAAGAAAAACAAGAAATTCTGAGGATTAGATTAACAGTATCACACATGTCCTGCTTTCATGTAAGACAGTTGCCTTCAACTATCTGTAATGGTGAAATTCTTTACTGTCAGCTTGGAGTACACATAAGACTAACAATTTCCGCTGGGTGCTTGGCCTTGTTATGACATTCACTATAAAATCCAAGGATCTTATAAAGTATGTGAGATGGTTGTAATATTTTTGTGATCTTTTAACCAGAAGGACATGCTTTACATCACTTACATCCCTAATCCTAATTATGAGAGTCAACATTTCTGTGATTGGCTGAGTGTACATATGAGACTTATTACCTTGTCTTTGAGCTGTGCCTAGGTATATGTCATCATCACCTCCTGTGGTTACTAAACAGGCAGGACAATCACAACACCTGAATCCTAAGCCAGAAATATTATCTTTGTGGGCAGAAAAGTCACAAACCTGGGGTTCTAGGCCCAGCTCTATGACATAATGCCCCTTTTGGAGAGTGTCCAGGCAGGAGAGGTATATCACATAAATTGTGGGCCTAGAGATAAATCACAATGCCTCTTGTTGAAATGGCCTAGGCAAGAGACTCGTAATTTGGATGCAGAGCTTAGAAATGCTACACTCTTCACTAGAAGCAGGGTTGAGGCAGGAGAGGAGAGTCATATAACCTAGACTATGTGTCCAGATATATGTTATGATCCCTTCTGAGGACATTGTGAAGACACGAGAGTCAAATCACCAAAGTTCCTAGCAAGGTGCATGTCAAAATGTCAACTGTGGGCTATAATTAGGCAGAATTATTAAATCACTCAGGAGCTGGGCCAAAGCAAATGTCACAGTAACACCTGCGGAAATGTTCAGGGATGAGGTCACCATGCTGTTCCTGTCTTGGCTCCAGGTACAAGAGTCTTTACTAGGCCTTTGATCTGGTCTTAGGTGTATGGCTTAATATCACCTGTGTTCTGGGAGAAGAAAGGAAAGTCACATCAGCTGAGTGGGTGCTGGTCTAGTGAATTACTACAATGCACTTTGTGGGCAGGACTCTGGAAGATGAGTCATATCACCAGGATGCTGGTTTCAGTGATATATCTAAATCCCCCCTCTGGACAGGACTTAGGTAGGACAAAAGACAAATTTCACCTAGGCAATTGGCCTGGATATATGTCAGAACTCCCCCTGTGTGCAGGACAGTGCAGGAGAATGACCTCACCTTGGTGCTGGGTTTAGTACTGTGTCACAATCTATCTTGTGGTCAGGGCCCAGGCAAAAGAGAAGAAATCCCACCTAGGTGCTGAGCCAAGTGATATGTTACAAAGCTTCCAACTGGCAGAGCCCTCCCCAAGAAGAGTCACATCAACTGGGTTGAGTTACCAGTTATGTGTCACAATGCACCCTAAGTGCCAGGCAAAGGTAGTAGAAGGAATTAATATCACTTACATGATGGCCCTTGATAAAAGTCACAATGCTCCTTGTAGGCAGGGTTCAGGCCAATATTTAACATCAGCTGGGTGCTTGTCCCAGTAATATGAAAAGTTCTACAGTGGTCTGGGCCTACAAAGAGAGTCAAAACACTCAGATGCTGGACAAAGTCACACTTCTCAATTACACACTTGAAAATGTTCTGAAATAAGTTTTACAGTCCCACACAAGTCCTGGCTTCTGGTATGGGAGTCAAAATCTCCTAATATCTGAGTCAAAGTACAGGCATCAGAATCTCAACAATGGGCAATATCCACGTATAAGAACCCCAATTGAAGATTGGGTTCCAAGAGATGAGTCAAAACACTACAGGTAGGCTGAATTATGGTTGAAACATCACCAAACTACCCATGGATCAGATTCATGTATGAGAACAACAACTTTTAACTTTGACTGCTTATGTATGTGAGATTTAGTACCTCATTGACAGGCTCTGTTTATTTGTGAGAATCACAATTGTGTCATCTGGTGTAGATCCAAGAGTCACAATAGCCCCTGGCTGCTGGTGTCTGTTATCACACTTTTGGTACCACTCAGGCTTCATATAATATGCCTAAGTAGCATATTTTTCTGTGAATACTTGCAGGTGGGAGACCTAGGTCTTTACCCATGGCCACAAGACTAGCTATGATAGTTGAAATATCATCCCTGGCTGGGTCTAGCTATAAGAGTTATTATTATATATATGAGCTGAACCCAGGTATATGTCACAACTTCATGTTTGGACAGAGACAAGATAGAAGAGCCATATCATCTGTGTACTGAGCCAGGCATACATTATAATCTCCTTTGCAGGCAAGACCATGTTAGAAGAGTCATATTACCTGGGTAAAGTCTCAAAATATATGTCATCATCCTCACTAGATACAGGGTTAACAAATAGTGGATATTTACATTTTCTAGTTGCTGGCATCAGCAGTGTTGTAATTATCTCTCTTGGCACAGTTCTGGACAAAGAGAAGAGTCACATCACCTAGGACTTGCACTCATGGGTATGTCACAATTTCTTCAGTAGGCAGCATCCAGGGAGGAGAGAAGAGTCACATTACCTAGATGCTATATCAAGCTATATGTCACAGTGTCACCAGTGGGGAGAACACTGGCAGGAGAGACACATTACCTAGATGATAGGCCCAAAGATAGGTTATAATATTCCCTGTTTGCAGGGTCCAAACTGAAAAGTCACATTATTAAAATTCTAAGACAGCGATATTTCCCAATGCACCCATGGGAAAGAATTTAAGCCAAAAAGTCTCCATCCCTTGTTACTAAACATAGCGATATAACATGATCTCCTCATTTTGTTAACTTTCTGTGTAAATTACAGTCACAATATACTGTGTGTTCTGCGGGACTGTATGAAATCCTCTCCAGCATTCAACGGCTTTATGCAACATATATGAGAGTTGGAAACCGCTTTGAGGCCTGCATGCTCATGTTGACTCACAATCTTACATATTGCCACAAACCCAGTTATGATAGTTAACATCTATCTTATAGGTTGGTTTCAGATAAAAGAGCTATTATGCCTGTGATCTGGGTCCAGAAATGAATCATCATCTTACCTATAGCAAGATCCATATATGAATGTCACAATTTCACCTTTGTAATTTATTTACTTGTTAGACTAAGGACTTCCACACCGGGCTTTGTAAATATGGAATGGTGACAAATTTGCCCTCATCTGTGTGTGTTATCAAGAGTCACAATCTTAACTTTTTGCTGGACCCTGTTATGAAATTCTGTGTACCACCGAAGTTAATGTGGTCACCTTCTGTGGGCTTTGTAAAAACACACAATTCATAAGCTTACCTATTGTTGCAAGTGTAGCAATGAGATGCAACATATCTCTTATTGGTGGAATCCCAATTTAAGTTTGATCATCTTGCCTGTGAGCTGAAGCAGTGTAAATTTCATAATCCCATTTGTAAGACAAAAAACTTGGCAGGGAGGTAGCACAATTTAGGTGCTGTACCAAGCAATATGTCACAATGCCCTCTCTAGGGAAGGTACAGTAATTAGGGTTACATTAACTGGGTGCTGGGCTCAGCAATGTGACACAATCCCAAGTGGAAAAAAAAAAAAACAGAAAAGTGATGAGAGCAAAAACACCTGCAGAATAGGTCCACGATGTGTAAAAATACTTTCTGTCACTCTGGCACAGGAAGGAGAGATACATTATCAGGATGGAGGGCCCAGAAATATGCCATAAGTCTCTCTATATGCAGGAACCAGGTAGAAGAGGAACGCCATCTGGTTCCTGAGCCCTGCATTATGTCAAAATTCCTTTTCATGGGCATGGTTTGGAAACAATAGTAGAGTCATATTGCCTAAGGATTAGGCTTGGCAATATGCCACATCACCCCATTATAAAGGCTCAGGGAGAAGAAAAGAGTCAATTCAATTAACAAACAAGCTCACATCTATAGCCCAATGGTCCAAGTATGCAGAGATCTGGCAGTAGAGAATGGTCATATTACCTAGGTGCTTCATTAGGTATATGATATAATCTAATATGTGAGGTGAAGGGAGGTAGAAAAGCCACATCACCTTGATGCTGGGTTCTTAGATATGTCACAAAACTCCCTTAGGACAGGACCAAGGCAAGAGAGTTACAACAAATAGGTGCAGGTTCCACCCTTACGTCACAATGCTCCACGTGATCAGGGCCCAAGTAGTAAGTCAAACCACCTAGATGATAGGCTCAGGGTTATGTCAAAATGTCCTCCTTGAGGCATGGCCCTGCTGAAAGAGTATCATCACCTGAATACCTAGCCTAGCAATAGGACACAATCCAGGGAAGCAGGACCCAAAGAGAACAACATCACCTAGGTGATAGGCCAAGAGATTTGTCACAATATCCCCTTTGGGACATGGCCCTAGCAAAAGAGTACTGTAACCTGTGTGCCTGGCCCAGCCATATGTTATTTTTCCCCATTGTGTGCAGGGCCCATTCTAATGAGGAGAATTATGTCACCCAAGTGGTTGACAGAGTGAAACATCACAATAAATTCTGTGGGCATGGGTCAGGCAGAAATATAACATGACCTGGGTCCTGGATCTAGAAATATTCCATGAGTCTTACTGACAGCAGGGACCAGGAAGGAGAGAAACATCACCTAAAGTTGGGCCCGGTGAATACCACAGTAACATATGTAGGCAGAAACAGGTATGGAGAGTCAAATCCCACAGAAACTGTACAAATATTTATATTACAATTACACTTGAAGAAAATACCCAAAAGGATATTTACAGTATCACACATGTCCTGTTTTCATGAGTGAGAGTTGGCTTCACATATGTGAGACAGTGACAGTTCTTACTGTCAGCAGGGTGAGAATACGAGACTCACAATTTCACATTTCTGCTGGGTTCTGTTGTGACATTCTCTGTACAAGTCAAAGCCTTTATTAAATATCTGAGGTGTTATAATACTATTTGACTTTTTTTTTTATCAGAAAGTGGTTTAATCACTCATGTTTCTAAAGCAAGTTATGAGAGTCAAAATTACTCCTATTTCTGGGGTCCACATATGAGAGTCATTATCATGCCTGTGAGCTGTGCCTAGGTATATATCGGAATTTACTTTGTTGTAATGAAACAGTGAACACAGCCAAGTCACCTAAATGCTGAACCAGAAAATTTCCAATATTCTCTTTGCAGGCAAGTTCCTGGCAGTAAAGTTGCACAATTTGGGGGTTACGCTGAGATGTATGACATAATGTCTCTTTTGAGCACTGTCCAGATGGAAGAGGAGACTCATATCACCTAAATGATAGGCCCAAAGATATGTCAAAACTTACTCTGTTGAAAGGACAGGACAAGAAAATCATATGAATTGGATGCAGAGCTTGGAAATGCTACAATCCCCAGTGGAAGCAGGGTCTAGGCAGGAGAGATAGTCAGATAACTAGATGTTGGGTCCCGAAATATGTAGCAATCCTCCCTGAGGATATTTTTAAGACATGAGAATCAGATCTTCAAGGTGTTCTGCTGAGGCAAACATCCAAATGTGTGGGCTGCATATAGGCAGGATTATTAAATTACTCATGAGCTGGGAAAAGGTATATGTCACAGTAACACTGGCAGAAAATTCCAGGAATGGGAGTCACTATCATGTATATAGCGTGGCTCCAGGTTTAAGAGTAATGATTGGTCCTCTTCTCGGGTCTCAGATATATGGCACATATCACTTGTGGGCAGAGAGCAAGCAGGAAGGTCATGTCACCTGGGTGGGTGCTGGTCCAGTGAGATGTCACAATACTTGTGGAAGGAATCCTGAAAATGGGGTCACATCACATGGATGCTGGTTTTACTGATATATCAAAATTCTACCTGTGGGAAAAGCTTAAGAGTTAGAGTAGACTCAGTTGATCTAGGCAATTGACCTAGATGTATTTCACAATAGTTTCTATGTCCAGGATCAAGGTATTAAAGTGACCTCACCTTGGCACTGGGTTTAGCAATATGTCACAATCTCCGCTGAGTTCAAGGTGAGGAGAGAGAGAAGAAACATTACCCAGGTGCTGAGCCAAGTGATATGTTACAAAGTTCCTGTTGGTGGAACACAAAACACGGAGTCAAACCACCAGGGTGCAGTATCCAGTTTTGTGTCACAATGCACCATAAGTGCAGGGCCAAGGCAGTAGAAAGGAGTCACATCACTTACATAATGGACCTAGATATAAGCTCAAATAATATTTATAGGTAGAGATCAGGCATATATTTCACATCACTGAGTGCTGGTCCCAGTGATATGTAAAACTGCCTTTTGTAGGTAGGTCCAGACACGTTGGCTTAGGTGTATAGTCCAAGTATGTCACAATTTTATCTGTGGTCATAGCCTAAAAAGGACAGTAAAATTTTTCAAGAGCTGGGCTAACTTTTATGTCCTAATCACACACTAAGAAATATTCAGAAATAAGTTTCACAGTCCGACACAAGTCCTGGCTTTGAGTATGAGTCCACACCTCCTGTAAATTGGGTTGAAGCTGAGAAGTCACAATCTTAACAATGGGAAAGATTCATATATAAGATGCTTACTCCCACATGAAGATTGTGTTCCACGAGGGGTGTCACAGAACCTCAGTTTTGCTGAATTATACATCACCAAATCAGCCCTGGGTCAGATCTGTGTATGTGATGAAAAAATTCAAATTTCGACTGCTCTTTTTCTTTTTCTTTCTTTCTTTCTTTCTTTTTTTTATTTTTGAGATTTAGAACCTTATTTCTGGGCCCTGTTCTTGTGAGAGAATGATAACCAGCTAAGCTGGGTGTGCATCCAAGTGTCACAATTGCACCTGGTTGCGTTTCTGTGTTATGACACTTTGTACCACTCAGATTTTATATGATATCCCGGAGTGTCATAATCCTCTGTGAACTTTATACAATTAGTAGACCCATTACTTTACTTATGGTCATAAGACTGGCTATGAGAGTCAGAATTTCTTTCCCTTCTGGGTCTAGATATGATAGTTATATTTGTACTTGTGAGCTGAACACAGATATATGTCACAAATTCACCTGTGTACAGAAACAAGGCAGGAGAGTTTCATCACCTGGATTCTGAGCTCAAGATACCTTAAAAAAGTCTTTGCAGGCAGGGCCAAGTCAGAAGAGTCACATCACCTTGGTATGGCCTCAAATAATATAGCACCATGTCCAATGTAGACAGATGTGTAGGAAAAGAAGAGAGTCACACCATGTAGGTGCTGGGCTCAGCAATAGGTAATAATCTCTTCTTTTGGCAGATTCCAGAATAAAGAGGAAAGTTGCATTACCTATGTTTTCCACTCATCGGTATGTCACAATTCCTTTAGTTGGAAAAACCCAGAGAGAAAAGAAGAGTCACATTTCTTAGATGCTACGTCCAACGATGTCACAATGTTCCTTGAGGGTAATGCACATGCAAAACATACAAATCACCTAGCTGATAGGGTCAGAGTTATGTGATAATATCCCTTTTTTGTAGCACCCAGGCAGAAAAGTCACAATATTATGATACTCACCCAATAATATGTCAGAATGCACACATGTGAAACTATTATTATTATTATTATTATTATACTTTAAGTTTTAGTGTACATGTGCACAATGTGCAGGTTTGTTACATATGTATATATGTGACATATTGGTGTGCTGCACCCATTAACTCGTCATTTAGCATTAGGTATATCTCCTAATGACATCAGTCCCCCCCCCACACACCACACAACAGTCCCTGGTGAGTGATGTTCCCCTTCCTGTGTCCATGTGTTCTCATTGTTCAATTCCAACCTGTGAGTGAGAACATGCAGTGCTTGTTTTTTTGTCTTTGCAATAGTTTGCTGAGAATGATGGTTTCCAGCTTCATCCATGTACCTAAAAAGGACATGAACTCACCCTTTTTTATGGCTGCATAGTATTCCATGGTGTATATGTACCACATTTTCTTAATCCAGTCTATCATTGTTGGATATTTGGGTTGGTTCCAAGTCTTTGCTATTGTGAATAGTGCTGCAATAAACATACGTGTGCATGTGTCTTTATAGCAGCATGATTTATAATCCTTTGGGTATATACCCAATAATGGGATTGCTGGGTCAAATGGTATTTCTAGTTCTAGATACCTGAGGAATCACCACACTGACTTCCACAATGGTTGAACTAGTTTACAGTCCCACCAACAGTGTAAAAGTGTTCCTATTTCTCCACATCCTCTCCAGCACCTGTTGTTTCCTGATTTTTAAATGATCACCACTCTAACTACTGTGAGATGGTATCTCATTGTGGTTTTGATTTGCAGTTCTCTGTTGACCAGTTATGGTGAGCATTTTTTCATGTGTTTTTTGGCTGCATAAATGTCTTCTTTTGAGAAGTGTCTGTTCATATCCTTCACCCACTTTTTGATGGGGTTGTTTTATTTTTTTATTTTTTTGTAAATTTATTTGAGTTCACTGTAGATTCTGAATATTTGCCCTTTGTCAGATGAGAAGGTTGCAAAAATTTTCTCACATTCACTAGGTTGCCTGTTCAGTCTGATGGTGGTTTATTTTGCTGTGCAGAAGCTGTTTAGTTTAATTAGATCCCATTTCTCAATTTTGGCTTTTGTTGCCATTGCTTTTGGTGTTTTAGACATGAAGTCCTTGCCCATGTCTATTTCCTGTATGGGATTGCCTAGGTTTTCTTCTAGGGTTTCTATGGTTTTAGTTCTAACACGTAAGTCTTTAATCCATCTTGAATTAATTTTTTTATAAGGTGTAAGGAAGGGATCCAGTTTTAGCTTTCTACACGTGGCTAGCCAGTTTTCTCAGCACCATGTATTAAATAGTTAATCCTGTCCCCTTTGCTTGTTTTTGTCAGGTAAAAGATCAGATAGTTGTAGATATGCAGCATTATTTCTGAGGGCTCTGTTCTTGTCCATTTGTTCATATCTCTGTTTTGGTACCAGTACCATGCTGTTTTGGTTACTGTAGCCTTGTAGTATAGTTTGAAGTCAGGTGGTGTGATGCTTCCAGGTTTGTTCTTTTAGCTTAGGATTGACTTGGCAATGTGGGCTCTCCTTTTGTTTCCATATGAACTTTAAGGTAGTTTTTTCCAGTTCTGTGAAGAAAGTCATTGGTAGCTTGATGAGTACGGCATTGAAGCTATAAATTACCTTAGGCAGCATGGCCATTTTCACGATATTGATTCTTCCTACCAATGAGCACGGAATGTTCTTCCATTTGTTTGTATCCTCTTTTATTTCATTGAACAGTGGTTTGTAGTTCTCCTTGAAGAGGTCCTTCACATCCCTTGTAAGCTGGATTTCTAGGTATTTGATTCTCTTTGAAGCAATTGTGAATGACAGTTCACTCATGATTTGGCTCTCTGTCTGTTATTAGTGTACAAGAATGCTTGTGATTTTTGCACACTGATTTTGTATCCTGAGACTTTGCTGAAGTTGCTTATCAGCTTAAGGAGATTTTGGGTTGAAAGGATGTGGTTTTCTAGATACACAATCATGCCATCTGCAAACAGGGACAATTTGACTTCCTCTTTTCCTAATCGAATGCCCTTTATTTCCTTCTCCTGCCTGATTGCCCTGGCCAGAACTTCCAACACTATGTTGAATAAGAGTGGTGGGAGATGGCATCCATGTCTCATGCCAGTTTTCAAAGGGAATGCTTCCAGTTTTTGCCCATTCAGTATGATATTGGCTGTGGGTTTGTCATAGATAGCGCTTATTATTTTGAGATATGCCCATCAATACTGATTTATTGAGAGTTTTTAGCATGAAGGGATGTTGAATTTTGTCAAAGGCATTTTCTTCATCTATTGAGAAAATCATGTGGTGTATGTCTTTGGTTCTGTTTATACGCTAGTTACGTTTGTCGATTTTCATATGTTGAACCAGCCTTGCATCACAGGGATGAAGCCCACTTGATCAAGGTGGATAAGTTTTTGATGTGTTGCTGGATTCATTTTGCCAGTATTTTATTGAGGATTTGTGCATCAATGTTCATCAAGGATATTGGTTTAAAATTCTCTTTTTTTGTTGCGTCTCTGCCAGACTTTGGTACTAGGATGATGCTGGCCTCATAAAATGAGTTAGGGAGGATTCCCTCTTTTTCTATTGATTGGAATAGTTTCAGAAGGGACGGTACCAGCTCCTCCTTGTACCTCTGGTAGAATTTGGCTGTGAATCCATCTGGTCCTGGACTCTTTTTGGTCGGTAAGCTATTGATTATTTCCTCAATTTTTTTCAGAGCCTGTTACTGGTCTATTCAGAGATTCAACTTCTTCCTGGTTTAGTCTTGGGAGGGTGTATGTGTCGAGGAATTTATCCATTTCTTCTAGATTTTCTAGTTTATTTGCTTAGATGTGTTTATAGTATTCTCTGATGGTAGTTTGTATTTCTGTGGGATCAGTGGTGATATCCCCTTTCTCATTTTTTATTGCGTCTATTTGATTCTTCTCTCTTTTCTTCTTTAGTAGTCTATCAATTTTGTTGATCTTTTCAAAAAACCAGCTCCTGGATTTATTTATCTTTTGAAGGGTTTTTATGTCTCTATCTCCTTCAGTTTTGCTCTGATCTTAGTTATTTCTTGCTTTCTGCTAGCTTTTGAATTTTTTGCTCTTGCTTCTCCAGTTCTTTTAATTGTGATGTTAGGGTGTCAATTTTAGATCTTTCCTGCTTTCTTTTGTGGGTATTTCGTGCTACAAATTTCCCTCTACACACTGCGTTGAATGTGTCCTAGAGATTCTGGTATGCTGTGTCTTGTTGTCTTTGGTTTCAAAGAACATCTTTATTTCTGCCTTCATTTCGTTATGTACCTAGTAGTCATCCAGGAGCAGGTTGTTCAGTTTCCATGTAATTGAGCAGTTTTTAGTGAGTTTCTTAATCCTGAGTTCTAGTTTGATTGCACTGTGGTCTGACAGACAGTTTGTTATAATTTCTGTTCTTTTACATTTGCTGAAGAGTGTTTTACTTCCAACTATGTGGTCAATTTTGGAATGAATGTGATGCGGTGCTGAGAAGAATGTATATTCTGTTGATTTGGGGTGGAGAGTTCTGTAGATGTCTATTAGGTCCTCTGGGTGCAGAGCTGAGTTCAATTCCTGGATATACTTCTTAACTTTCTGTCTCCTTGATCTGTCTAACATTTCCAGTGGGGTGTTAAATTCTCCCATTATTATTGTGTGGGACTCTAAGTCTCTTTGTAGTTCCCTAAGGACTTCCTTTATGAATCTGAGTGCTCCTGTGTTGGGTGCATATATATTTAGGATAGTTAGTTCTTCTTGTTGAATTGATCCCTTTACCACTAGGTAATGATCTTATTTGTCTCTTTTGATGTTTGTTGGTTCAAAGTCCGTTTTATCCAAGACTAGGATTGCAACCCTGCCTTTTTTTGTTGTCCATTTGCTTTGTACACCTTCCTCCATCACTTTATTTTGAGCCCATGTGTGTCTCTGCACATGAGATGCGTTTCCTGAATACAGCACACTGATGGATCTTGACTCTTTATCCAATTTGCCAGTCTGTGTCTTTTCATTGGAGCATTTAGCCAATTTATATTGAAGGTTAGTGTTGTTATGTGTGAATTTGATCCTGTCATTATGATGTTAGCTGGGAATTTTCCTCATTAGTTGATGCAGTTTCTTCCTAGCCTTGATGGTCTTTAAAATTTGGCATGTTTTTGCAGTGGCTGGTACTGGTTGTTACATTCCTTGTTTAGTGCTTCCTTCAGGAGCTCTTTTAGGGCAGGCCTGGTGGTGACAAAATCTCTCAGTGTTTGCTTGTCTGTAAAGTATTTTATTTCTCCTTCACTTATGAAGCTTAGTTTGGCTGTATATGAAATTCTGGGTTGAAAATTCTTTTCTTTAAGAATGTTGAATATTGGTCCCCACTCTCTTCTGGCTTGCAGAGTTTCTGCTGAGAGATCTGCTGTTAGTCTGATGGGCTTCCCTTTGAGGGTAACCCGACCTTTATCTCTGGCTGCCCTTAATATTTTTTCCTTCATTTCAACTTTGATAAATCGGACAATTATGTGTCTTGGAGTTGCTCTTCTCAAGGGGTATCATTGTGGTGTTCTCTGTATTTCCTGAATTGAATATTGGCCTGCCTTGCCAGTTGGGGAAATTCTCCTGGATAATATCCTGCAGAGTGTTTTCCAACTTGGTTCCATTCTCCCCATCACTTTCAGGTACACCAATCAGACATAGATTTGGTCCTTTCTCATAGTCCCATGTTTCTTGGAGACTTTGTTCATTTCATTTTATTCTTTTTTCTCTAAACTTCTCTTCATGCTGCATTTCATTCATTTCATCTTCCATCACTGATACCCTTTCTTCCAGTTGATCGCAACAGTTACTGAGGCTTGTGCATTCATAATATAGTTCTTGTGCCACGGTTTTCAGCTCCATCAGGTACTTTAAAGACTTCTCTGTATTGGTTATTCTAGTTATCCATTCGTCTAATTTTTTTTTCAAATTTTTTAACTTCTTTGCCATTGGTTTGAACTTCCTTCTTTAGCTCAGAGTAGTTTGATCTCCTGAAGCCTCCTTCTGTCAGCTTGCCAAAGTCATTCTCCATCCAGCTTTGTTCCATTTCTGGTGAGGAGCTGCATTCCTTTGGAGAACAAGAGATGATCTGATTTTTAGAGTTTCTGGTTTTTCTGCTTTGCTTTTTCCCCATCTTTGTGGTTTTATCTACCTTTGGTCTTTGACAATGGTGATGTACAGATGGGTTTTTGGTGTGGATGTCCTTTCTGTTTGTTAGTTTTCCTTCTAACAGTCAGGACCCTCAGCTGCAGGTCTGTTGGAGTTTACTCTAGGTCCACTCCAGACCCTGTTTGCCTGGGTATCAGCAGCGGTGGCTGCAGAACAGCAGATACTGGTTAACCGCAAATGCTGCCTGATCATTCCTCTGGAAATTTTGTCTTAGAGGAGTACCCGGATCTGTGAGGTGTCAGTCTGCCCCTACTGGGGGGTGCCTCCCAGTTAGGCTGCTTGGGGGTTAGGGACCCACTTGAGGAGGCAGTCTGCCCATTCTCAGATCTCAAGCTGTGTGCTGGGAGAACCACTACTCTCTTCACAACTGTCAGACAGGGACATTTAAGTCTGCAGAGGTTATTGCTGTCTTTTGTTTGTCTGTGCTCTGCCCCTAGATGTGGAGCCTATATAGGCAGGCAGGTCTCCTTGAGGTGTGGTGTGCCCCACCCAGTTCAAGCTTCCCAGCTGCTTTGTTTACCTGCTCAAGCCTGGGCAATGGTGGGTGCCCCTCCCCCAGCCTGGCTGCCACTTTGCAGTTTGATCTCAGACTGCTGTGCTAGCAATGAGCGAGGCTCCATGGGCTTAGGACACTCTGAGCTAGATGCTGGATACAATTTCCTGGTGTGCCATTTGTTAAGCCCATTGGAAGAGCACAGTATTAGGGTGGAGTGACCCATCTGTCACCCCTTTTTTTGGCTAGGAAAAGGAATTCCCTGATCCCTTGCACTTCTCGGGTGACGTGATACTTCACCCTGCTTTGGCTCATGCATGGTGTGCTGCACCCACATCCTGCACCCACTGTCTGGCACTCCCCAGTGAGATGAACCCAGTCCCTCAGCTGGAAATGTAGAAATACCCGTCTTCTGCATCATTCACGCTGGGAGGTGTAGACTGGAGCTCTTCCTATCCTGCCATCTTCACATGTGAAACAATTTAAGCAAAATTTTAACCCCTTAGTACTTGACCCAGTGACATGATGCAATCTTTTCATCCTTGAGGGTGACAATGTTAAATGTTAGCTTTGTGTATATATGAATCACAATGTCACGTGTGAGCTGCGCCATTGTATGACACATTCTAAAATATCCAAGGGCTTTATATAGCATGCATGACAGTCAGAAACTACTCTGAGGCCCACATGCTTATAAGGACTGATGATCTTATATGCTGCTTAAACCCAGGTATGATAGTCAACATTTTCATTTAGGCTGAGTTCAGGAATGAGACTCATTTTTATACCTGTGAGCCTGGTCCAAACTGAGTCACGATCACACCTGTGGCCAGATCCACATATGAGTGTCACAATTTCCCCTTGATACTGTTTTACCTTTTTAGACTCAGTACCTCAACAGTGGGCTTTATAAATGTAAAATGATGACAACTTTTACTTCACCTGGCCGTGTAATTGAGAATCACAATGTTAACTTTTTGCTGGGCATTGGTATGTAACTCCCTGTACCACCCAAGGAGTGTATACAATATGAATTAACATTGTAAACTTCTCTGAGCTTTGTACAAATATGAAACACAGGATTTCACCTATTGCCCTAAGCCTAATGATGAGAGGTAAAATATCTCCTATTGGCTAGATTTCAATAAAAGTTTGGCCATCATGCCTGTGAATTGAAGCAATTAATATACCATAATCCCATTTGTGGGCAAAAGTTAGGAAAAAAAGTAACATCACTTAGATGAAGTGGCAATCAACATGTCACAATGCCCTCTCTAGGTAACACCCAGAGAGGAGGATCACATTAACTGGGTACCGAGCCCATCAATATGACACAATTCCACATGAGAAAAACTTAGCCAATAGATGAGAGACAAAATATCTACATAATGGGTGGAAGATACGTCAAAATACACTCTGTGTCTCTGACCAGGAAGGACACTAGCATCTTCAGGTTGCTGGTCACAACAGTCTGCAGTAAATCCCTCTTTATTCAGGAATCTAGCAGAAGACTAACATCATCTAGGGGAATGGGACAAAATTTCCCTTAGTTGGCATGGTTCAGAATAAGGAAGAGAGTCACATGACCTAAAGGCAGGGCTTAACAATATGTCACTATTTTAAAGGCACAGGCAGGGGAAGAGAGTTATATTATTAAATCACTAAGGAGCTGGTCAAAGGTATATGTCAAAATTACACCTGTGGAAATGTCTAAGAATAAGAGTCACCATCCTGCACATACCCTGAATCCAGGCATAAGAGCTGTTATTAGGCTTTTGTTATGGTCTTAATTATATAGCACAATATCACCTGTTCCCAAAGTGAAGACAAGAAAAACAGATCACCTACATTGGTGTGGGTCCATTGAGATGTCACAATCAACCTTGTGGGCAGAACCCTGTCAGAAGAGTCACATAATCTGGTTTCTGGTTTCATTGTGGGTAAAAATTTGGCAGGAGAGGAGATTCACTTCACCTAGGGAATAGACCTAGATATGTGTCACAGTGACCCATATGTGTAGTACGAAGCTTGGAGAGTAACTTCACTTTGGTGTTGGACAAGCAATATGTCACAATCTCCATGTGGTCAGTGTCCACACAAAAGCAAAGAAACATCACCTATGGGCTGAGCCAAGTGATATGTTACAATGTTTCCAGTGGGCAGAACCCCAAAAGGAGAATTACGGCACATTGGTCAGTACTGAATGATGTGTCACAATGCACTGTTTGCACAGGGCCAAGGGAGTAGAAGAGAGTCACATCACTTACATGATGGATCTAGATATAAAACACAATTCTCTTTGTAGGCAGGTTTCAGGCAGACAATTAACATCACCTGGGTGATGAACCCACTGGTATATAAAAGTTCCCTTTAAAGACAGAGCCAACGAAGTTGGTGTACATTTCTAAGGTGCTTATTCTACATACAGTATAGTTTCATCTGTGGCCTGGGCCTAGAAAAGACAGTCAAATTATTCCTGTGCTGGGCAAAATTACCTGGGACAATCACACTCCCAGAAAGGTTCAGAAAGAATTTTTACATCACACAGAAATCCTGGCTTTTTTTAGGTGAGTCAAATCTTTCTATGAGTTGGGCCAAAGTAGAAGAGTCACAATCTCAACCTTGGGCAAAATCCATGTATAAAAGCCCAAATCTCACTTGAAGATTTTGTTCCAGTAGGGGAGTCAGAGCACCACAGGGGTGCTGAATAATGGTTCAAATATTACGAATCCACCTGTGAATCAGATCCATGTATGAGAGCTATTATTTCAATCTTCAACTTCTTTTTATGTGTGAGATTAAGGACCTCATGCCTAGGTCCTGTTGATGTTTGAGAATAACAATCATTTCAGCTAAGTGTACATACAAGAGTCACATTCTTACATGGTTACTGATCTCTGTTTTGACATTCTTTGCACAATTAAGGCTTTATATGATATACCTGAGACTTATAATCCTTTGTGAAATTTACACAAGTGAAAAACCCAGGATTTTACCCATGGCTGTGATTCTGGCAATGAGAGTCAAAATATCTCCACTGGCTGAGTCCAGGTTTGAGGGTTACTCTTGTGCATGTTTGCTTAACCAAGGTACATGCCACAAGTTCACAGTGAGAAGGGACAAGGCAAGAAAGTCACATCACCTGGGTGCTGAGCCAGTGATACAGTATAATTTGATTTGTAGGCTAGGCCTAGTTAGAAGAGTCACATCATCTGGGTGAAACCTCAAATAGTGTGTCACAAATTCACTATAGGCAGGGAAGAGAAAGCAAAGGGAGAATTATTCCACCTAGGTATTTGGATCTGCAATATGTAACAATTCCCTGTCTTGCCAGAGTCTAGAATATGAAAGACAGTCACATAACCTAGGTTTTGCCATAAGTGGTATGCCACAATTTCTTTGGTGATCAGGACCCAGGCAGGAGAGGAGAGTCACATTATCTAGATGTTAAGTCAAAGAACATTTTACAATGTCCCCTGAAGGCAGGGTACAGTCAGTGGAGATGAATCACCCAGCTTCTAGGCCAAGAGATATGTGATAATATCCACTATTTTCAAGGTTCAGGCAGAAGAGTCACATTATTATGATTCTGACCCGGTGATATGTAACAATGCACACATGGGAAGGAATTTAAGCCAAAAAGTCTCAACACCTGTGTACTAAGACAAGTTATATGCCAAATCTTTTTGTCCTAGAGAATGCCTCCATTAACTGTGAGCTGTGTGTTTATATTAGAATCATAATCTCATGTTTTACCTTGGCCATTCTATGAAACTCTACAACATTTCAAAAGCTTTATCTAGCATCAATCAGTGTGGAAAACCACTTTGAGGCCTGTATGATCATATGGATTCATGATCTCACAATTGCCCTAAACTGAGGTATAATATTCAACATCTTTATTGCAGACTGGGTTCAGGTATGAGACTCATTATTATGCCTGTGAGCTAGATTAGGGGTTGAGACACCATCCAACCTGTGGCCAGATCCACATATGAAGGTCACAATTCCAACTTGGTTGTGTATTCACTTGTTAGACTCAAGATCTAAACAGTGGGCTTTTCACATGGGGGAAGGTGATATTTGCTTTCATCTGGGTGTGTAAATGAGAATTCAAATGTGAACTAATTGTTGGTCACTTTCCTGAAATTCTCTATACCACATAAGGGGTTTACACATTAAGAGTTAGGGTTGGAGAGGCAGCCAAGACGGCCAAATAGGAACAGCTCTGGTCTACAGCTCCCAGCGTGAGTGACACAGAAGATGGGTGACTTCTGCATTTCTATCTGAGGTATTGGGTTCATCTCACAAGGGAGTGCCAGACAGTGGGGGCAGGACAGTGGTTGCAGCACACCGTGCATGAGCCAAAGCCGGGTGAGACATTGCCTCACTCAGGACATGCAAGGGGTCAGGGAGTTCCCTTTCCTAGTCAAAGAAAGGGGTGACAGAAGGCACCTGGAAAATCAGGTCACTCCTACCTTAATACTGCGCTTTTCCGATAGGCTTAAAAAATGGCGCACAAGGAGATTATATCTCACACCTGGCTCAGAGGGTCCGATGCCCACAGAGTCTCACTGATTGCTAGCACAGCAGTCTGAGATCAAACTGCAAGGTGGCAGCGAGGCTGGAGGAGGGGCGCCCACCATTGCCCAGGCTTGCTTAGGTAAACAAAGCAGCTGGGAACCTCCAACTGGGTGGAGCCCACCACAGCTCAAGGAGGCCTGCCTACCTCTGTAGGCTCCACATCTGGGGGCAGGACACAGACAAACAAAAAGACAGCAATAACCTCTGCAGACTTAAATGTCCCTGTCTGACTGCTTTGAAGAGGGCAGTGGTTCTCCCAGCACATTGCTGGAGATCTGAGAATGGGCAGACTGCCTTCTCAAGTGGGTCCCTGACCCCTGACCCCAAAGCAGCCTAATTGGGAGGCACCCCGCAGTAGGGGCAGGGTGACAACTCACATGGCCAGGTACTCCTCTGAGACAAAACTTCCAGAGGAATGATCAGACAGCAGCCTTCTCAGTTCATGAAAATCCTGCTGTTCTGCAGCCACTGCTGCTGATACCCAGGTAAACAGGGTCCAGAGTGGACCTCTAGCAAACTCCAACAGACCTGCAGCTGAGGGTCCTGTCTTTTAGAAGGAAAACTAACAAACAGAAAGGACATCCACACAAAAAACCCATCTGTACATCACCGTCATCAAAGACCAAAAGTAGATAAAACCAAAAAGATGGGGAAAAAACAGAGCAGAAAAACTGCAAACTCTAAAAAGCAGAGTGCATCTCCTCCTCCAAAGGAACATAGTTCCAGCAATAGAACAAAGCTGGATGGAGAATTACTTTGATGAGTTGAGAGAAGAAGGCTTCAGATGATCAAACTACTCTAAGCTACAGGAGGAAATTCAAACCAAAGGCAAAGAAGTTAAAAACTTCGAAAAAAATTTAGATAAATGTATAACTAGAATAACTGATACAGAGAAGTGCTTAAAGGAGCTGATGGAGCTGAAAGCCAAGGCTTGAGAACTAAACTAGAATAACTGATACAGATAAGTGCTTAAAGGAGCTGATGGAGCTGAAAGCCAAGGCTCGAGAACTACATGAAGAATGCAGGAGCCTCAGGAGCTGATGTGATCAACTGGAAGAAAGGGTATCAGTGATGGAAGATGAAATGAATGAAATGAAGCAAGAAGGGAAGTTTAGAGAAAAAAGAGTAAAAAGAAATGAACAAAACCTCCAAGAAACATGGGACTATGTGAAAAGACCAAATCTGCATCTGATTGGTGTACCTGAAAGTGATGAGGAGAATGGAACGAAGTTGGAAAACACTCTGCAGGATATTATCCAGGAGAACTTCCCTAATCTAGCAAGGCAGGACGACATTCAAATTCAGGAAATACAGAAAACACCACAAAGATACTCCTCGAGAAGAGCAACCCCAAGACACATAATTGTCAGATTCCTCAAAGTTGAAATGAAAGAAAAAATGCTAAGGGAAGCAAGAGAGAAATGTCAGGTTAACCTCAAAGGGAATCCCATCAGACTGACCGCGGATCTCTTGGCAGAAACTCTACAAGCCAGAAGAGAGTGGGGGCCAATATTCAACATTCCTAAAGAAAAGAATCTTCAACCCAGAATTTCATATCCAACAAAACTAAGCTTCATAAGTGAAGGAGAAATAAAATACTTTACAGACAAGCAAATGCGGAAAGATTTTGTCACCACCAGACCTGCCCAAAAGAGCTCCTGAAGGAAGCACTAAACATGGAAAGCAACAACTGGTACCAGCCACTGCAAAATCATGCCAAATTGTAAAGACCATCAAGGCTAGGAAGAAACTGCATCAACTAATGTGCAAAATAACCAGCTAACATCATAATGATAGGATCAAATTCACACATAACAATATTAACTTAAAGTGTAAATGGACTAAATCCTCCAATTAAAAGACACAGACTGGCAAATTGGATAAAGAGTCAAGAACCATCAGTGTGCTGTATTCAGGAAACCCATCTCATGTGCAGAGACACACATAGGCTCAAAATAAAAAGATGGAGGAAGATCTACCAAGCAAATGGAAAACAAAAAATGGCAGGGGTTGCAATCCTACTCTCAGATAAGACAGACTTGAAACCAATAAAGATCAAAAGAGACAAAGAAGGCTGTTACATAATAGTAAAGGGATCAATTCAACAAGAAGAGCTAACTATCCTAAATATATATGCACCCAGTACTGGAGCATCCAGATTCATAAAGCAAGTCCTGAGTGACCTACAAAGAGACTTAGACTCCCACACAATAATAATGGGAGACTTTAACACCCTACTGTCAACATTAGACAGATCAATGAGACAGAAAGTTAACAAGGATACCAAGGAATTGAACTCAGCTCTGCACCAAGTGGAGATAATAGACATCTGCAGAACTCTCCACCCAAAATCAATATAATATACATTCTTTTCAGCACCACACTACACCTATTGCAAAATTGACTACATACTTGGAAGTAAAGCTCTCCTCAGCACATGTAAAAGAACAGAAATTATAACAAACTGTGTCTCAGACCACAGTGCAATCAAAATAGAACTCAGGATTAAAAAACTCACTCAAAACCGCTCGACTACATGGAAGCTGAACAACCTGCTCCTGAATGACTACTGGGTACATAATGAAACGAAGGCAGAAATAAAGATGTTCTTTGAAACCAATGAGAACAAAGACACAACATACCAGAATCTCTGGGACACATTTAAAGCAGTGTGTAGAGGGAAATTTAGAGCACTAAATGCCCACAAGAGAAAGCAGGAAAGATCCAAAATTGACACCCTAACATCACAATTCAAAGAACTAGAAAAGCAAGAGCAAACACATTCAAACGCTAGCAGAAGGCAGGAAATAACTAAGATCAGTGCAGAACTGAAGGAAATAGAGACACAGAAAACCCTTCAAAAAATTAATGAATCCAGGAGCTGATTTTTTGAAAGGATCAACAAAATCGATAGGCCACTAGCAAGACTAATAAAGAAGAAAAGAGAGAAGAATCAAATAGATGCAATAAAAAATGAAAAAGGGGATATCACCACCAATCCCACAGAAATACAAACTATCATCAGAGAATACTACAAACACCTCTATGCAAATAAACTAGAAAATCTAGAAGAAATGGATGAATTCCTCGACACATACACCCTCCCAAGATTAAACCAGGAAGAAGTTGAATCTCTGAGTAGACCAATAACAGGCTCTGAAATTGTGGCAATAATCAACAGCTTACCAACAAAAAAGGGTCCAGGACCAGATGGATTCAAAGCTGAATTCTACCAGAGGTACAAGGAGGAACTGTTGCCATTCCTTCTGAAACTATTCCAATCAATAGAAAGAGAGGGAATCCTCCCTAACTCTTTTTATGAGGCCAGCATTATCCTGATACCAAAGCTGGGCAGAGACACAACCAAAAAAGAGAATTTTAGACCAATATCATTGATGAACATTGATGCAAAAATCCTCAATAAAATACTGGCAAACAGAATCCAGCAGCACAACAGAAAGCTTATCCACCATGATCAAGTGGGTTTCATACCTTGAGTGCAAGGCTGGTTCAATATATTCAAATCAATGAATGTAATCCAACATAGAAACAGAACCAAAGACAAAAACCACATGATTATCTCAATAGATGCAGAAAAGGCCTTTGACAAAATTCAACAACCCTTCAAGCTAAAAACTCGCAATAAATTACATATTGATGGGACGTATCTCAAAATAATAAGAGCTATCTATGATGAACCCACAGCCAATATCATACTGAATGGGCAAAAACTGGAAACATTCCCTTTGAAAACTGGCACAAGACAGGGATGACGTATCTCGCCACTCCTATTCAATATAGTGTTGGAAATTCTGGCCAGGGCAATTAGGCAGGAGAAGGAAATAAAGGGTATTCAATTAGGAAAAGAGGAAGTCAAATTGTCTCTGTTTGCAGATGACATGATTGTATATCTAGAAAACCCCATTGTCTCAGCCCAAAATCTCCTTAAGCTGATAAGCAACTTCAGCAAAGTCTCACGATCTGTAATCAATGGGCAAAAACGACAAGCATTTCTATACACCAATAACAGACAAAGAGAGAGCCAAATCATGAGTGAACTCCCATTCACAATTGCTTCAAAGAGAATAAAATATCTAGGAATCAAATTTATAAGTGATGTGAAGGACCTCTTCAAGGAGAACTACAAACCACTGTTCAATGAAATAAAAGAGGATACAAACAAATGGAAGAACATTCCATGCTCATGGGTAGGAAGAATCAATATCGTGAAAATGGCCATAATGCCTGAGGTAATTTATAGATTCAATGCCATCCCCATCAAGCTACCAATGACTTTCTTCACAGAATTGGAAAAAACTACTTTAAAGTTCATATGGAAACAAAAAAGAGCTCACATCACCAAGTCAATACTAAGCCAAAAGAACAAAGCTGGAGGCATTACGCTACCTGACTTCAAATTATACTACAAGGCTACAGTAATCAAAACAGCATGGTACTGCTACCAAAACAGTGATATAGATCAATGGAACAGAACAGAGCCCTAAGGAATAAAACTGTATATCTACAACTATCTGATCTTTGATGAATCTGAGAAAAACAAGCAATGGGGAAAGGATTCCCTATTTAATATGTGCTGCTGGGAAAACTGGCTAGCCATATGTAGAAAGCTGAAACTGGATCCCTTCCTTACACCTTATACAAAAATTAATTCAAAATAGATTAAAGACTTAAACGTTAGACCTAAAACCATAAAAACCCTAGAAGAAAACCTAGGCACTACCATTCAGGACATAGGCATGGGCAAGGACTTCATGTCTAAAACACCAAAAGCAATGGCAACAAAAGCCAAAATTGACAAATGGGATCTAATTAAACTAAAGAGCTTCTGCACAGCAAAAGAAACTACCATCAGAGTGAACGGGCAACCTACAAAATGGGAGAAAATTTTTGCAACCTACTCATCTGACAAAGGGCTAACATCCAGAATCTACAATGAACACAAAGAAATTTACAAGAAAAAAACAAACAACTCCATCAAAAAGTGGGTGAAGGATATGAACAGACACTTCTCAAAAGAAGACATTTATGCAGTCAAAAAACACTTGTAAAAATGCTCACCATCACTGGCCATCAGACAAATGCAAATATAAACCACAATGAGATACCGTCTCACACCAGTTAGAATGGCAATCATTAAAAAGTCAGGAAACAACAGGTGTTGGAGAGGATGTTGAGAAACAGGAACACTTTTACACTGTTGGTGGGACTGTAAACTAGTTCAGCCATTGTGGAAGGTAGTGTGGCAATTCTTCAGGGATCTAGAACTAGAAATACCATTTGACCCAGCCATACCATTACTGGGTATGTACCCAAAGGACTCTAAATCATGCTGCTATAAAGACACATGCACACGTATGTTTATTGGGGCACTATTCACAATAGCAAAGACTTGGAACCAACCCAAATGTCCAACAAAGACAGACTCCATTAAGAAAATGTGGCACATATACACCATGGAATACTATGCAACCATAAAAAATGATGAGTTCATGTCCTTTGTAGGGACATGGATGAAATTGGAAATCATCATTGTCAGTAAACTATCACAAGGACAAAAAACCAAACACCGCATGTTCTCACTCATAGGTGGGAATTGAACAATGAGAACACATGGACACAGGAAGTGGAACATCACACTCTAGGGACTGTTGTACGGTGGGGGGAAAGAGGAGGGATAGCATTAGGAGATATACCTAATGCTAAATGACAAGTTAATGGGTGCAGCACACCAGCATGCCACATGTATACATATGTAAGTAACCTGCACATTGTGCACATGTACCCTAAAACTTAAAGTATAATAATAATAAAAAAAGAGAGTTAGGGTTGTAAAGTTCTGTGAGCTTGGTACAAATATAGAAATCAGGACCTTACCTATTCCCCTTGGCCTAGCATTGAAAGGTAAAATATCTCCTATAGGCTGAATCCCAGTTGAAGTCTGAAAATCATGCCTGTGAATTGAAGAAAAGTATACGTGATAGTCCCATTTGTGGGCAAAAAACTAGGTAGGAGGGTAACATCACTTAGGTGCTGTGCCAAGCAATATGTCACAGTGCCCTCCTAGACAGAGAATAGGAATTATATTCACATTTAATGGGTGCTGGACTCAGCAATATGACACCATCCAACATGGGGGGAAAAAGCAGGCAAGTTATGAGAGCCGTAACACCTACATAATTGGCTCAGGATATGTTGAAATACCTTCTGTGTCTCTGGCATAGGCATGAGAGTCACATTATTGAGTGCTTGGCCCAGCAATAGTCCATAATTCTCTCTGTATACTGGACCCAGGAAAAAAGAGTAACTTCATCTGTTTGATGGGCCTGGCAATAGGTCAAAATTTCTGTTTGCTGGCATTGTTCAAGAAAAAAAAGAATCAAATAAACTGAGTATTGGGCTCAGTAATACGTCAAAATCCTCCCATTGTAAAGGCCAGGCAGTAATACGTCAAAATCCTCCCATTGTAAAGGCCAGGCAGAAGAAGAGTCACTTCACTTAAACCGTAAGCTGAGAGTTATATCACAGTGTGCCCAGTAGGCAGGTCTGAGGTAGAAAAGGAGAGTCATATCTCCTAGAAATATCCCTAGTCACAATTTAACAAGTGGGCAGTAATTAGGCAGAAGGGCCACATCATCTGTTTACAGCCTCAGATAATAGCTCACCATGCCTAATGTAGACAGGTTTGAAGAGAAAAAAGAGAACCACACCACCTTTTTGCTGGACTCAGAAATATGAAGTAATTCCCTCTTGTGGCAGAACCCAGGACAAAGAGAAGCATCATGTGGGTTTTGCACTCAGTGGTATGTCACAATTTCCTAAGTGGGCAGGATCCAGGCAGGGGAGTAGGATCATATGTCACAATTTCTTAAACGGGAAGATTCCAGGCAGGAGAGTAGAATCATATTACCTAGATGCTATATATGGTGATATGTCACAGTGTCCATTGTTGGCACAAAACTGACAGGAGAGACATCTCACCTAGCCAGTAGACCCAGAGAGATGGGAAAATATCCCATTTGCAGGGCCCAGGTAGAAGGGTCACATTATCATGATCTGACCCACAATGCCCTTATGAAAAGGAATTTAAACCAAAATGTCTGAACACCCAGGTACTAGGCCAAGGGATATGACACAATCTCCTCATCTTTAATGGTGATATCCTTAATGATTAGCTAGTTGTGTATAGGAAAGTCACAATCTCACATGCATGCTGGCCATTGTGTGACACTCTCTACAACACCTGAGAACTTTATACAACATGGATGAGAGTCATAAACCTCTCTGAGGCCTTCATGCTTATATGGACCCATGATCTTACATATTGCCCTAAACCCAGGTGTGACAGTAACATTTCTCCTATAGGCTGGCCTCAGGGATGAGACCATTATTATGCCTGTTAGGTGGATCCAGGAATGAATCATCATCTCACAGGTTGACAGATTCACTTAAGAAAGTCACCATTCCAAACCTGTGCTGTATTCATTTATTAGACTCAGTACCTCAACATTGGGCTTTCGAAATATAGGACGGTAACAAATTTTACATTCACCTGAGTGTGTAGTTGAGAGTCACAATCTTCACATTTTGCTGGGCCCTGTTATGAAACTCTTTGTACAGCCCAAGAAGTTTTCATGGTATGAGTTAGTGTTGTAAACCTCTGTGAGATTTGTATAAATATGCAATGAAATACCTTCTGTATTGACCTAAACCTAGTTGCTAGAGTCAAAATATTTCCTATTGGCTGAATCCCATTGTAATCTTGATCATCATATCTTTAAACTGAAGCAAAGTATATGTCATAATCCCATTTGTGGGCAAAAGCTAGGCAGAAGGGTAATATCACTTAGGTGCTATGCCAAGGAATATGTCACAATGCCCTCTCTAGGCAGGGCCTAGGAATGAGGATGACATTAACTGGGGGCTGGAGCCAGCAATGTGATACAACAACACATGGAAGAAACACAACAAAGTGATGAGAGCCAAAACATTTGCAGTATGGGACAAAGATATGTTGACATAACTTCTGTGGCTCTGGCACAAGAAAAAGGGTCACATCATTATGTTGCTGGGCAGATCAATATGTCTCCATTCCCTCTTTATTCATGACCTAGGCTAAAGAGTAACATCATACAGGTGTTAGGTCCTAAGAGTCAGCAAAAGCCCTGTTTGTGGGCCTTGTTCAGCAAGAAGATGAGAGTCATACTACCTAGGTTCTGGGCTCATCAGTATGTCACAATCTTCCCATTCCCAGACAGAATAAGTGAGTCTCATTGCTTTAGCCATGGGCTCAGAGATATGGCCCAATGAGTTGGCAGAGCTCAAGCAGAAAAAGAGTCTTGTTACCCGTATGCTTCTTTGCATATACGTCACCATTTACTATGTGGGAAGAAACCAGGCTGAGGAGCCACATCACTTGGTCTTGTATCTTGAGATATTCACAAGTCCATCTTAGAAAAAGCCCCAGCAAGAATTTTACATCACCTAGATGCAGGTTCTACTCTTGATCACAATAATCCATGTGAGAAGGGCCAATCAGGAAGTCAGCTCACCTAGGTGATAGGTTCAGAGATACATCACAAAGCCTTCCTTAAAACATAGACCTGGCAAAAAAGTAGCATCAGCTTTTTGCCTGGCCTAGCAATATGTCACTATTCAAGTAGGCAGATCTCAAGCAGAAGAACAAAATCACCTACATGATAGGCTCTGTGATATGCCAAAATGCCCTCTTTTGGGCTTGGCCCTGACAAAAGAGTATCAATACCTGTGTGCCTGGCCTAGGAATATATCACTATTCTTCCCTGAGTTCAGGGCCCATTCCAGAGAGGTTAATTATGTATTCTAAGTAATGGACACAATGAAATGTCACTATGATGTCTGTGGCTACGGCCCAGACAAGAATGTAACATCATCTGGGTGCTGGATCCATTGATGTCACAATTATTACTGAGGCAGAAGAGTCACATCACTTCAAGTTTGGCTCAGGTAGATATCAAAATCCCATATGTAGGCCCAAACCAATCTGAAGAGTGAAATCATAAAGGTGCTTGGCAAAGATCTATATCACAGTCACAATAGAATAAAATTATTGGGATTAGATTTATAATACAACACATGTCCGGGTTTCATGTAGAACAGTTGTCTTCATCCATGTGATAGTGAAACTCCTTACTGTCAGGTGGGTGTGCATGTGAGACCCACAATTTCCTCTGTATGCTAAGCCCTGTTGTGACACTGTCTATAAAACACAAGATTGTTATAAAATATGTGCGAGCATTGCAATCTTCTGTGACCATTTTACCACCAGAAGGAGATCCTGGAAGACTCTCATATTCCTAAATATAGCTATAAGACAAAATTTCTCCTACTGGCTGTGTCCTAATATGTCAGTCATTATCATGTCTGTTAGCTGTGCCTTAGTATATTTCACCCTACTCTCTGAAGTACTAAACAGGCAGGATAGCCATGTCACCTAAATTTTGAGCCAGAAATATTTTAATATTTTCTTTGTAGGCAGGGCCCTAACACAAAATCATAAACCTTGAGTGTTAGGCCCACCTCTATTGCATAATGTCTCTCGTGGAGACTGTCTAGGCAGGAGAGGTGAGTCATATCACCTTAGTGAAGGGCCTAGAGATATATCACAATGCCTCATGTTAAAATGAGGCCCAGGCAAGAGACTAATGTCTTTTGGATGCAATGCTTAAAATGCTACACTCATCACTAGAAGCAATGTTCAGGCAGGAGAGAAGAGTCACATTACCTAGACAATGGGTCCAGAGACATATTATGATCTTTTCTGTGAACACTGTTAACACATGAGAGTCAAATCCACAATATTCTTGGCACAGACATATATTAAAATGTCATATGTGGGCTACAACTAGGCAGGATTATTAAATAACTCAGGAGCTGGGCAAAGGTACATGTTACAGTAACACCTGTGGAAAGGTTCAATGATGAGAGTCACCTCCCTGCACATGTCCTGGATCCAAGTGCAAGAGTCATTATTAGGCCTTTGTTATGGTCTCAGGTATATGGCACAATATCACCTGTGGGCTGGGAGAAGAAAAGAAAGTAACATCTCTTGAATGGGTTGTGGTCCAGTGAAATATCACAATCCTCCTTGTGGACAGGACTCTGGAAGAAGAGTCACACCTCTTGGATGCTGGTTGCAGTGATATATCTGAATCCCCACTAGGATCAGCGTTTAGGAAGGAGAGAAGACAAACTTCACATAGGCAATTGACATTGATAGATGTACAATAGCACCTATGTGCAGGATGAAGGCAGCAGAGTGACTTCTTCTTGTTGCTGGGTTCGGCAATATGTCAAAATCTCTTTGGTGGTCAGGGTCTAGGCAAGAGAAAAGAAACATCACTTTGGTGCTGAGCCAAGTGATATGTTACAAAGCTTTCTATTGGCAGAACCCTTTAACCCACAAAAGAGAGTCACATCACCTGGATACAGTACACTGTTAAGTTTCACAATGCACTATGTGTGTAGAGGCAGGGCACTAGAAGAAAGTCACATAATTTACATGATGGACCTATATAAAAGCCACAATGCTCATTGTAGGCAGGGTTCAGGCCAAGATTTTACATCAGCTGGTTGCTGGTACCAGTGATACCCAAAACTGTCTTTTGTTGCATTGACAAAGAAGGTGTTATATAATGTTAGGTGCTTGTTGCAAGTATGTCACAATTTCCATGGTGCTATGGGCCTGGAAAACAGAGTGAAAACACTCAGAGGCTGGGTAAAGTCATACTTCTCAATCACAGACTTGAAAATGTTCAGAAACAAGTTTCACAGTCCCACAAAAGTCCTGGCTTCAGGTATGTGAATGAACACCTCCTTCAAGCTGGATTCAAGCACAGGAATCACTATCTCAAGAATGGGCAAGATTTACATATAAGAGCCCCAATCCCATTTAAAGATTTTGTCTCAGCAGGGGAGTCAAAACACTGCAGGTCTGCTGAATCGTAATTCAAAAGTCACCAAACCAGCTGTGGATCAGATTCATGTATGAGAGTAACAATTTCAATCTTCTATTGGTATGTGTGTGAGATTTAGCACAAAATTCATAGACTCTGCTCATGTTGGAGAATGGCAATCATGTCAGCTGTGAGTGGATTCAAGACACAATAGCACCTAGTTGTCAGTGCCTGTTATGACACCATTTTTGTCACTAAGGTTTTATATGATATGCCTGAGTAATTAGCATACTTTCTTATGAATTCTTACAGGTGGGAGGTCTAGAACTTTACCCATGGCCAAAAGACTGGCTATTAAAGTCGATATATCTCTTCTAGCAGGGTCTAGGTATTGTAATGCTCAACCTGGTTTTTACTAACTCTGTTTTTGGACTCTCTCTTTTCCTTTAATCACCTAGCCTTGTTTCCACCTGAATTGACTCTCCCTTAGCTAAGACAGCCAGACTGACTCCATCTTGGCTCTTTCACTGGCAGCCCCTTCCTCAAGGACTTAACTGGTGCAAGCTGACTCCCAGAACATCCAAGAATGTAATTAAACAATAAGATACTATGGCAAGCTATATCCACAGTTCCCAGGAATTCGTCTGATTGGTAATGCCCAAAGCCCCATGTCTATCATCTTGTAATAGTCTTAAAGCCCCTGCCCCTGGAACTGTTTACTTTCTTGTAACCATTTATCCTTTTAACTTATTGCCTACTTTACTTCTGTAAAATTGTTTTAACTAGACCCCCCCTCCCCCTTCCTAAACCAAGGTATACAAGTTAATCAAGCCCCTTCTTCAGGGCCGAGATAATTTTGAGAGTTAGCCATCTCTCAGTCTCCGGCTAATAAAGGACTCTTAATTCATCTCAAAGTGTGGCGTTTTTCTAACTCGCTCGGGTACAATATTTGGAAGCCCTAGTGAGATTTTAACACCACCAGGTGAGAGCTGGTCTTGCTCTGGGCTCCCCCAGAGGGATGGCCAACTTGTAGAGGGGGCGCCACCTGAACAAAAAGAATTTTCAGATCCCCAAAGGGTGACCGTCTTCCAGAGGAGAGCGGATTGGCTACCATGTGAGTGACCTAAAATTCAACATCTGAGTCCTCAGCTTCTGACCCCAGAGTCAGGTAGGTCAGATTTGACTTCATTCTGGTTCTGGTAAGAGGGAAGCAGCCCTGATGAGGGCATCCCTCTTTTGACTCTGCCCATTTTTCTAGGATGCTAAAGGGTTGAGCCTTGGTTTTCTGGTAGGCACCATTGTGTCTTGGTTTGAGTGGGAAGTGGTCCTGACGAGGACCCTCCCTTGACTCAGTTCACATCCCAGGATGCTGGGGAACTGAGCCTTGGTTTCTGGCAGACCGGTCTCTCTCTCTTTCTCTCTCTCTCTCTCTCTCTCCCCCCCACCCTCCTCTTTCTATCTCTCATCTTTCTCTTGTTCAGGTTTCCTGGAGAAACTCCAGGAAAGAAGAAGAAGAAAAAAAACTGTTATAATAATTCTGTGTGAATGGTGTATGGATGGGGGAGGATAAGGGCTTGTGCTTATCCTCCAGTTTGTAGCTCCAGGGCGAAAGCTACACAGTTCGAGTGGGACCTCACCTGCGGTTCTGTGGTGACCTCATAAGGCTTAAGGCAGCATCGGGCATAGCTTGATCCAAGCCGGGGGTTTATACTGGCCTGCCAATGCTAACAGGAGCCCAAATCCCCTCAGGGGGAGTGGCCAGGCAGGTATCTGACTGATCCCATCATGGGACCCCCTCCCTTTGTCTGTCTAGTAAAAAAAAAAAGGAAAAAAAAAACTGTCAAAACTTTTTACATACCCTAGGGTCAAATTGTTTGTTTTATGTTTATTGTTCTGTTTAGTGTTTATTGTCTTGTTTAGTGGTTGCCAAGGTTTTTGCATGTCAGGATGTCAGTATTGCCCAAGACGTCTGGGTAAAAACTTCTTCAAGGTCCTTAGTGCTGATTTTTTTTTGTCACAGGAGGCTAAATTTCTCATCAATCATTTAGGCTGGCCACCACAGTCCTGTCTTTTCTGCCAGAGGCAAGTCAGGTGTTGTTATGGGAAGGATGGTGTGTAAACTGCATTCGTCTAATTGGAATTTCTGGCACCATGGAGGTTGTGGGTATTTAGATTGCCATACCCCACGTTCAAGTGATTGGACCTCCTCTAGATTAAACCGGCGGTGGGTTCAAAACAGCCACCCTGCAGATTTCCTTGCTCACCTCTTGTCATTCTGTAACTTTTCTTGAGACCTTAAATAGAACACTGTGTAGGAAAACTCACGTCTCCCTACGCCTGTCATGCTTTACTTTGTTTAGACTCCTACTCTGTTCCCCTGTGGCTACTCTCTCATCTTAAAAATGACCGGAGTCGTTAAGACCCTTTCCTCTTCATCCCTGCACCCTACCCCGCACATCTCGTTTTCTGGTGCAACAGCAAGTTCAGCGTCTCCATTACTTGACTCTGCTCTCACTCCTTGAACCCTTGATGGAAAAAGCTGAATTTGAGCTATTTGCCTTTGAGTCATGGAGACATCAAAGGTATTTAAGGTACAGGTCTGGAGGGAGAAGAAGAGGGAGAACGCCTAGATCCAACCAACCCAGGAGACCTCGGGCTGGCCTCTAGTCCCCTTCCCTCAATCTTAAAGCTACAGCAATGTGGCAAGTGGTATTAGCTGTTGTGGTTTTTCTGTTCTTTCTAGTTATGTTAATTCTGTTTTTCTGATACTCCAGACCCCCATGGAATGAGTTTCTCTGTCTATATTGGATCTGAAATCTCTACTCAAATTGTGTTAAATTGCCTTCTAAAAAAAAAAAAAAAAAAAATGGGAAACAGCCCCCTCCAGTGTATGCTGAAAAATTTTTCTCTTGGTTTCTCAGAGGATTATGGAGTCCATCTTAAGAAAGGCAAGCGCCGGACACTCTGTAAAGTAGAATGGTCAAAGTTTGGAGCTGGGTGGCCCTCTGAAGGTTCATTGACTCCTACAATTGTTCAAGCCATGTGGTGGGTTGTTACCAAAGCTCCCAGTCACCCTGATCAGCTTCCCTATATAGATCAATGGTTAAGTTTGGTCAGGAATCCTCCTCCATGGCTCCGTTCATGCGCCATTCACAATTCCACCTCCAGAGTCCTCCTGAGCCACGCCGCGTTTTCTCCTCGACCCTCAGCCGGTTCAGCTCCCCCTGTACTGCCTCCCTCTAAAGAAGAGGAGAGTCTCCCTCACCCAGTCCTACCACCTTACAACCAACTTGCTCCCTTAGGGTTGTTTGTTGTCCCATGTCTCCTAGACGATGCCCCTGTGGGCTCACCACCCATTGCCTCTTGACTGCGGCCACAGCGGGAGGAAGCAGCTCCTCTACTACCACTGAGAGAGGCACAAGTCCCAACAAGTGATGAGCTGTCAGCCCCCTTCTTGGTTTATGTCCCTTTTTCTACTTCTGACTTGTATAATTGGAAAACCCATAATCCTTCCTTTTCTGAAAAGCTCCAGGCTTTGACCTCACTGATGGAGTCCGTACTCCAGACACATCGGCCCACCTGGGATGACTGCCAACAGCTCCTTTTAACTCTCTTTACCTCTGAGGAGACGGAGTGTATCCGGAGAGAGGCCAGAAAGCACTTCCTTGCATCAGCCAATAGACAGGAGGAGGAAGCTAGAGACCTCCTTGAGGAGGACTTTCCCTCTACCTGGCCTAACTGGGACCCAAATTCCTCAAGTGGAAGGAAAGCTTTGGATGATTTTCACCAGTATCTCCTTATGGGTATTAAGGGAGCTGCTCGGAAACCCATAAACTTGTCTAAGGTGACTGAAGTTGTCCGGGGCCCAATGAGTCACCAGGAGCGTTTTTAGAGCCGCTCCAGTAGGCTTATCAGATTTACACCCCTTTTGACCCAGCGGCCCCCTAAAATAGCCGTGCTCTTAATTTGGCACTTGTGGCTCAGGCAGCCCTAGATATTAAAAGAAAACTCCAACAACTGAAGGGATTTACTGGAATGAATATCAGTCAGCTTTTAGAAATAGCCAAAATGTTTTTTACAATTGAGAGTTTGAAAAACAAAAACAAGCAACACAGGCAGCTAAAAAGGCCGCTGATAAAGCATTCAAAGGACAAACAAAAATCTTAGTGGTGGCTATCCAAGAGGTACAGAATAAAATGGCCCGTTAATTTGGACAGACACAGAAGAACAGGCTTTTCAAAACCTGAAAAAGGCATTAACTGAAGCCCTGCTTTAGCCCTCCCTAATAGCTCAAAGTCATTTCACCTGTTTGTCCATGAAAGCCAGGGAGTTGCTAAAGGGGTGCTTACTCAGGCTTTAGGGCCCTGGAGATGCCCAGTGGCCTATTTATCTAAGAGACTGGATTCTGTGGCCTCTGGATGGCCAAGTTGTCTGTGAGCCATAGCGGCTACAGCAAACCTAGTCCAAGAGGCTGATAAGTTAACTCTGGACCAAAATTTAAAACTTACAGCTCCTCATGCCTTAGAGACTTTACTTCAAAGTGCTTCTGGCAAATGGATGTCAAATGCTTTCATCCTGCAGTATCATAATTTACTGTTAGATCAGCCTCATTTGACCTTCTCTCCCAAATGGTGTTTAAATCCAGCTACTATCCATGACTGACAGGAACTGTTAGAAACTACCAAAACTGGCCAACCCAATCTTCAAGATGTGCCCCTAGAGAAGATGGATGCCACTGTGTTCACAGACAGTAGCAGCTTTCTCGAGCAGGGAGTACGAAAGGCTGGTGAAGCTGTTACCATGGAGACAGATGTGTTGTGGGCTCAGGCTTTACCAGCAAACACCTCAGCACAAAAAGCTAAATTGATTGCCCTCACTCAGGCTCTCCTATGGGGTAAGGATAAACGTATTAACATTTACACTGACAGCAGGTACGCCTTTGCTACTGTGCATGTACATGGAGCCATCTACCAGGAGGGTGGGCTACTCACCTCAGCAGGAAAGGCTATAAAAACAAAGAAGAATCCCCTGTCTTCAAAGCCTAACAGATCAAGCTGCTCTCCAGTGCACAATCTGCACCCAGGTAAATGCCAAGCAAGGTCCTAAACCCAGCCCAAGCCACCATCTCCGAGAAAACTTGCCAGAAGAAAAGTGGAAAATTGACTTTACAGAAGTAAAATCACACTGGGCTGGGTACAAATACCTTCTAGTACTAGTAGACACCTCCGGATGGACTAAAGCATTTGCTACTGAAAACAAAACTGTCAATATGGTAGTTAAGTTCTTACTCAATGAAATCATCCCTCAATATGGGCTGCCTGCTGCCATAGGGTCTGATAATGGACCTGCCTACACCTCATCCATAGCTCAGTCAGTAAGGTGTTAAACATTCAGTGGAAGCTCCATTGTGCCTATCGACCCCAGAGCTCTGGGCAGGTAGAACGCATGAAAAACACTCTTAAACACTCTAAAAAACACTCTTACAAAATTAGTTTTAGAAACCAGTGAAAATTGGGTAAGTCTCCTTCCTTTAGCCCTACTTAGAGTAAGGTGCACCCCTTATTGGTCTGGGTTCTTGCCTTTTAAAATAATGTATGGGAGGGTGCCGCCTATCTTCCTTAAGCTAAGAGATGCCCAACTGGCAGAAATATCGCAAGCTAATTTATTACAGTACCTACAGTCTCCCCAACAGGTACAAGATATCATCCTGCCACTTGTTCAAGGAACCCATCCCAATCCATTTCCTAACCAGATGGGGTCCTGCCATTCGTTCCAGCAAGGAGCCTTAGTGTTTGTTAAAAAGTTCCAAATAGAAGTACTCACTCCTGCTTACAAAAGACCTCACACTCTCATCCTCACAATGCCAATGGCTCTGAAGGTGGATGGCATTCCTGCTTAGATTTATCACTCCTGCCTCAAAAAGGCCAACAGAGCCCAACTAAAAACATGGGTCCCCAGGCCTGGGTCAGGTCCCTTTAAAACTGTGCCTAAGTCAGGTGAAGCCATTAGATTAATTCTTTTTATCCACCTCATTTGTTTGTTTCTGCCTCTTATGTCCTCTGCGCCTTCCTACTCCTTTCTCCTCACTTCTTTCACAACAGGACGTGTATTTGCAAACACCACTCAGAAGGCCGGTACCTCCAAGGAATTCTCCTTTGTAGTTGATTTATGTATACTGTTCCCAGAGCCAGGCCATACCTATGAAGAGCAATACAATCTGCTGGTCCCAAAAGCAGGAAGTGTTGAGCTTGCAGCAGGATTTGGATGCTCTGGGAGCCAAACTGCATGTGGAAGCTCCAAAGGGGCAGAAAAAGAACTCCAAAATGTTGACTTTTACCTCTGTACTGAGAATCACCCTGATGCTAACTATCGAGATACTTATCAGTTTTTCTGCCCTGACTGGACATGTGTAACTTTAGCCACCTACTCTGGGGCATCAAGCAGATCTTCATTCTGTAACTCATGCTTCTCATCCTCAATTATGTACTAGAAAAAATTGTAACCCTCTTACTATAACTGTCCATGACCCTAATTCAACTCAATAATATTATGGCATGTCATGGGAATTAAGATTTTATATCTCAGGATTTGATGTTGGGACTATGTTCACTATCCAAAAAAAAAAAAAAATTCTGGTCTCATGGAGCCCACCCAAGCCAATCGGGCCCTTAACTGCTTTAGGTGACCCTATGTTCTAGAAACCCCCTGACAAAGTTGATTTAACGGTTCCTCCACCATTCTTAGTCATAAAAGATACACTCCAAAAGTTAAATTCTAGATAGGCAACAACAGGAACAAAAAAATAACATCCCCTGGTGTCAAAACATGTTCAACTGGAACCCCTGGCTAACTACTTTAATCACCGGGTTAGTTGGACCTCTCCTCATCATAATATTAAGTTTAATTTTTGAGCATTGTATATTAAATTGGTTTCTTAATTTTATAAAACAATGCATAGCTTCTGTCAAACTTATGTATCTTAAGACTCCCTATAACTCCCTTGTTATAACTGAGGAATCAATGCCTTGATTCCCCAAAAGCACAAGTGGGGAATGTAATGCCCAACTTGGTTTTTACTAACTCTGTTTTTGGACTCTCTCTTTTCCTTTAATCACCTAGCCTTGTTTCCACCTGAATTGACTCTTTCTTAGCTAAGACAGCCAGATTGACTCCATCTTGGATCTTTCACTGGCAGCCCCTTCCTCAAAGACTTAACTTGTGCAAACTGACTCCCAGCACAACCAAGAATGCAATTAACCAAAAAGATACTGTGGCAAGCTATATCCGCAGTTCCCAGGAATTCATCTGATTGGTAACTCCCAAAGCTCTGTGTCTATCATCTTGTAATAGTCTTAAAGGCCCTGCACTTGGAACTGTTTACTTTCCTGTAAACACTTATCCTTTTAACTTTTTGCCTACTTTACTTCTGTAAAATTGTTTTAACTAGAATCCCCCTTCCTAAACCAAGGTATAAAAGTTAATTAAGTCCCTTCCTCAGGGCCAAGAGAATTTTGAGCCTTAACTGTCTCTCAGTGGCCGGCTAAGGAAGGACTCTTAATTCATCTCAAAGTGTGATGTTTTTCTAACTCGCTCAGGTACAACAGTATGAGATTTTTATTGTGCGTATAACCTGAATCCAGGTATATGCCACAATCTCACCTTTGGACAGAGACAAGACAGAATAGTCACATCATCTGGGTGATGAGCTGGGGAAACATTTTAACTTCCTTTTTAGTCAGGGCCAGGAAGAGGAGTCATATCACATGAGTAGAGTCTCCAATAATATGTCATCATGCCCACTGTTTACAGGGCTGATAAAACAGTGGATAGTTGGCTGGGCATGTGGCTTATGCCTCTAATCTCAGCATTTTGGGAGACTGAGGTGGTGTGGATCATCTGAGTTCAGGAGTTCAAGATGAACCTGACCAAAATAGTGAAAACCCATCTCTACTAAAAAAATATTAAAAATTAGCCAGGCGAGGTGGCATGTGCCTGTAATCCCCGCTAGTTAGGAGACTGAAGCAGGAGAATCACTTGAAACCAGAAGGCAGATGTTACAGTGAGCTGAGATCATGCCATTGCACTGCATCCTGGGTGACAACAGCAAAACTGCATCTCAAGAAAAACATATATATATATATATATATATATATGGTGGATAGTCACACACTCTGGGTACTGGGCTCAGCAATATATTATAATTACCTCTTGTGGCAGAGTCCAGGACAAAGGAGAGTCACATCACCTAGGTTTTCCATTCAGTGGTATGTCACAATTTTTTCAGTGGCCAAGATTTAGGCAGGAGAGGAGAGTCACATTACTTAGATGCTAGATCTAGCGATATGTCACAGTGTCCCATGTGGGTAGAGCCTTGGCAGGAGAGACACATCATCTAGTTGGTAGGCCCAGAGATATGTGGTAATATTTTCTGTTCCTGGGTTCAAGTAGAAGAGTCACATTGTTATGATTCTGACTGAGGGATATTTTAAAATGCATCCATTGGAAAAAACTGAAACAACATAGTCTCAAAACTGGAGTACTAGTCCTGGTAGTACTGTGTAGACACAATCTCCTTATCTTGTAGGATAGCATGTTTAATTCTTAGCTTGGTGTGTATATAAGAGTCACCATCTCACATGTGTACTTGTTCGGCTTATGACACACTACAACATCTGAAGACTTTATGTAACCTGAATGAGAATTGCAAACCATTCTAAGGCCTATGCACTCATATTGACCCAAAATCTTACATATTGCCTTAATTCAGTTATGATAGTCAACATCTCTCTTACAGGCTGGGTTCAGACAGAAGACCCCTTATTATGCTATGATCTAGTTCCAGAAAATAATCACCATCTGACCTGTAGCAAGAGCTACATATGAAAGTCACAATTCCATCTTTCTAATTTATTTATTTGCTAGACTAAGACCTTCAACAATGGACTTTGTTAATGTGAGATGGTGACAACTTTTGCTCCCACTGCATGTGTAATCAAGAGTCACAATGTTACCATTTTGCTGGTCCCTGTTATGTAAGTCTGCATACCAGCAAAGCAGTTTATAGAATTTGAGTTACTGTTGTAAACTTCTGTGAGCTTTGAAAAATATGTAACCCATAACCTTACATATTGCATTAAGTTAGTGTTGAGAGGCAAAATATCTATGATTGGTGGAATCTCAATTTAAGTTTGATTATCGTGCCTGTGAATGAAAGCAATATAAAATTTATAATTCCATTTGTAGAAAAACAAACTGGCAGGAGTGCAGCACAACTTAGCTGCTGTGAATATGTCACAATGCCTTCTCTAGGCAGGGTCTACTAATGAGGGTTACATTAACTGGGTCCTGTAGCCAGCAATAGGATGCAATACAAAACCCAGACAAATTATGAGAGCAAAAACACCTACAAAATCGCCCAAGATATGTAAAACTGCTTTCTGTTGCTCTGGCATGAGCAGGAGAGTTACATCACCAGGGTGGTGGTGGGGGTAGCAATATGCCATAATTCTCTCTTTATGCAGGACACGGGCAGCAGAGGAACATCATCTATATAATGGGCCCTGAAATACATCAAACTTCCTTTTCATGGCATGGTTTGGGAAAAATAGAAGAGTCATATTACCTAAGATTGGGCTTAGCAATATGTCACATCACCCCATTGTAAAGACTGAGGCAGAAGGAAAGAGTCACATCAAATAGGACATGGGTCAAGATAAAAGGCCCAATGTCCCAAATAGGGGAGTGGTCAGGCAGAAGAGGAGAGTCATATCAAATAGGTGCTTCCCTAGATATATGACACAATCTAGCATGTGAGGTGAAGCCAGACAGAAGAGTCAAATCAGCTTGATGCTAGATCCATAGATATATTACAAGACTCCCTTAAGACAGGAACCATGTAAAAGAGTTACAACAAATAGTTGCAGGTTCTACCTTTATGTCACAATGCTCCTTGTGGGCAGGGCTCCAGCAGGGAGTCACATCACCTAGGTGATAAGCCCAGAGACATGTCCCTGGCAATGTCATATGACCTAGGTGATAGGTCCAGGGGCATGTCCCTGGTGAAAGAGCTCCATGTCCTCTTTCCCTAGCCTAGCAATATGTCACTATCAAGGTAAGAAGGACACACGCAGGACAGTAACATCATCTAGGTGATAGGCCCAGAGATTTGTCACAGTGCCATCTTTAGGACACGGCCCTAGCAAAAGAGTATCATCATCTGTGTGCCTGGCCCAGCCTTATGTCACTATCCTCCACTGTGTACAAGGCCTATTCTAATGAGGAGAGATACATCACCTAAGTGGTTGAAACAGTGACATGTCACAATGACTTTTGCATGCACTTCTCACTCAAAAATGTAACATATCCTGGGTACTGGATCTAGTGATATGTCACTATTCTTACTGAGAGAAGGGCCCAGGCAGGATAGTCACATCACTGAGAGATTGGCCCAAGTAAATATCACAATAATATATGTGAGCTGGAACCAGTCTGGGGAGTCAAATCACACAGGTGCTGGGCTAATATTTATATCACAATCACACTGGCAGAAAATTCCTGAGTTGAGATTTACAATACCACACATATTCTGTTTTCTCGGGTGACATATATATATATATATGGTTGGCTTTATATATGGGAGAGGGTGACAGTCCTTAAATTAAGCTGGCTGTGCATGTGAAACTCATAATTTCACCTTTCTGTTTGGTTCCATTATGACACTCTGTGTATAAATCAAGGGCTTTATAAAATATCTGAGGCTATGATAATCTCCTGTGAACTTTTTTTTTAACCAGAAAGATATTTAATCACTGGTGTTTCTAAAGCAAGTTAGGAAAGTCAAAATTACTCCTATATGTGGGATCCCATATATGAGAGACATTATTATTCATGGGAGCTGTGCCTAGGTTCACATCATAATTTACTCTGTGATAATGAAAGAGTCACAACAGCCAAGATTCTCAACACCTAAATGCTGAGCCAGAAATGCCTATTGTGGGCAGTGTCCAGGCAGAAGAGGAGAGCAATATTACCTCAACTGTAAGATCAGAGATGTGTCACAATGTCTCCTGTTGAAAGGACTAGGCAAGAGAGTCATGATTTGAATGCAGTGCTTAGAAATGTTACAATCCCCACCAGTAGCAGGGTTCAGGTAGGAGAGAAAAGTCTGGTAACTTAGATAATGGATCCAGAGACATGTTATATCCTTCCTGAGGATATTGTAAAGACAGGATTGTCTAATAACCAAGGTCCTCGGCATAGGTAAATGTCCAAATATTTTGTGTGGGCTACACCTAGGAAAAATTATTAAATCACTCAGGAAGCTGTGAAAAGGTATATGTTACAAACACACAAGTGGAAAGTTCCAAGAATGGGAATCACTATCATGCATATATCCTGACTCCAGGTTTAAGAGTCATGATTAGTCCTCTTATCTTGTTTCAGGTATATGGCACAATATAAACTGTGGGCATAGCGTAAGCAGGAAAGTCACATCACCTGGACGGGTGCTGGTCCAGTGAGAAGTCAGAACCCTTCGTGTGGGCAAGATCCTGAAAGAAGAGTCACATCACCTGGATTCTATTTTTAGTGATATATCAAAATTACCCCTGTGGGCAGGGCATACAAAGGTGAGGAGACTCACTTAACTTAAGCAATTGGCCTAGATATATATGACAATGGCCACTATGTGCAAAAGCAAGGTATAATAGTGACCTCCCCTTGGGGATGGATTTAGCAATATATCACAATCTCCCCTGTGTTCAGGGCAAGGCAAAAGAGGAGCAACATCACCTAGGTGCTGAGCCAAGTGATATGCTCTAAGGCTTCCTATTGTCAGAACCCCAAACTCAGAGTCACATCACCCTGGTGAAGAACTGGAATATGTGTCACAATGCACCATAAGTGGAGGGCCAAGGCAGCAGAAGGGAGCTACATCACTTATATATAAGTCACAATGTTTTTTATAGATAGGGATTAGGCAAACAATTCACATTACCTGGGTGCTGGTCCCAGTGATATGTAAAAGTGCCCTTTGTAGACAGGCCGAGGCAAGTTCTCTCAGGTGTGTAGTCCACATGTCTCACAATTTTATCTGTGGTCACTGCCTAAAAAATACAGTAAAGTTATTCAGGAGATGTGCTAACTTTTATGTTCTAATCGCACACTAAGAAATATTCAGAAATAAGTTTCAAAGTCCCAAACATGTCCTGGCTTTGTGTATTTCACTTAACACATCTTGTGATTTGGGTCAAATCAGAGGAGTCACAATCACAACAATGGGAAAGATCTATGTATAAGATGACCAATCACACTTGAAGACTGTGTTCCAGTAGGGGAGTCATAGCCTCATAGGTGTACTGAATCAAGCACCACCAAATCAACCATGGGTCAGATTCCTGTATATGAGGAACGATTTCATCCTTCAACCGCTCTTTTGTCTGAGATTTATTACCTTTTTTTGTAGGCCATGTTCTTGAGAGAGTATAACAATCAGGTCAGCTGGGTTTGCATCCAGGAGTCACAATCTCACCTAGTTTCTGTTTCCTGTTAGGACTTTTTTTGTATCACTCAGGCTTTTATAATACATGTGTGAGTCTTATAATTGTCTCTGAAGTATATACAATTAGGAAACACCTTACTTTTCTTTTGGCCATAAGACTGGCTATGAGAGTCAAAATATCTGTCCTTTCTGGGTCCAGGTATAATAGTTGTATTTATGTATGTGAGCTGAATCCAGGTATATGACACAATTTCACCAGAAACAAGGCAGGAGAGTCTCATCACCTGGATTCTGAGCTCAAGACACATCGTAATTTCCTTTGCAGCCATGGCCAAGTCAGAAGTGTCACATTAACCAGGTAGAGACTCAAGTAATATGGAACCATGTTCGTGTGTAGACAGGATTGGAGAAAAAGAAAAGGGTCACAACACCTAGGTACTGGGCTCAGCAATATGTATTAATTCCCTTTGTTTTGGCAGACCCTAGAATAAAGAGGAGAGTTGCATTATCTGGGTTTTGCACTCAGTGGGATTTCACAAAGTTTTTGTGGGCAGTACCCAGGTAGCAGTGGAGAGTAACATTTTCTAGATCCTATGTCCAGTGATGTCACAAAGTTCCTGGGGGGCAAAGCACAGACAAAGTAGACAAATAGACAAATCACTGAACTGATAGGCTAAGAGACATGTGATAATAAACCTTGTTGACAGAGCCCAAGCAGAAGAGTTACATTATTATGATTCTTACCCAATGCAAAACACAATGCACACATGGGAAACAATGTAAGTAAAAGTTTTAACACCTGGGTTTAGACCCATTTATATGGCATAATCTCATGTATATATGAGAGTGACAAAGTCATTCTGTGCTGTGCTATCATGACACCCACCACAACATCCAATGGCTTTATATGGCATGCATAAGAGATGAAACCTACTCTGAGGCCCACATGCTACTATGGACTCACTATCTTATATATTGCCTTAAACCAATGTATGATAGTCAATATCTCTCATTTAGGCTGATTTCTGGAAAGAGACTCGTTTTTATGCCTGTAAGCCTGGTCTAAAAATGAATCCTGATTGCACCTGTGACCAGAACCCCATATGAGAGTCACAATTCAATCTTTTTACTGTTTTCACTTGTTAGACTCAGTATCTCAACAATGGGCTTTGTAAATGTGGAATGGTGAACAACTTTCACTTTCACCTGGGTGTGTAAATGAGAATCAGAATCTTAACTTTTTGTTGGGCTTTGTTATTAAGCTCTCTGTACCACCCAAGGAGTGTATTCAGTATGAATTAGTGTTGTAAATTTCTGTGAGTTTTGTACAAATATGAAACCCAGGATTTTACCTATTGCCCTAAACCTAGCATTGAGAGGCAAATTTGGCTGAATCCCAAAACAAGTTTGACCATCCTGCCTGTGAACTGAAGCAGGGTATATGTCATAATCCAATATGTGGACAAAAAAATAGGAAAAAGTGTAACATCACTTAGGTGATGTAGCAAGCAACATGTCTCAATGACTTCTCTAAGCAGGACCTAGAAATAAGTTTCATGTTAACTGGGTGCTGGACCAAGAAATATAAAATAATTCCACATGTGAAAAAATTTAGCGAAGTGATGAGAACCAAAACACCTACAGAATGGGCTAAAGATATGTGAAAATACCCTCTGTGGTTCTGGCATATGCAGGAGAGTTGCATCATCAGGGTGCTGGGCCCACCAGTATGCAATAATTCCCTTTATTCAGGACTCTGGCAGAAGAGTAACATCATCTGAGTGCAAGAGGTCAAAATTTTCCTTTGTGGGCATGTTTCAGAATAAATAATAGAGTCACATGACCTAAATGCTGGTCTCAGCAACACCTCACAATCCCAACATTTTAAAGGCCCAGGTACTGGAAGACAGTCATATCACTTAGGTCATGGGCTCAGAGATATGTCACAATTTCCCCAGTAGGCAAAAGAGGGGAGTTGTATCACCTAGGTGCTTCTTTAGCTATATGTCATGATTTAAAACATGGGCAGAAACTAGACAAAATAGACACATCACCCACCTGCTGGGTCCTGAGTTAAGTCCCAAGGCTCCCTTAGGACAGGACCAAGGTGAAAGTGTTGCATCTCATTTGTGCAGGTTTAACTTTCATATTACAATGCTCTGTGTGGGTGAGGCTCAAGCATTGAGTCCCAAAACCTCGGCAGTGGGCCCACAGATATGTCACCATGACCTTTGGAAACAGCCCTTTCAAAAGAGCACCACCTCACATGTGTTCCTGGCCTAGAAATATGTCCCCTGTTTTCAGGGTCCCCTGTAATCAGGGCCTATGGCAGAGTGGAGAGTTACTTCACCTAAGTGGGGCACACAGTGGTAATGTCACAATGCTGTCTGTAGGCATGGTCCAGGCAAGAATGTAACATCCCCTGTGTGTTAGATCCAGTGATATGTCACAATGCTTACTGAGAGAAGGGCTCAGGCAGAAAAGTCATATCATCTAGTTGTTGGCCCACGTAGAGATCACAATCCCATATATGGGCTGGAACCACTCTGGAGAGTCAAATCACGCAGATGCTCAGTAAATATTTGTATAACAGTCATAGTATCAGAATACTCCAAAGAAATATATCTACAATACCACACATGTTCTGTTTTCATGAGTGAGAGTTGGCTTCATATATGTGAAATGTGAAAGTCCTTACTGTCAGCTGAGTGTGCATATGAGACTCACAATTTTACCTTTCCACTGGGTTCTCTTATGCCACTCTGTACAAACCAAGGGCTTTATAAAATATCTGAGGCTGTTATAATCTTCTGAGACCTTTTTACCAGAAACAGATCAAAGACATCACTCATGTTTCTAAAGCAAGTTACATGGGTCAAAATTACTCCCATTTGTGGGGTCCACATGTGAGACTCATTATCATGCCTGGGATCTGTGTCTAGAGATATGTCAAAATGTACTCTGTGGTAAAGAAAAAGGCATGACAGCTACATAACTTAAATGCTGAGGCAGAAATGTTCCAAAATTTTCCTTGTAGGCAAGTTCCTGACATAAAAGTCATGTAACTTTGGGACTGTGCCCAACTGTATGGCATAATGACCCTTGTGGGCAGTGTCCAGGCTGAAGAAGAGAATCATATAATGTAAATAATAGGCCCCAAGATGTCACAATGTGTCCTGTTGAAAGGGCTAGGCATGTGTCATTTCTAATTATAGTCATTTTAACTGGAGTGGCTTGGTATCTTACAGTGGCTTTGATTTGCAGTTTTCTATTAATAAATAATGTTGAGCATCTTTCCATGTACTTGGCCATTTTTGTCTCCTTTGGACAAAAAATGTCACTTTAGGTCTCTTGTCTATTATTAAATTTTGTGTTTTTTTGCTGTCAAGTTATATATTCCGTTATATACTGTGTATCTTTTTCCCTTCTCATATGTATATTTTGCAAATATATTCTTCTACACTGAAAGTTGTCCCTTTACTCTGCTAATTTATTTTTGCTATGTAAATATTTTTTAGATTCTGTTGATTTCACTCGCCTGCTTTTGCTTTTGTTGCTTGTGCTTTTGAGGTCTTATTTAAAATATTTTTCCCTCTCCTATTGGTAAAGAATTTCTCCATGTTTTATTCAAGTAGTTTTGTAGGTATCAGTTTTATATTTAGCTGTTTTATTTATTTTTATGTAAGTTGTTTTAATATGGTAACAGGTAGGCACCTAGTTGTTTTCATTTAATCAATTTTCCTAGCACCATTAATTGAAACTATTGTCTTTTCTTACATGTGTATTCTAAACTACTTTAAAAATTACTTGGAAATAGGTTTGTGAATTTATTACTGGGATCACTGTATACTTTGGTCTATGTGTCTGTTTTCTATGCTAGTATCATGCTGTTTTGCTTGTTATAGCTTTGCCATATATTTTGAAGTCAGTTAGTTTGGTGCTTTCAGCTTTATTTTTTTCACAAAATTACTTTGGCTATTTGGGGAGTTTTTTGTTGTTGTTGTTCCCCATAAATTTTAGGCCTGCTTTCTCCATTTCCGTGAAAAGAAAAAAAGGCATTGGTGTTTTTATATACTTGGCACTGAATCTGTAGATTACATTGAGTATCACAGCCATTTAAATAATTTTTTTACAACTCATGAGCAAAAATATCTCTAAAATTTTGCATTTTTACTATCTTCATCAAAGTTTTATAATTTATAGTGTAGAGAGGGTTTATATTTTTAATTAAGTTTATGTCTAGGCATCTTTATTTTTTATTCTAGGTGAGGTAAAATATTTGGGAAATTTTAACGTGTCTTTGTGATTAAAACAAGGGAACAAATTAGATATAGATAGCATGCACCTCAAAACAGTTAAAACAACATATGAAAAATCAATAGCTATATCACACTGAACAGGAAAAGAAGAAAGATTTTTATTTAAGATCTGGAACAAGGCAATGACATCTACTTTTACCGCTTTTACTCAACAGAATCCTGGAACTCCTAGCCAGATCATTTATGCAAGGGAAAGAAACAAAATACATCCAAATAAAAAAGGGAAAATTTAATTTTCTCTTCAGATTACATAATTGTTTATATAGCAAAATTTGAATACTACAATAAAAAGCTTGAAAATAAAGAAATTTAGTAAAGTGGCAGACTACCAAATTAACCTACAATAATTAGTAGGAGGCTTTCTACATGCCAAGAATAAGCCATTTGGAAAATAAATTCAATAAAAATTATTCCCAACAGCTATAAAGTAATAAATCTTACTTCATTTTACATTCACACTTGTGATAATGAACCTTAGCACATTTTCCATCATTTGGATATTCAGTGTTCTCCAACCCATTTGTTAGTGACTGTTCCTTTCTCATTTTGAGTGACATAGACAGAAAATAGCCAAGGGACCTTTTAACATTTTGAGTGATAGAGGAGACTGTCAAGGGTACTGGGCGAAACTCCACCTTCAAGCCCAAAACAGCTGGAAGCTGAGGAACTAAACTGCCGATTTCAGATGAAGCCGGACGTTTCCTGACTGTTTCTCTCTAAATAACACCCACCTGTGCACTGAGAAAAGAAGGTGGAGCCATGGAAATTCACATTTTTTGGCAGGGGTAGAGCCTGGATTTTACAGTTGCTATGTGGAGACCTGGTGCTCATCAATCTGTGAGGTGGGGGCCCACTAACAAGATTCCCTCTCACTTTGTTGACAGTTTTTGCTTGTTTGTTCTGTTTTGTTTTTCTGTTTCCATTTTGCCCAGTAAACTTTACTTCTCACATTTCAGTGTGTACATTAGCCTATTCCTTTCTGATCATGCGACAAGATCATAGTTTTAGCTAAGTAAGGAAAAAGTTCTACAACATACCCGTGTCTACATGTGAGACTTCAGGAAAGGTAAGATGTAAACCAATTTTTTATTTTTCTCTTTTGCTTGCAAGACTTTTCATCCTTGGACTTCTCCGGAGGGTAGGGGAAATGTGCACCATCCACTATACCAGCCCAAAGTACACGCGCGATGACAGATGAATGTCGTCTTCTAACCCCCATTTCTTCTGGGATGTAAAACGCCAGGAATTTAGTGTTTTCCCCTTCAAAGTCCAAGAGATCCCAGCCTCATCCAACGGCAATTAAGTTTTCACTCCGTTGACAGAAACTATGACATAGGAATGAAAATTTTCTTCCCTGCCCTAGGCTGGAGACTTTTTGTTTTTCTTTATTCACACTGTCAGCAGTTTACTTTTAAGAAAAAGGCCACTTTTTCTTCTTAGAAAAGGTTTCGGTGGGCTAGGATCCCAAACATCACTGCTTATATTTTTTATAGAATTTTAATTGTGAAAGGGCATTTGTGAGTTTAGACATGAGCTGTGGCCAATCTGGTGTGCTTTGCATGTCATTCTCTATTTTTGTTATGAAATTTTGCTGCAGGCCTTCATCTTGTTTTATGTTTTTAGGACTATTACCTGTAACCACACCATGTGGCGATGTTTCATTTTGGCCTCTGCCATTTTACAATGGTGGCTCTGGTTGAATCCTGGCTTAGGAAGTGAGTCCCTTCTGGTTTCATATCAGCATGCTACTTTTGCCATTTGCAGATTCTCTTTTCCTTCACAAATTCCCTTATATGTTTTTTCTGACCACCTGGTAAGTTACCTTTAGTAAAGTTGTAAAGCCAGAAATACTGGGTGCTTGGGGCTACTAGAGTCAAGTAGTAAAAAATTTAAAAGGATTTTGTTAAAGTGAGCTCAATTTAATTAAAAGTAGATATCTAAATTATAGGCCTACATAAGAGAGCCATTTGTTTTTCTCTCCTGGGATCTTGTTTTGCTGCTAAAGGGTTTTTTTCTCCATCCACTGAATTCTTTCTCTTTATTTTGTCATGCCATTCTAATGCATTCATGTGAGAGCAGTAATTTAATCAGGAAATTGTCAAACAAAAAATTTTATGGCTACTGGGTTTTCATCTGCCTGTCTGTGTAGTTACATGTGTGTTGGGTGTGTGTGATGACTATAAAAAAAGAGCTCTAATAAATTTAATTGAGAAATAAATACAGCCTTAATGGTGATGAGTAAAACACAGTGTCATCGATATATGAGTACGTGGACTAAATTATGCAGGTCAGATACTAGGTTTGCTAAATGTTTCAAAATTATAAACTGCTTTTTGTTTTTTGAGAACAGTTTAACTTTGCTTCACAATTGGTAAAACGTGAGGATGAATGGAATTAACCACACCTTTAATTACATTGAAAAAATTCAAACCCTTGGCTACACCCAGCACTTAGTTAAAACAATATACCTGTTTTTACCCTAAAGTTAAAATTGCTAGAAATTACCATTATAACATGTAATTGAAACCACTGAAATTAGATTTACATATGAGGTGTGTAAGAACAGTAAAATGTGTTTTTAACAAAAGACTATAAGGCATGGAAATATAAATTCTTGCCTAGGGTCAACCAATTGTTTTGAATTACATACAATAAAGATAAAGGCTCAAACAAGTTGTAGAACTATTGTAAAAATAAATCTTGCCAAAGGAATTCTCTGTGTGAACACTAATTAAATTCCAAAAGGATGTAGGCTTTTTTTTTTTTTTTTTTGGTAAATTGAGCATTAAAATAAAAGCACAACAAGGTACTTTTTGTTTGTTTGTTTTTGTTTTTGGTTTTGGTTTTGAGAGGGAGTCTTGCTCTGTCACCCAGGCTGGAGTGCAGTGACACAATGTCGGCTCACTGCAAGCTCCACCTCCTGAGTTCAGGTCATTCTCCTGCCTCAGCCTCCCCAGTAGCTGGGACTACAGGTGTCTGCAATCACGCCTGGCTAATTTTGTTTTTATTTTTAGTACAGATGGGGTTTCACCATGTTAGCCAGAATGGTCTTGATCTCCTGACCTCGTGATACTCCTGCCTCAGCCTCCCAAAGTGCTGGGATTACAGGCTTGAGCCACCATGCCCAGCCAAGGTACTCTTAAAGCACATATCTGTTCTTTAGCAAAATTTGTAAATAATTAATAAAAGGTTTTTGCTTTTTACATTTCTAAGTCATCATTTTGGTTAAATAAGTAATTTATGATACTCCAGAATTTTATTTTATAACATCTATTGTTTTAAACCCGTAACATGTAACATCCTTCTCAAAATGAAACTTTAGTTACAAAATTGTTTTTCCTAACCTGTGGATTTTGGATACTAAAGAGAGCCCCTGGAGTATCCACTGGAGAGGTTAATAGGATTATATGACATGTTTAGTTACATAGAATTGCCAAAAGGGTGTTCAATATTCTGTAGATGATATTTTGGTGAATAATACTTACACACGTTCCAAAATCATATGGGAGTTCTAAAATACTAATATCTGAAATATATGCTATCAACCACAGTTAACATTGTTATGTTAAGATAGTGTAAACCACAGAATAAACTGAAATTTTATGTCAATCTTATTTCTGACTGTAACTACCGTGGACATTTTGTTATACACAGAAAATTGTTGTCTTGTTTTGACTTTTTTTTTATAAAGTGGTTTTTGGTCAGCTATACATCTTTGACAGGTGCTCTCAATTGCAGGTTTTTAATCACTTTGGAGCTTCTGACATTGGAATACAAGAAAAACGTACAGTGGTCATGAAGAGCTAAAATGTTCATGAATATCAAACAAAACAAGAGTTAATTGAATGGACTGGACTAATAGAAAACTGAAGTAATTTTTCTGACTTTTGCTTGTAACATTACTCCTTATATTGTTTACCAGAGTCAAGGCAACTTATTTTGAGCTATTTACAGCCTTTAACATTTGAGTAAGGTGTACTCCTGTGAACAAAGTATGGAACATGTTTGCCTCTCTCTGCCTGGCTTCTCTAGAATTTGAAAAATAGTTCTGAGTCTTCTAAACTTATGGCAATATAGCTGCTTGCATCAGACTAATAATAATCCATTTTCTGTTGCAACAGGGCACAACTGGAGAAACTGGTTGTTTTACCAAGGACTTGACTGAAATGCTTTGTTTCCCTTTAAGGAGTCAAGCACAACTTGCAGAGCCAACAAAAGCCCCTTGGAAAACATGGACTCATACCTCATCTACACAGTCCTCATACAGCTTTATCTGCGGTAGGTAAGTAAATCATGACACTTTCTGAGGCCCAGGGCTCCAAGTTTATCTTGGGACCATAGGAAGAAAGAATCACCCAATTCATAAGTATTTAATGGTACAAACCCATGGCTGGGCTTCACATTAGAAAGTCTTATGTGAAATTTCTTCTTGAACAGAGTTCCATCAAAGCCAATGTAAAAGATCTATGAAGAAATAATTCCATGTAATCCACTGAGACACATTTTTGTCCCAACCCCAATTTCAAGCTTTAGGTTGAAGCTCTAGGAAAGACTACTGAATCTGAGAAATTCAGAGGCTGATGATAAGGGAGGTTAAAAAGCTCTGCAGGTGGACGTGACTAATTCTAGCTGATAATCCCAAGCCTCCCATTTCATGGATAAAGATTATGCCAGCATCCTTGTCATAAATGAGGTCAAGTGAACTCCAGAACTACTGACAGCAGGGGAGATAGGGCATATGTAGGTAAGAGCAGATAATTTCCCTCCGCGGGTTTCCCTGTTAATGTGGATGAAAACTGCCTGGACACCCAGGAATGGCAGCCTGTAACAATTATGGGACTCAGGGATACAAGGTTTGAAAGCAGAAAGAGAACATTCTTTCTCCTGTCTCTCAACATAACCAGTGTATATGCTAGGAAGAGAAAGAAACCAGAGACACCTGCTCCTCTCTCTCTTTCTAGATAAGTAGCCATTCATCTTTAGTTTATAATTTTTTTGAAAGCATCCTGAACACTTGGAACTCCTTTGCAAAAATGGTTACATTTTTCATATCTTCTTATCTGTATTCTCTTAAGAGGTAGGTAATCAAGTCTCAATATTATGGGACACACTTCTTGGATGCATACTGAAAAACAGTAAGGGTAAATTTTTCTTTGCTCCAGTTGGGCTTTGTTCTTCCTCTCCTTATGCAAATTGGTAAAAGACCTAGGAATCTGTTAACTGTCCTTTCCCCCTTCCCCTTGTTTCATTTTATTGCATTTTTGTTGTTGTTGTTGTTGTTGTTGTTGTTATTGTTTTAAATAAACCAGTTTGATTCTTCTCACTTTCAGGCTATAGAAATCCAAACAGTAACACAACCATAGCCTTCAACAATGACCCTTATAACTGGGGACAGATAGGCCTCTTAGAGAGTTCTGACAGCCATTTTTTTCAAACCAAAGCACCCAGTCAGCAGGAAGCACTTAAAAGTGTTTTTTGTCTTTATCCTTATCGTTATTCTAATGACAGTTAGATGTACTTCTTTAGTGGGTGAAATAACAGAGTTAGGGAACAGCCAAGGGTCTTGAGTGAAACCCCACCTTCAAGCCTAAAAACAACCAGAAGGCTGAAAAATCAGGCTGCTGGTCTCAGATAAAGCCTGCCTTTTTCCGACTGATTCTCTCTGAATAATGTCCATCTGCATACTGGGGGAAGAAAGTGGAGCCACGGAAATCTCACCCTTTGTGCAGAGAGGAGGAGTCAGGCCTCTTCCCTTCCTGTGTGATGGTCTGGTGTTCAGCAATATGGGAGGTGGAGGCCTGTAAACAGGACTCCCACTCACTTTGTTGAGAGTTTTTTTTTTTTTTTCTTGAGTGTTTTTTGTTTCTTTTATTTTACTCAATCAATTCTACTCCTCATCCTTCAGAGTGTCCCTGACCTAATCTGTCCTAGTCTTGTGACAAGAACCCAATTGTACTGAAGCAAGGAGAAAGTTCTGCAACAGGAGGGTTAGCAACCCTTATTTAAGATAAGTTGAGTACATCTGGCTTATCTGTCTCAAAATTTATTTTTCTGTCATTATGCCAGCACAACACTTTTGATTAGTGTAACTTTGCAATATGTCTTGAAATAAAAAGGAACTATGCCTCTGAGTTTATTCCTTTTTTCCAGGCTGTTTGCCTACTTGTGGTTTTTTGAGTGTTTATAGAAATTATAGGGCAATATTTGGTGACTCACTCCTGTGATCCCAGAACTGTGGGAAGCCAAGGCAAGTGGATTGCTTTAGCCCAGGAGTTTGAAACCAGCCTGGGCAATATGGTGAAACCCTGTCTCTACAAAAAAATATAAAAACTTGCTGAGCATGATGGCATGCATCTGCAGTCCCAGCTACTTGTGAGGCTGAGGTGGGAGGATCCATTGAACTTGAGAGTTCAAGGCTAGAATGAGCCATCATTATGAGACGGCACTCCAGCCTGGGTGACATAACAAAATACTGATTCAAATGTTTCAAAGTATTTTAGTACTTCTCCAAAAAGAGACACTGGTTTTGTGAAAGAGAGCTCACAGATCTGTAGATAATTTTGTATACCATTAACAATTAAAGAAACTTGCATGTTTTAACTCTTGAAAAATACTGTGCTCAAGAATTTGTCTAGTTTTCATATATATGTTGATGTGCTGGTTTTCTTTCTGTTTTTAACTTCCAGTTATATTCTATTGTGGTCAGAAATAATACCTTTTGTTATTACCCTCTGTTTAAATGTGCTGAAATGTTCATCTGGCTTAGAAGTTTGCCTATCTGAGAAAATGTGTCATATGTAATTATAAATATGTTTTATGCTGTTGTGTGAAATATTTATCCTTGTATTTCACTGTATATTTGTCTTTATCTTTATTTTGTTTCTCTTTATTATTTATTTACTTTGTTTTTATTAATAATTTAATTTCCTTTCTATTTTGGTTTTATTTTTCTTATTACATTCTCTTCATTTCAAATTTTCCCCAATTTGTATCTTATTTGTAACATTTTATTAAATTTCTTTTTGTTGTTTAAGTTTATTTCCATTCATGTCCCTTCATATTATTTCATTTTCTTTCTCTATTTTTTATATGGTATTTTTATTTTTCTCCTCATTCTTAAATTTTTCTTATTTTATTATATTGCTAATAATTTTATTTCTGTTTATTCCTCTTATTTATTATCTTCATATTTGTATTTATTTTCCCTGATCTTAATTACATTTTTATTTATTTTCTCTATTTTATTTTAGTTCATTTTCCATTACTATGTTTTAATTAATTTAAATTTATTTTTAATTTTTATTTTATATTTCTGTGTTTCATTTTTTTAACCTTATTTTTTGTTTTGTAAAACAGAAGAAATGAGCTATTTTAAACTGACTGAACCATAGTGGTCAAGACTCATGTTTGCTGTGGCTCTCTGGTAGTCCCTCTACCCCAGAAACCTCCAAACTAGGGTATAGTCAGTGCTTTCTGGCAGGATTGCTAAGATCCCTGGGCAGATCTTTTATTGTTACAGGCCATCTAGCATTCACTGTCACGGGCCATTTCTACCACTTTCAGAAGCCCCATGCAAGCCTCAGTAAAGCTAAGCTGAGGCCATGACTACTTCTTTATTTGTGTCCCAATGGATCCTTCTCACATAATTCAGGGCACTGACACTTCTTTCTTTTTTCCTGAACAGGCTCCACACCCACTCAAATCCACTCATGCATGTCTTGACCATATGTGTGTCTTTTTGTTGTTGAAAAAGGAAAAAAAGGTTTTGTTTGTTTGTTTTGAGACAGAATCTTGCTATATTGCCCAGGCTGCAATACAGTGGTGCAATCTCTGCATGCCCGGCTATTTTTTTTTTCTTTTTTGTATTTTTAGCAGAGATGATGTTTCACCATATTCACCAGGCTGGTTTCAATCTACAAACCGCAAGTGATTCACCTCCCTCAGCATGCCAAAGTGCTAGAATTACAGGTGTGAGCCACCAAGTTCAGGTGAAAATTTTTATTTTATTTTATTTTATTTATTTATTTATTTTTGAGATGGAGTCTCGCTCTGTCGCCCAGGCTGGAGTGCAGTGGCGCGATCTCGGCTCACTGCAAGCTCCGCCTCCCGGGTTCACGCCATTCTCCTGCCTCAGCCTCCCGAGTAGCTGGGACTACAAGCGCCCGCTACCACGCCGGGCTAACTTTTTGTATTTTTAGTAGAGACGGGGTTTCACCGTGTTAGCCAGGATGGTCTCGATCTCCTGACCTCGTGATCCACCCGCCTCGGCCTCCCAAAGTGCTGGGATTACAGGCGTGAGCCACCGCGCCCGGCCAAATTTTTATTTTATTTTATTTTAACTTGATATTTAACTGATTTATGAAAATATCAGCTTTATGGGTAGATATACATGCAAATAAGTGCAAAAATGCTAATAATCTGGGAAGTTGGACATTTCTTCACTTTCTTTAATGATTTTATGGAGTTGCTGTTTTACATTTTCCTGTCTTTATATGTTCAATTAGAAAATCCTCGGTGAATATTTTTCAGTGTGATAGACAAAATGTTGTGCAATCAGTCATTGATAGATGCACAGTGAAGTACTTTCTGGTTTTCATTTGGAGCTGTTACACCTAGGAATAAAAACTCATGGTTGTAAGCTCACCTAATGTGGTGTTATAATATGCTGTTCTCTTCTGCACATTTGTCTCCTATCACAGTTGTTTGAACTTGCCACTGAAAAAAGTGGGAAACTGTTTCCCCTCAGACCTACTCATCTCCCTTTCATAGGTTTTCAGGCAGTGCATTGTCCATATTGCTTAGAAGCTCATGATCACAGAGGTCATATTTGAAAAAAGAAAGCTTTGTTCCACCAAGACTAAGTGAAGGTGTTTACCACCTAGTGCCTAAGATTTCTCCAGAGCCAGGATTGAGCTTAAAAACCATTACTGAAGCCAGAAAGTGATGACAGAATTTGAGGGCTGCCCACAGGAGAAAGCAAAATGCTCCCGTTTGCTTTCCAAGTGGTCACTGCTTATTTAGTCATTTAGATTGCTTCTGACCATGATGTGTTTCTTTTTCATCTTTCTTGGTATTTCACTGAAGGTGCATCTAAGGAAATGAGTCTGAGATGATAGTGGTAAAGAAAACAAATGCATCCTTCTATAGATAATGCCTTGGTGAGCTTTGAAACACATTGAGCACAGCGTGAAATCCTTCCTCTCTCTGGGGTAAGTTGTGTCAAATTCGACTCCCATGTAAATGGCACCAGGATCAAGATGTCAAAGAAGAGACCCAGATTTAGTAAATAGGATATGGAATTTCAATGGGGACTTACATAGAAGGGGAAAAGTCCAGTGTCAGTGGGCTTAGCAGGATAACCATGCACACTTGCAAAAAGCATGCAGTGTGTGTAGCATTTTTATTAAGCACATTTTTCTGAACAATATTTTGCCTGTCATCCTTCATTTAACAAAAAATAAGGACCTCATTCTCCTGAGTGGCTTATGTTCCATGCCACAGCATGGGACAGACCAAGGGATCATATATTCCTCACAGATACAGAGTAATCTCCAGTCTCCAGGTTGGCCACTACTAGTTTTTTTTGTTTGTTTTTTGTTTTTGTTTTTGTTTTGGTTTTTTTACAAAGTTTAACTCTTGTTGCTCAGGCTGGAGCTGGAGTGTGTTGGCGCAATCTCAGCTCACCTCCACCTCCACCTCCCAGGTCCAAGTGACTCTCCTGCCTCAGCCTTCTGAGTAGCTGGGATTATAAGCATTTGCCACCACACCCACCTAATTTTGTATTTTTAGTAGAGACAAGGATTCTCCATGTTGATCAGGCTGGTCTCGAATTCCTTACCTCAGATGATCTACACAATTCTACCTCCCAAAGAGTGGGAGCACAGGCCTGACCCACTGCACCTGGCCAGGCCACTCCTAGATTTTTTAGCTTGAAACTCTGAACACTCAGAAGCATTTTTATATAGGATCAGTCTTCAGCTATACCCAAGTCAAGTTACCACTGTCAGTTGCATCCATCATATAGGCTGCTTCAGGCATTGGAACTGCTTCTTCTGGAGACTCTAGATTCATTTTTTTTTTTGTTTTTTTTTTTTTGGCTTTTTCTTGAATTGTTGGATTGAGAGGAGTTTATCTGAAAAGCCTGATGTGTGTGCATATTGCTGGTACAGTTTTCCAGGTTAATGAGATGGCTTCTTAGTTGGTAGGGTTTGTTTCTGTTGTAAGTGTGTTCAGGCTGCTGAGGAACCCGTTCTCAAGATTTTTATTGGACATCCTGGGGCCCCAGTTCAACTACTTTCCAAGGTGAGACATGCTGAACCAGAACCTGAAATTGTGGTTCAGGGTGGCCAGGTTGAAGCTGCTCTTTAAAAGGGTGAACTGTCAGGTTTGTATCTTATTTTCCTTGTAATTTTAACATGTCTTTTGGGATGGAGACCAGAAAATAATGTGAATATGTGACATCCCACCTCCTAGACCTGGTACTATTTACAGATGTCTCATAAGAGTTAATGCAGTTGAGAGATCCGTCTTCCTACCACAGTCTGAGTAGGCTAGAGGTATGACCCTTGATGCTTGGCTCATGCAGTCTTCAGCGGAATTTCAAAAACCATAGAATTTTGGGGGTGGATAAAGATCTGTTACAAACGACAAGTTGCAGGTGAAATAATTGGAGGCAGGAAGCAAATGGGACCTGCTTGGAACAGTACACATACTACCTGAGTGCAGCTGAACAGTCAAGCCAGTTCTCTGATTTGGACCTACACTCATAATGAAGATAAATTTTCTTCCTCAAGGGAAGCCCAGGGAAGTTGAGGATTATGGGTGCCAGTGAAGAAAAATGGTGATGCCTCAGCCCAATTCTTTTGCCCCTCCTGGCTTGTGGCTTTGGGGGCTTAGTTTTCTCATCAGAGCAGTGGGCAATGAAAGCCACTCGGTGACTGGCTGCTCACCCCACTTTTACCAGGCCACTGCATAGTACCCACCCTGCAGTTCCAGGTAGAGCTTGTGATTCAAAAGGCTGAGGGATCTCTTGGGTGAGTTCAGGGCTTTGAGGTGGTTCTCCCACTCAGGGACCACCTCTATGCCCACCTGACAGCCCAGCATGTCAGCTGTATGCCACACTTATTGCTTGCTCTTGCCAAGCCCGTGTCTCCTTGGATTGGCTAGGGGCACTTCCTCACTAAACTTCAGGTGACCTGTCCATCCTTCCTCCAACATACAGCTTCAGGCAGGTGTCACCCAAATTTCCTCCTAGAATGTGATCTCTGGGGGTCCACAGCAGCACATTCTGCTGTAAATTATTGACTAGTTAATCAATAAATCACTGAATGTGCCAAGAAGGGTGGGGCTCTTGACATTCTTTATCTCCTCCTACTAGTAAGGACTGCATTGGTGGTTGACATCCTGATTTCTTTGTGGAAAAAGCTAGCAGGTGAGGAAGGACTCAAAGGCCAGGAACAAGACAGAGCACCTAGGCTGTCCTATCATATGGCCCTCTGAGGCCACTGTAGGCAGGAGTTCTCTGTGGAGCTCCAGGGCCTTATTCTAAGATGGTTGCCCATAGCCACGTCCACGACTTCCAAGAAAGACCTGCTCTTGGCAACATGCACCCACTTGTAGCCAGAAGATGAGTAGTCATTTACCTTTACGTATATGGCCCACTGCTTCATTTCTATTAGATGTTCTGCTGGAAAAAATGCCCAGGGAATTCTAGGCCTATGCTGGGGTTCTCTAAGTGCCAAAGTCAGTAAGACAGTCTAAAAAATATAATTAATAAGAATGCTTGTGATTTTTGTACATTGATTTTGTATCCTGAGACTTTGCTGAAGTTGCTTATCAGCTTAAGGAGATTTTGGGCTGAGACAATGGGGTTTTCTAGATAAACAATCATGTCGTCTGCAAACAGGGACAATTTGACTTCCTCTTTTCCTAATTGAATACCCTTTATTTCCTTCTCCTGCCTGATTGCCCTGGCCAGAACTTCCAACACTATGTTGAATAGGAGCGGTGAGAGAGGGCATCCCTGTCTTGTGCCAGTTTTCAAAGGGAATGCTTCCAGTTTTTGCCCATTCAGTATGATATTGGCTGTGGGTTTGTCATAGATAGCTCTTATTATTTTGAAATATGTCCCATCAATACCTAATTTATTGAGAGTTTTTAGCATGAAGGGTTGTTGAATTTTGTCAAAGGCTTTTTCTGCATCTATTGAGATAATCATGTGGTTTTTGTCTTTGGCTCTGTTTATATGCTGGATTACATTTATTGATTTGCATATGTTGAACCAGCCTTGCATCCCAGGGATGAAGCCCACTTGATCATGGTGGATAAGCTTTTTGATGTGCTGCTGGATTCGGTTTGCCAGTATTTTATTGAGGATTTTTGCATCAATGTTCATCAAGGATATTGGTCTAAAATTCTCTTTTTTGGTTGTGTCTCTGCCAGGCTTTGGTATCAGAATGATGCTGGCCTCATAAAATGAGTTAGGGAGGATTCCCTCTTTTTCTATTGATTGGAATAGTTTCAGAAGGAATGGTACCAGTTCCTCCTTGTACCTCTGGTAGAATTCGGCTGTGAATCCATCTGGTCCTGGACTCTTTTTGGTTGGTAAACTATTGATTATTGCCACAATTTCAGCTCCTGTTATTGGTCTATTCAGACATTCAACTTCTTCCTGGTTTAGTCTTGGGAGAGTGTATGTGTCGAGGAATGTATCCATTTCTTCTAGATTTTCTAGTTTATTTGCGTAGAGGTGTTTGTAGTATTCTCTGATGGTAGTTTGTATTTCTGTGGGATCGGTGGTGATATCCCCTTTATCATTTTTTATTGCGTCTATTTGATTCTTCTCTCTTTTTTTCTTTATTAGTCTTGCTAGCGGTCTATCAATTTTGTTGATCCTTTCAAAAAACCAGCTCCTGGATTCATTAATTTTTTGAAGGGTTTTTTGTGTCTCTATTTCCTTCAGTTCTGCTCTGATTTTAGTTATTTCTTGCCTTCTGCTAGCTTTTGAATGTGTTTGCTCTTGCTTCTCTAGTTCTTTTAATTGTGATGTTAGGGTGTCAATTTTGGATCTTTCCTGCTTTCTCTTGTGGGCATTTAGTGCTATAAATTTCCCTCTGCACACTGCTTTGAATGCGTCCCAGAGATTCTGGTATGTTGTGTCTTTGTTCTCGTTGGTTTCAAAGAACATCTTTATTTCTGCCTTCATTTCGTTATGTACCCAGCAGTCATTCAGGAGCAGGTTGTTCAGTTTCCATGTAGTTGAGCGGCTTTGAGTGAGATTCTTAATCCTGAGTTCTAGTTTGATTGCACTGTGGTCTGAGAGATAGTTTGTTATAATTTCTGTTCTTTTACATTTGCAAGCATTCTTATACACCAACAACAGACAAACAGAGAGCCAAATCATGAGTGAACTCCCATTCACAATTGCTTCAAAGAGAATAAAATACCTAGGAATCCAACTTACAAGGGATGTGAAGCACCTCTTCAAGGAGAACTACAAACCACTGCTCAAGGAAATAAAAGAGGATACAAACAAATGGAAGAACATTCCTTGCTCATGGGTAGGAAGAATCAATATCGTGAAAACGGCCATACTGCCCAAGGTAATTTACAGATTCAATGCCATCCCCATCAAGCTACCAATGACTTTCTTCACAGAATTGGAAAAAACTACTTTAAAGTTCATATGGAATCAAAAGAGAGCCCGCATCGCCAAGTCAATCCTAAGCCAAAAGAACAAAGCTGGAGGCATCACACTACCTGACTTCAAACTATACTACAAGGCTACAGTAACCAAAACAGCATGGTACTGGTACCAAAACAGAAATATAGATCAATGGAACAGAACAGAGCCCTCAGAAATAACGCCGCTTACCTACAACTATCTGATCTTTGACAAACCTGAGAAAAACAAGCAATGGGGAAAGGATTCCCTATTTAATAAATGGTGCTGGGAAAACTGGCTAGCCATATGTAGAAAGCTGAAACTGGATCCCTTCCTTACGCCTTATACAAAAATCAATTCAAGATGGATTAAAGATTTAAACGTTAGACCTAAAACCATAAAAACCCTAGAAGAAAACCTAGGCATTACCATTCAGGACATAGGCGTGGGCAAGGACTTCATGTCCAAAACACCAAAAGCAATGGCAACAAAAGCCAAAATTGACAAATGGGATCTAATTAAACTAAAGAGCTTCTGCACAGCAAAAGAAACTACCATCAGAGTGAATAGGCAACCTACAACATGGGAGAAAATTTTCGCAACCTACTCATCGGACAAAGGGCTAATATCCAGAATCTACAGTGAACTCAAACAAATTTACAAGAAAAAAACAAACAACCCCATCAAAAAGTGGGCGAAGGACATGAACAGGCACTTCTCAAAAGAAGACATTTATGCAGCCAAAAAACACATGAAAAAATGCTCATCATCACTGGCCATCAGAGAAATGCAAATCAAAACCACTATGAGATATCATCTCACACCAGTTAGAATGGCAATCATTAAAAAGTCAGGAAACAACAGGTGCTGGAGAGGATGTGGAGAAATAGGAACACTTTTACACTGTTGGTGGGACTGTAAACTAGTTCAACCATTGTGGAAGTCAGTGTGGCGATTCCTCAGGGATCTAGAACTAGAAATACCATTTGACCCAGCCATCCCATTACTGGGTATATACCCAAATGACTATAAATCATGCTTCTATAAAGACACATGCACACGTATGTTTATTGCGGCATTATTCACAATAGCAAAGACTTGGAACCAACCCAAATGTCCAACAATGATAGACTGGATTAAGAAAATGTGGCACATATACACCATGGAATACTATGCAGCCATAAAAAATGATGAGTTCATATCCTTTGTAGGGACATGGATGAAATTGGAAACCATCATTCTCAGTAAACTATCGCAAGAACAAAAAACCAAACACCGCATATTCTCACTCATAGGTGGGAATTGAACAATGAGATCACATGGACACAGGAAGGGGAATATCATACTCTGGGGACTGTGGTGGGGAGGGGGAAGGGGGGAGGGATAGCATTGGGAGATATACCTAATGCTAGATGACGAGTTAGTGGGTGCAGCGCACCAGCATGGCACATGTATACATATGTAGCTAACCTGCACAATGTGCACATGTACCCTAAAACTTAAAGTATAATAAAAAAAAAAAGAAAAAAAAAAAAAAGAAATTTCCTAATGAACCATATTCCCGAAAAACCCATATAATGTCAGATTTTGATGGTGGATATGCAGTAATATTCCATAATTGCTTTAATTTGCATTTTCTTATTACTAATGAAATTGAGTAACAAGAAAATTGAATATTTTCATAGGTTTATTGGCTATTTGAATATTCTTTTGAATTGCCCACTCAAAGTCTTTAGGACATTTTGAATGGATTGCCTTTTTAAGTGATTTTCAGAAGTTAAAAAAATAGCAATTTAGATAGTAGTCCTTTGTCAATTATAGGTGTTCTGGATACCTTCTCTTTGTGATTTTTTTTTCACTTTCCTTATGGTGGCTTTTGGTAAGTATAGACTTTCAACTTGTCATTTAATGTAATATAATTTATTCATCTTTCCCTTTATGTTCATGCTTACTGTGTCTTGTTTAAGAAGTTCTTTCCTATCAAAATACTATGAAGATATTTTTCTACACTTTACCCTTCCTATTTAGATCAACAATTCATTAGGAATTGATTTTTGTTTAAGGTCAAGATTCTCCCCTCCCCTTGCCCCCATATGAGTAATCAGTTGACACAGCGCCATTTATTGAAAAGACTGTTTCCCTTACTGTTGTACGGTGTTACCTTTGTCATAAATCAAATGTCCATATGTGTCTTGGCTTGTTATGGAACTCTATTATATCCCACTGGTCTATTTGTCTATCCTTGCCCTGATACCACGTGGTCTTAATTACTGTAGCTTTATAATAAATATTGTATATAAGATTTCCAAAAAAAATATATATATATTTATATATATATATAATTAATAACATTTTCTACACATTAGTATCTCAGGTTTAATTTGCCAACAATGTGTAAAACAAATATGACCCTTTCCTCTTTGTATTATTATAATTAGGTCATCATAGAAACATTTTATTTTCTTGAATTTTTTATGCCAATTATTGTATTTTTTCTTCTTTGTTCTAATTGTTACCTGTCTTAGAGGCAAAATCTTAATAAAATGATATGCTGCTATGGAAATGCTAACAGGTGACAACAATTTATTTAAAATGTAATTAGATTTCTTAAATAAGTAAATAATTTCAGAAAACTGAGTTTAGATTACTTGTATGAATTATTTTACATCTTATTCTCCATCCCCAGAAAATTTTAGCTACACATGCAATTCAAGATTGACAGATTTTTTAAATAGCCAACTTAAAAACATTTCATTGAACATGTTGGGTAATATAATTCTAAAATATTTTATTTTAGAAACCAACACACTTGATAGTTGATATTGATAGTATCTATGAAAGTGACATTATGAACATGCTATTATAGTTTCCAAAAAGGAGGAAAAAAAATCTATTCTGGTCTTCAGTAGTAAAACTTAAAAATTATAGAAATGTGATTAAATTTACTGACTAAAATATAAAAACTAAGACAGATTCATTTATTCATTCTTTATTGTTTACTATCTGATAATGGACAGATTATAAGATGTTCAGAATTTACTTCATCACAGAAATAAAGCCAAACAGCTCTTCTGAATCATTAAAAATAAACAGAACAAACCTATCGTTTATATTATTTTAAAAATCACCCAACTAATATTCTAAAAAAAAATCTTACTGGGTTTTACTCCTGTCAGAAGACCGGTTTTTTTCGGACCTGATGCAATGAAATCAGTCTTTCTTAGGACATGATACCCAAAATTTATTGAGAACTGAAGTCTCATCCTCACAGTTTCTAAGGCAAGGTATAATTCTAAGAGCCCAGGACACCAGGGCAGAAATAAAATATCCTCTTGTTATAACAAATGTTTGGTATTATTATTCCACATCACAGTTTTTCTATCCTCAGGGAAAACAAGTTGAGGATGTGCTGTGTCAAGATCTAGCTAGAATCAAGGCTTGGCGTCCTGGCTCACACCTGTAATCCCAGCACTTTGAAAGGCCAAGTTGTGCAGATCAGGAAGGCAGGAGATAGACCATCCTGGCTAACACAGTGAAACCCTGTCTCTACTAAAAACATAAAAATATAGCCAGGCATGGTGGTGGGCGCAATTAGTCCCATCTACTTAGGAGGGTGATGTAGAAGAATTGCTTTAACCTGGGAGGTGGAGGTTGCAGTACGTCAAGATCACACCACTGCACTCCAGCCTGGGTGACAGAGCAAGAATCCATTCCCAAGGAAAAGAAAAGAAAAAAGAAAAAGAGAGGAGAGGAGAGGAGAGGAAAAATTTATTATCAAATCTAAAAAATTGGCCTAGTAATTGTGTCTAAGCCAGAACATAGAGGTAGAAGATGAAAATCATATTTTGTTAATCTAAATGAAAAGAGTTCAGGGAATTTAAGGTTTTGATACCTGTGGTGCATACTATTAACATGTGTTAGCCATTCCACATTTGTGTGGAATGTGTTAGCCATTCCACGTTTGACTAAATAGACTTACACTCTACTTCCTTCAGTAGATGTTTAAATGTAGAAACATAATCTAAAAATTATACAAGGTTTTCACTTAGTTTTCCTAAAATGTCCAACTCTACAATTTGTTTCAATTGTGAGAGTCAACTGTGCAGCATAGGTACAATTATGCTCTCTTCATATGCATAATTAATGTTATTTCTATACTATAGATATTTTCATTTTTCACCTGAGACCACAGGCTAATTTCAAAAAGACTATTTATTTTCATTATGTAGCTTATATTACATAGCTAGTATTATTTTGTTTCCTTCATGTATATGCCAAAAATACCTCATGACTTATTAAATGTTCAATTATTAACTTGAATAAATTGGCCCAATAAATTTAATAAACTCAATTATATCTATTCCAAAATGTAAAATGAACAATATCTAAATGAAAATTGAATTAATAACACTCTCTAATTGAAACAGAATATAAAATTTACTAAACAAATAGCATAAAATAATACACGCACTGTGAAATTACTGACGTGAAAATATTTTGTGAACATTATTAAATTTTATCAAAGATACATTCATCAACTCTGAGAAAATTATACAATGAATGATTTATGAAATTAGGCTAAATGAAATTTATATATTATGTCTGTAGTGAGCAACAGGCAACAGACCAAAAAAAGGAGAATTTGAATAAGATATTTCTAAGACAGGAGCAATAACATTTTACATAAAGTTTAATACAAAGCAGAGAAAATAGATATGCTTTCAAAATTTTTGAAGTTTCTGGTTTGCTGGTAAGTTATCAAGACATGTAAAATTATCTGTTTTATTCTAATAGTTTTCTTCTCAAAGTATGTACACAATCATAAACAAATACAATTATTCTCTATAAAGCAGTTACACATAAAGTTAATTTTACAGTGATTTCTCTGCATATTTACATCCATTTAAATAAAAACTGAAGGTCTGCATATGTCTAGCAGACCAGAGAAGTTATCTGTTAAAAAAAGTAGGATGAAATTTTGTAAACAGTTGTTCAGAATTCAGAAATAAAACATAGCTCGATTATACTCAAAATCTTCATAGCAACCATAATTATCAGTAGTTATAAGAAAAACAAAAAAGTAAATTGTCAGAACCATATGCTCCCAATGATTTTAAGTTAAAGATCACTAACCATGGAATCATGAGAGGTGTTATTTCACTGTCATTCAATAGTATATAGTTGACATCTGTTACCTACAACCATGGGTAAGTTGGGATAATTTAACATCAGTGGCAAGATAAAATTCAATGCAAAATAACATTAACACAGTAACAAATATTTTCATCAATTAAAACAAATTAAGTTTGCACATTGGCATTAAAAAGGTATTTTGAAATTTGCTGTATTTTAATTATCTTAATTTTCAAATGGTAAAGCAATTTTCTTCTAAAATTGAAGTTGTTTCTCTTACTTTGCAGAATATTATTCTGATTGCTTTTCACACTCCTATTATCCTGTCACTTATGATACTGCTCTAAACCAACTACTAAGTAGTCTTTCCACTTAGAATTTCTTCATGTATCTTAGATTTCAGTTTTCTTAGAATTCCATATGAAGGTATATAAATCTGTCCATCCAATATAGAATAACCTCTCTTAAATCTAGTGCAGCAATCATTGACCATGTTCTTTCACATAAATTCTAGAAATGAAGAGAATAGCTTCAAATGTAAGAGTTAAATTACATCAATATTTGCTTTGGAAAAAATATTAAATTTTTATTTGTTTGTTTTGAGAGACAGTTTCACCCTGTTTCCATGCTGGAGTGCAGTGCATGATCTTGGCTCTCTGCAACCTCCACATCCTGGGTTCAACCGATCCTCCTGCCTAAGACTGCTGAGTTCCTGGGACTACAGGTGAATGCCACCATGCTCAGAGAATTTTTTGTATTTTTTGTAGAGATGGGGTTTCATCATGTTGGCCAGAATGTTCTCGATTTCTGGCCTTGTCATCTGCCTGCATTGACCTCCCAAACTCCTGGAATTACACACATGAGCCTCTGTGCCGGGCCTAAATTATTTTAATATAAAAAGTAGGTTTCTTTTAGAGGAAAGCGATCAAGATTTCAGGCTAGAAGCAGCCAGACCATGTAGTTCTCACAGAGAAAAAGGCAAAATGTGCATGAATACAGAGCCTTCAAATGAAATATCCAGGTACTTGCATTGGGAAAATCAAAGAAACAACATAACTTATGGAGAATAGAGTAAAGCAAGGCTGAACAATGGGCCACCTGGAAAAAACATGGAGTCAAGGGAACCTCCCCAACCAGTAAAGCAGTGAGTGCATGTGTGACCCTGGGAACCCAAGATTCTCCTACAGGTCTTTCCAATCCTCAGGTGAGATTTCCTAAAGAACCTATTTTACCCAGGCCTTCAGTTTAACACATAGAGCTACATGGAGTCTCAGAAGAGCAGCCTCACAGGCCTGTGCAGAGATTCAAGAGCCTTAGATACACTGGATTTCCAGGATTCCCAGAAAAAGTAGCTGCAACTCCAGCAAAGCAGGAGGTTACACCCCTGTACATACCTATAGGAAATAGGTAGCATCCAGGGACACGAGCAGTGGTCCATGGACCACTTCCACAATGCATCACAAAGTAAAACCTACTGGCTTAGAATTCCAGCCAACCATTGGTAGCAACGCTGCACCTCTCTGAACTGGAGCTACCAGAAGGAGGAGTGGACCAACATCTTTGTTGTTCCAACAACATAGCCATCCCAGCCTTGAAGCTTTGAAGAGCCAAAGCTGACTGTGGCAGAAAAGATCTCCTAGAATAGTACAGGTGCTCTAAAAAGACATGGCCAGACGCCTGTTAAACCAGGTCCCCAATCTCTTCCTCCTCACTGAAAAGAACTTCCCAAACAGGGTGTCTAGCTACCAACACGAATACTATTTGATCGATGGAATTTTGAAAACTCCTTGGGATATAGTTCCTAAAGTGATGAGTGAGCTGCCATTTTTGCTGTTTCTGTGACTTAGCTGTTCCAGGGTTCTGCCTTTGGATAATCCAAATAAACTGGCGATGAAACCTCTGCACAGCAGAGCTCTCCTACAAAAATGTGGATAGATGGTTATCTTAAGTGGGTCCTGAATTATTTTCTCCTCACTGGGTAAGACCTTTTAAGAGGGGATTCCAACTACCTTCTTTAGGTGCTTTTGGGCTGGAAACAGGTCCATACCTGCCTGGGATGGAGCTTCCAGAGAAAAGGGCATACTGCCTTCATTGCTGTTTTGCAGCATTCAATGGGATAACTCCAGGTACTGGAAAACCTGAGGTGACTAGATATGCAATGGACACACAGCATGCTGCATCAGTCCTTCAGAATAGTGGCCAGACTGTTACATGAGTGCCTGTTCTCACATATTCTCACTGGGCAGCTTCTCCAGGTCTGGGCCACTAGCCAATCACTGGCAAGGATATTGAGCTAGTAGCAATGCAACTTCCTGGACAGAGCTCATAGGGGCAACTGAAAATATTTCTACCTCTGAATTAGAACTGTCCTTGCTACATTTCTCAGACTAATGAAAAATTCAAAACCCAAGTGCCTTATTTATACCTCAAATAAGCTGCCTTTTACCCAAGGAGAGGATGCCAGTCCATCTTCCATGGGTTCTACATAATACCCACTGCTCCTCACCAGACAATAAACTCCTAACTTGGTCAAAAGCACAGATCCTCCATCCTGGGCTGACTGTAGTGAGGGATTGCTGACCTACATCTCTCTGAGTTCCAGCCCCCAGAAGACGAAGAAATGAGGCAGCAAGCCAGCTCATATGGTTCCAAGAGTGTTGGAACAAGAGCATCTGTAGTAATATGCTGCCAGTGATGTCCACTTCTCTAAGTTCAACTTTCTCCCATAAGAGACCATAGCCCTAGAGAAACTTTTGGACCTAATTTTTGCAAGATGGTCTTACAAATCAGAAAAGGCTGTTCCAACTGAATACCCCTTAGTCAGCTGGCCTCTTCCAGGGACCCAGTCTGGCTACAGATTCTTACAGGGAAGTCTCAGGTACCCTGGGAGCCCATACCATAGCATCTGCACTGGTGGGTCATGCCTGACTCCTGAAGAGCTCCAGCAAGTCAGCTCCTATGATTCCACTAGCCCACAAGTTTCTTTCCCATAGTGAAACTTCCCATGAGAAAAAAGTAAGCTTATATCCAACCAAAGTAAGCTTCAGAAGTAAAAAAAAAAAAAAAAAAAAAAAAAAAAAAAAAAAAAAAATCCTATTCACATAAGTAAATGGTGAAGAATTCTGTTACCCAAGACGTGCCTTACAAGAGTTTCTGAAGGAAACATTAAATAAAAAAGGCTATAATTAGTCACTACAAAACACACTGAAGTATATAAACTGCTGACACTATAAAGCAACCACATAAACAAATGTGCAAAATAGTCAGCTAAGATCATAGTGACAGAATCAAATTGACACATATAAATGCTAAGCATAAATGTAAATGGGCTAAATGCCTCAATTAAAAAACAGTGTGGCAAGCGGAGTAAAGAATCAAGATCCAATGGTATGCTGTAATCTAGACACTCATCTCAATTAAGCCCAAAATAAAGAAAAAAGAAAAAATCTACCAAGCAAATGGAAAACCGGAGGGGATACAATTCTAATTTCTGGCAAAACAGACTTAAAATCCACATAGATTTTTTTAAAAGAGAAAGAAGTCATTCTATAATAGTAAAATGCAATATACACACCCAACACAAAAGCGCCCAGATTATAAAGCAAGTTCTTAGAGACCCTCCAAGATGTTAAGTTAAATCTTCAACAGTCATTACATTTATATGACATTTTTTCAGTTTTAAGTCTTTGATGTTGAATGAAATATGAGGACTTGTTGAAAAGCTTTTCCACATTTTTAACACTTGTGGAGTTTCTCTCTACTATGAATTATCTTATGTCTAATGAGGTGTGAGAACAAACTCAGTGTTTTGCCACATTCTTCACATTAGTAGGGTTTCCATCCAGTGTGAATTCTCCTATGATTAGTAAGGTCAGAAAAAGCACTTAAAGGTTTTGACACATTCTTCACATTTGTAAGGTCTCTCTTCTATGCGAATTATCTTGTGGTTAATAAGGGTTGAGGAGCAGGTAAAGTCTTTGCCTTTTTTCAGATGTAGGTTTATCTCCAGTAAAAATTCTCTTATGTTGATTAAGGGCTGAGAACCACATAAAAGCTTTTCCACATTAGTTACATATGTAATGGTTTCTCTTCAGTATGAATTAAATTATGTTTAGTAAGGTCTAAGAACCACCTATAGGCTTTGTTATATTCTTCACGTTTGTAGGGTTTCTCTCCAGTATAAATTATCTTATGTTTAGCAAGGTCTGAGCATTATCTTAGGGTTAGTAAGGTCTGAGAAGCATGTAAAGGCTTTTCCATGTTATTCACATTTGTAGGATCTATTTCCAGAATGATTTCTCTTGTTTAGTAAGGGTTGAGCAGCAGGTAAAGGTTTTGCCACATTCTTCATATTTGTAGGTTTTTGCTCCAGTATGAACTGTCTTATGTTCAGTAAGGTTTGAGAACTTTTTAAAGGCTTTGCCACATATTCACATCTGTAGCATCTCTCTGAAATATGTATTTTTTTAATAGTAAAATCTGAGAACTGTCTGCAGTTTCTGCCACTTTCTTTACATTTGTAGCATTTCTCTCTGCTAAAAGTTTTCCTATGTTCACTCAAGCTTGAGCACACCTGGAAAGTTTTCCAAATTTATTACATTGATGGATTGTGCTCTGGGTAGCTGACAAATATTGATGAAAAAAATTATAACTGCCTTTCTGTCCCTTGTAATTATTCATGCTTTGGTATTAGTCCTTTAAATGTAAACTATTAAGGTCAAAACACCCATATTTTATCGGAATTACTTTTGAAATGAATCTCTTATTTCATGCTCCAGCCATGTATCTGCAGTCATATGAAAAGAGCCAGCTAAAAAAAAATTCTCCCACATCGGTCTCAAGTGAATACAATTTACAAATATATAATTATACAAAGCACAGTAACAAGGTGACAATAAAATACCACAGGCTCTAATTCCTTTATAGACATACAAACTTAACAGAAATGTGCGGAATAAAATTCCTCTGTGAGGAGTCTAAGAATCAGTTAAGCATTTGTAGCACCTCAACAGAGCAAAATACCAAGAACCATGTAGAAGTGTAATAAAAGTGTTTTATATTTACCCACCCCAGCCATTCTTCATCCTATGATGACTTTAAATATGGACTCCCAACTCCTGTCTTCCCCTTCAAAAGTAAATAAAACAGTGGAACCTGTGTTCCGGCTTCTGGCTTTGGGAGACCTTACTAAAGATTAATTTCTATATTCTATGACAGTGTTAAGGGAAAGATGGTATTCTTTGACAGTTTGGGGCAAGTGAGATCAAAGGTAAATGACTGTTACAAGAAAGACTTCAGTATCATAGACAGACAATGGATATAGTAATTGACTACAGGATCTCAATATGAAACAGAGAAAGGCCAGGAGTGGTGGCTCACACCCATAATCCCAGCCCATTGGGAGTTTGAGGTGGGCATATCACCTGAGGTCAAAAGTTCAAAACCAGCCAGGTCAACATGGTGAAAGCCCTTGTCTACTAAAAATACAAAAATTACCTGGTTGTGGTAACAAGTGCCTGTAATCCCACCTACATGGGTGGCTGAGGCAGGATAATCATTTGAACCCAGGAGGTGGAAGTTGCAGTGAACCAAGATCATGCCATTGCACCACAGGCTGGGTAACAAGAGTAAAATTTTAACTCAAAAAAAAAGAGAGAAAATTTAAAAATTGGGAATATTTTTTAACAAAAAAAAACCACACAAGCCTAGAGAAAACATCAATGTAACAGGTGTGGAGACTTCAAGAATCTCTAACCTAAAATTTGGTATCATATTCCCCCAGAAAAAATGTCACCTAATAAGCATTTTCACATGTGGTATTTTATTATACAAATTGCAACCTCAGATTACAACATATACATTATGTTAAGATAATATGGTTCATTGAAAGATAGAAATAAATATTTAGAAATCAGCAATAACAAATTGAGAGGTAAAAATTACCTGAGCACAATTCAGGTAAAAATAAATTGCCCTAAGAAATTAAAATTACCATCTGAATGATGCTTAATGAGAAAAATGGAAATAAAGAAAACAAAATGAAATTAACAAAAGGATAAAAAGCACAAAAAATAAAAATTGTGTAGTAGAAGTACAAAAAGAACAAATATGCACTTCAACATTATTAAAAAATATAAGAAAATCAATGTACAAAAATCACAAGCATTCTTATACAACAATAACCGACAGAGAGCCAAATCATGAGTGAACTCCCATTCACAATTGCTTCAAAGAGAATACAATACCTAGGAATCCAACTTACAAGTGATGTGAAGGACCTTTTCAAGGAGAACTACAAACCACTGCTCAATGAAATAAAAGAGTATACAAACAAATGGAAGAACATTCCATGCTCGTGGGTAGGAAGAATCAATATCGTGAAAATGGCCATACTGCCCAAGGTAATTTATAGATTCAATGCCATACCCATCAAGCTACCAATGACTTTCTTCACAGAATTGGAAAAAACTACTTTAAAGCTCATATTGAACCAAAAATGAGCCTGCATTACCAAGTGAATTCTAAGCCAAAAGAACAAAGCTAGAGGCATCATGCTACCTGACTTCAAACTATACTACAAGGCTACAGTAAAAAAAAAAAAAAACAGCATGGTACTGGTACCAAAACAGAGATATAGACTGATGGAACAGAACAGAGCCCTCAGAAATAATGCCACATATCTACAACTATCTGATCTTTGACAAACCTGACAAAAACAAGAAATGGAGAAAGGATTCCCTATTTAGCAAATGGTGCTGGGAAAAATGGCTAGCCAAATATAGAAAGTTGAAACTGGATCCCTTCCTTACACCTTATACAAAAATTAATTCAAATTGGATTAAAGACTTATATGTTAGATCTAAAACCATAAAAACCCTAGAAGAAAACCTAGGCAATACCATTCAGGACATAGAAATGGGCAAGGACTTCATGTCTAAAACACCAAAAGCAATGGCAACAAAAGCCAAAATTGACAAATAGGATCTAATTAAACTAAAGAGCTTCTGCACAGCAAAAGAAACTACCGTCAGAGTGAACAGGCAACCTACAACATGGGAGAAAATTTTTGCAACCTACTTATCTGACAAAGGGCTAACATCCAGAATTTACAATGAACACAAACAAATTTACAAGAAAAAAACAAACAACACCATCAAAAAGTGGGTGAAGGATATGAACAGACACTTCTTAAAAGAAGACATTTATGCAGCCAAAAAACCACATGAAAAAATGCTCACCATTACTGGCCATCAGAGAAATGCAAATCAAATCCACCGTGAGATACCATCTCACACCAGTTAGAATGGCGATCATTAAAATGTCAGGAAACAGCAGATGCTGGATAAGATGTGGAGAAATAGGAATACTTTTACACTGTTGGTGGGACTGTAAACTAGTTCAACCATTGTGGAAGCAATGTTGCGATTCCTCAGGGATCTAGAACTAGAAATACCATTTGACCCAGCCATCTCATTACTGGGTATATACCCAAAGGATTATAAATCATGCTGCTATAAAGACACATGCACACGTATGTTTATTGTGGCACTATTCCAATAGCAAAGACTTGGAACCAAGCCAAATGTCCAACAATGATAGACTGGATTAAGAAAATGTGGAACATATACACCATGGAATACTATGCAGCCATAAAAAATGTGAGTTCGTGTCCTTTATAGGGACATGGGTGAAACTGGAAGCCATCATTCTCAGCAAACTATCACAAGGATAAAAAACCAAACTCCGCATGTTCTCACTCATAGGTGGGAATTAAACAATGAGAACACATGGACACAGGGAGGGGAACATCACACACCGGGGACTGTTGTGGGGTCGGGGGAGGGGGTAGGGATAGCATTAGGAGATATATCTAATACTAAGTGACAAGTTAATGGGTGCAGCACACCAACATGGCACAAGTATGCATATGTAACAAACCTGCACGTTGTACATATGTACCTACAACTTAAAGTATAATAATAATAAAAATTTTTTAAAAAGAAAATGAAGCAGCTTAGGTTTCAATTAACATTAACACAAAAAAATTACTAACAAGACCCCAAATAAGCAATGTTTTGAAAGTCACACAGAAAAAGAGAATCTGGAATGCAGGAAGAAAAAAAGATATCTTATTTGTACACGTGCTTCTATAAGATTACCAGGAAGTTTATGAACATAAATCTTTCAGGAAGAAAGAAGCAGGATAACACACTTAAAACACTGAAAAAAAATACTTTAGAAATCCCTCTTCCTTGGTACCAAAAAGTAGAACTAGTGCTCAGACAAATAATTTTCTCAGCAAGCCAGTTTTACTTTCTGCAGACAGGGTTCTGCTCATCAGCAATCCTGTCATGAGAGCACAATGAAAAAGAAAGGCAGAAATATTTATCTTGTATGCCTTGGGTCCTTACTTCTGTGTCCTATCTCCACTAGTTGGAGCTGGACATCACAGTCTAAGCTAAACCTGATTGGGTAACAACCTAAAAGTTCCCTAAATAGGTAAAGACAATGGAGAACAAAGAAAAAGAGAAAGTTGCTTGCAAAAAGATTTAGAGAAGTAATAACATTCCCAAGTGAGAAATGGGCATAATCTGCAAGCTGGGACATACTTCAACATGTACAGAACAAACATCTTGGTCAAAGTTCAAGGACATAGAATGTACTCATTCCCTTATATGTAACAGCTACATAGAATAGAACTTAATAAAGAGTTATTAGCAGAAAACAAGAAGGCTTTGAAGAAAGTTAATCTTCAAAAGTAAATATTATTTCTAAGAGTTATTATTTATTATTTAAAAGAAGGAAAACTTTGATGAGAAATTTTTACTTTTTAGAAAGTCTAAATAAGAATACTATATCCAGCAAAAGTATCCTTTAAAATGAAAAAGAAAAAAAACGAGCTATATCATGATCTATATCAAGATCTAACCATGTCATGTCTTCAAGAGACTTACTGCAGACCTAATAAAAAAAAGACTAAAAATGGCAGGATAAAAAATACATGTCATGCAAGTGTTAACCAAATAAGAGGAGAAAAGGCAACAATTTATTAAGTTGAAAACTGACATATTTTACAAAATTTGCTTCAAGTCAAAATTCACAAGAGACACAGTAGGACATTCAATTATATTAAGAGGGTTCATTCACTGAGATTCTATAAATATATGAGAATATTCCCGAACACATAATTCAAACATTGACAGAACTGAAGCAAAAATAGAGAGCAATATAATAATGGAAGAATACATTTATATGCCACTTACAGTAATAAAGTAAGACAGAATATCAATAAGGGAACAAAAAGTTTGAATGCACTATACAATATTTATACCTAACAAATGTATATATGCAACAGAATACACATTTTTAAATAGCTTATAAAATATTGTTCTAGGTGGATTACCTGTGACTGACAAAAGAAATCTTAACAATTTTTTTAATTTAAATTTTACTGAAAATTTTTTATAGCCCAAATGGAATGAAACTAGAAATCAGTAATGGAAGAAAAGCTGAAAAATTCAAAAAAATTATAAAAAACAGCAACCCAGTTTTTTTTTTTCTTTTTAGATACAGTATCACTCTGTCATTAGGATGAAGTGCAGTGGCATGATCTTGGCTAACTGCAACCTCCACTTCCAGGTTCAAGCAATTCCCTTGCCTCAGTCTCTCCAGTAGCTGGAACTACAGGTGCACACCTCCATACCCAGCTAATTTTGTGAATTTCAGTAGATGAGGGATTGCATCATGTTGGTCAAAATGGTCTTCATCTCCTGATCTGGCCATGCACCCTCTTCAGCCTTCCAAAGTGCTGGGATCACAATTATGAGACACCATGCCTGGCCAATAACACACTTTTGAGTATGCTCTGTGGTTGGAAGACGTAGTATTGTAAATATGTCCATGTGACTTAAAGTGATCCACACATTCAACAGGCTAATTTTTAATTTTTAATTCAATTTTCCCAAGAATAGAAATTTAAAAAAAACCCACAAAATTACATGAAAATCCTGGCAATCTTTTAAAAGAAGAAAAATAGTGGAAGCATTACACTTAAGCATTTCCAAACACAAAACAAACCTAAAGTAATCAAAGCATTTTGGTACCAGTATAAAGGTAAAATATGAAAGTAATGAAGCAGAATGCAGCACAGAAATAAACTTTTGAATAAAGAGGAGAGACATACTATGTAGGTTTTTCATTCAACTGTTTGTCACAATTCCTTTGGTAAGCAGGACCCAGGCAGGAGAGTAGAATTGCACCATTTAGACACTAATTTCTGTGATATTTCAATTTTTTTTTCTGGAGGCAGATAGGACAAGAGATATGTGATAATATACCCTGTTGACAGGGCTCAGGTAGAAGAATCATATTATTGTAATTCTGACCCAGAAATACATAACAATGCACCCATGAAAAGGGATTTGTGCTAAAAAGTCTCAACACCTGGGTTCTAGGCCCAGTGATATGACACAATGTCATCATCTTTGAGGGTAACAACTTTAACTTTTAGCTGAGTGTGTATGCTAGAATGACAATCTCTCATGCTTTGTGGGACAATATATGACCCTCTGCAACATGCAAGGGATTTAAAAAACCTGCATAAGTGTTACAAAGCTCTCTGAGGCCTACGTGCTTGTATGAACTCAAAATCTTACATATTAACCTAAACCAGGTTTGATAGTCAACATCTCTCCTATAGGCAGGGTTAAGGAAGAAGACCCATTATTATTTCTGTGGATTGGGTCTAAAAATCAGTGACCATCCACTTGTGGCCAGAGCCACATATAAATGTCAAATTCCAAATTTGTGCTGTATTCTGTTATTAGAATCCTGTTCTCAAGAGTGGGCATTGTGAATGTGGGATGGTGACAACTTTTAATTTCACCTGGGTTTATAACCTAGAGTCCTAATCTGAACTTTTGGCTGGGTCCTGTTATGAAATTTTATACCACCAAAGGGTATATGATGTAAGTTAGTGTTGTAAGCTTCTGTGAAGTTGTTGCATATATGAAACCCAGGACATTATCTGTTGTCCCAAGACTAAAAACGAAAGGCAAAATGTCATCTACTGGCTGAATCCCAATATAAGTTTGAATATCATATCTGTGAACTGAAACAAGGTATATGTCATAATCCCATATGTGGGCAAAAACTAGGTAGGAGGGTAACATCACTTAGATGCTGTGCCAGGCAATATGTCACGATGCCTTCTCTAGGCAGGGTGTAGGAAATTTGGTCATATTAGCTGGGTGCTGGACCCAGCAATATGACACCATCTCACATGTGGAAAAAGCCCAGCCAAGTTATGAGCACCAAAATACCTACATAAAGAGCACAACATATGTCAAAATACCTTTAGTGGCTACAGCACAGGACGAGAGTCACATAATAATGGTCCTGGGCTAAGCAATATGCCATACACCACAAGTTCTTCTATATGCAGAAGCAAGGCAGGAGAGTAACATCATCTGACTGCTGGGCCCTGCTGTAGGTCAAAATTCCTGTTTTGTGGGAATGGCCTTGGAAAAGGAGGAGAGTCACATATTCTGGGTGCTGGGATCAGTAATGTGCCAAAATCCTCCTACTGTGAAGGCACAGGCAGAAAAAGAGGGTCACATCACTTAGGTCATGGGCTCGGAGATATGTCCCAAAGTCCTCAGTAGGCAGGGCTCAAGCAGACAAGGGGAGTCACATCATCTATGTGCTTCCTTAGAAATATGTTGCAATGTAAAATGTGTGAAGAAATTAGACAGAAGAGCCACATCTCCAGAGTGCTGGGTTTGGAGATATTTCACAAGGCTCTCTTAGGATGGCACCCAGCAAAGATAGTTACATCACCTAGGTGCAGGTTCTCTGTTTATGCCACAGTGCTCCACGTGGCCTCCGTGTGTGTAGCACCCAAGGAGGGAGTCACTTCACCTAGGAGATAGGCCCAGAGATATGTCACAATGACCTCTATGAAGCATAGCCCTGATGAAAGAGTACCACAACCTGTGTGCCTGGCCAAAAAGATATCATAGTCAGGGTTAGCAGGACCCAAACAGGAAAGCCACATCACCTACCTAATACACCCAGAGATATGTCACAATGCCCTTTTGTGGGCATGGCTCTGGCAAAAGAATACCCTCCCCTGTGCACCTGGTATTGCAATGTGTCGCTATCATTCCTTTGCATAGGGCTCATTCCAGAGAAGAGAGTTACGTAGCTTATGAGGTAGACACAGAAATATGTTACAATAATTTTGATGTGGCTGGCACAGGCAAGAATGTAACATCACCTGGGTTCTAGATCCAGTGATATATCACATCCTTTCTGAAATAAGTGCCCAGAAAGGAGAGTCACATCACCTCTAGGTTGGCCTATGTATATATGATAATCCCATATATACACTGGAACAAACCTGGAGAGTCAAATTAAACAGGTATTTGGCAAATATTTGTATCACAATCACATTGTTAGAAAATTCCAAGGGTGAGATTTGCAATGCCACATGTCCTGATTTAATGTATGACAGTTGGTTTTGGTTTTATCCACGAGATGATGACAATTCTTACTGTCAGCTGGTTGTGCATATGAGATTCACAATTTCTACTGTGTCCGAAGCCCTGTTTGACTCTGTCTGTATAACTAAAGACTTTGTAAAATATGTGTACTTTTTGTAATTGTTTGTAACCTTTGTAGAAGAAGGAAATCCAAGACATTTGCCATCCCTAAACTTAGTTATTCAAGTAGGAAAAGAGGAAGTTAAATTGTTTCTATTTACAATTGGCACACTCGTATATCTAGAAAACCTCATCAACTGAGCCCAACATGTCCTTATGCTGATAAGCAAATTTAGCAAAGTCTCAGGATAATAAATAAATGTGTAAAAATTACAGGCATTCCTGCATACCAAAAATGGAGAAAGAGAGAGTCAAATCATAAATGGATTCCCATTTACAATTGCTACAAAGAGAACAAAATACCTAGGAATACAATGTACAAGGGGTGTGAAAAACCTCTTTAAGGAGAACTGGAAACCACTGCTCAAGGAAATAAGAGAGGACACAAACAAATGAAAAAAAATTCCATGCTCATTGATAGGAATATTGAATATCGTGAAAATGACCATACTGCCGAAAGTAATTCACACAACAAGTGCTATCCCCATAAGCTACCAATGACTTTCTTCATGCAACCGGAAAAAAAAAAAAAAAAAAAAAAAACTACTTTAAACTTTATATGGAACAAAAAAGAGCCCACATAGCCAATACAATCTTAAGCAAAAAGAACAAAGAAGGAGGCATCACACTACCTGACTTCAAACTATACCACAAGGCTATGGTAACTAAAATTGCATGGTACTGGTACCAAAACAGTTACATAGAAAAATGGAACAGAATAGAAGCCTCAGAAATAACACCATACATCTACAACCATCTGATCTTTGACAAACCTGACACAAACAAGCAATGGGGAAAAGAATTCCTGTTTAATAAATTGTATTGGGAAAACTATCAAGTCATGTGCAGAAAAATGAAACTGGACCCCTTGCTTACAACTTGTACAATAAAAAACTCAGGATGGATAAAAGACTTAAACATAAGACCTAAAATCATAAAAATCATAGAAGAAAACCTAGGCAATACAATTAAGGACATAGGCATGGGCAAAGACTTCATGTTTTAACACCAAAGCAATGGCATCAAATGCCAAACAGAAAAATGGGATCTAATTAGACTAATGAGTTTTTGTGCAGCAAAATAAACTACCATCAGAATGAACAGGCAACCTCCAAAATAGAAGAATTTTTCTTTTTGCAATCTATCCTTCTGACAAAGGGCTTATATGCAGAATTTACAAAGAACTTAAACACATTAACAAGAAAAAAGAAAAGAAAACTCATCAAAAAGTGGGCAAAGGATGTGAACAGACACTTCGCCAAAGAAGACATTTATGAAGCCAACAAACATATAAAAAGTGCTCATTATCACTGTTAACTAGAGAAATGCAAATCAAAGTCACAACGAGATATCATCTCATGCCAGGTAAGACAATCATTAAAAAGTCAGGAAACAGATGCTGGAGAGCATGTAAAGAAATAGGAAGGCTTTTACACTGTTGGTGGGAGTGTAAATTAGTTCAGCCATTGTGGAAGACTGTGTGGTGATTCCTCAAGGATCTAGAACTAGAAATACAATTTGACCAAGCAATCCTATTACTATATACCTATTACTATATACTCAAAAGATTATAAATCATGCTACTAGAAAGACACATGCACATGTTTGTTTGTTGTGGCACTATTCACAATAGCAAAGGCTTGGAACAAACCTAAATGTTCATTGATAGACTGTATGAAGAAAATGTGGGCAGGGGGGAGGAGCCAAGATGGCCGAATAGGAACAGCTCCTGTCTACAGCTCCCAGCGTGAGCGACGCAGAAAACGGGTGATTTCTGCATTTCCATCTGAGGTACCGGGTTCATCTCACTAGGGAGTGCCAGACAGTGGGCGCAGGCCAGTGGGTGCACGCACCGTGCGTGAGCCGAAGCAGGGCAAGGCATTTCCTCACCTGGGAAGCCCAAGGGGTCAGGGAGTTCCCTTTCCAAGTCAAAGAAAGGGGTGACGGACGCACCTGGAAAATCGGGTCACTCCCACCCGAATATTGCGCTTTTCAGACCGGCTTAAAAAACGGCGCACCACGAGACTATATCCCACACCTGGCTCGGAGGGTGCTACGCCCACGGAATCTCACTGATTGCTAGCACAGCAGTCTGAGATCAAACTGCAAGGCGGCAGTGAGGCTGGGGGAGGGGCGCCCGCCATTGCCCAGGCTTGCTTAGGTAAACAAAGCAGCCAGGAAGCTGGAACTGGGTGGAACCCACCACAACTCAAGGAGGCCTGCCTGCCTCTGTAGGCTCCACCTCTGGGGGCAGGGCACAGAAAAACAAAAAGAGCAATAACCTCTGCAGACTTAAATGTCACTGTCTGACAGCTTCGAAGAGAGCAGTGGTTCTCCCAGCACGCAGCTGGAGATCTGAGAACTGGCAGACTGCCTCCTCAAGTGGGTCCCTGACACCTGACCCCCGAGCAGCCTAACTTGGAGGCACCCCCCAGCAGGGGCACACTGACACCTCACACGGCAGGGTATTCCAACAGACCTGCAGCTGAGGGTCCTGTCTGTTAGAAGGAAAACTAACAAGCAGAAAGTACACCCACACCGAAAACCCATCTGTACATCACCATCATCAAAGACCAAAAGTAGATAAAACCACAAAGATGGGGAAAAAACAGAACAGAAAAACTGGAAACTCTAAAATGCAGAGCACCTCTCCTCCTCCAAAGGAACGCAGTTCCTCACCAGCAATGGAACAAAGCTGGATGGAGAATGATTTTGACGAGCTGAGAGAAGAAGGCTTCAGACGATCAAATTACTCTGAGCTATGGGAGGACATTCAAACCAAAGGCAAAGAAGTTGAAAACTTTGAAAAAAATTTAGAAGAATGTATAACTAGAATAACCAATACAGAGAACTGCTTAAAGGAGCTGATAGAGCTGAAAGCCAAGGCTCGAGAACTACGTGAAGAATGCAGAAGCCTCAGGAGCCGATGCGATCAACTGGAAGAAAGGGTATCAGCGATGGAAGATGAAATGAATGAAATGAAACGAGAAGGGAAGTTTAGAGAAAAAAGAATAAAAAGAAATGAGCAAAGCCTCCAAGAAATATGGGACTATGTGAAAAGACCAAATCTACGTCTGATTGGTGTACCTGAAAGTGATGCAGAGAATGGAACCAAGTTGGAAAACACTCTGCAGGATATTATCCAGGAGAACTTCCCCAATCTAGCAAGGCAGGCCAACGTTCACATTCAGGAAATACAGAGAACGCCACAAAGATACTCCTCGAGAAGAGCAAATCCAAGACACATAATTGTCAGATTCACCAAAGTTGAAATGAAGGAAAAAATGTTAAGGGCAGCCAGAGAGAAAGGTCAGATTACCCTCAAAGGGAAGCCCATCAGACTAACAGCGGATCTCTCGGCAGAAACCCTACAAGCCAGAAGAGGGTGGGGGCCAATATTCAACATTCTTAAAGAAAAGAATTTTTAATGTAGAATTTCATATCCAGCCAAACTAAGCTTCATAAGTGAAGGAGAAATAAAATTCTTTACAGACAAGCAAATGCTGAGAGATTTTGTCACCACCAGGCCTGCCCTAAAAGAGCTCCTGAAGGAAGCGCTAAACACGGAAAGGAACAACCGGTACCAGCCGCTGCAAAATCATGCCAAAATGTAAAGACCATCGAGACTAGGAAGAAACTGCATCAACTAACGAGCAAAATAACCAGCTAACATCATAATGACAGGATCAAATTCACACATAACAATATTAACTTTAGATGTAAATGGACTAAATTCGCCAATTAAAAGACACAGACTGGCAAGTTGGATAAAGAGTCAAGACCCATCAGTGTGCTGTATTCAGGAAACCCATCTCACGTGCAGAGACACACATAGGCTCAAAATAAAAGGATGGAGGAAGATCTACCAAGCAAATGGAAAACAACAAAAGGCAGGGGTTGCAATCCTAGTCTCTGATAAAACAGACTTTAAACCAACAAAGATCAAAAGAGACAAAGAACGCCATTACATAATGGTAAAGGGATCAATTCAACAGGAGGAGCTAACTATCCTAAATATATATGCACCCAATACAGGAGCACCCAGATTCATAAAGCAAGTCCTGAGTGACATACAAAGAGACTTAGACTCCCACACATTAATAATGGGAGACTTTAACACCCACTGTCAATATTAGACAGATCAAAGAGACAGAAAGTCAACAAGGATACCCAGGAATTGAACTCAGCTCTGCACCAAGCGGACCTAATAGACATCTACAGAACTCTCCACCCCAAATCAACAGAATATACATTTTTTTCAGCACCACACCACACCTATTCCAAAATTGACCACATACTTGGAAATAAAGCTCTCCTCAGCAAATGTAAAAGAACATAACATATAAAAAACTATCTCTCAGACCACAGTGCAATCAAACTAGAACTCAGGATTAAGAATCTCACTCAAAGCCGCTCAACTACATGGAAACTGAACAACCTGCTCCTGAATGACTACTGGGTACATAATGAAATGAAGGCAGAAATAAAGATGTTCTTTGAAACCAACGAGAACAAAGACACAACATACCAGAATCTGGGATGCATTCAAAGCACTGTGTAGAGGGAAATCTATAGCACTAAATGCCCACAAGAGAAAGCAGGAAAGATCCAAAATTGACACCCTAACATCACAATTAAAAGAACTAGAAAACAAGAGCAAACACATTCAAAAGCTAGCAGAAGGCAAGAAATAACTAAAATCAGAGCAGAACTGAAGGAAATAGAGACACAAAAAACCCGTCAAAAAATCAATGAATCCAGGAGCTGGTTTTTTGAAAGGATCAACAAAATTGATAGACCGCTAACAAGACTAATAAAGAAAAAAAGAGAGAAGAATCAAATAGACACACTAAAAAATGATAAAGGAGATATCACCAATGACCCCACAGAAATACAAACTACCATCAGAGAATACTACAAACACCTCTACGCAAATAAACTAGAAAATCTAGAAGAAATTGATGCATTCCTTGACACATACACTCTCCCAAGACTAAACCAGGAAGAAGTTGAATCTCTGAATAGACCAATAACAGGAGCTGAAATTGTGGCAATAATCAATAGCTTACCAACCAAAAAGAGTCCAGGACAAGATGGATTCACAGCCGAATTCTACCAGAGGTACAAGGAGGAACTGGTACCATTCCTTCTGAAACTATTCCAATCAATAGAAAAAGAGGGAATCCTCCTTAACTCATTTTATGAGGCCAGCATCATTCTGATACCAAAGCCAGGCAGAGACACAACCAAAAAAGAGAATTTTAGACCAATATCCTTGATGAACATTGATGCAAAAATCCTCAATAAAATACTGGCAAACCGAATCCAGCAGCACATCAAAAAGCTTATCCACCATGATCAAGTGGGCTTCATCCCTGGGATGCAAGGCTGGTTCAATATATGCAAATCAATAAATGTAATCCAGCATATAAACAGAGCCAAAGACAAAAACCACATGATTATCTCAATAGATGCAGAAAAAGCCTTTGACAAAATTCAACAACCCTTCATGCTAAAACCTCTCAATAAATTAGGTATTGATGGGATGTATTTCAAAATAATAAGAGCTATCTATTTCAAACCCACAGCCAATATCATACTGAATGGGCACAAACTGGAAGCATTCCCTTTGAAAACTGGCACAAGACAGGGATGCCCTCTCTCACCGCTCCTATTCAACATAGTGTTAGAAGTTCTGGCCAGGGCAATCAGGCAGGAGAAGGAAATAAAGGGTATTCAATTAGGAAAAGGGGAAGTCAAATTGTCCCTGTTTGCAGACGACATGATTGTTTATCTAGAAAACCCCATTGTCTCAGCCCAAAATCTCCTTAAGCTGATAAGCAACTTCAGCAAAGTCTCAGGATACAAAATCAATGTACAAAAATCACAAGCATTACATCAACAACAAACAGAAAGCCAAATCACGAGTGAACTCCCATTCACAATTGCTTCAAAGAGAATAAAATACCTAGGAATCCAACTTACAAGGGATGTGAAGGACCTCTTCAAGGAGAACTACAAACCACTGCTCAAGGAAATCAAAGAGGATACAAACAAATGGAAGAACATTCCATGCTCATGGGTAGGAAGAATCAATATTGTGAAAATGGCCATACTGCCCAAGGTAATTTACAGATTCAATGCCGTCCGCATCAAGCTACCAATGACTTTCTTCACAGAATTGGAAAAAACTACTTTAAAGTTCATATGGAACCAAAAAAGAGCCCGCATCGCCAAGTCAATCCTAAGCCAAAAGAACAGAGCTGGAGGCATCACACTACCTGACTTCAAACTATACTACAAGACTACAGTAACCAAAACAGCATGGTACTGGTACCAAAACAGAGATATAGATCAATGGAACAGAACAGAGCCCTCAGAAATAACGCCGCTTACCTACAACTATCTGATCTTTGACAAACCTGAGAAAAACAAGCAATGGGGAAAGGATTCCCTATTTAATAAATGCTGTTGGGAAAACTGGCTAGCCATATATAGAAAGCTGAAACTGGATCCCTTCCTTACACCTTATACAAAAATCAATTCAAGATGGATTAAAGATTTAAACGTTAGACCTAAAACCATAAAAACCCTAGAAGAAAACCTAGGCAATACCATTCAGGACATAGGCGTGGGCAAGGACTTCATGTCCAAAACACCAAAAGCAATGGCAACAAAAGCCAAAATTGACAAATGGGATCTAATTAAACTAAAGAGCTTCTGCACAGCAAAAGAAACTACCATCAGAGTGAACAGGCAACCTACAACATGGGAGAAAATTTTTGCAACCTACCCATCTGACAAAGGGCTAATATCCAGAATCTACAATGAACTCAAACACATTTACAAGAAAAAAACAAACAACCCCATCAAAAAGTGGGCGAAGGACATGAACAGACACTTCTCAAAAGAAGACATTTATGCAGCCAAAAAACACATGAAAAAATGCTCATCATCACTGGCCATCAGAGAAATGCAAATCAAAACCACTATGAGATATCATCTCACACCAGTTAGAATGGCAATCATTAAAAAGTCAGGAAACAACAGGTGCTGGAGAGGATGTGGAGAAATAGGAACACTTTTACACTGTTGGTGGGACTGTAAACTAGTTCAACCATTGTGGAAGTCAGTGTGGCGATTCCTCAGGGATCTAGAACTAGAAATACCATTTGACCCAGCCATCCCATTACTGGGTATATACCCAAATGACTATAAATCATACTGCTATAAAGACACATGCACACATATGTTTATTGCAGCATTATTCAGAATAGCAAAGACTTGGAACCAACCCAAATGTCCAACAATGAGAGATTGGATTAAGAAAATGTGGCACATATACACCATGGAATACTATGCAGCCATAAAAAATGATGAGTTCATGTCCTTTGTAGGGACATGGATGAAATTGGAAACCATCATTCTCAGTAAACTATCACAAGAACAAAAAACCAAACACCGCATATTCTCACTCATAGGTGGGAATTGAACAATGAGATCACATGGACACAGGAAGGGGAATATCACACTCTGGGGACTGTGGTGGGGAGGGGGGAGGGGGGAGGGATAACATTGGGAGATATACCTAATGCTAGATGACGAGTTGGTGGGTGCAGCGCACCAGCATGGCACATGTATACATATGTAACTAACCTGGACAATGTGCACATGTACCCTAAAACTTAAAGTATAATTAAAAAGAAAATAGAAATATCAAAGTAAAAAAAAAAAGAAAAAGAAATTTTGCTTGCAATTTGATCCAGAATTCCCGGCTTTCAAAATAATTTTAAGGATGTATGCAAACTTTGTGTGCAAGAACGTTTAATGTATAGGTTGTCTTGAGAGAAAAACAATTAATTAAATGTTTAATAACAAGATATGGTTAAGTAATTTGTAATACATCTACCTAATGTAATAAAATACCATCATGGAAAACATGTTGCTAAGAATGTACAAGAACAATAACATGGTAAATGGTTCATGATGTATTATGTCTATAAATAAAAGTCCATAGAAAAAAAAAAGAAAAGAAAAGAAAATGTGGCACACAGACACCATGAAATACTATGCAGCCATACAAAGGGATGAATTCATGTCCTTTGCCGGGACATGGATGAAGCTGAAAACTGTCTTTCTCAGCAAACTATTACAAGAACAGAAAACCAAACACAGCAGGTACTCACTCATAGGTGGGAGTTCAACAATGAGAACACATGGACACAGGGAGGGAAACATCATACACTGGGGCCTGTCATGGGGTTAGGCGAGGGATAACATTAGGAGAAATATCTAATGCGTGTGCTGGGTTGATTAGTGCAGCAAACCACCATGGTACCTACATAACAGTGTAAGAAAACTGCACGTTATGTACATGTACACCAGAACTTAGAGTAAAATTAAAAAACAAAAAATAAAAATCTAGGCAGAATGTTAACATTCACTTAGGTGCTGTGCCACAAAATATGTCGCCATGCCCTCTTTAGGCAGGACCTAGTAAAAAGGGTCACATTAACTGGAGACTGGAGCCAACAATATGATACAAGCATGCATAGAAGAAACCCAGCAAAGTGTTGACAGCCAAAACACCTATGGAAAGGGTCAAGGATATGTCAAAATTCCTGCCATGGCTCTGGCACAGGGTGGAAAGTCACATCATTATGGTTCTTGGCCAAACAATATGCTATAATTCTTTTCTTATTAATAACCTAGGCAGAAGAGTGACATCATCCACATGCTGGGCCCTGAATTATGGCAAACGTTTTCTGTTCATGGGTGTTGTTGAGCAACAAGACGAGTCATATTACTTAAGTGCTAGGCTCATCAATATATCAAAATCTTCCCATTGTAAAGGACCATACAGAAGAAGAAAGTCACATCACTTAGATCATAGGCTCACAGATATGACCCAATGTCACCTGTAGGCTGGGATCAGGAAGAAAAAGAGAGTCATATCACCTAGGTACTTCTTTAGGTAAATGCCACTATTTAATATGTGAGTGGAAAACAGTCTGAAGAGCCATATCACCTCATCCTGGGTCCTGAGATATTCACAAGCCCCGCCTTAGTAAAGGACAAAGGCAAGAGAATTACATCAAGTAGATGCAAGTTCCACCCTTATGTGACAATGCTCCATGTGGGCCGGGCCAAGCAGGAAGTTACATAGGTGACATGCCCAGAGGTATGTCACAAGGCTTTCTTAAAGCATGGCCCTAGCAAGAGTACCATCACCTTTTTGCCTGGCCTAGCAGTATGTTAATATTCAAGTGGGCAGTTCCCAAGCACAGGAGCCGTATCACCTACATAACAGGCCCTGTGATATGTCAAAATGCCCTCTTTTTTTCATGGCCCTAGAAAAAAACTATCATTACCTCTGTGTCTGGCCTAAGAATATGTCATTGTCCTGCCCTGTGTGCAGGGCCCATTCAAAAGACGAGAGTATTGTCTTCTAAGTGATGGGCACATAGATATGTCACAAGAATGTGACACATCTGAGTGTGGATTCAGTAATATCACAATCTTACTGAGAGCAGGGCCCAGGTAGAAGGGTCACATGACTTCAAGTTTGGCTCAGGTAGATATCCAAATTCCATATGTAGCCTGGAAACAGTCTGAAGAGCGAAATCACACAGGTCGTTGGGAAAAATTTATGTCACAGTAATGATGGAATTAAATTCTAGTGATAAGATATACAATACCACACATGTCCTGTTTTCATGTGGGAGAGTTGCCTTCATCCATCTGTTATGATGAAAGTCCTTACTGGCAACTGGGTGTGTATATGAGACTCAAAATTTTCTCTGTGTGCTAGGACCTGTTATGATACTCTTTATACAAACCAAGGATGTGATAATATGTCTGGGTGTTGTCATGATCTGTGACCTTCTTACCAGAAGGTGATCCTGGACAACACTCATGTCCCTAACATAGTTATAAGAGTCAAAATTTCTCCTATTGCCTTGGTTCACATATAAGAGTCATTATCATGCCTGTTACTGTGCCTAAGTATAAGTCACCATCCACTGTCTTGTGGTTAAACAGGCAGGACAACCACATCACCTAAATCCTGAGCCAGAAATATTCCAATATTCTCTTTAAAGGCAAGACTTTAACAGAAAATTAGCAAATTTCTGGGTGTTAGGCAAAGCTCTATGGCAAAATGGCCCTTAAGGAAGAAGGCCAGACAGGAGAGGAGAGTCATATAAGATAAATGATGGACCCAGAGATGCATCACAATGTTTCGTGTTGAAAGGCTCAGGCCAGAGAGTCATGCCATTTGGATGCAGTGCTTAGAAATGCTACAATCTTCAATGGAATCAGGGTTTAGACTGGAGAGGAGAGTCACATATCCTATGTGATAAGTATAGATATATGTTACAATCCCTTCTGAGGTCACTTTTAGACAGGATAATCCAATTACCAAGGTTCTTGGCCCAGGCATGTGTCAGAATATAATCTGTGGGCTATAAGTAAAAAGGATTATTAAATTACAAAGGAGCTGGGCAAAGGTATGTGTCACAAAAACAACTGTGGAAATATTCAGAAATGAGAGTCACCACCCTGCACATGTCCTGTCTCCAGGTACAAGAGTCATTATTAGGGCTTTGGTCTGGTTTCAGGTATATGGCACAATATCATCTGTGGCAGGGAGAAGAAAGGAAAGTCACATCATCTATGTGGGTGCTAGTCCAGTGAAATGTTACAGTCCTACTTTTGGGCAGGACTCTGGAAGAAGAGTCACATCACCTGGATCCTGGTTACAGTGATATATGTAAATGCCCCCTGTGGGCAAGGCTTAGGAAGAACAGTAGGAAAACTTCATCTTGGCAATTGGAATGAATATATGTCACAAAAGCTGCTGTGTGAAGAACCAAAGCAGAAGAGTGACCTAATGTTGGTGCTGGGTTCAGCCACATGTCACAATCTCTTTGCTGGTCAGGGCCCAGGCAAGAGAGAAGAAACATTACCTAGATACTGAGCCATGGAATATATAAAAAAGCTTCCTATTGGCAAAGCCCCCACAAAAAGAGTCACATCATCTGAGTGCAGTGCCCAGTTATGTGTCACAATGCATTGTAAATGCAGGGCCAAGGTAGTAGAAAGCAGTCACATCACTTACGCGATGAACCTAGATAAAAGCCACAGTGCTGTTTTTAGGCAGGTGTCACGGCAAGATTTCACATCACCTGTGTGCTGGTCACAGTGATATGTAAAAGTGCCCTTTGTCACATGGTGAAAAAAGTGTCATACATTGCTTAGGTGTTTGGTGCATGTATGTCACAATTTCAACAGTGCCCTGGGTGTAGAAACAGAGTTAAATCACTCAGATGTTGATAAAATTCAACACCTCCTGTGAGTTGGGTCAAAGTATAGTAGTCACAATCTCAACAATAAGCAAGATTCATGTATAAGAGTCCCAATCCCACCTGAAGATTGTGTTCCAGTGGGAGAGTCACAGCACCACTGTTCTGCTGAATCATGGTTCAAAAGTCACCAAACAACCTGTGGATCAGATTCATGCATGAAAGCAACAATCTCAAGCTTCTACTGATTATATGTGTGAGATTTAGTACCTATATGTAGACTCTGTTAATGTGTGAGAATAACAATTGTATCAGGTGAGTGTTAATCCAAGAGTCACAGTAGCACCTGGTATCTGGTGCCTGCTATGACACCCTTTGTACCACTCAGGCTTTATGTGATATGCCTAAATAGCATATGTTACTGTGAATTCTTACAGGTGGGTGATCTTGGACTTTACCCATGGCGGTAAGGCTGGCTATGAGAGTCGAAAAACCTTCCCTGGCTGGGTCTAGTTATGAGATTTATTATTGTGCATATGAGCTGAAGCCAGCTATAAGTCCCAATTTCAGCTTCGGACAGAGACAAGAAAGAAGAGTCTCATCATCTGGGTTCTGATCCAGGGATAGATTATCATGTCCATTGTAGGCAGGATCCAGTCAGAAGAGTCATATCACCTGGGCACAGTCTCAGATAATATACAATCATGCCCACCATATACAGGGTTGAAAATAGAGTGGATAGTCACATTCTCTTGGTACAGGGCTCAGCAATATGTTATAATTCCCCTCTTGGCAGAGTCCAGGATAAAGAGGAGAGTCACATCACCTAGGTTTTACACTCAGTGGTATGTCACAATTTCTTCAGAGAGCAGGATCCAGGCAGGAAAGTAGATTCACATTACCTAGATGCAATATCTAACAATAGATCACAGTATCCCAGTGGACAGCGAACTGGCAGGAGAGACACGCCATCTAGCTGATAGGAATGAAGATATTTGACAATATCCACTGTTGGCAGGGTCCAAGCAGAAGAGTCGCATTACAAATCTAACACAGGGATATTTCACAAAGCACCCATGAAAATAGAATTTAACTGAAAGTTCTCAATACCTAGAGGTACTGGACCCAGTGATATGACAACCTCTTCATGTATTAGGGTGATACCTTTGATTGTTAGCTTGGTGTGTATATAAAAGGTGCAATGTCATGTGTGTTCTGAGTCATCATACAACACACTCTACAACAGCCGAAAGCTTTATGCGACATTCATGAGTTGCAATCTATTCTGTGGCCTACATGCTCACATTAACTCACAATCCTACATATTGCTATAAACCCAGTTATGATAGTCCTCATCTCTCTTATAGGCTGGGTTTAGACAGGATCGCCCATTATTATGTCCCAGATCTGTGTCCAGAAATGAGTCACCATCTCACCTGTATCAAGATCGACATACAAAAGTCACAATTCCATCTCTTTACTTTATTTATATTTGAAACTCAGGACTTCAACACCGAGCTTTGTAAATGTGAGATGATGACAACATTTGCTCTCACCTGAATGTGTAAACAACAGCCATGATTTTAACCATTTGCTAGGCCCTTTTATAAAGTTCTAGGTACCATCCAAGGATTTTATATAGTATGAGTTACTATTTTAAACTTTTGTTAGCTTTATTCAAATTTGCAACTCAAAGTTGTAGTGTAGTGATGAGAGACAAAACACCTGCTATTGGTAGAATTCCAATTTCAGTTGATAATCATACCTCTGAAATGAAGCAATGTAAATTTCATAATCCCATTTGTAGAAAAAAATAGCAGGAGGGTAGAACAACTTACATTCTGTGCCAAGCAATATGTCACAATGCCCTTTCTATGCAGGGTCTGGAATGCGGGTTACAATAACTGGGTGCTGGACCCAGCAATATGAGACAATCCCAAATGTGGATAAAACAAACCCAGAAAAATGATGAGAGCAAAACCACCTACAGAATTGACCCAAAGTATGTAAAAATACTTTCTGTTGCTCTGGCAGAATCAGGAGAGTTAGATCATCAGCAGTATGCCATAATTCTATCTTTATGCAGGACCCAGTCAGAAGAGGAACAACATCTTGGTGCTGGGCCCAGCAATACATCAAAATTCCTTTTTATGGCCACAGTTTGTTAAAAAATGAAGAGTCATATTACCTAATTATTTGGCATAGCAATATGTTACATCAACTCATTGTAAAAACAAACAAAAAAACAAAACAAAACAAACAAGCAGAAGAAAATAGTCACATTACTTAAGACACAGCCTCAGATATATAGTCTAATGTCCCAAGTAGGTAAGACTCAGGCATAACAGAAGAGTCATATCACGTTGGTACTTCCCTAAGTTTATGACATAATCTAACATGTTAGATGAAGCCAGGCAGAAGATGCTTGGCCTGGAGATGCATCACAAGTCTCCCTTAAGACAGGACCCTGGCTAGAGAGTTACAGCAAATGAGTGCAGGTTCTACACTTATATCACAATGTTCTATGTGGTCGGGCTCAAGCACAGAGTCACACCATCTAGCTGATAGGCACAGAGATATATCACAATGTCCTCCTTGAGTTATGGCCCTGGTGAAAGAGCACCATCACCTGTGTAACTAGCCTAGCAATATGTCACTATTCAGGTAAGCAGGACCCAAACAGGAGAGCAACATCACCTAGGTGATAGGCCCAGAGATTTGTCAAATGCCCTCTTTAGGACAGGGCCCTAGCAAAATAATACTGTCACCTCTTTGCTTGGCCCAGGCAAGTTACTATTCCCCACTGTGTGCAGGGCCCATTCTAATGAGTAGAGTTATGTCACCTAAGTGGTTGACACGGTGATATGTCCCAGTGATTTCTGTGCACATAACTCAGGCAAAGATGTAACATGACGTGAGTGCTGGATCTAGTGATATGCATAATTCTTACTGAGAGCAGGGCCTAGGACAAAGCATTACATCATCTAGAATTTGGCCCAGGTAGATATCAAAATAACTTTGTGGGCTGGAGCAAGTTTGAAGGGTCAAATAATACAGTGGCTCAGCTGGCAAAGATTTATATCACAAACACACTGGCAGAAAATTATGAGGATGAGATTTAAAATACTACACATGTCCTATTTTCATGAATGACATTTGGCTTTATATATATGAGATGATGACAGTCCTTACGGTCAGATTGGTGTGCATATGAGACTCAAAGTTTCACCTTTCTAGTGGGTTCCATTATTATAATCTCTGTACAAGCCAAGGGCTTTATAAAATATCCTAGGCTGTTAAAATCTTCTTTGTCCTTTTTTACAAGAAAGTGATTCATTCACTCCTGTTTCTGAGGCAAGTTATGAAATTTAAAAGTACTCAAATTTCTGGGGTCCACATATGACAGTCATAATCATACCTGTGAGTTGTGCCTAGGTATATGTAACAACTTACTGTGTGGTAATGAAATAGGCATGACAGCCAAGTACACCAAACACTGAGCCAGAAATGTTCCAATATTCTCCTTGTTGGAAAGTTACTGTCAGCAAAGTTGCATAACGTGGGGGTTACACTGTCAGGTGTATGGCCCCTATCAGTGTATGGCACAATGCCTCTTGTGAGCAATGTCGAGACAGAAGAAGAGACTCATATCACTGAAATGCTAGGCCCAGAGATGTGTCACAATATTGCATGTGAAAGAACCAGGCAAGAGAGTCAGACCACTTGGATGCAGTTCTTAGAAATGGTACAATCCCAAGTGGAAGAAGGGTCCAGGCAAGAGAGGAGAGTCAGATAATTAGATGATGGGTCCAGAACCATGTTATAATCCTTCCAAAGCATATTGTAAAGATAGGAGAGTCAAATCACCAACGTACTCAGCTGAGGTATATATCCAAATCTAATTTGTGGGATACACCTTTGTAGGATTATTAAGTTGAAGAACTGAGAAATAGTATATATCACAATGACACAGGTGGAAACTTTCAGAATGGGAGTCACCTTCTCGCATATGAGGACTAATCGTGACTCTTAAACCTTAAGCCACACGATTAGTCCTCTTATTTCATCTCAAGTATATGGCACAATATCATCTATGGGCAGAGAGCAAGCAGAAATGTCACATCATCTGGGTGTGTGCTAGTCCTGTGAGATGTCACAATCTTTCATGTGTCCAGGACCCTGGAAGAAGAGTCACATCTCCTGGATGCTGGTTTTAGAGATATATCAAAATTCCTTTTCTGGGCAGGCCTTAAGAAGTTGAGGAGATTCATTTTACCGAGGCAATTGGCCTAGATATATGTCACAATGACTGTTATTTGCAAAACTAAGGTATGAAAGTGACCTCACTTTGGCACTGGGTTTAGTAATATGTTAAAATCTCCCTTGCTGTCAGGGTGAGGCAAGAGAGGAGAAACAGGACCTATGTGCTGATCCAAGTGATATATTACAAAGCTTCCTGTTGGCAGAACAGGAATGGAGAGTCACATCACCTGGGTGCACTACCCAGTTATGTGTCACAATGCACCGTAAGTGCACAGAAAAGGAAGTAGAAGTCACATCACTTGCATGATAGACCTAGATATAAGCCACAATGTCTTTTATAGGCAGAGATAAGGCTAATAATTTACCTCACTTGTGTACTGGTCCCAGTGATATGTAAAAGTGCAATTAATAGGCAAGTCCAGGCACCTTTGCTTAGGTATATGTTCTACATATGTCACAATTTCATCAAACAGTAGAGTCACATGACCTAAATGCTAGTCTCAGCAATATCTCCACAATCCCACCATTTTGAAGGGTGAAGCAGGGAGAGAGAGTCATATCACTTAGGTCATGGGCTCAGAGATAGATCCCAATGTCTTCCGTAGGGAGAACTCAGAAAGGGAGAGTAATATCTCCTATATCCTTCTTTATGTATAAGTCAAAATCTGACACATGGGCAGAAAACAGGCAGAAGAGCCACATTACCTGGGTGCTAGGTTCTAAGATATGTCCCAAGTCCCCCTTAGAACAGAAACAAGGTGAAAGAGTTACATCACCTTGGTGCAGGTTTCATTTTCATGTCACAATGTTCTATGTCATTGAGGCCAAAGCATTGAGTAATACCAACTGGGTGACAGGGCCAGAGATATATCACAACGTCCTCTATGAAGCAAAGCCCTGGGTTACCATAGCCCTGGGAAAATAGTACCATCACCTGTGTGCCTGGCCTAGAAATATGTCACTCTCCAGGTTGGCAAGAACCAAGTAGGAGAGCCACATTATCTAGGTGACAGGTCCAGAGATATGCCAAACTGCCCTCCTTTGGGCATTGCTCTGGCAAAAAGTATCCCCACCTGTGTGCCTGGCTTTGCAATTTATCTCTACCCTTCCTTTGTGCAAGGCCTATTCCAGAGAGGAGAGTTACATCACCTATATGGTGGACACAAAAATATGCCACAATAATTTTGGTGAGCATGGCCCAGGAAAGACTGTACCATCACGTGGATACTAGATCCAGTGATATATCACAACACTTAATGAGAGAAGGGCTCAGAGTCACATCAGGAGTCACATCAGGAGACCAGGAGAGTCACATCACCTCGAGTTTGGCCTAGGTATATATCACAATCCCATATATGGACCTGAGCAAGTCTGGAGAGTCAAATTATACAGGTCTCTGACAAAGATCACCATCCCACTGTCAGAAAATTCCAAATATAAAGTTGGCAATAACTCGCAAGTCCTGTTTTCATGTGTAACAGTTGACTTCATGCAAGATAATGGCAGTTCTTACTGTCAGGTGGGTGTGCATAGAAGACTCACACTTTCATCTCTGTGTTGAGCCCTTCTTTGACTCTGTCTGTATAACCCAAACACTTTGTAAGACATATTTGAGCGTTGTAATCTTTTGTGATGTTTGTACGTGAAAGTGATCCAGGACATCATGCATGTCCCTAAACTGAGTTATAAGAGTCAAAATATCCTCTATTGGCTGAATCTACATATAAGAGTCATTATCATTCCTCTGAGCCACGCCTAGGTGTATGTTACAATTCCCTCTGTGGTTATGGAGCAGGCAGAACAGCCATGTCACCTAAATGCTGGGCCAGAAATATTCCAATATTCTGTTTACAGGCAGTCTCCTGTCCAAAATATCACATACCTTGTGTGCTAAATCCAGCTCTGTTGCACAAATTCCACTGTGCTCAGTATCCAGACAGGAGAGGAGAGGAGAGTCATGTCACATAAAAGCTGAACCCAAAAATATGTCAAAATCCCTCTTATTGAGACAGTCCAGAAGAGAGTGTCATGTCATTTGGATTCAATGTTTAGAAATGCTACAATTACTAAAGGAACCTGGGTACAGGCCAAAGATGAGAGTCATGTACCCTAGATAATACATCCAGAAATATGTGGTGATTCCCCCTGAAAGCATTGTTAAGGTAGCACAGTCATATTGACAAGGTGCTTGACACAGGTATTTGTCAAAATCTCATTTGTGGGCTATACTTACATGGAATTATTAAATTTCTCAGGTAGTGTATAAAGGTGTATATACAATTACACTTCTGGAAAGGTTTAAGAATAAGACACACCATCCTGCACATGTCCTGGCTGTGGACTTATGAGTTCTTATTAGGCTTTTGTTATGGCCTCAGATAAATGGCACAATATCTCCTGTGGTCAAAGAGAAGGCAAGAAAGTCACATCACCTATGTTAGGTGTGGATCCAGTGAGATGTGACAATTCACTTGGTGGGCAGGACCCTGGGAGAAGGGTCACATCACCTGGAAGCTCCTTTTAGTGACATTTCATAAACCCCTGTGTGAGGGTTTAAGACTCAGAGCCTCAACAGTTGGCTTTGTAATGCGGGATGGTGGCAACTTCTAATTTCACCTGGGTGTGTAATAGAAAGTCCCAATCTGAGCTTTTTGCTGGACCACGTTATGAAAATTTCTACCACAAAAGAGCTTATACAATATAATTTAGTGCTGTAAGCTTCTGTGAGCTTGGTACAAACTTGCAACCCAAGACCTTACTTATTTCAACAAGCCTAACAATGAAAGGCAAAATATTGGCCGGGTGCGGTGGCTCACGCCTGTAATCCCAGCACTTTGGGAGGCCGAGGCGGGTGGATCACGAGGTCAGGAGATCGAGACCATCCTGGCTAACACGGTGAAACCCCGTCTCTACTAAAAATACAAAAAATTAGCCGGGCCTGGTAGCGGGCGCCTGTAGTCCCAGCTACTCGGGAGGCTGAGGCAAGAGAATGGCGTGAACCCGGGAGGCGGAGCTTGCAGTGAGCCGAGATCGTGCCACTGCACTCCAGCCTGGGTGACAGAGCGAGACTCCGTCTCAAAAAAAAAAAAAAAGAAAGGCAAAATATTTTCTTTTGGCTGAATCCCAATGTAAGTTTGATCATCATGGCTGTGAACTGAAGTAAGGTATATATTATAATTACATATGTGTGCAAAACACTAGGCAGGAGTGTAAGATCATTTTGATGCTGTGCCAGGAAATATGTCACAATGTCTTCTCTAGGCAGGGTATAGGAAATTGAGTCACATTAACTGCATGCTGGACCCAGCAATATGATACAATCCCACATGTGGAAAAAACTCAGCTGAGTTATGAGAGCCAAAATACCTAAATAATACGCCCAAGATATGTCAACATACCTACAGTAGCTCCAGCCCAAGCAGGAAAGTCACATCATAAGGATGCTGGGACCAGCAATATGCAAATATGTCATAATTAGCTCTTTATGCAGATTCCAGTAGATGATTAACAGCATCTGGGTGCTGGGCAATGCAATAGGTCAAAATTTCTTTCCTGTGGGCCAGGTTTGGGTAAAAGGAGAGAATCACATATCCTAAGTGCTAGCTTCAGCAATATTCCAAAATCCTGTTATGAACGCCCAGGCAGAAAAGGAGAGTCACATCATTTAGGTCATGGGCTCAGAGATATGTCCCAATGTCCCAGTAGACAGGGCTCAGGTAGAAGTGGAGAGGCATATCACATATGTGCTTCCCTAGGAATATGTCACGATGTAATATGTGGAAAAAAACCAGGCAGAATAGCAACATCACTTGGGGGCTCTGTCCCAAGACATGTCAAAGACTCTCTTAATGCAGCACCCAGCCAAGAGAGAAACATCACACTAGATGCAAGTTTTCTGATTATGCCACAATGCCCCATATGTGTAGGGCTCAAGGAGGCCATCACTTCACCTAGATGATAGGTCCAGAGATATGCCACAATGTCCACTATGAAGCAGAGCCCTGGCAAAAGAATACCATCACCTGTGTGCCTGGGCTAGAAATATGTAACTCTTAATGTTGGAAGAGCCCAAGGAGGAGAGTCACAGAACCTAGGTGATAGGCCCAGAGATATGTCACAATGCCCTCCTTTGGGGATCCACTGGCAAACGAATACCCTTTCCTGTGTGTCTGTTCTCGAAATATGTCACTATCCTTCTGTTATACAGAACCCATTTCAGAGAGAAGACTTACATTAACTGTGTGGTGGACACAGAAACATGTCACAATAATTTGGGGGGACCTGGCATAGGAAAGTATGTGACATCACCAAGATGCTAGACCCAGGGACATGTCACAATCTTTACTGAAAGATACGACCAGGCAGGAGAGTCATATCACCTAGACGTTGGCCTCGGTAGGTATCATAATCCCATATATGGGCTGGAACAAATCTGGTGAGTCAAATTACACAGGTGCTTAGCAAAGATTTATATCACAATCACACTGTCAGAAAATTCCAAAGATAAGATTTACAATACCACACATGTCCTGTTTTCATGTGTGACAGTTACCTTCATCCATGTGAGATGATAATAGTCCTCACTTTCAGCTGGCTGTGTGCATACAAGACTCACAATGTCACTTGAGTGCTGAGCCCTGCTTTGACTCTGTCTGTATAGTCCACAGACTTTGTAAAATATACGTGAGTGTTGTAATCTTTTGTGACAGCTGTACAAGAAGGAGAACCAGGGCATCACACATGTCCCTAAACTTACTTATAAGGGTCAAAATATTCTGTATTTACTGAGTCCACATTTGAGAGTCATTATTATGCCTGTGAGCCATGCTGAGGTATATTTTACAATTCCCTCTGTTGTTGTGAAGCAGGCAGAACAGTCACATCATCAATTGCTGAGCTATAAATATTTCAATTTTTCTTTTTTTTTGTAGGCAGTGTCCTATCAGAAATCTCACAAAACTTGTGTGATAGATCCAGCTCTGTGGCACAATGTCCCTTGTGGGCAGTGTCCAGGCAGGAGAGCAGAGTAATATAACCTGAATGATGGGACCAAAAATATGTCAAAATGCCTACTGTTGACATGTCCCAGGCAAGGAGTCAAAACATTTGGATGCAGTGTTTAGAAAAGCTGCAAGTACCAAAGGAAGCAAGGTACAGGCAAAAGAGGAGTCATGTAACCTAGATGAAGGGTCCAGGAATATGTTACAATCTCCTCTGAGTACATTTTTAAGATACCTCAGTCAGAACACCAAGGTGCTTGGCCAATGAATCTGTCAAAATCTTATTTATGGGCTATACTTGGGCAGAATTATTAAATTACTCAGTAGTTGCACAAAGGTATATGCCACAATTACTCTCATGGAAAGACTTAAGACTAGGAGCCACTATAATGCACAAGTCCTGGGCTCCAGGCATATGAGTTGTTATTAGGCTTCTGTTATAATCTTTGGTATGTGGCACAATATCACTTGTGGCAAGAGAAGAAAAAAAAAAGAAAGTCCCATCACTGATGTGGGTGCAGTTCCAGTGAGATGTCACAATCCACCTTGTGAGAAGGACCCTGGTGGAGGAGTCACGTCACCTGGATGCTGATTTCAGTGACATATCAAAACCCCCTCTCTGGGCAGGACTTTGGTAAGAAAGGAGCCACACTTAATCGAGGTGATTGGCCTAGATATGTCACGATGTCTGTTCTGTGCAGTACTAAAGCTGGAGAGTGGCCTCACATTCGTACTCAGCCCGGCTTTATATCACAATCTCCCTGTGATCAAGGTACAGGCAAAAACCAAGAAACATCACCTAGGTGCTGAGGCAAGTGACATGTTACAATGCTTCCTGTTGGCAGAACACAAAAAGAAGAATCACATCACCAGTGTGCAGTACGTAGTTATGTGCTGCCAAGTTAGCTACTGCCAAGTTATGCCAAGGCAGTGTCAGGGAGCCATGACCCTTATGTGATGGACCTAGATATAAAACACAATTCTTTTTGTAGGCAGGTTTCATGCAGATAATTCACATCACCTGGGTGATGGTCCCAGTGATACATAAAGGTTCCCATTGTAGGCAGAGCCATGAAAGAGGTTATCTATTGCTTAGTTGCCTGTTTCACATATGGTACAATTTATTCTGTGGTCTGGGTCAAGAAAAGATAGTCAAATTATTCATGTGCTGAGCAAAGTTACCTTGTCCGAATCATATTCTCAGGAAGGTTCAGAAATAAGTTTTACATCCCACACAAGTCCTAGTTTTGTTTATGTGAGTCAATTCTTTCTATGAGTTGGGTTGAAGTAAGGAGTCACCATCTCAACATTGAACCAGATCCATGTATAAGATCCCCAATCCCACTTGAAAACTGTGTTCCAGCAGGGAAATCAGAGCACCACAGTGTGCTTAATCATGGTTCAAATGTTACAAAACCACCTGTGAATCAGATTCCTGAATGAGAGTAATTATTTCATCTTTTGACTGCTTTTTATATGTGAGATTTAGTACCTCATTCCTAGGCCCTGTTCTGTGTGAGAATGACAAACATTTCAGCTAGGTGTGCATACAAAACTCCCATTCACCTCTCATTGCTGTTCTGTGTTATGACACTCTTTGTACCATTAAGACTTCATATGATACACTGAGTGTTATAATACTTCATGAACTTTGTAAAAGTGAAAAATCCAGTATTTTACCCATGGATGTAAGACTGGATCTGAGAGATAAAGTATCTCTATTGTCTGAGTCCAAGTACAAGAGTTATTATTGTGCATGTAGGCTTAACCAAGATATATGTTACAATTCCACGTGAGAACAGGGAAAATGCAGGAGAGTCACATCACCTGGGTGCTGAGTACAATCTCCTTAGTAGGCTGTGCCTATTCAGAAGAGTCACATCACCTGGGTATAGCCTCAAATAATATGTCCCCAAGCCCAACGTAGACAGGGAAGAAGAAAAAGGGGAGTCACTCCACATAGGTGCTGTGCTCTGCAATATGCAATAATCCCCTTGATTGGCATAGTCTAGAATATGAAGAATAGTCACATCACTTAGGTTTTGCAATCAGCGATATGTCAGAACTTTTTTGGTGTGCCTACCCAGGCCAGAGAAGAGATCACATAACCTAGATGTTAAGACAAACAATATTTCACAATGTCTTCTGATGGCAGTGCACAGGGAGGGGAGAAAAATCACCTAGCTTATAGGCCCAGAGATATGAGATAATTTGCCCTGTTGGCAGGGCCCAGGCAGAAAAGTCACATTATTATAATTCTAACCCAGTGATATGTCACAATGCACCCGTGGGAAAAAAATTTAATCCAAAAGGTCACAACACTTGGGTACTAGGCCTAGTAATATGCCAAATATTTTTGACTTTGATGTTGACAACATTAAATGTGGGCTGAGTTTGTATATGAGAGTCGCAATTTCACATTTCCTGGGCTGTTGTATGACACTCTACAACATTTGAAGGTCTTATACAGCATGCATGAGAGTGGCAAACCACTCTGACCCCTACATGCTAGTATAGATTCAAGATCTTACTTATTGCCCTAAACCCAGGTTTTATATCTCTCCTGTAGGCTGGGTTAAGGAATGAGATCCATTATCATGCCTGTGAGCTAGATGTAAAAATGACTCACCATCCCACCTGTGTTCAGATCCACAGAGGAAGGTCAAAATTCCAACTTCATACTGTATTTACATTTTAGACTCAGGACCATAATTCTGGGCTTTGGCCATGTGGGATGGAAACAACATTTGTTTTCACTTGGGTACATAATCAAGAACCCCAATCTGAACATTTTGCTGGTTCTTCTCTTGAAACTCTCTGTACCACCCAAAGAGATTATACGTTATGAGTTATTGTTGTAAAGTTCTGTGAGCTTCATACAAATATGCAAACCAGGACCTTATCTATTGCCCTAAGCCTAGTGATGAAAGGCAAAATATCTCCTATTGGCTGATTCCAATATAAGTTTCATCATCATGCCTGTGATCTGAAGTAAGGTATATGTCAGAGTCTCATATGTGGGCAAAAAACTACACAGAAGGGTAATATCTCTTTGGTGCTGTGCCAAGCAACATGTCATAATGCCCTCCCTAGGCAAGGTATAGAAATTAGAGTCACATTAAATTGGTGCTGGACTCAGCAATACAAAACCATCCCAGCTGTGAAAGAAACCCAGACAAAAGATGAGAATCCGAACACTTATATGATGGGCCCAGGATGTGTCAAAATACCTTCTGTGGCTCCAGGACAGTCATGAGGCATGAGATAATGTTTTGTTCTGGACAGGAAATTATCAGGGTTTTGGCCCCAGCAATATGCCATACATCTCTCTGTGTGCAGGACCCAGGCAAAAGAGGAACATTGCATGGGTGCTGAGCCCTGCAATAGGCCAAAAATTCTGGTGATAGGAATGATTCCAGAAAATAAGGAGTGTCAAATAACCTGAGTTATGGGCTCTGCAATGCGTCACAATCTCTTTATTGTAAAGAATAGGCAGGAAATGAGTCATTTCACTTCAGTCTTGGGCTCAGAGATATATCCAAGTGTTCCCAGTATGAAGGACCCATGAAGAAAAGGACAGTCATATCAACTAGGTGCTTCCCTAGTTATATGTCAGAATCTAACTTGTGGGCAGGAACCAGGCAGAAGAATCATACCACCTGGGTACAGCCTCACGTAATATGTCACCAGGCCCAATGTAAACAGTTTGCAGAAAAAAAGAAAATCACAACACCTGGGTGCTGGGCTCAGAAACATGTAACAATTTCCTTTCTTGATAGAGTCCAGGACAAAGACAACATTAATGTCACCTAGGTTTTGCTCTCAGTGATATGTCACAGTTTCTTCAGTGGGCAGGATCCAGGCAAGAGAGCAGAGTCACATTACCTAGATGCTATATCTAGCAATATGTTACAGAGTTTCCTATGGGAAGGGCAGTGGCAGGAGAGACATATTAGCTAGCCAATAGTCCCAGAGATATGTGAAAATATCCCGTTTTCAGGCCTCAGGCAGAAGAGTCACATTATTATGATTCTAATCCATTGATAGGTAAAAATGCTCTTCTGGAAAACAATTTAAACCAAAAAGTCTCAACACAGGGGTACCAGGCCAAGGGTATGACTCAATCTCCTCAACTTTAAGGGGGACACCATTAACTGTTACCTAGTTGTGTATATGTCAGTCACAAACTCATGTGGGTGATGGCCATTGTATGAAACTCTATACAACATTTGAGAACTTTATACAACATACTTGAGAGTTGAAACCTCGCTGAGACCTACATGCTTATATGGATTCACAATTTTATATATTGCACTAAACTCAGATATGACAGTCAATATCTCTCTTATATGATGGTTTCAGGGATGAGAACATTATTAGACCTGTGAGCTGGGTCCAGAATTGAGCCACCATCCCACCTGTGGCCAGACTCTTTGATAAAAGTTACAATTTCATCTATGAGCTGTATTTACTTATTAGACTCAGGACCTCAACAATGAGCTTTGTAGATGTAGGATGGTAATAACTTTTACTTTCACCTGAGTGGAGTCACGATATTAACATTTTTCTGGATGCTGTTATGAAATTCTCTGTATCACCCAGTAAGTTTTTGTGAGATGAGTGATTATTGTAAAATTTTGTAAGCTTGTTCAAATATGCAGTGAAGGATTTTACCTACTGACCTAAAGTCGTGAAAGGCAAAGTATCTCCTATTGGCTGAATCCCAATAGAAGCGTGATCATCAGGCTTTTGAACTGAAGAAAGGTATATGTCATAATCAAATTTGTAGGCAAAAAAGTAGACAGAAAGTTGATATCACTTAGGTGCTATGGCAAAAAATATGACACAATGTCTTGTCTAGGCAGGATGTAGGAAAGAATGTCACATTAACTGGGATCTGGAGCCAGCAATATGACACAATCTCATGTAGAAGAAACTGAGCAAAGTGAGGAGACCCAAAACACCTATGGAATGGGCCAAAGATATTTCAAAATGCCTTCTCTGGCTCTGGCACAGGCAGGAGAGTCACATCACAAGTGTGCTAGGCCCAGGAATATGTTGAAATTCTCTTTATGCATGACCTAGGCATAAGTGTAACATAATCCAGGTGTGGGGCTCTGAACTACAGCAAAATTCTTGCTTGTGGGTGTTGTTTGGCAATACGATGAAAGTCATGTTACCTAAGTGCTGGGCTCATCAACACAACACAATCTTCCCATTGTAAAGGCTTAGACAGAATGAGAGACTCACATCACTTAGGTCATGGTCTCAGAGATATGGCCCAATGCCACAAATAGGCAGTGCTCAGGCAGAAATAGAAAGTCATAACACCTAGATGTTTTTTAGGTATATGTCACAATTTCATCCGTGTCCAGTCCTTTCGTTCATTTCTTTCTGTCAGCTGGGTGTGCATACAAGACTCACAATTTCACCTATGTGCTGAGCCCTGCTTTGACTCTGTCTGTATAACCCAAAGACCTTCTAAAATATGTATGAGTGTTGTAATCTTTTGTGACCTTTGTAGAAGAAGGTGAGACAGGACATCACACATGTCCTTAAATCTAGTTATAAGTGTCAAAATATCCTTTATTGGCTGAGTACACATATGAGAGATATTATCATTTCTGTGAGCCATGCCTAGATATCTGTTACAGAATTCTCTGTGGTTATAAAGCAGGCAGAATTGTCTTATCACCTAAATGCTGGACCATACATATTCCAATATTCTCTTTGTAGGCAGGCCCTGTCAAAAATGTCACATAAGTTGTGTGCTAGATCCAGCTCTGTGGCACAATGTCCCTTGTAGGGAGGTCCAAGCAGAAGAGGAGAGTCATATCACCTAAATCTTTGGCCCAAAAATATGTCACAATACTTCCTGTTGACAGAGCTCAGACAAAACAGTCATATTTGGATGTAGTGTTTAGAAATGCTACAATTACCACAGGGAGCTGGGCACAGGCAGGAGAGGGAAGTCATGTAACCTAGATGATGTGTCTGGAAATATGTTACAATACCCCCTGAGGACATTGTTAAGATAGCAAGAGTCTTCTCTCTTTTCTTCTTTATTAGTCTTGCTAGCAGTCTATCAATTTTGTTGATCTTTTCAAAAAACCAGCTCCTGGATTGACTGATTTTTTGAAGGGCTTTTTGTGTCTCTATTTCCTTCAGTTCTGCTCTGATCTTAGTTCTGTCTTGCCTTCTGCTAGCTTTTGAAAATGTTTGCTCTTGCTTCTCCAGTTCTTTTAATTGTGATGTTAGGGTGTCAATTTTAGATATTCCCCGTTTTCTCTTGTGGGCATTTAGTGCTATAAATTTCCCTCTACACACTGCTTTGAATGTGTCCCAGAGATTCTGGTATGTTGTGTCTTTGTTATCTTTGGTTTCAAAGAACATCTTTATTTCTGCCTTCATGTTGTTATGTACCCAGTAGTGATTCAGGAGCAGGTTGTTCAGTTTCCATGTAGTTGAGTGGTTTTGAGTAAATTTCTTAATCCTGAGTTCTAGTTTGATTGCACTGTGGTCTGAGAGACAGTTTCTTATAATTTCTGTTCTTTTATATTTGCTGAGGAGTGCTTTACTTCCAACTATGTGGTCAATTTTGGTATAGGTGTGGTGTGATGCTGAAAAGAGTGTATATTCTGTTGATTTGTGGTGGAGAGTACTGTAGATATCTATTAGGTTTACTTGGTGCAGAGCTGAGTTCAATTCCTTGATATCCTTGTTAACTTTTTGTCTCATTGATCTGTCTAATGTTGAGAGAGGGCTGTTAAAATCTCCCATTACTATTGTATGGGAGTCTAAGTCTCTTTGTAGGTCACTAAGGACTTGCTTTATGAATCTGGTTGTTCCTGTATTGGGTGGATATATATTGAGGTTAGTAGCTCTTCTTGTTGAATTGATCCTTTTACCATTATGTAATGGCCTTCTTTGTCTCTTTTGATCTTTGTTGGTTTAAAGTCTGTTTCATCAGACGCTAGGATTGCAACCCCTGCCTTTTTTTGTTTTCCATTTGCTTGGTAGATCTTCCTCCATCCCCTTATTGTGAGCCTATGTGTGTCTCTGCACATGAGATACATTTCCTGACTACAGCACACTGATGGGTCTTGACTGTTCATCCAATTTGTCAGGCTGTGTCTTTTGATTGGAGTATTTAGCCCATTTACATTTAAGGTTAATATTGCTATGTGTGAATATGATCCTGTCATTATGATGTTAGCTGGTTATTTTGCTCATAAGTTGATGCAGTTTCTTCCTAGTCTTGATGGTCTTTACAATTTGGCATGTTTTTGAAGTGGCTGGTACTGGTTTTTCCTTCCCATGTTTAGTGATTCCTTCAGGAGTTCCTTTAGGGCAGGCCCTGTGGTGACAAAATCTTTCAGCACTTGCTTGTCTGTAAAGTATTTTATTTCTCCTTCACTTATGAAGCTTAGTTTGGCTAGATATGAAATTCTGGGTTGAAAATTCTTCAAAAAAATGAAGAATCAAATAGATACAATAAAAAATGGTAAATGACATATCACCACTGATCCCACAGAAATACAAACTACCTCCAGAGAATACTATAAACACCTCTATACAAATAACTAGAAAACCTAGAAGAAATGTATAAATTCCTTGACACATACACACTCCCAAGACTGAGCCAGGAAGAAGTGGAATCTCTGAATAGACCAATAACAGGCTCTGAAATTGAGGCTATAATTAATAGCTTACCAACTAAAAAAAGTCCAGGACCAGATGGATTCACAACCAAATTTTACCAGAGGTACAAGGAGGAGTTAGTACTATTCCTTCTGAAACTATTCCAATCAACTGAAAAAGAGAGAATCCTCTCTAACTCATTTTATGAGGTCAGCATCATCCTGATAACAAAGCCTGGCAGAGAGACAACAAATAACGATAATTTTAGATCAATATTCTTGATGAACATTGATGCAAAAATCCTCAATAAAATACTGGCAAACTGAATCCATCAGCTCATCAGAAACCTTATCCACCATGATCAAGTGAGCTTCATCCCTGGGATGCAAGGCTGGTTCAACATATGAAAATCAACAAATGTAATCCAACATATAAACAGAACCAAAGACAAAAACCACATGATTATCTCAATAGATACAGAAAAGGCCTTTGACAAAATTCAACAGCTCTTCATGCTAAAAACTCTCAATAACTTTGGTATTGAAGCAATGTATCTTAAAATAATAAGAGCTATCTATGAAAAACTCACAGCCAATATCATACTGAACGGGTAAAAAACTGGAAGCATTCCCTTTGAAAACTGTCACAGGACAGAGATGCCCTCTCTCACCACTCCTATTCAACATAGTTTTGAAAGTTCTGGCCAGAGCCATCAGGCAGGAGAAGGAAATAAAGGGTATTCAATTAGGAAAAGAGGAAGTCAAATTGTCCCTGTTTGCAGATGACGTGATTGTATATCTAGAAAACCCCATTGTCTCAGCCCAAAATCTCCTTAAGCTGATAAGCAACTTCGGAAAAATCTCAGGATACAAAATCAATGTGTAAAAATCGTGAGCATTCTTATAAACGAATAACAGACAAACAGAGAGCCAAATCATGAGTGAACTCCCATTCACAATTGCTTCAAAGAGAATAAAATACCTAGGAATCCAACTCACAAAGGATGAGAAGGACCTCTTCAAGGAGAAACAAACCACTGCTCAATGAATCAAAAGAGGACACAAACAAATGGAAGAACATCCCATGCTCATGGGTAGGAAGAATCAGTATCAGGAAAATGGCCATACTGTCCAAGATAATTTATAGATTAAATGTCATCCTCATCAAGCTACCAATGACTTTCTTCACAGAATTGGAAAAAGCTACTTCAAAGTTCATATGGAACCGAAAAATAGCCCACATTTTCAAGTCAATCCTAAGCCAAAAGAGCAAAGCTGGAGGCATCATGCTACCTGACTTCAAACTATACTACAAGGCTCAGTAACCAAAAGAGCATGGTACTGGTACCAAAACAGAGATATAGACCAATGGAACAGAACAGAGCCCTCAGAAGTAATGCCACATATCTACAACTATCTGATCTTTGACAAACCTGAGACAAACAGGAAATGAGGGAAGGATTCCCTGTTTAATAAATGGTGCTGGGAAAACTGGCTAGCCATATGTAGAAAGCTGAAACTGGATCCCTTCCTTACACCTCATAAAAAATTAATTCAAGATGGACTACAGACTTAAATGTTAGACCTCAAGCCATAAAAATCCTAGAAGAAAACCCTGGTAATACCATTCAGGACATAGGCATGGGCAAGGACTTCATGTCTAAAACATCAAAAGCAGTGGCAACAAAAGCCAACATTGACAAATGGGATCTAAATAAACTAAAGAGCTTCTGCATAATAACAGAAACTACCATCAGTGTGAACAGGCAACCTACAGAATGGGGGAAAATTTTTGCAATCTACTCATCTGACAAAGGGCTAATCTCCAGAATCTACAATGAACTCAATCAAATTTACAAGAAAAAAACAAACAACCCCATCAACAAGTGGGCAAAGGATATGAACAGACACTTCTCAAAAGAAGGCATTCATGCAGTCAAAAAACACATGAAAAAATGCTCATCATCACTGGCCATCAGAGAAATGCAAATCAAAACCACAAGGAGGTACCATCTCACACCATTTAGAATGGTGATCATTAAAAATTCAGGAAACAACAGGTGCTGGAGAGGATGTAGAGAATTAGGAACACCTTTACACTGTTGGTAGGACTGTAAACCAGTTCAACCATTGTGGAAGTCAGTGTGGTGATTCCTCAGGGATCTAGAACTAGAAATACCATTGGACCCAGCCATCTCATTACTGGGTATGTACCCAAAGGATTATAAATCATGCTGCTATAAAGACACATGCGCATGTATGTCTATTGCGGCACTATTCACAATAGCAAAGACTTGGAACCAACCCAGATGTAGACTGGACTAAGAAAATGTGGCACATATACACCATGGAATACTACGCAGCCATAAAAAATGATGAGCTCATGTCTTTTCTACGGATGTGGTTGAAGCCGGAATCCATCATTTTCAGCAAACTATCACAAGGACAAAAAACCAAACACCTCATATTCTCACTCATTGGTGGGAATTGAAAAATGAGAACATATGGACACAGAAAGGGGAACATCACACACCGGGGCCTGTTGTGGTGTGGGGGGAGGGGGGAGGGATAGCATTTGGAGATATACCTAATGTTAAATGACGAGTTAATGGGTGGAGCACTCCAACATGGCACATGTATACATATATAACAAGCCTGCACGTTGTGCACATGTACCCTAAAACTTAAAGTATAATAATTAAAAAATAACATAAAATAAGATAGCAAGAGTGAAATCACCAAGGTGCTTGGCCCAGGTATTTGTCAAAATCTCATTTGTGGGCTATATCTAGGCAGAACTATCAAATCACTCAGGAGCTGGGCAAAGGTATGTGTCACAGTTAAACTTGTGCAAGGGTTTAAGAATAAGAGTCATCATGCTGCACATATCGTTGCTTCAGCCATATTAGCTATTATTAGGCTTTTGTTATCATCTCAATTGTATGGCACAGTATCAACTCTGGTCAGAGAATGCAGGAAAGTCACATCACCTATGTGGGTGTGCCTCCAGTGAGATATCACAATCCACCTTGTGGGTAGAACCTTGGCAGATGAGTCACATCACCTGGATGCTGGTTTCACAGACATCAAAACCCCCCTGTGAACATGACTTTGGAAAGAGGTGAGACCCAGTTAACCTAGGAAATTGGCTTAGATGTATGTCCCAATTTGACTTACGTGCAGTACCAAGGCTGCAGAGTGACCTCATGTTGGCAGTGGGTTCAGCTATGTCATAATCTCCCTGTGGTCAGAACCCAGGCACAAGTGAAGAAACATAACCTTAGGTTCTGAGCCAAGTGATATGTTACAATGCTTCCTGTTGGCAGAACACCAAAAGGAGAATCCCATAACCTGGAGGAAGTTCCCAGTTATGTGTCACAATGCACTGTAACTGCAGGGTCAAGGCAGTACAAAGGAGTCACATCACTTATGTGATGGACCTGGACCTAGTTATAGGACACAATTGTCTTTGCAGGCAGGCTTCAGGCAGATAATTCACATCATCTTGATTATGGTCCCAGTGATATATAAAGGTGCCCTTTTTAGGCAGAGTCAAGGAAAGTATTGTATATTGCTTAGGTGCTTGTTGCACATATGGCACAATTTCATCTGTGGTCTCAGCCTAGAAAAGAGAAACAGGTTATTTATGTGCTTGGCAAAGTTACCTGCCCCAATCACATGTTAAGAAAGGTTCAGAAATAATTTTCACAACCCACACAAATCCCGGTTTCATGTATGTGAATCAATCCTGTCTATTAGTTAGGCCAATGTAGAGGAGTCACAATCTCAACAATAGGCAAGATCCATGTATAAGAGCCCTGATGAGATATCGGGTCATTGAGATCATGTCATATCACTGGGCCTAGTAGCCATGTGTTAAAGCTTTTGCTTAAATTCTTTCCTATATGTGCATTGTACCATTCTTCTGCCTGGGCACTGCCAACAAGAAATATTATCACATATCTCCAAGAGTATCCCCTAGGTGATTTGTCTATTTTACCTGTGCTTTGCTCCCAAGGAACATTGTGACATCTTTTAATGTAGCATCTAGGAAATGTCACTTCTCTCTCCTGCCTAGGTAATGTGCACTAAAGAAATAAGTACATAGTGCTGAATGCAAAAGTTAAATAATGCAATTCTCCTCTTTATTCTGGAATCTGCCAAATAGGGCATTATTAAATATTGCTGAGGCTAGCACCTTGAGGCTGTACCGAGATGACATGACTCTTCTGACTCGACACTGCCTGAAAAAGATATTATAATGTATTGTGAGCTCAGAATCCTGGTGATGAGACTCTCCTGTTTTGGTTCTGCCCACAGGAGAAACAGTGACATATCTGGGTTCAGCTGACATGGATAAATATAGCTATTATAACTGGACCCAGAAAGAAGAGATATTTTGTCTCTCATAACCAGTCTTATGACCATAAGTAAAGAAATGTGTCTACTAATTTTATAAAGTTTACCGAAAACTATGACACTCAGGCATATGACATAAAGCCTGAGTAGTACAAATAATGTCATAACAGGGACAGCAAGCTGGTGCTATTGAGACCCTTGGATATATATTCAGCTGACCCGACTGTCATTCTCTCACAAGAACAGAGCCAAAAAAATAGGTACTAAATCTCACACAAAAGAGGTGTCAAAGTTTGAAACTGTTCCTCTCATACTTGGATCTGATCCCCGGGTCTTTTGGTGATGCATAATTCAGCACACCTGTGAGGCTGTGACTCCCCTACTGGAACACAATCTTCAAGTAGAATTGGGCATCTTATACATGGATCTTGCCCACTGTTGAGATTGTGACTCCTCTACTTCAACCCAACTGATAGGGTGTGTTGACTTAAATACACAAATGTTGGACTTTCATGGGACTGTGAAACTTATATCTGAATATTTCCTGGTGTGCGCTTAAGACAAAAGTTAGCTTAGCTTCTGAATAACTGGACTCTCCTTTTTAGGCCATAACCACAGACAAAACTGTGACATAATTGAACCATACACCTAAGCATAGGTGCCTGGGCTTGCCTACAAACTGCACTTTTTCATATCCCTGGGACCAGCACCCAGGTGATGTGAATTCTTTGCCTGAGCGCTGCCTAAGAAGAACGTTGCAGCTTATATCTGGGTCCATCATGTAAGTGATGTGGCTCCCTTCTACTGCCTTGGCCCTGCACTTATGGTGCATTAAGACACATAACTGGGTTCTGCACCCAGGTGTTGTGACTCTCCCTTTTGGGTTCTACCAATGAGAAGCTTTGTAACAACATATCACTTTGCTCAGCACTTAGGTCATGTTTCTACTCTCTTGTCTTGATCTGATCACAGGGGAGATTGTGACATATTGATAAACCCAGCACCAAGGTGTGGTCACTTTTATACCTTGGTTTTGCACATAGCACCCATTGTGACATATATCTATGCCAATTGCCTAGGTGAAGTGACCCTCCTCTCTTTCTTAAGCCCTGCTCACAGGTGGAATTTTGATATATCACTAAAAACAGTATCCAGCTGATTTGATGCTTCTTCCAGGGTCCTGCCCAGAAGATGGATTGTGACATCTCACTGGACCAGCACCCACCCAGGTGTGGTGACCTTCCTACTTGCTCTCTGCACACAGGTGATATTTTGCCATATACCTGAGATGAGATAAGAGGACTAATCATGACTCAAATCTGGAGCCAGGTCATATACAAGAAGGTGACTCCTGTTTCTGGAGCATTTCACTAGTGTTACTGTGACATATACATTTGCCCAGTTCCTGGGTGACTTAATAATCCTGCCTAGGTGCAGTCCAGAAATGAGATTTGCACATATACCTCAGCTGGTCACATTGGTGATTTGACTCTTCTGTCTTAACAATATCCTCAGGAAGGATTGTAAAATGTCTCTGAATCCATCATCTAGTTTACCTGTCTGACCTTCTCTGACTGGATCCTGCTTCCACTGGGGATTGTAATGTTTTTTTCTTTTTCTTTTTTTTGTCACCTAGGTTGCAGTGCAGTGCTGCAGTCTTGGCTCACTACAACCTCTGCCTTGGGGATTGTAGCATTTCTAAGCACTTCATGCAAATGTCATGACTCTCTTGCCTGGTCCTTTCAACAGAAGGCATTGTTGCACATGTCTTGGCCAGTCATTTAGATTATATGACTCTCCTCTTCTGCCTAGGCACTGCTTAAAAGGGGAATTGTGCCATACATCTGGGTGTAACCGAGAAGTTATGCAACTTTTCTTCCACGAACTTGCCTACAAGAATATTTGAAAATCTCTGGTTCAGCATTTAGGTGACTTGGCTGTCAAGCCTGTTTCATTACCACAGAGTTAATTGTGACATATAACTATGCACAACTCACAGGCACAGTGTTGACTCTCATACCCCACAAATAGGAGTAATTTTGACCCTCATTACTTGCTATAGAAACATGAGTGATGAAGTCTCTCTCAGTTAAAGAAAGGTTACAGAAGATTATAATAGCGTCGGAAATTTTATAAAGCCCTTGGCTTGTACAGAGAGTTTAATAACAGAACATAACAGAAAGGTGAAATTGTGAGTCTCATATACACACCAAGCTGACAGTGAGGACTGTTACCATCTCACATATATGAAGCCAGATGTCAGTCCTGAAATCAGGATATGTGTGGTATTGTAAATCTCATCCAGGGAATTTTCTGCCAGTGTGACTGTGACATAAATATTTGCCTAGCACCTATGTGATTTGAGTATTCAGACTGGTTTCATCCCATGTAAGTTATTGTGGTGTGTACCTTGGCCAGCTTCTAGGTGATGTGACTCTCCTGCCTAGGCCTTGCTGTCAGTAAGAATTGTGACATATCACTGGATCCAGGACACTGGTCATGTTACATTTTTGCCTGAGCCCTGCCTACAGAAATCACTGTGACATATCACTGTGTCAACAACTTAGGTCACATAAATCTCCTCATTAGAATGGTCCCTGTGCACTGTCAGGGGCAGTAACATACAGTTGGGCCAGGCACAAAGCTGATGGTACTCTTTTGCTAGGGCCATGTCCTACAAAGTGCATTATGACAAATTTCTGAGACTTCATCTAGGTGATTCTGCTCTCCTGCTTGGGTAATGCTTACCTGTATAGTGACATGTTGCTAGGTTAGGCACAAACGTAATGGTACCCCTTCACCAGGGCCTCAGTGGGACATTGTGACATATCTCTGGACCTATTACTTAGGTGATGTGACTTCGTGCTCTGGTCCTGCACACATACAGCATTCAAAAATAAGGGCAAAAACTGCACCTATTTGCTCTAACTCTCTTGTCTGGGTCTTGTCCTAAGGGAGCCTTGTGACATAGCTCAGAATCCAACATCATGGTGATGTGGCTATTTTGCCTGCTTTCACCTCACGTGTAAGATTGTGTCATATACCTAGGGAAGCACCTACATGATATGAGATATGACTCTTCTATTCTGCTTGCACCCTGCCTACTTGGGATATTTGGCCATATATCTGAGTTCATGTCCTAAGAGATGTGAACCTGTTTTCCTGCCAGAGGCTTTACAATGGGGTAATGTGAAATAATACTAAGCCCAATACTTACATAATATGACTCTTAATATTTTCCTGAACTGTCCCTATGAAGAGGAATTCTGACATACTGGCTGGCCCGGCACCCAGATGATGTTCCTCTGCTGCCTGGGTCCTTCATAAAGACAGAATTATGGCATATTATTAGGTCTGTAACCCGGATGATGTAATTCTCCTGCCTGTGCCACAGCAACAGAAAGTATTTTAACATATCTTGAGCCCATGTTGTAGGTGTGTTTGCTGTCATCAATTGTCTGTTTTTCTTTCACATTTGGGATTGTGTTATATTTCTGGGTCTAGTGTCCAGTTAATATAACCGTCATTTCTACCACCTGCCTAGAGGAGGCAGTGTGACATATTGCTTGGCACAACACCTAATTTGTGCTAACCTCTTGTCAAGTTTTTTCCTAAAAACTGGATATTAAATTTACATTGCTTCTATTCAGAGTGATGATGATCAAATTTAAATTGGTATTACACCAATAGTAGATATTTTGCCTCTCATCTCTATGCTTACTGCAACAGGTAAGGTTATGAGTTGCGTATTTGTACAAAACTCACAGAATGTTACAAAACTAACTCGTATTCTATAAACTTATTGGGTGGTACACTGAGTTTTATAACATGGCCCAGGAAAAGGGTAAGATCATGATTCTTCATTACACTTGCAGGTGAGAGACAAAGTTGTCACCATCCCACATTTACAAAGGCCACTGTTGAAGTTCTGAGTCTAACAAGTAAATAAAGTACAAAGATGGAATTTTGACTTTGATATGTGGATCTTGCTACAGATGAGATGGTGACTAATTTCTAGACCCAGATCACAGGCATAATAATTGGTCTCCCATCTGAACCCACCCTATAACAGAGATGTTGACTATTATAACTGGGTTTAAAGTAGTATATAAGATTGTGAGTCAACACAACCATGCATGCCTCAGAGTGGATTGCTACTCTCATGCACGTTGCATAAACCCTTCGAATGCTGTAGAATGTGTCATGCAATGATCCAGGTAACACATGAGATTGTGACTGGCATATACACACCAAGCTAGCAGTTAAAGTTGTGATACTAAGAGGTGAAGAGATTGTCTCATATCTCTAGGCCTAGTACTCCTAGGTGTTGAGAATTTTTGGCTTAAATTCTTTACCATGTTTGCATTGTGAATCATCGCTGGGTTAGAATAATAAAAAGGTGACTCTTCTGCTTGGATCCTGGAACCAGGGGATATTATCACATATCTCTGGGCCTACCAGGTAGGTGATGTGTCTCTCCTCCCAGTGCCCTGCCCACAGGGAACACTGTGACATATTGCCAGGTATAGCATCTAGATAATATGAATCTCCTCTCCTGCCTGGATCCTCCCCACTAAAGAAATTGTGACATACAACTGAGTATAAAATCTAGGAGACGTAAATCTACCCTTTGTTCTGTACTCTGTCAAGAGAGGGAATTATAATATATTGCTGAGCACAGCACCTAGGGGCTGCGACTATCCACTATTTTTCTCAACTATGTATGCAGTGGGCATGAGGTCATATCATTTGAGATTGTACCCAGGTTATATGAGCCTTCTGACTGGGTTCTGCCTACAGAGGAGATTATAATATATGCCTTGTAAGGACCCAGATGATGTGACTTTTCTGTCTTGTCTGTACCCAAAAGTAAAATTGAGACTTATTTGTTAAATCAGTTAATATGCATAACAATAACTTTCATACATTGACCAAGCCAAAGGAGATATGTCCACTCTCATTGCCACTCTTACAGCCATGGGTAAAGTCCTAGACCTCCCACCTATAAGAATTCACGGAAAACTGTGCTACTCAGTTATATCACATAAAGCTTCAGTGGTACAAAGAGTTTTATAACAGGCACCAACAATCAGATGCTATTTTGAGTCTTGGATGAACACCCAGCTGACACTGTTTTCATTCTCACACATAAACAGAGCCTATAAATGAGGTACTAACTCTCACACACATAAGCAGTCAAAACCTCAAAATTGTAACTCTCGTACATGAATCAGATCCACAGGTGGTTTTGTGACATTTGAACCATTATTCAGCAAACCTTTGGTGCTTTGACTCTACTAATGGAGCACAATCCTCAAGTGGGATTAGGGTTCTTATACATGCATCTTGCACATTGTTGAGATTGTGACTTCTGTATTTCAAACCAAATCATAGGAGATGTTGACTCTCCCACCCAAAGCCAGGATTGTGTGGGACTGTGAAATGTATTTCTGAACATTTTCGAGTGTGTGACTGAGAAGTATGACTTTCTCCAGCATCTGATTGTTTTGACTCTCCTTTCTAGACCCAGAGCACAGTTCAAATTGTGACATATGTGCACCAAGCAACTAAGTGAAATACAACACCTTCTTTGGCAATGGGACCAAGGGCACTTTTACATATCTCTGAACACAGCACTCAGCTGATGTAAAATCTTGGCCTGAACCCTGCTACAAAGAGCATTGTGGCTTTTATCAAGGTCCATCATATAAGTATGTGACTTCCTTATTCTGCCTTGGCCTTGCAGTTCTGGTGCATTGTTACACATAACTGGGTACTGCACCCATGTGATGTGACTGTTCATTTGGGGGTGTTCTACCAATAAAAAACTATATAACATAACACTTGGCTTAGCACCTAGGTGATGCTTATTCTCTCTTGACTGAGTCCTGACCACCAGAGAGATGGTGACATACAGCTGAAACCAGCACAAGGTGAGTTCACTCTCCTGCCTTGGTCCTAAACATAGGGGCCGTTGTGATATATATCCAGGCCAATTGCCTAGGTGATGATTGTCTCCTCTCCTGCTTAAGCCCTGCCCTCAGTGGAGGATTAGATATATCACTGAAATAAGCATCCAGGTGATGTGACTGTTATTCTAGAGGCCTGTCCACTACAAGGATTTTGACATTAAACTTGACCAGCACCCACTCAGGTGATGGGAATTTCTTTTTTTCTCCATGTTCACAGGTGGCATTGCGGCATATATGTGAGGCCAGATCAAAGGCTGAATAATGACTCTTGTACCTGGAGCCAGGATGTGCAGGATGGTGATTCTCCTCCCTGAACCTTTTTACAGGTATTATTATGACATTTATCTTTGCCAATCTCCTGAGTGATTTAATAATCCTTCTTAGTTATAGCCCACAGATGACATTTTGACATATACCTGGACATATAGTTAATTATTTGACTCTTGTGTCTTAACAGTGTCCTCCGAAGAGATCATAACATATTGCTGGATTCATCATCTAGGTTATGTGTCTCTCCTCTCCTGCCTGAACACTGATTACAGTGAAGATTGTAGCATTTCTCTGCATTGCATCCAAATGACATGATTCGGTTGCACGGGCCTTTTTCTTTTTTTAAAAAAATGTTATTATATTTTAAGTTTAAGGGTACATGGGCACAACGTGCAGGTTTGTTACATATGTATACATGTGCCATGTTGGTGTGCTGCCCCCATTAACTCGTCATTTAGCATTAGGCATATCTCCTAATGCTATCTCTCCACCCTCCCCCGACCCCAAACGGTCCCCAGTGTGTGATGTTCCCCTTCCTGTGTCCATGTGTTCTCATTTGTTCAATTCCCATCTATGAGTGAGAACATGCGATGTTTGGTTTTTTGTCCTTGCGATAGTTTGCTGAGAATGATGGTTTCCAGCTTCATCCATGTCCCTACAAAGGATATGAGCTCATCATTTTTATGGCTGCATAGCATTCCACGATGTATATGTGCCACATTTTCTTATTCCAATCTATCATTGTTGGACATTTGGGTTGGTTCCAAGTCTTTGCTATTGTGAATAGTGCTGCAATAAACATACATGTGCATGTGTCTTTATAGCAGCATGATTTATAGTCCTTTGGGTATATATCTAGTAATAGGATGGCTGGGTCAAATGGTATTTCTAGTTCTAGATCCCTGAGGAATCACCACACTGACTTCCACAATGGTCGAACTAGTTTACAGTCCCACCAACAGTGTAACAGTGTTCCTATTTCTCCACATCCCATCCAGCACCTGTTGTTTCCTGACTTTTTAATGATCGCCATTCTAACTGGTGTGAGGTGGTGTCTCATTGTGGTTTTGATTTGCATTTATCTGATGGCCAGTGATGATGAGCATTTTTTCATGTGTTTTTTGGCTGCGTAAATGTCCTCTTTTGCGAAGTGTCTGTTCATATCCTTCGCCCACTTTTTGATGGGGATTTTTTTTTCTTGTAAATTTGTTTGAGTTCATTGTAGATTCTGGATGTTAGGCCTTTGTCAGATGAGTAGGTTGCAAAAATTTTCGCCCATTTTGTAGGTTGCCTGTTCACTGTGATGGTAGTTTCTTTTGCTGTGCAGAAGCCCTTTAGTTTAATTAGATCTCTTTTGTCAATTTTGGCTTTTGTTGTCATAGCTTTTGGTGTTTTAGACATGAAGTCCTTGCCCATGCCTATGTCTGAATGGTATTGCCTAGGTTTTCTTCTAGGGTTTTAATGGTTTTACATCTAACATGTAAGTCTTTAGTCCATCTTGAATTAATTTTTGTATAAGGTGAAAGGAAGGGATCCAGTTTCAGCTTTCTGCATATGGCTAGCCAGTTTTGCCTGCACCATTTATTAACAGAAGGCATTGTGACATATCTCTGGGGCCATGATTTAGGTAATATGACTCTACTCTCCTTCCTGGACATTCACCACAAGGGACATTATGACATAGAGCTTTGCCTAGCACCCATGTCTTGTGAATTTTCTGTTAGACTCTTGCCATCAAAGAGAATTTTGGAAAAATTGTGGCTTAAAATTTAGGTGATGTGATTGTCCTCCCTGCTTAACAACCACAGAGGTAATGGTGACATTTACCTATGTACAGCTAACAAACGTGATAATGACAGTAATATGGGGACCCAGCCAATAAGATAAATTTTGACTTTTGTCACAACATGAGTATTGTCAAGGATCTTCTTCTGATAAAATGGTCACAGAAAATTATAACAAACACAGATATTTTATAACACCCTTGGGCTATATAGAAGGTGTCATAATAATGCCTAGCACACAGAGAAAATTATGATGCACACTCATATGCATACTCAAATAACAGTAAGGACTTTCAACATCAAAGATGAATGAGAGCAACTTTCCTACCTAAAAACGGGACATGTGTAGTATTGTAAATCTAATCCCTTGAATTTAATTACACTGTGAATGCGATATAAATCTTCCCCAAGCACCTGTGTGATTTCATTCTTCAGATTGGTTCCAACCTATATATGGAAATTTGATATCTACCTGGGCCAATTTTGAAGTGATATGACTCTTCTTCCTGGTCTCTGCTATCAGTAAAAATTGTGACATCACTGGATCCAGCACCCAGATGACATTACATTCTTGCCTTCACTATGCCCACAGATATCATTGTGACTTATCACTGTGTCCATCACTTAAAAGAGGATGCCAGGGCCATGCACAAAAGAGGACATTTTGACATATCACTGGCCTATCATATAGGTGCTATGGCTTTTCTACTTGGGACCTGCCCACTTGAATAGTGACACATTGCCAGGCCAGGCACAAAGGTGATTGTACTCTTTTGCCAGGTTGATGCTTTAAAGAAGGCTTTATGACATATATCTGAGCCTATCACCTAGGTGATGTGACTTCCTGCTTGGCCCTGTCCACAAGGAACTTCATGATATAAGGGTGGAATTTGCACCTAGGTGATGTGTCTTTTTCCTGGGTCCTGTTCTAAGGGGGACTTGTGAACATCTCAGGATGCAGGACCAGATCATGTGGCTCTTCAACGTGGTTTCTACCCTTATATTAATTTGTGATATCTAAATAAAGAAGCACCTATGTAATATGACTCCCTCTTTCTGCCTGAGCCTTGGCTACTGGTGACATTGGGCCATATCTCTGAGCCCATGACTTAAATGATGTGAGTCTCTGCTTATCTCTGGGCCTTTACAATAGGAAGACTGTGACATATGGATAAGCCAAGCACTTAGGTAATGTGACTCTCAACTTGTTGCTGAATAGCACCCATGAAAAGGACTTTTGCCATATTTCAGGCCCAGCCTACACATGATGTTACTATTCTTCATAGGTCGTGCATAAAGAGAAAATTATAGCATATTGCTCCACCCAACTCCCTAATGATATGACTCTTCTGCCTATGCTAGAGCCACAGAAGGTAGTTTAACATATCTTTGGTTTATTCTGTAGGTTTTTTTGTCTCTGATCACTTTGTTGGCTTTCTTTCATGTGTGGTTGTATAATTTTGCTTGCTCCTGCCATCAACTAATGTGACCCTATTTCCTAGGCCCTGCCTAAATACGGCATTATGACATATTGCTTGGCACAGCACCTAAGTGATATTAACCTTCTGCCTAGTTTTTTGCCCACAAGTGGGATTATGATATATACCTTGATTCAGTTCAAAGACATGGTGATCAAGCTTATATTGGGATTCAACCAGCAGGAGATATTTTGCCTCTCTCCACTAGGTTTTGGTCAATAGGAAAGATCTTCCATTGCATATTTGTACAAATCTCACAGAAGCTTACAAAACTAACTCATATCATAAAAACTTCTTGAGTGGTACAGGAAGGTTTACAATGGGACCCAACAAAAAGTTAAAATTGTGACTTTCACCTACACACTCAGTTGAATATAAAAGTTTTTACTATCCTACATTTACAAAACCCATTGTTGAGGTCCTGGGCCTAACAAGTCAATACAGCACCAAGTTAGAATTGTGACATTCATAAATGAATATGGTCACAGGTGAAATGGTGACTAATTTCTGGGTCTAGGTCACAGGCATAATAGTAGTCTCATCCCTGAAGCCAGCATATAGGAGAGATGTTGACTGTTATCCCTGAGTTTAGGGCAATACGTGAGATCATGAATCCATATAAGCATGTAGTCCTCAGAGAGTTTTGGAACCCTCATGCATGTTTTATAAACATCTCAGGAGTTGTAAAGACTGCCATACAATAAACAGCACACATGTTAGATTTTGACTATCATATGCACAACTAGATAACAGTTAATGGTGTCATCCTTAATAATGAGGTGATTGTGTCATAACTTTGGCAAAGTAAACCAGTGTTGAGACTGTTTGGTTAAAAATCCTTTTTCATAAGGGGATTGTTACATATCACTGGGTTTGAATATTGATATAGTGACTCTTCTGTAGGAGCTCTGCAAACAGAGAATATTTTCACATATCTCCAGGCCTGTTGGCTAGATGATTTGTCTCTCCTGCCCATGCCCTGCCCAAAGGAGACACTGTGACATATTGATAGATATAGCATCTAGGTAATGTGACTCATCCCTCCTGCCTGGATCCTGCCCACTGAAAAAATTTTGATATACCACTGAGTGCAAAACCTAAGTGACATGACTTTTTTTTGTCCTGGACCCAACAAAGAGAGGTAATTATTACACATTGCTGATCCCAGCCCCCAGGTAGTGTGATTCTCTTTTTATTTCTTTAAACCTCTCTTCATTGGGCATGGTGAGATATTACTTGAGGCAGTATGCAGATGGTGTGGCTCTTCTGCCTGCTTTCTGCCCACTTCTTAGATTGTGACATATAAGTAGGGAAGCAGCTAGGTGATGTGACTGTCCTTTTCTTCCTAGGCCCTGCTTACTGGGGACACTAGGATATATCTCTGAGCCCAAGACCTAAATGAAATGATTCTCTTCTTCTGCTTGGTCTTTACAATGGGGGGATGCTGATGTACTGCTGAGCTCAGGACTCAGGTTATTTGACTCTCCTTTTTCTCTTGAACCATGCCAAGAAACAGACATTTTGACATATTGCTGAGTATGACACCCAGATACTGTTACTCGTTTACCTGGGTCCTCTATATCCAGAATATTATGGGATATTGCTGGGCCCAGAACCCAGATAACATGACTCTCATGACTGTGCGGAATACCAGAAGGTATTTTGACATACCCTGGGCCCATTGTTTTGGATCTTACCTTTTGGTTTGTTCTTTTTCCTTTTTTATTCCCCACATGTGGGATTGTGCCATATTGCTGAGTCCAGAATGCAGTAAATGTGACTCTAATTCCTACACCCTGCCTAGAGAGGTCATTGTGCCATGTTGCTTGTCAGAGGACCTAAGTGATATTACCCTGTGGCCTAGTTTTTCTGCCCACAAATGGGACTATGATATATAACTTACTACAGTTTACATGCATGATTGTCAAATTTATATTTGGATTTAGCCAATAGGAGATATGCTGTCTTTCATTGCTAGGACTAGGGCAATAGGTAACGTCCTGGGTTGCATATTTGCACCAACCTCACAGAGCTTTACAACACTAAATCATAATGTAAAATCTCCTTAAGTACAACACAGAGTTTTATGTCAAGGATCAGCAAAATTTCAGAGTGGGACTCTGGATTACAAACCCAGGTGAAAGTAAATGCTGTCACCACCCTATATGTCCAAAGCCCACTGTTAGGGTCCTGAGTCTAACAAGTGAATGCAGTACACCATTGGAATTGTTACTTTCATATGTGGATCTGGTCACAGTTGGGATGGTGACTCACTTCTGGATCCAGCTCACAAATATAAAAATGGGTCTCATTCCTGACCCCAGCCTACAGAAGAAATCTTGACTATTATACCTGGCTTTAGGAAAATATGTAAGGTTGTGAATCCATAGGAACATGTAAGCCTCAGAGTGGTTTGCAACTCTCATACATGACTTCAAATGTTGTACAGTGTTATACAATGGTCCAGGAAACACGGGAGATTGTGAATCTCATATACATACCCAGCTCACAGTTATTAGGGTCACCCTAAAAGACAAGGAGATTTGGCCTCTTACTAGGCCTAGTACCCAGGTGTTGAGACTTCTGGTATTAAATTTCTTTTTATGGGTGTGTTGTGACATATTGCTGGGTTAGAATCATAAAAAGTGACTATTTTGCCTGGACCTGGCAACAGGGGATATTATCATATATCTCTTAGCCTATAAGCTAGGTGATTTGTTTCTTCTGCCTGTGTCAAGCCCCCAGAAGACATTGTGAAATATCATTTGGTGTAACATCTAGGTAATATGTCTCTCTTCTCCTGCGGCGTCCTGCACACCAAAGAAATTGTGACATACTGCTGACTTCAAAACCTAAATAATGTGACTCTCCTTCATATTCTAGACCCTGCCAAGAGAGGTGGTTATTACATATTGCAGAGCCCAGCACCTAGGTTAAGTGATACTCTTCCTCTTCTTCTTTTGTTTTTGTCTTTGTTTTGAGACAGAGTCTCACACTGTACCTCAGGCTGAAGTGCAGAGGTACAATCTCGAAATACTGCAACCTCCATCTTTAGGATTCATGTGATTCTCATTTATCAGCCTCCTGAGTAGTTGGTATTACAGGTGCTTGCCACCAGGCCTAGCTAATTATTGTCTTTCTTGTAAAGAATGGGTTTTACTATGTTGGCCAGACTGGTCACAAAATCTTGACCTCGTGATCTGCCTGCCTTGGATTCTCAAAGTGCTGCAATTACACATATAAGCTACTGCACCCAGTGGACCCTCCTCTTCATCTTCTACCCTGTCTATAGTGGGCTTGATGACTTACTCTTTGACGATTTACCCAACTGATGTGAATCTTCTAACTAGGCCCATCCTACAAATGAGATTATATTGTGTCACTGGCTCAGCACCCAGGTGATGAGACTCCCCTGTCTTGTCTCTGCTCACAGCCAAGATTGTGACATATACCTGGGTTAAGCAAACATGCACAATAAAAAGTCTTATTCCTGGACCTAGTTAGTAGAGATGTTTTGACTCTCATAGCCAGTCTCACAGCCATGGATAAAGTCCTGGGTTTTTTACAATTATAAATTTCTAGAAAAATTATAACTCTAAAGTATATCATATAAACCTCAATGGGACAAAGGGTTTCATAACAGAGGCCATCACCGAGGTGAGATTGTGACCATCATATGTGCACAGAGCTGACATGATTGTCTTTCTCACACATGAACAGCGCTTACATATGAGGTACTGAATCTCACACTTAAAAAGCAGCCAAAGTTTAAGTAACTACTCTCATACATGGCTCTGATTCACAAGTGATTTGGTAACATGTGAACCTTGATTCATCACACCTGTGGGGCTGTGACTCCCTTCCTGAAACACAATCTTCAATTGAAATTGGGGGTCTTATACATGAATCTTGCCCATTGTTGAGATTGTGACCCCTCTACTTTGACAGAACTTACAGAAAGTATTGAATCACATACATGAATCCAGCACTTATGTGGGATGTGAAACTTATTTCGGAATGATTCTGAGAGTGTAATTGCCCAGCACATGAATAATTTGACTCACTTTTCTAGGACCAGACCACAGATAAAATTGTGCCATATGAGGAACAAACACCTAAGCAATAGGTAACATACGACTTGGCTCTGCCTACAGAGTTCACTTTTATAAATCACTGTGACCATCACCCAGGTGATGTGAATTATCTGCCTGAAACCTGCATACAAAGACAAGTGTGTCTTATATCTAGGTCCATCACCTAAGTGATATGACTCCCTTCTACTGCCTTGGCCCTGCACTTACAGTGCATTGTGACATGTAGCTGGAAACTGTACCCAGATTATGTGATTCTGTTTTTTGGGTACTGCCAACAGGAAGCATTGTAACATGTCACTTGGCTCAGCACATAGGTGATGTTTTCTTGCTTTTGCCTGGGTTCTGACCACAGAGATATTGTTAGATATTGCTTGAGCCAGCACAAAGGTGAAGTCATTCTCCAGGCTTGGTACTGAACTTTACAGACATTGTGAAATATATCTATGTCAATTGCCTAGGTAAAGTGAGTCTCCTTTCTTGCCAAAGTCCTGCACACAGGAGGGGTTTAGCTATGTTGCTAAAACCAGCATCCAGGTAGTGTGACTCTTCTGCCAGTGTTCTGCCCACAAGGTGGATTGTGACATCTAACTGGACCCACCACCATGTAGGTGATGTGAGTTTCTTACTTTCTGTCTGCCACAGGTGATATTGTGTCATATACCTGAGACCATAAAAAAAAGCCTATTACCAACTAATATGCCAAAATCCAGGACATTTTCAGGGTGGTGACTTTTATTATTAAACTTTTCCATTGAAATTGTGACATATACCTTTGTCCAGTTCCTGAGTGATTTTGTAATACTGCTTAGGTATAGCTCACAAATAAGATTTTGACATATACCTGGGGCAAGCACCTTGGTGATTTGAACTTACTATCTTAGCAATGTCCTCATGAGACTTGTAACATATTTCTGGAGCTATTGTCTAGGTTACATGACTCTCCTCTCCTGCTTGGACCCTAATTCTTTTGGTAATTGGAGCATTTCTAAACTTGGCATCCAAATGATAAGACATTCTTCCCTGGGACCTGTCAACAAGAGGCATCACAACATTTTCTGGGGCCCATCATTTAGGTGATATGACAGTCCTCTCCTGCCTGGGCACTGCCAACATGGGATGTTGTGCCACAGAGCTGGACCTAGTACAGAATTTAAGTGACATTTCTGACAGAACCCTGCCTACATAAAGATAATTGGAATATTTCTGGCCCAGCATTTAGGTGATGAGACTGTTCTGCCTGCTTCAAAACTACAGGGGGGATTGTAATATATACCTAGGAATGGCTCACAGGCATGATAATGGCTCTCATATGTAGACTTAGCCAATAGATGCCATTTTGACTCATAACTAGGTTTAGGGACATGCTTGATGTCCTAAATTACCTTTTTTGTACAAAGGTTACAAAATATTACAACATTCACATATATTTTACATAGTCTTTGAGTTATTACAGACAGAGTAAAAGCCGGGCTCAGGACACAGGTGAAATTGTGAGTCTTGTATGCACACCCAGGTGACAGTAAGGACTGTCCTCATCACACATAGATGAAGTCAAATGTCACGCATGAAAACAGGATATTTGTGGTATTATAAATCTCATCTTTGGAATTTTCTGACAGTGTGATTGTGATATTAATTTTTGCCAACACATGAGTAATTTGACTCTCCACACTTGTTCCAGGCATATGTGGGATTTTGATATCTACCTAGCCCAACCTCAAGGTGAGGTGACTCTACTCCCTGGGCCCTTCTCTAAGTAAGTGTTGTGACATATCACTGGATCTAGCATCCACATGATGTTACAATCTTGCCAGCTCCATGCCTACCAAAACCATTGTAACATAGTTTTTTGTGTCCACCACATGGGTGATGTAAATCCTCTCTGAAATAGGCCCTATACAAAGAAAGGATAGTTACATAATGAAAGCCCAGGGACACAGGAGATGGTACTCTTTTGCCAGAGTACCATCCTTAGAGCCATGCTTTAAGGAGGGCAGTTTGGTATATCTCTGGGCCTATTACCTAGGTGATGTGGCTCTCCTGCTTGGGCCCTGCCAACCTGAAGAGTGACATGTTTCTAATCCAGGCACACAGTTGATGGTACTCTTTTGCCAGGGCTATGCTTCATAGATGACTTTGTGACTGATATATCTCTGGGCCTATCTGTCACTTAGGTGAAGTGACTCCCTCCTTGGGGCCCAACTCATGGAGTATTGCAGCATAAGCAGAGAACATGCATGTTCATGATGTAAATCCCTAACTTGGGTGGTGTCCTAAGAGATCCTGTGACATATCTCTGAACCCAGCACCCAAGTAATGTAGCTCTGTTGCCTGATGTCTGCCCACCTGATACCTTGTGACACAATCCATGGGAAGCAACTAGGTGATATGGGTCTCCTATTCTGCCTGAGCCCTGCATACTGGGGACGTTGGGGCATATCTCTGAGACCATGATCTAAATGATGTGACTCTCATTTTCTGCCTGGGCCTTCACAATTGGAGTATTTTGGCACATTGCTGAGCCTAGCACTCATGATATGTGACTCTCCCCTTTTTCCTGAACTGTATCCACAAAAAAGGAATTTTGTCCTTTTACAGGGCCCATAACCCAGATGATATCACTCTTCTGCTTTGGTTCTGCATAGAAAGGAAATGATGACATATTGCATATTGCTAGGCCCAGCTCGCTTATGATGTGACTCTCCTGCTTGTATTTGAGCCAGTGAAGGTATTTTGACATCTTAGCCTAATTATGTAGGTGTTTTGGCTATCACAACTTGGTTGGGTTTTTTTCCACATGTGGAATGATGTCATATTGCTGGGTCAACACCCAGTTAATGTGACCCAATTTCTTATACCATACCTCGAGAAGATATTATGATGTTATGTATGGCACAGTAACTCAGCGATATCACCCTCCTTCCTAGTTTTTTGTCCACATATGGTATTATGACATATAGCTTTCTTCAGTTCACAGGCATGATGATCAAACTTATATTAGGATTCAGCCAATAGCATATCTTTTGCTTCTCAATGTTAATCTTAGGGGATTAGGTTAGGTCTAGGTTTTATATTTTTACCAAGCTCACAGAAGCTTACAACACTAACTTATATTGTATAAACTCTTTGGTAGTAGAGAGTTTCACGGGTCTTTTGATGATGAATGATTCAACACACTTGTGAGGCTGTTACTACCCTACTGGAACACAATCTTCAAATGAGATTGGGCCTCCTATTCATGAATCTTGCCCATTGTTGTGATTGTGTCTCATATACTTTGACCAACTCATAGAAAGTGTTGACTCACATACACAAAACCAAGACTTACATGCGATGTGAAAGTTATTTCCAAAACTTTCTGAGATAGTGATTGTGACAGGTAACTTTGTCCTGCATATGAATAATTTGACTCTTTTTTCTAGGACTGGACCACAGAAGAAATTATGCCCTATGTGGAACAAGCAACCTAGCAATATATTACAACTTTCATGGCTCTGCCTACAAATGGCAATTTTATACACCATTTGGACCATCACCCAGGTGATGAGAATTATCTGCTTGAAACCTCCTCCAAAGAGAATTGTGTTTCATATCTAGGTCTACCACATAAGTGATGTGAATCCCTCCTACTTCATTAGTCCTTCACTCACAGTGCACTGTGACACATAACTGGGTACTGCACTGGGTGATGTGATTCTCCTTTTTGGGTTCTGTCAACAGAAAGTGATGTAACATCTCACTTGGCTCAGCACCTATGTGATGTTTCTTCACTTTTGATTGGGACCTGACCACAGGAAGATTGTGATATGTTGCTGGGGCTGGAAACAACGTGAAGACACTCTCCAGCATTGGTACTGCACATCACGGACATTGTGAGATATATCTAGGCTAATTGATTAGGTTAAATGAGTCTCCTCTCTTTCTAGAGTCCTCCCGAGAGAGGAATTTTAGATATGCCACTGCAATCAGCATACAGGTGATGTGACTTTTCTGCCAAGGTCCTGCCCAGAAAGTGGAATGTGACATCTCACTGGCGCCATCTTGACATAGGTAAGGTGACTTTCTTGACTTCTTTATTGCCACAGATGATACTGTGCAATAAAACAGAGATAATAACAAAAGCCTAGTAACAACTCACATGCCTGGCTTCAAGACAGGTGCAGGATGCTGATGCTTATTCTTAAACCTTTCCACAAGTGTAATTGTGACATGTACTTTTGCCCAGCTCCTGAGTTGTGGGAAAGAGAGTTTCTAGGGTGCCAGATGGGTTGGTCTTCTCTGTGTGACACACCCATGGGAAGCCATGGGTGACCTCTGAGGAGAAATGTCTTCTTATTGCCTTCATGTCTTTATGCCCCAAGAGCATAACGGCTCCGTGGCTTTCCACAGGTTGCTCAGGGAGATAGCATTCCCTCGAAGTAATGGAGTATAATCTTACATCGTGGCTCCTCCTGAAACCCATTCCCACCCATTTCAGTCCAGATAGGTTAAACATCTTAAGTAGTTTAGATACACGCCTTTGTTCAAAGAAACTCACAGAAACCTCCAATGCTATACATCTTATTGAATGACTCATGAGTTCTCCTTCATTGATTATTCCTTTTCTTATCCCTTCCTACCCCTCCCATCTGACCTAAGAATAAAGAGCTTGTAAACCAATTCATTAGGCAGAGCCAAAGTGCTCAGGGCTGTGAGTAAGCCTCCGATGCTCTGGTCCCCTGGATGCACCTTTTAAATGCTTATTCTCTTTCTTTCTAACTCCTTTGTCTCTGCTGGAATCAGGGAACCTGCTGGGTGGTGTGGGGCTGGTTTCTGCAACACTGAGTGATTTAATATTGCTGCCTAGGTATAGCTCATAAATGAGATTTTGACAAATAGCTGTGCCACATATATTAGTGATTGCTCTTTGCTATCTTAACAATGTCCTCAGGGGGAGATTGTAACATATTTCTGGACACATCTTCTAGGTTACATGCCTCTCCTCTCCTGCCTGAACCCTGCTTCCTTTGGTAATTGTAGCTTTTCTAAACATTGCATCCAAATGATATGAATTTTCTTGTTTGGGCCCTGCAAACAGGTGGCATTGTGACATATGTTTGGGCCAATCATGTAGGTTACATAACTCTCCCGTCCTACCACACTGCCCACAAAGGACATTGTGGCACAGAGCTGAACCTAGCACACAAGATAGGTAAAATTTCTGACAGCACCGTGTCTACTAAGAGAATATTGAAGTATTTCTAGCCCAGAATTTAGGTGATGTAGCTGTTCTGCCTGCTTCATAACCACAGAGGGTATTGTAACATATACCTAGGCATGGCTCACAAGAATGATAATGAATCTCATATGTAGACTCAGCCAATAGAGAAAAAATATATATAATATTTATATATAATATATAAATATATATTATAATATATATTTACATATTATATATATAACATGTATATAATATATAAACATAAATATATAAATATATAATATATAATAAAATATATATTTATATATTTACAGTATATTATAAAATATATATTATAATATATATTTTTTGTGTATGAAGATATTATAAAATATATGTATGTGTGTATATATATATCTTTTTTTGAGACAGAGTATTGCTCTGTTGCCCAGGCTTGTGTGCTGTGGTGCGATCTCAGCTCACTGCAACCTCCGCATCCCAGGTTCACGCTATTCTCCTGACTCAGCCTCCCGAGTAACTGGGACTAAAGGCACCCGCCACAAGTCCTGGCTAATTTTTTGTATTTTTAGTGGAGACAGGATTTTACTGTGTTAGCCAGGATGGTCTCGATCTCCTGACCTCGTGATCTGCCAGCTCGGCCTCCCAAAGTGCTGGGATTACAGGCATGAGCCACTGCACCTGACCGAGAATATTTTGACTCATAACTAACTTTAGGAACAGGCATGATGTCTTGGATCACCATCTTCTGCAGAGGCACAAAAGATTACAACACTCACACATATTTTACAAAGTCTTTAGATTATACAGTCTCAACACACAGGTGAAGTTGTGAGTCCTGTATACACACAAAGTTGTGAGTAAGGGCTGTCATTATCTCACATGGATTAAGCCAGCTGTCACACATAAAAGCAAGATGTGTGGTATTGTAAATCTCACTTTTGGAATTTTCTGAAAATGTGATCATGATATAAATTTTTGCCAAACTGCTTTATAATTTGATTATGCAGAATGGTTCTATGGGACTATGATATCTACCTAGGCCAAACTCTAGGTGATACGACTCTCCTGTCTGGGCCTTTCTCCAAGTAAGGATTGCAATATATCACTGGATCTAGCACCCAGTTAATGTTACATTCTTGCTTGTGCCATGGCCACCCAAATCATTGTGATATATTTCTGTGTCCACCTCATAGGTGATGTAACTCTTTTCTCCAGAATGGGCCATGCACAAAGGAAGTATAGTGACATATTGCCAAGCCAGGCCCACAGGTAAGGATACTCATTTGCCAGAGCCATGCCCAAAGGACTGCATTTTGACATATCTCTGGACCTATCACCTAGGGTATGTAGCTCTCCTGCTTGGGCCCTGCCAAACTTGAGATTGAAATATTTCTTGGCCAGGCAGACAGGTAGTAGTACTCTTTTTTCAGGGCTATGCCACATAGAGGGCCTTGTGATATATCTCTGGACAATATTCTAGGTGAAATGACCCATTTTTTGGGCCCTACCCTCATGGAACATTGTGGCATAAGCAGAGAAATTGCACTTAGGTGAAGCAACTCTTTGCTAGGTGCTGTTTTAAGAGATCCTTGTGCCATATCTCAGGATACAGCAGCCAAGTGATGTGACTATTCTGTCTGATTTCTGACCACATGTTGGCTTGTGACATCTTCCAAGGGAAGCACATCATAAGTGATATGGCTCTCATTGCTTGCCTGAGCACTGCATACTGGGAACATTATGACACATCTCTGAGCCTATGACTTAAGTGCTGTGACTCATTTTCTGCCTGGGACTTCACAATAGGGGGATTTGGCACATTACTCAGCCCAGCACCCACAATATGTGACTCTCACTTTTTTCCTGAATTATGCCACAATGAAATGAATTTTGACCTATTGCAGGGCCCATAACACAGATGATGTCACTCTACAACCTTGCTTCTGCATAAAGAGAAAATTATGACATACCGTGTATTGCTGGACCTAGCACTTCTATGATGTGACTCTTCTTCCTGAGCTCAAGCGAATGAAAGTATTTTGACATATCTTAAGCCCATTATGTAGGTTTAAAGTTGTCACCATCCCACATTTACAAAGCCCGCTGTAGAAGTTCTGAGTCTAACGAGGAAATACATCACAAAGTTGGAATTTGGACCTCCTTATGTGGATCTGGACACAGGTGGGATGGTAACTCATTTCTGAACTGAGTCCACAAGCATGATAATGGGTGTTCCCGGCCAGGTGCTGTGGCTCACACCTGCAATCCCAGCACTTTGGGAGGCCGAGGTGGGTGGATCATGAGTTGAGGAGATCAAGATCATCCTGGCTAATATGGTGAAATCCCATCTGTGGTAAAAATACAAAAACATAGCTGGGTGTTGTGGCACATGCCCCTAGTACCAACTACCTGGGAAGCTAAGGCAGGATTATCATTTGAACCCAAGAGGTAGAGGTTGCAATGAGCAGAGATGGCATCAGTGCACTCCAGCCTGGGTGACACAGTGAGACCCCATCTCAAAATAAATAAATAAATTATAAGATGTGTCTCCTCTTTTAACCCTGCCTATAGAACAGATATTGAGTGTCATAACTGGGTTTAGGGCAATGAACACCTGGGCCTCAGAGAGGTTTGAAACCTCATGCAGGTTTTACAAAGCACTTGGATGTTTTTGATAGTGTCCTGTATTGGTCCAGCACACATGTGAGATTGTGACTCTAATATACATTCTCAACTAAAGGTTAAACCTGTCATCCTCAAAGATGATGGGATTGTGTCATATCACAGGGCCTAGTACAGTGGTGTTGAGACATTTTGCCTCAAATTTCTTTCCATGGGTGCGCTGTTACATATCACCAGGTCAGAATCATAATAATGTTCCTCTTCTGCCTGGTGCAGTAAACAGAGGATATTATCACATATATCTGGGTCTTTCCCTAGGTGGTTTTTCTCTCCTTCCTGTGCCCAGCCCCCAGAGAACATGTTGAAATATCACTGAAACTAGCAACTAGGTAATGTGGCTCTCCTCTCCTGCCTGTGTCCTAAGCCCAAAGGAAATGTGACATGTGGCTGTCTCTCCTCTCTATTCAAGAGTATATGTCTGTGCCGCATTCTATTTAATTACTTTGGTATTCTATCTTTATACCAGTACCAAAGTGCTTTGATTACTGCAGATTTGTGTGTGTGTGTTTGGAAGTTTTTATGTGTAATGATTCTAATATTTTTCTTCTTCTAAACTTTGTCAGGCTTTCCATGGTCCCTTAATATCTTACATAACTTTTTTTTTTCTATTTTTGAAAAACTCAAATTTAAAATTGAAACTGGATGTGTAGGTGGTTTTTCTTTCCTGTCTGTACCCTGCCCCCAGAGAACATTTTGAAATATCAATGAAACTAGCATCTAGGTAAAGTAGCTCTCCTCTCCTGCCTGTGTCCTAAAGGGAATGTGACATACGGCTGAATGTAAAATACAGGTGGCATGTCTCTCCTCTCTATTCAGGAGTATACATCTGTGCTACATTCTATTTCATTGCTTTGGTATTCCACCTTTATACCAGTACCAAAGTGCTTTGACTACTGCAGATTTTTGTGTGTGTGTTTGGAAATTGTTATGTGTAATGCTTCTAATATTTTTCTTCTCTTAAAGTTTGTCAGGCTTTTCACGGTCCCTTAACATCTTAAATAATTTAGTGGGTTTTTTTTTTTTCTATTTTTGAAAACTCAAATTTAAAATTGAAAAGGAGTGTGTTTTATATCTGAGTTACACTAAGCAGCATGGACACATCAAAATATTATGTCTTCCAACCCTTAAAAAGAGCATGCCCAAAATATGTTGTTGGCCAGGTGTGGTGGCTCATGCCTATAGTCTGAGCACTTTGGAATGCTAAGGAGGGTGCATGGAGAGTTCAGGATTTTGAGATCCTCCTGGCCAACATGGTGAAATCCCATCTCTACTAAAATTTAAAAAAATGTACTTTATGGTTGTTTGTGTGACTGTATTGTCAGCTACTCGGGACAAGTGGTGGTTTGTGGGCCTGTATTCCCAGCTACTTGAAAGGGTGATGCCAATGAATTGCTTGAACCCATGAGTTGGAGGTTGCAGTTAGCTGAATTTGTGCTGCTGATTCAGCCTAGGAACAGAGCAATAATCCATCTCAAAAAAAAAATTCTGTTATGAATTTCTAGTTTTATTCCATTTGGTCTATAAATAATTGTAAAATTTTAATTTAAAAAAATGTTAGCTCTTCTTTTGTGGTGTCGTTCATGGTCCATCTAGGAAAATGTTTTATTAGTTATTGAAAAAAAAGTGGGTATTCTGTTTTCTATAAATATTTGTTAGCTGTAATTATTATACATTACATTCAAGTTGTTTCCTCCCTCATTGATATTCTGTCTTGCTTTATTTATTCCTAAAAGTGAGATATTGATTTACACTTCCATTATTATATTGCTGTCCATTTTGGTTTCAATTCTGTCAATGTTTACTTAATGTATTTCAGAAAACTTTCATATATTTACAGGCTGTTAGTGAATGAACCCTCTTATTACAGTTGCATGTCTTACTTTGTCTCTTGTAAATATTGCCTTGATGTAAATTATATGAAATATGAGAGTTTTCAACTTAATAACTTGTTGCCTCTTTTCCTCTCATTTGGTTAACATTGCTTTGAATGTATTTCTCATCCTGCCATTTTCATTATTTTTATTATTATTAGATCTGAAGTGAGTCTCTTGAAAACACGACATAGTTTGATCTTGATATAGATCATGATATAGTTAGACTTTTTTACCCAAAGGATAAAAAAGGATACTTTGGCTGGGTATAATATTCTTGCTTAGACTTTTTTTTTTTTTTTCAGAGTTTTAACTATGTCATCCTACTCCCTTCTTGCCCAAATGATTTATGTTCATAAATTTACAGGTAATTTTGCAGAAGCATGCATATAAATAACATGTCTCTTTTATCTTCTTGCATTCCAGATTATCTTCTTGTCTGTCAATTTCAAAACATTGCTTATGTTGTGTCTTGTTAGAAATATCTTTGTGTTAATCTTAGTTGTCATTTGCTGAGCTTCGTCATTTTCTTACATATTTTACTAATGTTGAAGTCCCTGTTAGTTTTTTTGGTACTTCTACTCTACAGTTTTTATTACTCTTTGTGATTTTTATTTTTTGTGAATTCCTTTTGGTTATTCCATTTTGTTTTCTTTATTTCCATTTTACTCCTCGAGATGGTAATATTGATATTTTAGGATAATTTATTTTTTTCTTTTGAAAATAGATCAGACTTGAATTCAAATTGTCATAAGTAATTTTAAAATCTCCATTTTTTAAATAATTGTGTTCTGTATATTCATTTTTGTCTTTGCTTGATCCATATTATCTTGATGTTTTCCATATGTTGTAATCTTAGATGGCAATTTGTATAGTAAAAAGCCACATGTTAAAATCTTAAGTGGCTTTTTTTCTGTGAGAATATGATACCAATATTTTAGGCTAGAGATTCCTGAGTCTCTCAAGACTGTTCTATAAATGTTTTCTCTGATCTTGTGTGTTTTGTAACTTAAAAAGTTTCCCCATGTTGCTGTTTTTTTTTATTTTTATTTTTGGATGGAGTCTCATTCTGTTGCCCAGGCTGGAGTGCAGTGGCAGAATCTCAGCTCACTGCAAGCTCCACCTCCCAGGTTCATGCCATTCTCCTGCTTCAGCCTCCCGAGTAGCTGGGGCTAGAGGTTCCTGCCACCACGCTTGGCTAATTTTTGTATTTTTGGTAGAGATGGGGTTTCACCTTGTTAGCCAGGATGGTCTCGATTTCCTGACCTTGTGATCCAGCCACCTCGGCTTCCCAAAGTTCTGGCATTACAAGCATGAGCCACCACGCCCACCCTTTCTTTCTTTCTTTCTTTCTTTCTTTCTTTCTTTCTTTCTTTCTTTCTTTCTTTCTTTCTTTCTCTCTCTCTCTCTTTCTTTCTTTCTTTCTTTCTTTCTTTCTTTCCTTTTCTTTCTTTCATTGGAGTTTCATTCCTGTTGCTCAGTCCTGCAGTGCAATGGCTCAATCTTGACTCACAGTAACCTCCACCACCCAGGTTCAGGTGATTCTCCAGCCTCAGCCTCCTGAGCAGCTCACATTAGAGGCAGCTGCCACGATGGCTGCCGAATTTTTGAACTTTTTAAAGAGACAATGTTTCACCATGTTAATCTGGCTTGTCTTGAACTTCTCACCTCAGGTGATTTGCCTGCCTCAGCCTCCCAAAGTACTGATATTGCAGGCATAAGTGACCACTCCTGGCATTCTCCATATTTCTTATTGGGATCCTGTAGTCACTTGCTACAACTATTCTCTCTCTGTGACAATGAAGTCTTTTTTCTCTTGTAACAGTCACTTACCTTCGATCTCAGCTGTCCCAAACTGTCAAAGTATACCACCTTTCTTTTCAACACTGTCATAAAATATAAAAATTATTCTTTTGTAAGTTTTCAAAAAGCCAGAAGTATGGACACAGGTGCCACTATTTTATTTATTTTTGGAGGGTGGAGACTGAAATTGGGAGTCTCTGTTTAAAGTCATCATAGAATGATGATGACTGTCATGCATAAATAAGGAACACTTTTATTACACTTCAATGTGGTTGTTCTCATTTTGCTCACTTGGGGAGCTCCAATGCTCAACTGGTTCTTAGACTTCTCACAAAGGCATTTTGGTCATTGTATTCCTGTTAAGTTTATATGTCTATAAAGAAATTAGGGTCTGTTGTATTTTATTGTCACCTCATTAGTGTGTTTTGTTTAATTATATATTTGTAAAGTGTATTCACCTAAGTCTAATGAGGGATAAATTTTGTGAGGTTTTTTTTTTTTTATCTTGATCTTTTCATTTTACTGCAGAGATATTACCAGATCAAGACATGAAGGATTCATTTAAAAAGTGATTCTAAGAAAATATGGAACCTGTGGCTTTAATAATTTACATTGAAAGAAAGACTACCAATGTGTTGGTAATTACAAGGGGCAGTGTTGTGGGAAGTCAGGAACCCCAAATGGAGGGACCAGCTGAAACCATGGCAGAAGAACATAAATTGTGAAGATTTTATGGACATTTATTAGTTCCCCAAAATTACTACTTTTTAAATTTCTTATGCCTGTCTTTACTGCAATCTCTGAACAGAAATTGTGAAGATTTCCTGGACACTTATCACTTCCCCAATCAATACTCTTGTGATTTCCTATGCCTGTCTTTAATCACTTAATCTCATCATCTCTGTAAGCTGAGAAGGATATATGTCGCCTCAGGAACCTGTGATGATTGCGTTAACTGCACAAATTGTTTGTAGAGCAAGTGTGTTTGAACAATAAGAAATCTGGACAACTTGAAAAAAGAACAGGATAACAGCAATGTTCAGGCAACAAGAGAAATAATCTTAACTTCTGACCACCAGTGAGCTGGGCAGGACAGAGACATGTTTCTCTTCTTTCAAAAGCAAATGGGAAAAATATTGATGGATTATTTTTCTCAGCAAGAAATATCCCTGAGAAAGGAATGCATCCCTGAGTCTATGTTTCCTTATGTTAAAAAGTGGCCTCTAAAATGGCCAGTTTGGGGGCAGCTGTCTTTTATGATTGAGCTGTAGGGATGAAATAAGCCCTGGTCTCCCATAGTGCTCCCAGGCTTATTAGGATGAGGAAATTCCCACCGAACAAATTTTTGGTCAGACCAGTTGTCTGCTCTCAAACTCTGTCTCCTGATAAGATGTTATCAATGACAATGCATGCCCAAAAATTCATTAGCAACTTTAATTTCACCCTGGTTCTGTGGTCCTGTGATCTCACCCTGCCTCCATTTGCCTTGTAATATTCTATTACCTTGTGAAGCATGTGATCTCTGTGACCCACACCCTATTCATACACTGTCATCTCTTTTGAAAATCACTAATAAAAACTTGCTGGTTTTGTGGCTCAGGGTCATCACGGAACCTGCCAAAATTTGATGTCTCCCCTGGACACCCAGCTTTAAAATTTATCTCTTTTGTACTCTGTCCCTTTATTTCTCAGACTGGCCAACTCTTAGGGAATATAGAAAATAACTTACATGAAATATTGGGGGTGAATTTCACTCAATATCTGGAGGCCACGTTTTCTTTCTTTTTTCCTAAGTACATAAGGGAACCCAATTCCTTTTGCTAGGTGCAGAGAAACGTCATCAGTTTGGTCCACAGATATGCGTGTTCGACTCCCTGATGAGTGGTGAGTAGTCTGTGTATGGTCTGGGATAACTGTGGGTCACATTGAGTATAAACATTATACCTATCTCTTCTATATTAAACTCTGGTTAAAACAGAAAAGGGTTCGAGTGCCCATGGAAAATATGATCACTGCATTCAGGGCAGTGGTAAAATTCTGTCCTTGGTCTCCTGAAAAAGGACCCTTAGACGTAGACCTGTTGAAACAGGGAAGGGTCTGAGTAACCATGGAAAATATGGTCACTCTATTCAGGGTGGTGGAAAAATTCTGTCCTTGGTTTCCTGAAAAAGGAACCGTATATGTAGAAATATGAGATTGTGTTGGTACAGCATTCTGGGAGCTGGTCCCGGAAGGAAGTTATGTTCCCGTCACTGTTTGGGGTTGTTTAGCCTTGGTGCATGTCATCTTAGTGGCTTGCCGATCTCATGATCCCCTGCAGTTGCCACAGTTTTCTGTCTTTTCCTCAGTTTCTCTGACATTTCCTCAGCCTTCCTCTCCCACGCAGCCTTTGTTATCTGATCAGCTTCTCCCTTTGGCTACTCCTCCCCAACATGCTGACAATTCAATGTCTAAGTCTGGTAACTTTGGCTTAATATTACCCCCTACTTATCTTACTTCTTTTCACAAAGAACCAATACTTGAAGCTCCCACGGCTGTGAGGCTGTGATTCACACAGCCCAGAACCATAGATATGCTAATTCTTCTCTCTTCACACCTCCAGCATAAGCTAATGGCTCCAGGGCCAAACTACAATTTACCTATAATTCTCCAGGCCCTCCCCCATCCACTGTAGCCCCTCACCCTCCTGTTATTTTGGTTCCTCAACTGGCCTGTGTCCATGTGCCCCGCTCAATCTTACTTTTTTAAAAAATTTAAGGATGCTTGTACTCAATATGGTCCTACTTTTCCTTATGTTAAAATGGTATTTCAAACTTTTTGTACTTAGGTCATTTTGCTTCCTTTAGACTATGACCTTTTGGCAAAAAGCTGTTCTACCTCCATCTCAGCCTGGTGGACAGAGGAGGCCCATCTACAGGCTCAGCTAAATCAGACCAATGACATTCTGACTACTCAGGCTCAGCTCACAGGCTCGGATAGTTTCTTTGATACTTATGCCCAATTAAACTTTGATGCTGTTTCTGCTAAACAAGTAAAAAAGGTGTGTATGAGAGCTTAGGATAAGTTGCGTGCCCCAGGTGAAGCTCCTGTTTCTTTTACTACTGTTAAACAAGCTCAATTACTTTTACTACCTAATATCATTTTTAACAAAGGAGATAAGACAGGTGGCCCTGGGATGGGCTCTGGCAGTGAAAAGCTGCTTATTGGATTAATATAATTTCTAAACAATGGCCCACCTGCACCATACACATTCAAGGAATGAAGTTTGAGGGCCTAGTAAATATTGAGGCTGAAATTAATATTCCACATAACTCTTCTATTGCTCCCAGTCAGCATATGATGGAGAACATGGGGTTTGTTCTGGGACTCAGTCTCAGTCCAAACCATGAAGGGGTTACTAAACCCCTCCCAGTTACTATAACAGAAAACAGGGCTGGTTTAGGTTATCCTTTTTAGTGATGGCTGCTGCCACACCTCCTGATCCTATCCCTTTACAGTGGAAATCTGACACACACATCTAGATTCAGCAGTGGCCATTTTCTAAAGAAAAACTGGAGGCTTTAACTCAATTGGTTTCCGAACAGTTACAACTTAGAAATGTGGAAACTTGTCTTTCCCCCTGGAATTCTCCTGTTTCTAGTAAAAAAGAAATCAGGCAAATGGTGAATGGTAACAGATTTAAGGGCCATTAATGCTGTAATTAAACCTATGGGGGCCATCCAACCCGGCATGCCTGCCCCAGCTTTAATACCTAAAAATTGTCCTCTCATAGTTATTCATCTTAAAGATTGTTTATTTCATATTGCTTCACATAAATAGGATTGTGAAAAATTTGTTTTTACTGTAACATCTATCAATAATCAAGAGCCTGAAACTCATTATTAATGGAAAGTACTTCCTCAGGGAATGCTGAATAGCCTTACAATCTGCCAGCTTTATGTTGGACAAGTGCTTTCACCAGTTTGAGCCCAATTTCCCAAGGCCTATATTCTTCATTATATGGATGATACTTTAATTGCTGCCCCCACTGATAAACAAATAATTGACTGTTATCAAATTTTCAGCCACTGTGTTGCAGAAGCTGGGTTACACATCACTCAGGATAAAATTCAAGAGACCACTCCTGTTCAATATTTAGGAATGGTGGTTGATAAACAAAGTATTCAACCTCAAAAACTTCAAATTAGTAGAGATTCTTTCAAAACTTTAAATGACTTCCAAAAACTGGGGTAACATTAATTATTTAAGACCTACAGACAAACTTATTTCTACCTCTTATACCTCTGTTCAAAAGGCAGAGTTAATTGTTGTCATTACTACCTTACAGGATTTCCCCAAACCTTTAAATATTGTCTCCAATTCTACTTAACGTGGGAAAGAGGATATGCTTGTGTTTCACCAAGAGATCATGAAACAAAAACCACAGAGAAAAGATGTCTGTGTCAGATACTGCCCTCAGAAGTGGTGAGATCTGTGCCAACTCCTCAGAAGCAGGCACACAAAATCACAATGGGTCTGATTCAATCCTCCCTGAGGGTGATGGATAACCATCTAACTAATCCTACTTCTGATTACCTTTCTTTTTCTCCTTACAAACCTAAAAATCTCACCATTTCTATTAGCCTGAAAATAACATCCCTCTGTTCTCTTCCTCCTTCAACATTCAATCTCACTTACAATAAGTTTATTTAATGATTCCCCTCCTTGTACTTTCTGTCTCACCAGTTTCTTCTCACACTGATTTACCTGCTACACATAATTATTCTTATTGGGCTTATGTGCATTTTCTTCCTGGATTCGGCCTCTCACCTGGATTGATGCTCCTGCGGAAATCTACACTAACAATAGTGTGTGGATGCCTGGAGCTACAGATGACCATTGTCCTGCTCAGCCAGGAGAGGTCAATGAATTTAATGTTACCATAGGTTACAAATACCCCACTCTCAGGGGGAGGAGCCAAGATGGCCGAATAGGAACAGCTCCGGTCTACAGCTCCCAGCGTGAGCGACGCAGAAAACGGGTGATTTCTGCATTTCCATCTGAGGTACCAGGTTCATCTCACTAGGGAGTGCCAGACAGTGGGTGCAGGCCAGTGGGTGCGCGCACCGAGCGCGAGCTGAAGCAGGGTGAGGCATTGCCTCACCTGGGAAGTGCAAGGGATCAGGGAGTTCCCTTTCCAAGTCAAAGAAAGGGGTGAGGGAGGCACCTGGAAATCAGGTCACTCCCACCCGAATATTGCGCTTTTCAGGCCGGCTTAAAAAATGGCGCACCACGAGACTATATCCCACACCTGACTCGGAGGGTCCTACACCCACGGAGTCTAGCTGATTGCTAGCACAGCAGTCTGAGATCAAACTGCAAGGTGGCAGCGAGGCTGGGGGAGGGGCGCCCAACATTGCCCAGGCTTGCTTAGGTAAACAAAGCAGCCAGGAAGCTCGAACTGGGTGGAGCCCACCACAGCTCAAGGAGGCCTGCCTGCCACTGTAGGCTCCACCTCTGGGGGCAGGGCACAGACAAACAAAAAGACAGCAGTAACCTCTGCAGACTTAAATGTACCTGTCTGACAGCTTTGAAGAGAGCAGTGGTTCTCCCAGCATGCAGCTGGAGATCTGAGAACCAGCAGACTGCCTCCTCAAGTGGGTCCCTGACCTCTGACCCCCGAGCAGCCTAACTGGGAGGCACACCCCAGCAGGGGCACACTGACACCTCACACGGCAGGGTATTCCAAGAGACCTGCAGCTGAGGGTCCTGTCTGTTAGAAAGAAAACTAACAAACAGAAAGGACATCCACACCAAAAACCCATCTGTACATCACCATCATCAAAGACCAAAAGTAGATAAAACCACAAAGATGGGGAAAAAACAGAACAGAAAAACTGGAAACTCTAAAACGCAGAGCGTCTCTCCTCCTCCAAAGGAACGCAGTTCCTCACCAGCAACGGAACAAAGCTGGATGGAGAATGACTTTGACAAGCTGAGAGAAGAAGGCTTCAGATGATCAAATTACTCTGAGCTACGGGAGGACATTCAAACCAAAGGCAAAGAAGTTGAAAACTTTGAAAAAAATTTAGAAAAATGTATAACTAGAATAACCAATACAGAGAAGTGCTTAAAGGAGCTGATGGAGCTGAAAACCAAGGCTCGAGAACTACATGAAGAATGCAGAAGCCTCAGGAGCCGATGTGATCAAGTGGAAGAAAGGGTATCAGTGATGGAAGATGAAATGAATGAAATGAAGCGAGAAGGGAAGTTTAGAGAAAAAAGAATAAAAAGAAATAAGTGAAGCCTCCAAGAAATATGGGACTATGTGAAAAGACCAAATCTACATCTGATTGGTGTACCTGAAAGTGATGGGGAGAATGGAACCAAGTTGGAAAACACTCTGCAGGATATTATCCAGGAGAACTTCCCAATCTAGCAAGGCAGGCCAATGTTCAGATTCAGGAAATACAGAGAACGCCACAAAGATACTCCTCGAAAAGAGCAACTCTAAGACACATAATTGTCAGATTCACCAAAGTTGAAATGAAGGAAAAAATGTTAAGGGCAGCCAGAGAGAAAGGTTGGGTTACCCTCACAGGGAAGCCCATCAGACTAACAGCAGATCTCTCGGCAGAAATCCTACAAGCCAGAGAGAGTGGGGGCCAATATTCAACATTCTTAAAGAAAAGAATTTTCAACGTAGAATTTCATATCCAGCCAAACTAAGCTTCATAAGTGAAGGAGAAATAAAATACTTTACAGACAAGCAAATGCTGAGAGATTTTGTCACCACCAGTCCTGCCCTAAAAGAGCTCCTGAAGGAAGCGCTAAACATGGAAAGGAACAACCTGTACCAGCCGCTGCAAAATCATGCCAAAATGTAAAGTCCATTGAGACTAGGAAGAAACTGCATCAACTAATGAGCAAAATCACCAGCTAACATCATAATGATAGGATCAAATTCACACATAACACTATTAACTTTAAATGTAAATGGACTAAATTCTCCAATTAAAAGACACAGACTGGCAAATTGGATAAAGAGTCAAGATCCATCAGTGTGCTGTATTCAGGAAACCCATCTCATGTGCAGAGACACACATAGGCTCAAAATAATAGGATGGAGGAAGATCTACCAAGCAAATGGAAAACAAAAAAAGGCAGGGGTTGCAATCGTACTCTCTGATAAAACAGACTTTAAACCAACAAAGATCAAAAGAGACAAAGAAGGCCATTACATAATGGTAAAGAGATCAATTCAACCAGAAGAGCTAACTATCCTAAATATATATGCACCCAATACAGGAGCACCCAGATTCATAAAGCAAGTCCTGAGTGACCAACAAAGAGACTTAGACTCCCACACATTAATAATGGGAGACTTTAACACCCCACTGTCAACATTAGACAGATCAATGAGACAGAAAGTCAACAAGGATACCCTGGAATTGAACTCAGCTCTGCACCAAGTGGACCTAATAGACATCTACAGAACTCTCCATCCCAAATCAACAGAATATACATTTTTTTTCAGCACCACACCACACCTATTCCAAAATTGACCACATAGTTGGAAGTAAAGCTCTACTCAGCAAATGTAAAAGAACATAAAATATAACAAACTATCTCTCAGACCACAGTGCAATCAAACTAGAACTCAGGATTAAGACTCCCACTCAAAGCTGCTTAACTACATGGAAACTGAACAACCTGCTCCTGAATGACTACTGGATACATAACGAAATGAAGGCAGAAATAAAGATGTTCTTTGAAACCAACGAGAACAAAGACACAACATACCAGAATCTCTGGGACACATTCAAAGCTGTGTGTAGAGTGAAATTTATAGCACTAAATGCCCACAAGAGAAAGCAGGAAAGATCCAAAATTGACACCCTAACATCACCATTAAAAGAACTAGAAAAGCAAGAGCAAACACATTCAAAAGCTAGCAGAAGGCAAGAAATAACTAAAATCAGAGCAGAACTGAAGGAAATAGAGAGACAAAAAACTCTTCAAAAAATTAATGAATCCAGGAGCTGGTTTTTTGAAAGGATCAACAAAATTGATAGACCGCTAGCAAGACTAATAAAGAAAAAAAGAGAGAAGAATCAAATAGACACAATAAAAAATGATAAAGGGGATATCACCACCGATCCCACAGAAATACAAACTACCATCAGAGAATACTACAAACACCTCTATGCAAATAAACTAGAAAATCTAGAAGAAATGGATAAATTCCTGGACACATACACTCTCCCAAGACTAAACCAGGAAGAAGTTGAATCTCTGAATAGACCAATAACAGGATCTGAAATTGTGGCAATAATCAATAGCTTACCAACCAAAAAGAGTCCAGGACCAGATGGATTCACAGCCGAATTCTACGAGAGGTACAAGGAGGAACTGGTACCATTCCTTCTGAAATTATTCCAATCAATAGAAAAAGAGGGAATCCTCCCCAACTCATTTTATGAGGCCAGCATCATTCTGATACCAAAGCCGGGCAGAGACACAACCAAAAAAGAGAATTTTAGACCAATATCCTTGATGAACATTGATGCAAAAATCCTCAATAAAATACTGGCAAACCGAATCCAGCAGCACATCAAAAAGCTTATCCACCATGATCAAGTGGGCTTCATCCCTGGGATGCAAGGCTGGTTCAATATACACAAATCAGTAAATGTGATCCAGCATATAAACAGAACCAAAGACAAAACCCACATGATTATCTCAATAGATGCATAAAAAGCCTTTGACAAAATTCAACAACCCTTCATGCTAAAAACTCTCAATAAATTAGGTATTGATGGGATGTATTTCAAAATAATAAGAGCTATCTATGACAAACCCACAGCCAATATCATACTGAATGGGCAAAAACTGGAAGCCTTCCCTTTGAAAACTGGCACAAGACAGGGATGCCCTCTCTCACCGCTCCTATTCAACATAGTGTTGGAAGTTCTGGCCAGGGCAATTAGGCAGGAGAAGGAAATAAAGAGTATTCAATTAGGAAAAGAGGAAGTCAAATTGTCCTTATTTGCAGATGACATGATTGTATATCTAGAAAACCCCATTGTCTCAGCCCAAAATCTCCTTAAGCTGATAAGCAACTTCAGCAAAGTCTCAGGATACAAAATCAATGTACAAAAACATAAGCATTCTTATGCACCAACAACAGACAAACAGAGAGCCAAATCATGCGTGAACTCCCATTCACAATTGCTTCAAAGAGAATAAAATACCTAGGAATCCAACTTACAAGGGATGTGAAGGACCTCTTCAAGGAGAACTACAAACCACTGCTCAAGGAAATCAAAGAGGATACAAACAAATGGAAGAACATTCCATGTTCATGGGTAGGAATAATCAATATTGTGAAAATGGCCATACTGCCCAAGGTAATTTACAGATTCAATGCCATCCCCATCAAGCTATCAACGACTTTCTTCACAGAATTGGAAAAAACTACTTTAAAGTTCATATGGAACCAAAAAAGACCCTGCATTGCCAAGTCAATCCTAAGCCAAAAGAACAAAGCTGGAGGAATCACACTACCTGACTTCAAACTATACTACAAGGCTACAGTAATCAAAACAGCATGGTACTGGTACCAAAACAGAGATATAGATCAATGGACAGAATAGAGCCCTCAGAAATAACGCCACATACCTACAACTATCTGATCTTTGACAAACCTGAGAAAAACAAGCAATGGGGAAATGATTCCCTATTTAATAAATGCTGCTGGGAAAACTGGCTAGCCATATGTAGGAAGCTGAAACTGGATCCCTTCCTTACACCTTACACAAAAATCAATTCAAGATGGATTAAAGATTTAAATGTTAGACCTAAAACCATAAAAACCCTAAAAGAAAACCTAGGCATTACCATTCAGGACATAGGCATGGGCAAGGACTTCATGTCCAAAACACCAAAAGCAATGGCAACAAAAGCCAAAATTAACAAATGGGATCTAATTAAACTAAAGAGCTTCTGCACAGCAAAAGAAACTACCATCAGAGTGAACAGGCAACCTACAACATGGGAGAAAATTTTCGCAACCTACTCATCTGACAAAGGGCTAATATCCAGAATTTACAATGAACTCAAACAAATTGACAAGAAAAAAACAAACAACCCCATCAAAAAGTAGGCGAAGGACATGAACAGACACTTCTCAAAAGAAGACATTTATGCGGCCAAAAACACATGAAAAAATGCTCATCATCACTGGCCATCACAGAAATGCAAATCAAAACCACTATGAGATACCATCTCACACCAGTTAGAATGGCAATCATTAAAAAGTCAGGAAACAACAGGTGCTGGAGAGGATGTGGAGAAATAGGAACACTTTTACACTGTTGGTGGGACTGTGAACTAGTTCAACCATTGTGGAGGTCAGTGTGGCGATTTCTCAGGGATCTAGAACTAGAAATATTTGACCCAGCCATCCCATTACTGGGTGTATACCCAAATGACTATAAATCATGCTGCTATAAAGACACATGCACACGTATGTTTATTGCAGTATTATTCACAATAGCAAAGACTTGGAACCAACCCAAATGTCCAACAATAATAGACTGGATTAAGAAAATGTGGCATATATACACCATGGAATACTATGCAGCCATAAAAAGTGATGAGTTCATGTCCTTTGTAGCGACATGGATGAAATTGGAAACCATCATTCTCAGTAAACTATCACAAGAACAAAAAACCAAACACCACGTATTCTCACTCATAGGTGGGAATTGAACAATGAGATCACATTGACACAGGAAGGGGAATATCACACTCTGGGGGCTGTGGTGGGGTGGGGGGAGGGGGGAGGGATAGCATTGTGAGATATACCTAATGCTAGATGACGAGTTAGTGGGTGCAGTGCACCAGCATGGCACATATACACATATGTAACTAACCTGCACAATGTGCATATGTACCCTAAAACTTAAAGTATAATAAAAAATAAAAAAATAAAAATACCCCACTCTGTGCCTCAGACAAGCACCTGGTTGTATCTGTCTAGAAACTCAAGTCTGGGCTGCTTACCTTCTGGAAAGATCAGCTACAGAGAAACTGGGACATTTGGTCTCCAGCCTCTCCGTTTCTCCTTTAAAATAAATGAAAGGGGGAGTAATGGGAAATACCCCATATTTTCAATATAAACCTGCAGGAAAACCATGCTCTAAAAATTTTGAGGGCCCATCTAGAAATTTGGGAAGATTGTGTTAAATCACATGCAGTAATATTGAAAAATGACTCATACCGTTTTGTAATAGACTGGACATCAAGGGCTATTTAAAAAACAATTGCTCCTCTGGTGGAAGGGAATGCCTGGAGGCATTATTTATTTCTCATGGGGAGAACGAGAATCATCATTCTACTTTGCATAGGAGGTTCAGCTCATTCTTTCCCTTAAAATGGGAAGATATAGGCATTATCACCTCCCCCAAGCCAGGCCTCCTATGATACTCCCCATTCTGAGCCCAGAACACCCAGAACTTTGGAAATTGGCTATTGCCATGTCTGGACTGCAAGTAAGGGAAAACTATTCTGTCTTTTGTCCCCACTACCATCCCACTCTCTCAGTATCAATGTAGATCCAGACATTCTGCTTTACTTACCTCCAACCTGACTGTTCCCATGCAGAGTTGTGTTAAGCCTCCTTAGGTGCTGTTAGTGGGAAACATCAAAATTTGGATGAACAATCAAACTGTCCAATGCATTAATTGTCATTTACACACTTGTATTAACTCCCATTTTGACTCCAGGAAAAGTGTAATGTTGATTCAAGCTTGAGAAGGAATCTGGATTCTGGTAACTTTTCCCAGACCTTTGGAATCTTCCCCCTCAATACCCTTAATTAATGAAGTGCTACAGCAAATTCTAAAAAAGATCTAAGAGATTTGTTGTCACTTTAATGATGGATATCACAGGCCTAATTACAGTCACTGCAATGGCCACCACTGTTGTAATGGCATTACACCAATCCATTCAAACTGCTCATTTTGTTAATGATTGGCAAGACAATTCCACCCAAATGTGGAATTCTCAACAAGGCATCAATCAAAAATTGGCAAATCAAATTAATGATTTAAGACAGTCTGTTATTTGGTTTGGAGATTGGGTGGTGAGTCTTGAACATCACATGCAAATGCAGTGTGATTGGAATACTTTGGATTTCTGTGTAACCCTGTATTCCCATAAAGACACTGATCATTCATGGGAATTATTCAAAGGACACCTTCTGGTAAGGGGAGATAATTTAACAGTGGACATAACTAAATTAGAGAAACAAATTTTTGAAGGCTCTCAAGCTACCTTATACATTGTGCCTGGAGCTGAGGCATTAGATCAGCTGGCAGAAAATCTTTATGGACTAAACCTCATGACTTGGATTAAGTGTACTGGGGGCTCCACTGTAGCAAATTTTGGAATTATGTTTGTCTGTTTAATTGGCTTGTTTTTAGAGTGCTGGACCCGTCAAAGAATCCTGCATCAAAATTGAAAGAACAAACAAGTCTTCATCACCATGGCACATTTATATAAAAAGAAAAGGAGAGATGTTGTGGGAAGTCAGGAATCCTGAATGGAGGGACCAGCTGAAACCATGGCAGAAGAACATAAATTGTGAAGATTTTGTGGACATTTATTAGTTCCCCAAAATAATACTTTTGTAATTTCTTATGCCTGTCTTTACTGCAATCTCTGAACAGAAATTATGAAGATTTCATGGACACTTATCACTTCCCCAATCAATACCCTTGTGATTTCCTGTGCCTGTCTTTAATCACTTAATCTCATCATCTCTGTAAGCTGAGGAGGATGTATGTCACCTCAGGACCCTGTGATGATTGCATTAACTGCACAAATTGTTTGTAGAGCAAATGTGTTTGAATAATATGAAATCTAGACAACTTGAAAAAAGAACAGGATAATAGCAATGCTCAGACAACAAGAGAGATAACCTCAAACTCTGACCGCCAGTGAGCTGGGCAGAACAGAGACATATTTCTCTTCTTTCAAAAGCAAATGGAAGAAATATCGCTGAATTATTTTTCTCAGCAAGGAACATCCGTGAGAAAGAGAAAGGATCCTTGAGTGTAGGCCTCTAAAATGGCCACTTCAGGGGGTGGCTGTCTTTATGGTCGAGCTGCAGGGATGAACTAAGCCCTATTCTCCCATAGCACTCCCAGGCTTATTAGGATGAGGAAATTCCACCTAATAAATTTTTGTTCAGACCGGTTGTCTGCTCTCAAACCCTGTCTCCGATAAGATATTATCAATGAAAATGCATGCCTGAAACTTCTTTAGCAATTTTAATTTTGCCCTGGTCCTGTGGTCCTGTGATATCACCCTGCCTCCATTTGTGTTGTGATACGCCATTACGTTGTGAAGCACATGAGCTCTGTGACCAACACCCTATTCATACCCTCTCTCCCCTTTTGAAAATCAGTAATAAAAACTTGCTGGTTTTATGGCTCAGGGGACATCACAGAACCTGCTGACATGTGATGTCTCCCCTGGACACCCTTCTTTAAATTTCTCGCTTTTGTACTCTGTCCCTTTATTTCTCAGACTGGCCAACACTTAGCAAATATAGAAAAGAACCTACGTTAAATATTGGGCATGAATTTCACCCAATATCTGGCTGAATTTCCCCCAGTATGGCAGAAATGCAATTACAAAGGGCTTCATCAAGGTTTGTCAACTACCCATAACAAACCCTGTCAATGTAATACATATGGTAAAGCTTTAGGGTTCTAATCAATATTCACTTAATATTAGAAAATTTTTGGCAGAGAGGAATGCTACAAATGTGAAAAATGTTGCAAAGACAGTAGGATGTTTGCAGTTTTTACTATACAGAAGAAAGTTCGTACTACAAAGAGATGTTACAAATGTAAAGTAAAGTGGCAAATGCAATAAAAATTTCTCAAACCTTACTGAAAATAAGAAAGTTCATACTGGAGAGAAATACTACAAGTGGAAAGAATGTGGCAAAAAGTTTACCTGTTCCTCAACCCATATTAAACGCAAGAGAAATTGCACTGTAGAAAGACTTGACAAATGCAAATGCTTCTCAGAACTTGCTAAACATAAGATAATTCATACTGGAGAGAAGCTGTACTAATGGGAGGAATGTTATAAACCCTATTAGTGGTTCTCAGACCTAAATAAACGTAAGATAATTCATCCTGGAAATAAATCTTACAAATGTGATAAATGTTGAAAAGTTTTACGTGGTTCTTGACCCTTAGTAAATATAAGAGAATTCATACTGTAGAGAAACCTTACATCTGTGTAGATGTGGCAAAGCCTTTACCTGCTCCTCAACCCTTATTCACAACAAAAGTATTCATATGGAAGAGAGCTTACAAATGTGAAGAATGTGATAAAACATTTCAGTGATTCTCAGACCTTACTAATCATAAGATAATTCACACTGGACAGAAACCCCCCAAAAATGTGAAAAGTGTGGAAAAGAATTGAGCTTGTTTTCAAACCTCATTTAAACATTAAAATAATTCATATTAGATAGAAGTTCTATAAGTGCTAAAAATGTGATAAACCTACTAACAAGCCTTCATGTTGTGTTAAACATCAGAAACAATACAGAACAAATGCAATATAAAGGGGATTACAGTTGAAGAACATTTAATTTAACATATTGGAGGGTCTCTAAGTATTTGCTTTATAATCTGGGTGCTCTTCTGTTGGATGGATATGTAGCTCTTTACTATTATGTAATGCCCTTCTTTGTCTTTTTAAATCTATGTTGATTTAAAGTCTGTTTTTGCAGAATCTAGGATTGCAACCCATGCTTCTCTCTGTTTTCTATTTGCTTGGTAGACTCACCTCTTTCACTTTATTTTGAACTTATTTGATATGAGTCTCTCAATTATAGCATACCATTAGATATTAAAACTGTATTTAGCTTACCGTCAACTTTTTAATTGGGGCATTTTGTCCATTTACATTTAAGGGGAGTATTCATATGTGTGGATTTGTTTCTGTCACTATAATCTTAGCTGGCTATTTTGCACATTTGTTTATGTGGTATAGTGTCAGCAGTTTATGTATTTTCATGTGTTTTTGTAGTGAACAGCAACAGTCTTTTTCTTATTTAGTGATTTCTTCAGAAAATTTTGTAAGTAATGTCTTGTGGTAACAGATTTCCTTAGTGTTTAGTTATGTACATAGGATCATATTTATTTTTTTACTTCTGAAGATTACTTTGGTCTGATATAAAATTCTTTCTTGGAATTCTTTTTTAAAGGATGTTAAAGATTGACCCATAATCTCTTTTTACTTGTAGAATTTCATCTGAAATGTTTGTTGTTTGTTGGATGGGTTCTTTTTTTAGAGATGACCTGGCCTTTGTCCCTAGCTGCCTTTAATAATTTTTTTCATTCAATTTGACATTGGAGAATCTCATGATTATGTCCTGCAAATCACTTTCTCATGGGGTATCCTACTGGGGTTCTCCAAATTTTTTGCATTTGAATGTTTTCCTGGCTATCTAGGTGGGGAAGTTCTCATGGATAATATACCAAAATATGTATTTCAAGTTGTTTTCATTCTCCCCATCACTTTCAGGCACTCTCTTTAATCATATATTTGATTTCTTTACATAACTAAATATTTCTCAGAGGTTTTGTTCATTTCTCTTTATTCTTTTTTTCATTATTCTTATCTGTATTATTTCAGACAGCCAGTCTTGAAGCTCTGAGATTCTTTCCTCTGCTTGGCCTATTCTGCAGTTAATATTTGTGAATAAATTATAAAGTTTTTGTATTGTGTTTTCCAGCTCTATCATGTTGGCCACATTTTCTTCCAGACTGGCTGTTTTATCTCTCAGTTTCTGCATTTTTCCCTTCCTTGCATTGGTTTGCAACTTAGTTTTGTAACTCAGTGAAGTTTATTTCTTCCCACATTGTGAATTCTACTTCTGTCATCTTAGGCCATACTGGAAACATGATTTGGTTATTTGGATGAAACAAGTCACTCTGGCATTTTTGTTTTCAATATTTTTGCATTGATTTTGACTCATCTTCGTGGGCATATCTTTGAGGATGTTGAATTTTGATTGAGGGGTTTTTTTTTTGTTTGCTTGTTTGTTTTTCTTTTTGATATTCTTGAGTATTTGAGTGTGGCATAAGGTGTTTTCATCCAACAGGCCTTCTTTCTGGGAGAGGTTTCTTTATGCATCTGTGTGTGTGTAGTGGGGATGGGGGCAATGCTCAGCTCACAACTCAGAGTCTGCATAATGAGGGCAATTTGTATTGAGACCCAATTCTCTTCCCTGTCTCTTTGATATTTGGAGTCTGTCACTCTGGGACTAAGTTGCTGCAGTTTCAGCAGAGTGCTAGTGTGTACAGAGTTTCTGCCTGTCTTTGGTTATTCACCTCAGTAGTGGGAGCAAAGTAGCTGGGATAGGAGTAGGTGTACCTGCTGGAGACTGTGTGGGCTGTTACACAAAAGGTGGTGTTAGCATGTGGCAGGATGCTGGCCAAAGAAGTTTTGAAGCCTTATTTTTGCCCCCCAAAGGAGAAGTAATTGTTCAGAGTGTGGGAGCATATCCTTTTCTCTACAAAGTGTTAGCACAAATGTAGTGGTGAGGCTTTTTGATTCTATGCCCACCAAAGCTTTATATACAATGGCAGTTGCTGGGGTGGCAGGATCATACTGCATTTCCATTTGCTGGTTGGCAAAGCAAAGACAAATCTGCTATCAAGACATGTGCCAGCAAAGTAATATAAGGAGTTGCCATGTTTTCAGAGGAAGCTGCAGTGTAGGAAAGAAATACGTTGGCTGTGGCAATCACGTGGGCTGCCTAGCTGGAGTTCTTCAAGCGTCATGTGTGACCCACCTTTGCAGTTGGTATCCTATGGGCTCCCAGTGTGCCTGAGAATTCCCTGCAAGGATCTGGGTGCCAGACTGAGTGCCTGGGAGGGGACAGCAAACCAACGAGTACTCAGTTGGATAAGCTTCTGATTTGCAAGGCTGTAGTACAGTAATTAGGTCCAACAGTTCCCTAGGGCTAAAGTCTCTTATGGGAAAAACTTGATCCTAGAGAAATGGCCATCATTAGCCACAATTTACTACAGATACTCTTGCACCAAACCCTCTGGTCACCAAATGAGCTAGCTTGCTGCCCTTGTTTGCTTTGTTTGTTTTCTGGAGGTTTATTTCATTTGCTTGTTTTATGGAGGCTGCATCTCAGAGAGATGTAGGTCAGCAATACTTCAATGCAGTCAGCCCATGATGGAGGATCTGTGATTTTTGTCAAGTTAGGGGATGGTGAGGAGCAGTGGGTAGTTTGTGGGACCCACAGTGAATGGACTGGCCTCTTTTTGGGAAAACTGCAGGTTGTTTGATGTTTGAATAAGGCACTTAGGGTTTTGGATTTTTCACTAGTCTGAGTGTAGCAAGGACACATCTACTGCAGAGGCAGTGGCAGAAATATTTTCAGTTGCTGCTATAATCTCTGTCCAGGGAATTGCTAAGTTGCTACTGTCTCAATAGCTCTGGCAGTGATTGGCTAGTGGCCCAGGCTGGGAGAACCTGCCCAGTGAGAATATATGAAGACAGGCAATCTCATAACAATCTGGCCACTTTTCTGAAGGGCTGCTTCAGTGTGCTAGCAGTCCACTGCAATTCCTAGTCACCTCAGATTTTCCAGTATTTGAAGTTACCACCAGTGAATGCTGCAAAACTAAACAATTTCAGTGTGTCGCTTTTTTTTTCTTTTTTCTGGGAGCTCTATCCCAGGGAGTTTTAGATTGCTTTCCAGCTCAATAGCACCTGTAGGAGGTAGCTGGAATCTCTTGTTGAAATTTCTTACTCAGTAAGGAGAACATTATTGGGGAGCCACGTAAGAAAGCAGTCTAGTCACATTTTTTTAGTACATCTCTGATGTGCAGAGGTACCATTTCCATCCCAAGCTTATTTGGATTCTTTAAAGCCAGATGGCTGGAAGAGCTAAGTCATACACATAGGAAAAATTGCTGCTCACTCTTTCCTCTAGCAAATATATCCCAAAGATATTTCAAAATTCCATCGACCAAACAGCACCAATGGTGCTAACTGGACACACTGGTTAGGAAGTGCTTTCCAGTGCTAAGAAATGAGATTGGGGACCTGATTTAATAGGGAGTCTGACCATGTCTTTTTAGGGCATCTGTACTGTGCTAGGAGATTCTGCCCTATGTCAGATTGGGCTTTTTAAAATCTGAAGGCTGGAAGGGCTAAGTTGCCCAAGCAGCTAAGGTGGTGTCCCACTCAACTTTCTGGTAGGTGGTGTCCCACTCGACTTTCTGGTCCTCCTCTCCATTTCAGGGAGGTACAGTGCTACTGACAATGGTTGACCGGAATGCTAAGCCAGTAAGTCTTACACTGTGGGGCACTGTGGGCATGAGTTCTATAGATCATCAATGTTCAGCCTCCTGGATTCTGCCTCTTTTCTATGGATAATTACAGAAGTGTTGCATCCTCCTTTGCTCGAGTTGCAAATACTTTTTCTGGGAAGCCTGGAAAGCCCAATTACCTAAGGCTTTTGAATCTCTGCAAGGGCCTCAGTAGCTGATCTCTTGAGACTACATTTATTTCTGTAGGTTAAACTGAAGGTCTTGATGAAGCAGGTTCATGAATAGATCTCCTTACCTGACAGCTGCAAAGATCTGTGGGAGAATCATGGATTCCCAGGGTCATATATATACCCACTGCTTCATTGAATGTGGAGGTTTTCTTGGCTTCATGTTGCTCCCAGGTGGCCCATTGTCCTTTCTTGCTTTATTCCATTCTCCATAACTTAAGTTGTTTGATTGTTCCCAATGCAAGTACCTGGAAGTTTCAGTTGAAGGTGATGTATTTATGCACACCTTACATTTCTTTCTATGAGAACTACACAGGGTAGCTGCTTCTATTCAGCAATCTTGATCACTTTCCTATAATAGAAACAAAATTTTTATATTAAAATAATTTAATATTCTTTCAAAAGCAAATATTGATGTAATTTAACTCTTATATGTCTTCCTGTGTCTTCATTCCTAGAATTTATGTGAAAAAACATGGAGAATGGTTGCTGCACCAGAGTTATGAGAGGTTCTTCCATATTAGATGTACGAATGTATGTATTTTGTGATGGAAGATTAAGAAAACTGAAATCTAAGATACATGAAAAATTTCTAAGTGAAAAGTCCAATTATTGGTTGGTTTATAACAGTATCATAGTGACAGGATGATGGGAGAGTGGTAAGTGATCAGGATAATATTATGCATAGTATCAGAAAAATTTGAATTTTAGAGGAAAATTGCTTTACCATTTGAAAATTAAGGTAATTAAAATACAGTGAATTTCAAAATACATTTTCAATGACAATGTTTGGACTTAATTTTTTCTAATTAACCAGAAGTTTTTTTTTTTTATTGTGTTGAGGTTATTTTACATTAAATGTGTGTCTTGCCACTGATGCTAACTTATCCTATATTACTCAAGATTGTAGGTAACACATGGTAACAATATACTATTGGGTGACAGTGAAATAACATCTCTAGTGATTCTTTTGTCAGTGGTCCTTAACTTAAAATAATTTGGAAAATATGGTTTCTACAACTTAAATTTATGTTTTTCTTGTAACTAAAGGTTATTATGATGGTTCTAATGGAAATTATATCAGTATAATTGTGCTACTTTCTTCTGAATTCTCAACAACAGTTTACAAAATTTTATTCTACTTTTTTCTGTTAAACATGTGACATCTCTGGTCTGCTAAACACATAAAGACCTTTAGTTTTCATTTACGTGAATTTAAAAGTAAAATATATATTACTGTAAAATAAACTCTGGGTGTGTAACAGATCTATAGCAAGTAATCATAGTTATTTTTGGCTCTGTACCTACTTTGAGAAGAAAACAAAAATATTAGAATGAAACAGATAATTTTACAAGTGTCGATAACTTACCAAAAAATAAAAAACTTCACAGATTTTGAAAGCAATTCTATTTTCTCAGCTTTCTATTAAACTCATTTATTTAAAATCTTATTGCGCTTTGCTTAGAATAATCTTGGGCTAATTCTACTTTTTTTGTTTGTCCGTTTGTTGTCAACTGTGGATATAATATTTAATTTTCTCTTCAGAAAATTTCATAAAGCATTCTTTGGTTTGGGTGTGGTGGCTCACATCTGAAATCTCAGCAATTTGGGAGGCTGAGGCAGGTGGATCACCAGATACCAGGGGTTCGAGATCAGCTAGGCCAATATACTGAAACCCGATCTCTACTAAAAATACAAAAAAAAAAAAAATTTGGGTGTAGTGGTGGGCGCCTGCAATCCAAGCTACTCGGGAGGCTGAGGCAGGAGAATCACTTGAAATCGGGAGGTGGGGAGGTTTCAATGTGTCTTCAGTTCTGGGTAGATTTTGGGCAGAGTGGTTATGTTGCATCAGGCTCCATGAAAACCCGGCTTCTGCCAGTAGTAAAACCCAGTAATGTTGGTAATATTTTTTCAGATACTGAAAGATAAAGAACAAGTAAATGAATCTGTTTGAGTTTTGGTGGGTAATGCAGGCAGTAAATTTAATCTCATTTTTATAAACTTTAAATATTACTACTGAAGACCAGAATAGATTTTTTCTTCTAAATTTTGGCAACTATATAAGTATGTTCATAATGTCACTTTCATAGATAATATGAATATCAGTTGTCAGGTGTGTTAACATCTAAAATAAAATATTTGAGAATAGTATTACTTATCATGTCCAATACAATGTTTTAAGTTGCCTAATTAAAAAATTTGTCAAGTGCATTGCATGCCTAAATATCTTTTCTTCATATTAAGAATAAGATGTAAAATAATTTATGCAAGTAACATAAACTAAGTTTACTGAAATTATTTACTCATTTAAGAAATCCTATTATATTTTAAATAAATTGATGTCATCTGTTAGTATTTGTGTAGCATATTATTTTATTTAGATTTTGCCTCTAAAACAGGTAATAATCTAAACAATGAAGGAAACAAAAATTCAATGATTGGCATGAAAATAAATTTCAGGAAAATAAAAGGTTTGTATGATGACTTAATTAAAATAATGTGAAGGGTAAAATTTTTAATATATGTTTTTACACATTTTTGAGCAAAAGTAACTCTGAGATAGAAATATGCAGAAAATACTATAATTATATTTTAAGACTTTCTTATTGACTTTTGCACTTAGAAAACCTCCAACACAGGCCCAGTATTCCCTAGGCACTTCTTCCAAGAGAACAACCAATGGAAATGAAGCAGAAGGCCACGTTCACAAAGATAAATGGATGCTCACCTCCTAGATACCAGTAGGTGCAGGTTGCTGAAGGAGTAGTCCTGTCTTGGGGGTCCAGCTAGGGTCTCTGGGCACCAAAGTAGATAAAGTTCCTGGAACTCCACTGAGCCCGCCTGCCTGCAGAGGACTCAGAGGGCCCTGAGGGATGCTGGCCTAGGTGGTTTGACCTATTCCTACCCTGCCTTACCTGCTAGTTTTTCCACAGATAAATCAGGATGGCTCCCACCAATACAGCCCTACTAGAGGAAGGAGATCAAGAGTGTCAAGGTTCACAGCCATTTTGAAACATTAAGTGAATTATTGATTAATTAGTCAATAAGTTAGAGCAGAATGTGCTTCTGTGACCTCCTGAAATCACATTTTAGGAGGAAACTTGGGTGGCACCTTACTGACACTTTGCATTGGAGGAAGGATCAAGAGGCTACCTGGGTTCCAGTGAACGTGTGCCCCTAGCCAACCCAGGGAGACATGGGTTTAGCAAAAGCAGGCAATAAAGGTGACATACAGTCTGTAAACTGGATATTAAAAGCACATGTTTTTCTAAAAGTGCTAACCTGCTCTTTAACAAAGATTATAAGAGGTATCTTAGCACAGGTACAATATCTACAATTTCCAATACACCAGAACCAGCCAAGACACTGCATCCTCATCAAAGGGTTAAAAGAAGAAAAAACTGAAGCCAGCCTCTGAGAGACCCTGTAAGATGAATTCTTGCTCTGATAGTGTGACAGTTTGAAGTTTGATAGCCTGAAGGTGAAGAGAATCAAACTGGGTTATTAAGAGACACGTATTTAAATGAAACAAGGGAAAAGTTGAATGGACAGTTCAAAAAATTCAAGGTCTTTCACCAGTTTGCATAGGGAGAGGGATACCAAAAGCCCAACAGGGAAAACAAACAAATAAACAAACAAAAATTTACCCTTTGGACAGCATATCAGTCTTCTGGGTTCTTTTCTCCTGGGTCCAATCCTAAGCCATCCAGTTTAATGTTTTGGCAATTAACTCTTCCAAACTTGGAGGATGCATTGAAGTGGAACATCCCAAAGTATGGAGACATGATTACCTATCTGTAAACAGCAAACAGAGGAGAAAAAATGAAAAGTAAGCATTTTTTCAAAGGCATTCTAAGGGTTCAGGATGCATTCAAAATGGGTATAGACTAAAGATGAATGACTATTTATCTAGAAAGAGAGAGAGGAGCAGGTGTCCCTGGTTCTTTTCTCTTCCTAGCAAATTCCCAGAGTATGTTGAGCTATAAGAGAAAGAATATTATTTTTCCCACTTTAATCCTTGTATAAGTCCCAGTGATTGTAACAGGCTGCCACCCATGGGTGTCAAGACAGCTTTGAACAGTGTTAACAGGGAGGTCTGGGGGGTGGAAATATCTGCTCTTAACCACATGTTCCCTATCTCCCCTGCTGTTGGTAGTTCTGGAGTTCACTAGACCTCATTTATGGTATGGATAGTAGCATAATCTTTATCCATGAAATCAGAGGCTTGGCTTAATCACTGGGAATTAATTATGCTCCCCTGCACCATGCTGTTTACCTCTGTTTTCACCTGCCTCTGGATTTCTCAAATTTTCTATTTTTTTCTACAGTGTCAACCAGAAGCTTGGAGTTGAGGTTGGGAGAAAAATTTGTCTCAGGGCATTGCATGGACTCTTTATCACGAGCTGAATGCTAAGATAAAGTTGTGGAATTGAGTTCTTCTTCCATAAGGAAGAGAAAAGAATGACTGTGACACACTAAGGAAACTAGTGGCTACAGTTGTAGTTATAAAATTTGGGTGGGCACTTTATTTATTCCGATCACTCTGCAGAATTTGCAGGAAAATTGTCCAGAACTAGAATGTTAATCCAGATATTTACATTACCAACTCCTTTTGTGTGTGGGGGGGAGGGGGGGCTGCAGTTGAAGATCACTAGTTGAGTCACAGAAATAAGCAGGATTGTTCTAAAATGTAGGCAAAAATTCAATACCAATGCGTTTAAAATTTAATGACAAATCTATAATAAATTGTGAAATATTATCTTTATCCAATCCTCTTTTCTGTTAAAAAAACAAATCAAGATAGGACTCAGTTGTTTGTAAAACAAACTTTACTCTTATACTTGACCTTATTATTTTCATAAAGTGCAACAAGAATAAATATTTCTGTATAAGTCTTTTATATTGGCTTTAATGGACCTCTGTTCCACAAGAAATTTCAGACAGGACTTTCTAAAATCAACCCCAGCCATGGGTTTGTACCATCAAATACTTTTCAGTTGGGTGATTCTCTCCTCTTATGGTCCCAAGATAAAGTTGGAGCTGCTGGGCCTCTCAGTAATGTCATTCTTTACTTACCACACATAAGGAACCCTGCTAAAAGACTGTTTAGATGAGGTGTGAAGCCAATTTTTCCACCAAAGTGCTCTTGGCTCTGCAAGTTGAGCTTGACTCCTTACAACGAAGCTTCTTTTTCAGTCAAGGCCTTAGTAAAAAAGCAGTTTCTCCAGTTCTCTTCTGTTGGAAAAGAAATTGGACTATTATTGCTCTGATGCAAACACCTATATTGCCATAAGTTAAGAACACTCACAACTATTTTTGAAATTCTGGAGAAACCCTGCAGAGAAAGACAAACATGTTTCAAATTGTGTACACAGGAGTACAGCTTACTCAAATATTAATGGCTGTTTCCTTGACTCTGGTAAACAATACAAGAATCAGTAATGTTTCATGTAAAAGGCAAAAAGATTACTTCAGTTTTCTATTAGTCCAGTCCATTCAGTTAACACTTCTTTTGTGTGATATTCATGAATATTTTAGCTCTTTAAGAGTCCTGTAAGTTTTTCCTGTATGCCAGTGTCACAGACTCCAAAGTTATCAGAAACCTGCAAGTGAGAGCACCTGTCAAAGATCTACAGCTGATTAGAAAATGCTTTTATAAAATATTAAAACAAGACAACAATCATCTGTTTATAACAAAATGTCCAGAGTAGTTACAGTCAGAAACATGACAAAAATTTCTATTATTTCTATGGTTTAAAATACTATAACAACCTTAATTGTGGATAATAGCATATACTTCAGACATTAGAAATACCATATAATTTTGGAACATGTGTTAGTATTAGTCATCAAAACATCATCTAAAGAATATTGAACACCATTTTGGAAATTCTATGTAATTAATCATGTCATATAATCCAGTTTACCTCTCTCGTGGATACTCCATGGGCCCTCTGTAACATCCAAAAGCCAGAAATAAAGAAAGATAATTTTGTAGCTAAAGCTTGATTTTGAGAAGGATGTTACATATTAGGGGTTTAAAACACCCCTTGTGTAAAGAAATACAATTCCAGATTATCATAAATTACATATTTAACTAAAATGATGACTTAGAAATGTAAAAAGCAAAAACCTTTTATAATTATTTATGAATTTTGGTAAGGAACAGATTAATGCCTTAAGAGTACCTTGTTGAGCTTATATTTCAATGCTCAACTTACAAGCATCTCACAGGCATGATAATAACTGTCATATGTAGACCTCACAAATAGAAGTAATTTTGACTTTATTAACTTGCTTTTGAAACAAGAGTGATTCAGTCTCTTTCTGGTAATAAAAAAGTTCAAAGAAGATTATAATAGCGTCTGATATTTTATAATGTCCTCTGCTTATACAGAGAGTTTTATGACAGAACCCAGCAGAAAAGTGAAATTGTGAGTCTCATATGCACAGTCAGAAGACAGTAAGGAATGTCATTTTCATAAATATATGAAGATGACTGTCACTTATCAAAACAAGTAATGTGTGGTATTGTAAATCTTACCCTGGGAATGTTCTGCCAGTGTGTTTGTAATTTAAATTTTTGTGAAGCTCCTGTGTGATTTGAATCTCTACACTGGTTTCAGCCCACATGTGTTATTGTGGTACCCACCTGGGCCAACCTCAGGTGGTATGACTCTCCTGCCTGGGCCTTTCTCCCAGTACGAATCATGACAAATCATTACATCCAGCACCTAGATCATGTTACTTTTTTCCCTAAGCCATGCCCACAGAAATTATTGTGACATATCACTCTGTCAGCCACTCAGGCGATATGACTCTCCTCATTACATTGTGCTCTGCACAGAGTGTGGTGTAGTGATATATGTGTGCTAGGCACAGAGGTGTTGGAACTCCTTTGATAGGAACTTCTAAAGAGGGCATTGTGACAAATCTCTTGGCCTGGGTCTACGTGATATAATTCACTCCTTGAGTCCTGCCCACATGGAGCATTGCAACATAAATGTGAAACCTGAAACCTGTAACTATTTGTTGTAACTCTCCTAAATGTGTCCTGTCCTAAGGGAGCATTGTGATATATCTCAGGACCCAGTATAAAAGTGATGTGACTCTTCTGCTTGAATTCACCTCACATATTAGATTGTGTTATATACCCAGGGAAGCACCTAGGTGATATTACTATTCTCTTCTGACTGAGCCCTGCCTACTTGGGACATTGGGTCATATATCTAAGCCTGTGTCATATGTCATGTGTATCTTTTATTCACCCTGATCCCTTACAATGATGTGATGTGATGTTTTGCTATGTCCAATACCTAGATAAAGTGGCTCTTCTTTTTTTTTCCCCCCAAACCATGCCAATGAAAATAAATTTTGATGTATTGCAGGGTACAGCACCCAGATGATGTCCCATTTCTGCCTGGGTCTTGCAGAAAGAGACAATTATGGCATATTGCTTGGCCCCTCACACTCATGGTGTAATTCTCCTGCTTGTACCAGAGCAACTGAAAGTATTTTTATATATCTTGGGCCCAATATGTGGGCGTTTTTGGTCTCTTCATTTGTTTAGGCTTGTTTTTCCCCATTTGGGATTGTGTCATATTGCTGGGTCTAGCACTCCAGCACCCAGGTAATGTAATCCTCCTTTCTAGACCCTGCCTAGAGAGGGTTTGGTGACATATTGCTTGCCACAGCAAGTAAGTTGTGCTACCCTTCCAACAAGTTTTTTTCTAAAAATGAGATCATGATATTTACATTGCTTCAACTCAGTGACATAATGATCAAACATAATTGGCATTCCACAAATAGTAGATTTTTGCCTCTCATCACTATGCTTAGGGCACTAGTTATGTTTATGAGTTTCATATTTGTACAAAGCTCACAGAAGTTTACAACACTAACTCATATTCTATAAACTTGGGTGGTACACAGCGTTTTATAACAGGGCCCAGCAAAAGATTAAAATCGTGACCCTTGATTACAAATGCAGGTGAGAGAAAAAGTTTTTAGCATCCCATATTCACAAAGCCCACTGTTGAAGTTCTGACTCTAAGAAGTAAATAAAATACAAAGATGGAATTGTGACTTTCATATGTGGATCTTGCTACAGATGAGATGGTGACTCATTTCTGGACCCAGATAATAGTCACCATAATGGGTTTTCTGTCTGAAACCAGCCTATAAGAGATCTGTCGATTATCATAACAAGGTTTATATCAAATGTATGTTTTGAGTCAAACAAGTATGTAGGCTTCAGAGTGGCTTGCAACTCTAAGGTATTTTGGATAAATCCTTCAGATGTTGTAGAGAGTCTCATAGGATGACCTAGAACACACAAGAGATTGTCACTCTTATATACGTACCAAGCTAACAGTTAAAGGTGTCAACTAAAAGATGAAGTGATTGTGTCATATCACAAAGTCTAGCACCCCAGTGTTGAGATTCTTGGCTTAAATTCTTTCCCGTGGGTGCATTGTGAAATATTGCTGGGTTAGAATCATAAAAAGTTGACTCTTCTGCATGGATCCAGCCAGAAGGGGACATTGTCACATATCTCTTGGCCTATCAGCTAGGTTATATGTCTCTCCTCTCACAGTGCACTCTCACAGGGGACACTGAGCTTATGCTGGATACAGCATCTAGTTAATGTGACTCTCCTCTCCTGCCTGGATCTCACCTACCTAAGAAATTGTGACATACCACTGAATGCAAAACCTAGGTGGTATGACTCTTCTCTTTGTGATGGAATCAGCCATGAGAAGGAATTATAATATATTGCTGAGCCCAGCACCTAGGGACTGTGACTATCCTCTATTTTTTCAACCCTGTATACAGTGGTCAAGATGATATATTATTTGAGACTGTACCCAGGTGACATGACTCTTCTGATTGGATGCTGCCTAAAAATAAGATTAATATATTTCTGACTCAGGACACCAGATGATGTGACATTTCTATACTATCTCAGTCCAAAGATGAAATTCTAACATATACCTGGATTCAACTGATATGCACAATGATAACTCTCATGCATGGACCCAGCCAAGGGAGATATTTTGACTCTCATAGCCAGTTTATGGCCATGGGTGAAGTCCTAGATCTCCCCCAATAAAATTCAGACAAGAGTATCCTATGCAGGTGTATCATATAACATCTGCATGGTACAAAGAGTGTCATAACAGGCACCACCAACTAGGTATTATGCACATTCAGCTGACACAGCTGTAATTTTCACACATGAACAGAGCCTACAAATGAGTTACAAAATCTCACACACATAAGGAGACAAAGCTTGACATTGTTACTGTTGTACATGAATCTTATCCACAGATGGTTTGGTGACATTTAAACCATTATTCTCCAGACCTGTGGTACTTTGACTAACCTACTGGAACACAACCTTCAATGTGGTTGGGGCTTTTACACATGCATCTTGCCCATTGTTGAGATTATGATTCCTTTACTTTGACCCAACTCATAGGAGGTGTTGACTGTCATACCCAAAGCCAGCAGTTGTGTGGGACTGTAAAATTTATTTCTGAACATTTTCAAATGTGTGATTGTGAAGTTTGACTTTGTCCAGCATCTGAGTATTTTGAGTAATCTTTCTAGGCCCAAAACCTACAAATTCTGACATATGCGCGCCAGCACTTAAGCAATGTATAACAACTTTTTGGCAATGCAACTAGGGGCATTTTATATATCACTGGAACCAGCAATGAGCTGATGTGAACTCTTGGCCTAAACCCTAGCTATAAAGAGCATTGTGGCTTTTATCTAGGTCCATCATGTAAATGATGTGAGTTCCTTGTACTGCCTTAGCCCTACGCTTATGGTGTATTGTGACATACAACAGGGTACTGCACTCAGGTGATGTGAAACTTTTCTGAGGGGAGTTCTGCCAATAAAAAGCTTTGTAAAATATTACATGGCTCAGGCCCTAGGTGATGTTTCCTCTCTCTTGCCTTGGCTCTGACAAACAGAGAGACTTTGACATATTGCTGAACCCAGCACCAAGGTAAGGTCACTCTCCTGACTTGATCCTACACACAAGGGCGATTTTGACACTTATAAAGGCAAGGTGCCTATATGCAGTTTTTCTCCTCTCCTGCCTAAGCCCTGCCCACAGGGAGGATTTAGATATGTCACTGAAACCAGCATCCAGTTGACTGATTCTTCTCCAAGAATCCAACCTACAATGGGAATTGTGACATTTCACTGGACATGCACCCACTTAAGTGGTGTAACTCTCCTTTTGTTTCCTCTCCCTCCCCACAGGTGATACTCTGCCATATATGTGAGAGAGATAAAAGGCGTAATATTGACTCTTGTACCAGGAACCACAACATGTACATTATTGTGACTCTCAACCCTGAACATTTCCACAAGTGTTATTGTGACATTTACTTTTGCCCAGCTACTGAATGATTTAATAATCCTGCCTATTTACAGCCTAGATAAGACATTTTACATATAACTGGGCCAAAACCTTGGTGATTTGACTTTTGTCTTAACAATGCCCTCCGAAGGAATGGTAACATATCTCTGGACATATCATCTAGCTTATGTGACTTTCCTCTCCTGACTGAACCCTGCTTAAAGTGAAAAGTGTGGCATTTCTAAGCATTACATCCAAATGATATGACTCTTTTCTGGGGTCATTACAACAGGAGGCATTGTGATATATCTCTGGATCCATCATGTAGGTGATATGACTCTCTTCTCCTGCCTGGACACTCTCCACAAGGGATATTATGCCATATAGCTGGGCATAGCACCTAAGTTCTGTGACTTCTCTGTTAGAGTCTTGCCTACAAAGAGTACATTGGAATATTTCTGGCTTAGGATTTAGGTAATGTTGTGTCCTCCCTGTTTAATAACCACTGAGGGCATGGTGACATATGCCTGGACACAGCTAACAGGCTGACAATGACTCTCATATGTGGACACAGTCAATAGGAAAAATTTTGACTCTTACAACTAGGTTTAGAGACATGAGTGATGTCAAGCATCTCCTACTATTAACAAAGTCACAGAAGATTACAACACTTACACATTTTATAACACCATTAAGTTATAAAGGCATTAAGTTATGGAGAGTGTCATAACAAGGCCTCTCATAAAGAGTAAATTGTGAGTCTCTTATGAACCCTTAGCTAACTGTAAAGATTTTTACCATCATAGAAGATAAAGGCTACTGTTCTACATGAAAACAAGACACATGTGGTATTTTAAAATAATCCCTAGAATTTTATTTTTTCATGACTGTGATATAAAGCTTTTCCATGCACTTTTGTGATTTCACTCTTCAGACTAATTCCAGCCTACATAAAGGATTTTGATATTTACCTGGGCCAACACTGAAGTTTTGTGACACTTCTGCCTGGGCCCTGATCTCATTAAGGATTGTGACATCATTGGATTCAGTGCTTAGGTGACATTACATTCTTGCCTGCTCCCTGCCCCTAGACAACCTTGTGACATATTATGTGTCCACCACTGAGGTGATGTAACTTTCCTCTCTGGAATGGTCCCTACACACAGGGCAGGAGAGTGACATATTCATAGGCAAGGCACACAGGTAATGATGATTTTTTTCCCAGGACCATGCATAAAAGACAATATTATGACATATTACAGGGCCTATTATATAGATGATATGGCTCTTTTGCTTGAAACCTGCCCACTTGTATAGTGACATATTGCTAGACGAGGGACAAAGGTTATGGTACTCTTTTGCCAGGGCCATGCTTTCAAGAAGGTTATGTGACATATCTCTAGGCCTATCACCTAGATGATGTGAATTCCTTCATGGGCTGCCCACATGGAACATTGTAACATCAGGGAGGAACCTGCTCCTAGGTGATGTAACTCTCTTGCCTGGGTCCTTTTCTAAGGGGGATTTGTGAATATCTTGGGAACCAGGAACCAGGAACCAGGCATTTCAGCCTGGTTTCTTCCCACACATTAAATTGTGACGTATACTTAAAGAAAACACCTAAGTGATATGATTCACTTTTTTTGCCTGAGCCATGCCTACTAAAGACATTGGGTCCTCTCTTTGAACCCACAATCTAAGTAATTTGACTCACTTCTGTCTGGGCTTTTACAATCAGAGATCTGTGAGATATTGAGAAGCCCAGTATTCAGGTTGTGTGACTCTTGTCTTGTTGCTAAAGAGTGCCCATGAACAGGAATTTTGCTGTATTTCGGGACCTACACCCAGATAATGTTACTCTTCTGCCTAGGTCATGCATAAAGAGGGAATTGTGGCATATTGCTTGGCCCAGCACCCTAAGGATGAGACTCTTCTCTCTGTGCCAGGGCCACAGATAGTATTTTGACACATCTTTGGCTCATTCTATATGTGTTTTGCCACTAATCAGTTTGCTGGGTTTCTTCCACATGGTTTTGTGTCATATTGAGGGTTCCAGCCCCCAGTTAATGTTACTCCGTTTCTTAGGCCGTGCCTGGAGAAGACATTGGGATAAGTTGCTTGGCACAGCACCTAAATGATGTTAACCTTCTGCCTAGTTTTTCCCCAAAAATGAGATTATGACATATGCCTTGCTTCAGTTCAAAGACATGATGATCAAGTTCGCTGTGTGATTAAGCCAAAAGGAGATATTTTGCCTCTCACCCCTAGGTTTAGGTCAATAGTTAAGGTCCTCCATTACACATTTGTTCAAAGATCACAGAATTTTACAACATTAGCTCACATCCTACATTTACAAAGCTTATTGTTGAGGTCCTGAATCAAACAAGTCAATACAACCCAAAGTTCAAATTGTGACTCTCATAAGTGAATCTGACTACAGGTGAGATGGTGAATCCCATTTCTGCACCCAGCTCACAGCCCTAATAATGGTCTCAACCCTGATGCCAGCCTATAGAAGAAATGTTGCCTGACATACCTCGGTTTATGGCAATATGGAAGATTATGAGTCTATATAAGTGTGTAGGCCTCAGCAAGTTTTGCAACACTCATGCGTGTTGTATAAAGTTTTCAGATGTTGTAGAGAGTATCCTACAATGGCAAGGACACTCAGGAGTTTGTGACTGTCATATATATAACTAGATAACAGCTAAAATGCTGCCACATTTAAAGATGAGATTATGTCATATCCCTTGGCCAAGTATACTGGTATTGAGACTTTTTGCTTTAAATTCCTTTGCATGAGGGCAGTGTCACCTATCACTGGATCAGAACCATGATAATGTGGCTCTTCTGTCTTGGCCCTGAAAACAACAGTTATTTTCACATATCTCTGGGCCTATTGGCTAGGTGACATTTCTCTCCTGCCAGTGCCCTGCTCACAGGGGACTCTGTGACATATTGCTAGATATGGCATCTAGGTAATATGACTCTCCTCTCCTGCGTGGATCCTGTTCATTGAAGAAATTGTGACATAACACTGAGCACAAATTCTAGGTGATATGGCTCTAATCTTTGTCATAGACTCTGTATAAAGAGGGAATTATTACATATTATTGAGCCCAGAATGCTTGTGGTGTGATTTTCTTTTTTTGAACATGTCTACATTGGGCATGGTGACATATTACTTGAGGCTGTACCCAGGTGATGTGGCTCTTCTCCCTGGTTTCTGCCTGCATGTCAGATTGTGACATTTAACTAGAGAAACACATAGGTGATATGACTCTTCTTTCTACCTGATCCCTGCATAGAGAGGACAGTGGGATATATCTCTGAGACCATGACCTAAGTGAAATGAATCTCTTCTCCTGTCTGGTCTTTACAATGAGAGGATTGTGACATATTGCTGAGCACAACACTCATGTTAATAGAAAAACAAAAATTTTGACTATTGCAGGGGCCAGCACACAGATAATGTTACTCTTTTGCCTGGGTCCTACATATATGGGGAATTGTGGCATATTGCTGGGCCCAGCACCCTAATAATGTGACTTTCATGCCTGTCCCAAAGCCACAGAATGTATTTTGACATATCCTGGGCCCATTCTGTTGGCATTTTGGTTCTCACTTCTAGGTTGATTTGTTTCCACATATGGGATTTTGTCATATTGCAGGATCCAACACCCAATTAATGTGACTCTAATTCATATACCATTCTTACAGAGGACATTATGACATGATGCTTGTCACAGCACGTAAGTGATCTTACCTTCCTGCCTAGTTTTTTTGCCCACAAATGTAAATATATCATATACCTTACTTCAGTTCACAGGCATGATGGACAAACCTATCCTGTGATTCAGCCAATAGGATATATTTTATATTTCATTACTAGGCTTAGGGCAATAGATGAGGTCCTGGGTTTCATATTTATATCAAATTCAAAAACTTTACAAAAATTAACTCATGATGACTACATTTATTGTGTTGTACAGAGAGTTTTATAAAAGAGATGAGCAAAAATTTAGATTCGGACTCTCCATTAGATACCCAGGTGAAAGCAAATGTTGTCACCATCCCACATGTACAAAGCCCACTATTAAGTCCCTGAGTCTAAAAGTGAATAGAGTACAAAGTTGGAATTGTGATCTTCATATGTTGATCTGGCCACAAATGGGATGGTGACTTATTTCTGGATCCAGCTCTCAAGAAAATAATGGGTATTATTTCTGAACCCAGCCTATAGAGGATATGTTAACTATTATATCTTTTTTTTGGGTAATGTGTAAGATCATGAATCTGTACAACCATGTAGGCCTCACAGTGGTTTGCAGTTCTCATGAAGGCTGTACAAAGCCTTTCAAAGCTGTAGAGTGTCATCAAATGATCCAGGAAACACACCAGATTGTGTTTCTCATATTCACACCCAGCTCACAGTGAATCATGTCACCCTGAAAGACAAGGAGTTCTGGCATATTATGAGGCCTAGTACTCAGGTGTTGATATTTTTGCCTTAAATTCCTTCCCATGGATTCACTGTGACATATCCCTGGGTTAGAATTATAATAATGTGACTCTTCTACCTTGACCCTGAAAACAGGGAATATTATCACATATCTCTGGGCCTATAAGCTAGGTGATTTTTCTCTCCTATTTGTGCCCTGCCCCCAGAAGACATTGTGAAATATCAGTTTACTTAATAATTAGAAAATCTGACTATCCTCTCCTGCCTGAGCCCTGCTCACCATAGAAGTTGTGACATACTGCTGATTGCAATACCTAGGTGATGTAGATCTCCTTCATATTCTAGACTCTTTCAAGAGAAGGGATTATTACATATTGCAGAGCTCAGTACCTAGGTGGTGGGACATTCCTCATTTTCTTCTGTCCTGTCCATAGTGGGCTTGGTGACATACTATTTTAGGCTGTACCCAGGTGATGTGACTCTTCTGACTAGGCCAAGCCAAAAAATGAGTATACACTCTCTCACTGGCTCAGCACCCGGGTGAAGTGATGTGACTCTTCTCATTGGTCCCAGCCTACAAATAAGATTATACTATATAACTGGCTCAGCACCAAGGTAATGTGACTCTCCTGACTTTTTTTCTGCTCACAGGTCCAGTTGTGACATATATGTGGTTTAAGCACACATGCACAATAATAATTCTCATACCTGGCCCAATCCAGTAGAGATAACCGACTCTCACAGCCAGTCTTATGGCAATGGGTAAAGTCCTGTGTTTTTCACTAGTATAAATTTTATGAAGGATTATAACACTCATGTATATCATATAAAACCTTAATGATGCAAAGAGTGTAATAACAGAAACCAGCAATGCGGTGGCAATGTGACCCTTGTATGCACACTTAGCTGACACAATTGACATTCTTACACATGAACAGGGCCTAGGAATGAGGTACGAAATCTCACACATAAAAATCAGTGAAAGATTGAAATAATTACTCTCATATGTGGATCTCATTCACAGGTGACTTAGTAACATATGAACCATGATTCAACATGCCTGTAGTGCTGTGACTCCCTTACTGGAAAACCATCTTCAAGTGTGATTGGGGCTCTTGTACATGCATCTTGCTCATTGTTGAGATTGCGACTCCTCTACTTCAACCCAAGTCACAGAAAAAATTGAATCACATACACAGAAGAAATACTTTTGTGGGATGTGAAACTCATTTCCAAATCTTTCTGAGAACATAAAAAGGAGAGGCAACTTTGCCTAGCATATGAATAATCTAACTCTTTTCTACTCCTAGGCCACAGATTAAATTGTACCATATATATTGCTTACGTGCCATATATAACAGCTTCCAGAGCTCCCATTGCAAAGGGCACTTTTATATGTCACTGGGACAATCGCCCAAGTGATGTAAGTTATCTGCCTGAAAACTGCCTACAAGGAGAATTGTGTCTTAAATCTAGGCATATCACATAAGTTATGTGAGTCCCTTCTACTGCCTTGGCCCTGCACTTACACTGCTATATGACACATAACTGGGTACTGCACCCAGGTGACGAGATTCTTGTTTTTGAGCTCTGCAAACAGGAAGAATTGGAACATATCATTTGGCTCAGCACCTAGGTGATGCTTCTTCAATTTTTCCTGGGTCCTGACCACAGGGAAATAGTGATGTATTGCTGCACACAGCATGAAGTTAAGGTCACTCCCCAGACTCGGTACTGCATATAAGGGCCATTGTGACATATACTTGGGCCAGTTGACTAAGCTAAGTGAGTCTCCTTTCTTTCCAAAGTCCTGCCCTCATAGTGGATTTTGATATATCACTGAAAGCAGCATGCAGGTGATATGGCTCTTCTGCCAGTGTCCTACCACAAAGTGTATTGTGACATTTTACTGGACCCACACATACATAGTTGATGTGACTTTCTTGCCTTCTCTCTGGCTACAGGTGATATTGTGCCATATACCTGAGAACATAACCAAACCTAATATTCAGTGTGGTGACTCTTATTCTTACACCTTCCCACAAGTCTAATTGTGACTTACAACTTTGCCCAGCTCCTGAGTGATTTAATAATTCTGCCTAGGTATAGCCCACAGATGAGATTTTAACAAATACTTGAGCCAAGTACCCTGATGATTTGACTGTGCTATCTTAAAAATGTCCTTGGGGGGATTGTAACATATTTCTGGATCTAGTATTTAGGTTACATGACTCTCCTCTTCTGTCTGTACCCTGTTCCTTTGGTAATTGTAGCTTTTCTAAACACTGCATCCAAATGATATTAATACCTTGCCTGTTGGCTTTGCCAACAGGAGTCATTGTGACATATTATGGAGCCCATCATTTATGTGATATGACTCTCCTCTTCTCCCTGGACACTGCCTACAAGGGACATTGTGCCACAGAGCTAAACCTAACACACAAGGTATGTGACATTTCTGACAGGAAACTTAGTATAAAGACAATATTGGAATATTTCTGGCCCAGCATTTATGTGATGTGGCCATTCTTCCTGCTTCATAACCACAGAGGGAATTGTAACATATACTTAGGCACAGGCCACAGCAATGATAATGACTCTCATATGTGGACTCAGCTAATAGTGGATACTCTCATAAGTATCCCCTATTATCTAAACATACTCTCAAAAGTATCTAAACATACTCTCATAAGTATGTTTAGAGACACGCATGACATCCTGCATCAGCTTCTTGTGCAAACATCAGAAATGTTTATAACACTCACACATATTTTACTAAGTCTTTGGCTTATACAGACTGAGTCAAAGCAGGGCTCAGCACACAGGTGAAATTGTGAGTCTTCTTTGCACACCCAGCTGATAGTAAGGATTGTCATCATCTCACATGGATGATGCCATTGTCACATGTGAAAACAGGTCATGTGTAGTATTCTAAATCTCATCTTTGGAATTTTCTGACAGTGCGAATGTTTTATAGATTTTTTTCAACAACCTGTGTAATTCGACTCTCCAGAATACTTCCAGTCCATATATGGGGTTGTGATATCTACCTAGTCCTACCTCAAGGTGATATTACTCTCCTGTCTGGACCCTATTAACAGTAAGAATGGTGATATATCACTGGATCTAGCACCCATGTTATATTACATTCTTGCCTGCAGCACACCCACCAAAATTATTGTGAAATATTTATGTGTCCGCCTCATAAGCAATGTAACTCTTCTCTCTGGAATGGGCCTTGAACAAAGAAAAGGTAGTGACATGATTCAAGGCCAAGAAAACAGGTGAGGCTACTCTTTTGCCAAAGCCATGCCCAAAAGACAGGATTTTGAAATATCTCTGGTTATGTGGCTCTCCTGCTTGGGCACTGCCAACTTGCAGCATGACATATTTCAAGGCCAGGCACAGAGGTGATGGTACTCTTTTGCCAGGGCTATGCTTCATAGAGGACATTGTGACATATCTTTGGCCCTATCACCTTGGTGAAGTGACTTCCTCCTTTGATACTACCCACATGGAGCAATGTGGCATAAGCCGAGAAACTGCATGTAGGTGATGTAACTCCACTGTCTGGTTGATGTCCTAAGAGAGACTTGTGAAATATCTCAGGATGCAGTACCCAAGTGATGTGGCTCTCCTGTCTATTTTCTGCCCACTTGTTACATTGTGACATATTCCGTGGGAAACATGCATGTGATATGAATCTCCTTGACCGCCTGAGCCCTGCCTACTAGGGACATTGGGATACATCTCTGAGCCCATGACCTAAGTAATATGACTCTCTTCTGCCAGGGCCTTTAAAATGGCAGGATTGTGACATATTGCTGAGCCCAACATTAACATCGTGTGACTCTATTCTTTTTTCTGAACCATGACCAGAAAGAAATTATGACCTATTGGACTCAGATGATGTTACTTTTTTGCCAGAGTCCTGAATAAAGAGAAAATTATTGCAGATGATGGGCCGATCACCCTGATGATGCTACTGTCATGCCTGTGACAGAGCCACAGGAAGTATTTTGATATATCTTTGGTTTATTCTGTAGGTGTTTTGGCTCTTACCCCTTTGCTAAGATTTTTCATATGTGGAATTCTGTAATATTACATGACAGAGCCACAGGAAGTATTCTGACATATCTTTTGTTTATTCCATAGGTGTTTTGGCTCTTACCCCTTGGCTAAGTTTTTTCATATGCAGAATTCTGTAATATTACCGGTTCCAGCACCCAGTTAATGTAAGCCTTCTTCCTAGGTTCTGCCTAGAGAGGACATTGTGACATGTTAATTGCCATATCAGCTATGTGATGTTACTCTTTTCCCTATTTTTTTGGCCCACAAATGGGATTATGACATATACCTTGGTTCAGCTTAAAGGTATGATGGTCACTTATATTAGGATTCAGGCAAGAGAAGATATTTTGCCTCTTGTTGCTAGTCTTGAGGCAATAGGTAAAATTCTGGGTTGGAAATTTGTACAAAGCTCATGGAAGTTTACAGCACTAGTTTATCTTGTATAAACTATTTGGGGGATACAGAGTTTCAAAACAAGTCCCAGCAAAAAGTTAAGATTGTGACTCTCAATTAAACACCCAGGTGAAAGTAAAAGATATCACTATTTCACATTTACCAAGCCCACTGTTGGTGTACTGAGTTTAACAACTGAAGATAATGTAAAGATAAAATTGTGGCTCTCATATATGGATCTGGCCACAGGTATGATTGTGACTCACTTTTGACCAAGCTCACAGGTATAAAATAAGTCTGATTCCTGATATCAGCCTAAATGAGAGATGTTTGCTATCATACCTGTGTGTAATGCAATATATGAGATTGTGATTTAATATACACATGTGGGCCTCAGAGTAGTTTGCAACTCTCATGCAAGCCATATAAAGCCCTCAGACATTCTAGAGAGTGTCATAGGATGAGCCAGCACACAATATGTGACATTGTGACTCATATACACACCAAGCTAACAGTTACAGGTGTCACTCTCAAGGATGAGGAGATTGTGTCTTATCTCTGGTCCTATTACCCAGGTGTTAAAACTTGCATAAATTTTTTCCCATGTTTGCATTGTGATATATCATTGGTTTAGAATCATAATAATATGACTCCTCTGCCTGGGCTTTGCCCCGAAATGTATATTATCACAGATCTCTGAGCCTATCAACTAGGTGATTTCTTTATTTTGCCTGTGCTCTATCCCCAAGGAAAATTATGACATCTCTTGAAGTAGTATCTGGAAATGTGATGCTTGTCTCCTGCCTAGACCCTGACCACTGAATGAATTGCGACATACAGCTGAGTACAAAACCTAGGTAATGCAACTCTCCTCCTTATACTGGAGTCAGCCAAATGAGGTAATTATTATATATTGCTGAGCCCATCACCTAGGTGGTGTGACTCTCCTCTTTTTCTTCAAACCTGTCTACAGTGGACATGATGCCATATTACTTGCTGTAGTACCCAGGTGATGTGACACTTCTGACTTGGCCCTGCCTGCAAAGGAGATTACAATGTATCCTGAGTTCAGAATCCAGGTGATGAGACTCTCCCCCCTTGCTTCTGCTCACAGGTTAAGTTATGACATATAACTGGGTTCAGCTCACATGCACAAATATAAGTGTCATATGTAGAATCAGAGAGATATTTTGATTCTTATAGCCAGTCTTATAGCCACAAGTAAAGTACTAGGTCTCCCAATGGCCTAAATTTCACAGAGGATTATGACACTCTGACATAGTATATAAAGTCTGAGTGGTAAAAACAGTGTTATAACAGGGAACAGGAAAGAAGTACGATTGTGACTCTTGAATGTGCAGCCAGCTGATCCAGTATTCATTCTCTCACAAGAACAGGGCCTAGAAATAAGGTGTTAAACCTCATAAACAGAGCAGTCAAAGGTTAAAATTGCTCCTCTCCTATATGGTTAGTTTGGTGATGCATGATTCAGCACACCTGTGGGGTTGTGACTCCTCTATTGGAACACAATCTTCAAGTAAAATTGGGCATCTTATGCATGAATCTTGCCCATTGATGAGACTGTGACTCCTCTGCTTTGACCCAACTCACAGGAAGTGTTGACTCACATACACAAATCCAGGACTTGTGTGGTACTGGGAAACTTATTTCTAAATATTTCCTAGCATGTAATTAGGACATAAAAGTTAGCTGAGTGCCTGAATAATTTGACCATCGTACACCTAAGCGTAGGTGCCTGGGTGTGCATATAAAGGGCAATTTTATATATTACTGGGACCAGCACCCATGTGATGTGAATTATTTGCCTTATACCTGCCTATAAAAGGCATTATGGCTTATATCTACATTCATCATGTAAGTGATGTGACTCCCTTCTACTGCCATGCCCCTGGACTTACACTGCATTGTGACACATAACTGGACACTGCACCCAGGTGATGTGACTCTCCATTTTGGGTTCTGCCAACAGAAAGCTTTGTAACGTATCACTTAACTCAGCACCTAGGTGATGTTTCTCCTGTTTTACATCACCCTGACCAAAGGGGAGATTGTGATATTGCTAAACCCAACACCAAGGTGAGGTCACTTTTGTACCTTGGTTTTGCACATAGCGACCAGTGTGACATATGTCTAAGACAGTTGCCTAGGTGAAGATGGTCTCCTCACCTACCTAAGTCCTTCCCACATAGGGGATTTTGATATATCACTAAAACCAGCTTGCAGGTAATGTGACTCCCTTTCCAAGGTCCTGCTTACAAGAAAGATTGCTGCATATCACGGGACCAGTACCCACCAAGGTGATGCGATCTTCCTGCTTGCTCTCTGCTTACAGGTGATATTGCGCCATATACCTGATACCAGACAAAAGGACTAATCATGACTCTTAAACATGGACCCAGGTCATCGGCAAGATGGTGACTCCAATTCCTGGAAATTTCAACCGGTATTATTGTTATATATACCTTTGCCTAGCTTTAATAATCCTGCCTAGGTGTAGCCCACAAATGAGTTTTGGAAACATACCTCTGGTGAGCACCTTTGTGATTTACTCTCCTGTCTTAATAACATCCTAAGGAAAGACTATAACATGTCTCTGGACCCACCATCTAGTTACCTGACTCTCCTCTGCTGCCTGGACCCTGCTTCCACTGGGGATTATAGATTTTCTAAGCACTGCATCTAAACAATATGACTCTCTTGCCTGGTCCTTTCAATGGGACACATCGTGACACATCTCTGGCCTATTATTTAGGTGATATGAGACTCCTCTTCTTTCTAGACACTGCCCACAAGGGGCATTATGCCATACATCTGGGAGTAACCCTCAAGTTACACAACTTTTCTGCCAGGAACAGTACTTTCCAGGAAAGTACTGGAAAATTTCTGGTTCAGCATTTAGGTGACTTAGATGTCATGTCTGTTTCATTACCACAGAGTAAATTGTGACATATACCTAGGCACAACTTACTGGTATAATGACTCCTGTATATGGACCCCAGAAATAAAGGTAACTTTGACACTTCTAACTTACTTTAGAAACATAAGTGAATTGGCTGGTCATGGTGGCTCAGGCCTGTAATCCCACCACTTTGGGAAGGTGAGTCAGGTGGATCATGAGGTCAAAAGACTGAGACCATAGTGACCAACATAGTGAAACTCCACTCTGCTAAAAATACAAAAAGGTATCTGGGCACGGTGGTGCGCTACTGGAGTCCAAATTAGTCAGGAGGCTGAGGCAGGCAAATTACTTGAACCCGGGAGTCAGAGGTTGCAGGGAGTGGAGATTGCACCACTGTACTCCAGCCTGGGTGACAGACTGCATCTTAAAAATAAATAAATGAATAATAAAAAAAGAAAAGAGAAAGAAGAAAGAAAGAAAGAAAGAGAGAGAGAGAAAGAAAGAAAGAAAGAAAGAAAGAGAAAGAAAGAAAGAAAGAAAGAAAGAAAGAAAGAAAGAAAGAAAAAGAAAGAAAGAAGAAAGAAAGAGAAAGAAAGAAAGAAAAAGAAAGAAAGAGAGAGAAAGAAAGAAAGAAAGAGAAAGAAAGAAAGAAAGAAAAAGAAAGAAAGAAGAAAGAAAGAAAGAAAGAAAAAGAAAGAAAGAGAGAGAGAGAAAGAAAGAAAGAAAGAAAGAAAGAAAGAAAGAAAGAAAGAAAGAAAGAAAGAAAGAAAGACAAGCGTGAATAAATCTATTTCTGGTAAAAAAAAAAAAGTTTAAAGATTATAACAGCCTCAGATAACTTATAAAGCCCTTGGCTTGTACAGAGAGTGTAATAACATAATCCATCAGAATGATGAAATTGTGAGTCTCGAATTCACACCCAGCTGACAGGAAAGACTGTCACTGTCTGAAATATATGAAGCCAACTCTCATTCATGAAAACAGGACATGTGTGGCAGTGTAAATCTCCTTTCAGGAATTTTCTCCCAGTGTCATTTTGATAAAAATATTTGCTGAGCATCTGTGTGATTTGACTCTTCTTACTGTTTCCAGCCTGTGGATGATACTGTTATTTCTACCTGGGCCAACCTCTTGGTGATATGACTCTCCTGCCTGGGCCCTGCTCTAAGTAACAGTCATGACATATCACTAGGTCCACCACACGAGTCATGTTACACTTTTGCCTGAGCCATTCCCACAGAAATCATTGTGACATATTGCTGTGTCAACTACTTAGGTGATGCAGCTCTACTCATGGTAATGGACCCTTCGTACAGTGGGGAATAGTATCATACGGCTCGGTCAGCCACATAGATGACAGTAATCTTTTACTAGGGCCATGTCCTAAAGACAGCATTGTGACAAATTTCTGACACTAACAGTTAGATGATGTTGCTTCACTGCTTGAGCCCTGCTTACCTGGATAGTGACTTATTACTACGCTTGACAAACAGGGGATGGTACTCTTTTGTCAGGGCCATGCCTTAGAAAGATATTTTGATGTATTTCTGCCCTATTATCTAGATGATGTGACTACTTTCTGAGCCCTGCCCACGTGGAGCATTGTGACATAATGGTACAAACTGCAACTGTTGTAATGTTTTGTGTGGGTGCTGTCTTAAGGGAACTTTGTGTGATATATCTCAAGAGCCAGCATCAAGGTAATGAGGCTCCTTTGCCAGCTTTCACCTCACATGTTAGACTGTGTTATATACCTAGGGCATCATCTACATGATATGACTCTTCCCTTCTGCCTGAACACTGCCTCCTTGAAACATTGGGTCATATATCTGAGTCTGTGTCTTAAGTGATGTGAATCTTTTCTTCTGCCTGAGTCTTTACAATAGGGTGATTTGACATATTGCTAAGCTGAATACTTAGGTACTATTACTCTTCTTTTTTTCCCCAACCATGCCCAAGGAAAAGATTTTTGATGTATTGCAGGGCCCAGCACCCAGATAATCTTCCGCTTCTGCCTGGGTCCTGCATAAAGAGACAATTATGTCATATTGCTGGGCCCCTAAGCCTGATGATGTAGCACTCCTTCCTGTGCCAGAGCAATATAAAGTATTTTTACATATTATAGACCCATTCAGTAGGTGTTTTTGGTTTCATCATTTGTCTGGGGTTATTTTTTGTTCCACATTTTGGATTGTGTCACATTGCTGGGTACAGCATCAATTTAATGTAACCCTCACTTCTAGACTGTGCCTAGAGAGGACATTGTGACATATTGCTTGGCACAGCACCTAAATTGTGCTACCCTCCTGCCAAGTTTTTTTCTACAAATGGGATTTTGAAATTTACCTTGCTTCATTTCAAAGGCACAATAAACAAACTTATATTGGAATTCCACCAATAGTAGTTATTTTGCCTGTCATCGCTACACTTAGGGCAATAGGTAAGGTTATGAGTGGCATATTTGCATAAAGCTTACAGAAATTTGCAGCAGTAACTCATATTGTTAACTTTTTGGCCGGTACATGGAGTTTTATAACAGGGTGCAGCAAAAGAAGATTGTGACTCTTGATTACACATGCGGGTGAGAGATAAAGTTTTCAGCATCCCACATTTACAAAGACCACTATTAAAGCCCTCAGTCTAACAAGTAAATAAAGTACAAAGATGGAATTATGACTTTCATATGTGTGTCTTGCTACAATTCAGATGGTGACTTATTTCTGGACCAAGATCACAGGCATTATAATGGGTCTCCTGTTTGAGCCCAGCCTACAAGAGAGATGTTGACTATCATAACTGGGTTTAAAGCAACATGTAAGATTGTGAGTCAACAGGGGCATGTAGGCCTCAGAATGGATTGCAAATTCCATGCATGTTGCATAAAGCCTTTGGATGTTGTAGAGTGTGTCATGCAATGACCGAGAACACATGTTATCTAGGGAGCCTCCCTGAAACTATTGCTATGGCATAAAAGATGAAATGCTCCTGATAATTGTAAACACAAAATTACATGCAGGATTGTGTAAAGACAATGCCAGGTTGAGCTACCAGAATGAGCCAACAGGGCATAATGTGCTTACCCCTGCAGAGAGCCTATAAACAGATGTGCAGTCAGGGAGGTTTCACATCACCAAGATTCCTATCCCAGAAAAGCAGATGTTCATAGCTCTGGGAATGGAATGAGACCTTTGTTGAGAGTCTATAAGTGGATGATGAGGGGCGCCTGCTCATATGGATAAGATAGAGTTATAAATGCCCTTATCTTGCCATGGCTCTTCTAATCCTCTTTAGGGTTAAGGCATACTCCCTTCTGAGAATTTGTGGTCTAACTAGTTGTCTAGCTCCACGTCCTGATTCCATTGATACTTTGCAACCAGCTTTTGCTGCCACTGTTATTGCTGATTAATATCTTGCTGATCACAGGTTATGGAAAGACTGTGTTTCTGTTTTAAGTCTCTGTTAGAAATTGCTGATGCATACACTATATTGTAAATTTTTTATCTTCGTATACTGTACTTCTGCATACATACCAATGCTATGTTAAAGAATTACTTCATCCCCATGTGACCATCTCACCTCATAATCAAATGACGCTAAATCCTTCACTAACCTACCCCCACTCTCACTAAACTTAATAATAAATGCTGGTATATCCAGTGCATTGGCAGCATCACAGGACCAGAAGACGGTGACCCCCCTGAACCCAGCTTTCACTATCTTGTGTGTGTCTTTTATTTCTCGACCTGCTGATCCACCTGGAAACAAAGAAAGAGCCCCTGTTACATTTTGGGCTGCTGGCCAGATCCCACAATATCTCGTACCTAACATGGCCTTCTTTGTTCCTTGGCTCAGTGCACTCTGAGTGGGGTTTCCTGATGACTTGTCTTCAGTCTCGACGGTAAGGTCTCCAGGTATGCCTTTTCCGACCCTCCCCTCCTTTTGGGTTTGTTGACCGGTATTATTCCAGGGTTATCATGGGGCAATCACAGTCTAAACACCAGGCTTATCTGTCTTTTATTAACTTCTTAAACAGGGTGGAATCAAGGCTGATTCCAATAACCATATGCTCTTATTTCAGACTATTGAAAAACATTGTCCTTGGTTCCCTGACAAAGGTTTTATGGACCTGTTAAACTGTGATAGAGTTGATGCCACACTCCAACAACTCATGAGAGACGGTGTACTTCATATTTCTGTCTGGACTGACAGGTCTCTTATTCATGTTTCTTTACTTCCTTTTCTGTCTGGTGATCCTCTTCAACTGCCATAAGTTAACTCCGATGATCAGCCACTCCCTTTACTTGGGTACCTGATTCCCCTACTAGTCTTCCTTCTGATCATGAAGACGAATTAAATGTCTCCTTGTTTTCTCCCTAAGAGTAAGTACCTGGTGATGATCCCCTCCATCTGCCTATCTTGGAACCTGTATATGTTAACTCTTCTTCTAGTAATCTGTTGCCCCCTCTGCCAGAGGAGGATGTTTGGTATTCAACTGAATGGCCTGTTTCTTGTTCCTCTCATCCCTTTGGACCTCTCCCCTCTTCTAAGCCTACTGTTTCTTTCAACGCTCTGGGATCCTTTCTTTCAGAGGCTTGGAATCCTGCTTCCCCCCTGTCTACCTCCCGGCGCCTTTGCTCTCCTTCTTTCCTTTCCTCTGCCCTGATAGACCTGTCTACACTTGTATTCAGGAGGTGATGGGTAGAGCTAGGGCTTCTGGTGGTTTGGATGCCTGGCAGTTCCCCATAGCCATAGTCCCTAAATCTGAGGGTACAGGAGAGTGGGGCAATGGCACTGTTAAAGGCCACTGATATTATGAACCTTTCTCTTTGCAACTCCTTAAAGATTTTAAATCTGCTTGTGATCAATATAGACCACATTCTCCTTATGTCAAAACTGTTCTACATTCCCTTACTACTGAAAAACAGCTTGTTCCTATTGATTGGAATTTGTTAGTTCATGCTTCTCTTACCCCTTCTCTATTCCTACAGTTTAAGACATAATGGTCAGAAGAGGCCATGATTCAAACTTCTATAAATTCTGAAAATGGGACTGAAGGGTTTTATGCTATGCTTATGGGTACTAGTGATTTGTGAAATACTCTTCCTTGACAACTGGAATATTATCAACATATTGTAACTCAGGTTACTCAAGTGTGTTTACGAGCATCGGAACGTATTCAAGATGCAGGCAAGACCCCTTTATCTTTTAATGCTGTTAATCCAAGTCCTTCTGAACCCTATCATGATTTCCTGTCTCAACTCAAAGATCCTGCTGAAAAGGCTATTTCTGATACTAGAGCAAGAGATGTGGTTATCCGATGTATTGTGTTTGAAAATGCTAATATTGAGTGTCTGGCTGCCATATGACCATTACATCATAAGACTCAAAACATACCTGATTATGCCATAATTCCTTCCTACATTAGAGCCTGTGATGGCACTGGCTCTGAAATTCATAAAGCTGTGCTCAGGGCTCAAGCCATGACTTTGTCCTTAAAAGTGGCTGCTGTTATTCCTAGTGTTCCTGCAACATGTGTGCCCAATACTTTCCCTGGTACTTGTTATAAATGTATTTTAAAAAAAAAAATCTTGCCCTTTTCTTAATGCTAACCCCCAACAACCTGCTCCACAAACTCCAGATTTACAGAGAGTACCTGCTACTGTTTGCCCACGATGTAAAAAACGTAAACATTCGATGAATTCTTGTCGATCTAAATTTGATATAAACGGTAATCCCTTTCCTCCTTTAATGTGGCCAACACTGTTTCTACTCCTGTTCCACTACAGGGAAACCGGGGGAGGAGCCAGCCTGGGATCTGGGCTCCGGGGTTTCATTTACTCCTCCCTGAGGCTACCCCTATAACTGCACCAGTGATGCCACAGATTCAAGTACAAACAGTGCCACAGACATTACCTCAAATTCAATACCCACAACCCAGTGCCAATTACCCCCTCCTCCTGTCCCAGTACAATGCCTGTCCACCTCCACCACAGGATAGGGCTCAATAGATTTGTGTAGTACTCTCCCTTTGTCCTTACTCCCTGGAGAACAACCTGTCCTTGCTTGACTGGAGCTAAAAGGCCTTTACCTAAAGGTTATATTGGCTTAATTCTTGGCGGGGCTTCATTAGCCTTAAAAGGTGTAATTGTTCATAGTGGCCTGGCCTTATACTTGCCAACACTACAGATGAAATTTGGTTATTTCTACCAAATCTCCCGTTTTCATTGAACCAGGAGAAAGCATTGCTCAATTACTACTTCTCCCTGCACTGTGCCCCTCCGCAGAATCTGTCACTGCAACTGTAGTATTAAAATTTCTGGAAAAATGTTTGAAAGTTTAGTCAACACGGGGGCTGATCTTTCTATAAACATTGCTAATCAGTGGCCTTTCTCTTGGCCCAAACAGCCCTCTTCAACTAATTTAGTAGGAGTTGGAAAGTCATCTGATATATATGGAAGTTCTCTTATGCTTCCTTCTACAGGACCTGATGACCAAATTTGCACTATTCAACCTTTCATCACTCCAATTACCGTAAACTTACAGGGACATGACTTACTACAACAATGGGGGACTGAAGTATCTATCCACTTATCAAATTATAGTGAAGCTAGCAAAAACATGATATATAAAATGAATTTTGTTCCTGGAAAAAGATTGGGAATTAAAGGAGAGGGAATTGAAGAGCCCTTGGAACCCTCCCAAAACTTAATAAATCAGGAATTTGATACACTTTTTAGGTGCTGTCACTGCTATGCCTCCCCCACCAATCCCTTTACAATGAATGTGTGAGTCGTCTGTTTGGGTAGAGCAGTGGCCTCTTTCCAAACACAACTTGGAGGCCTTAATTGAAGTTGTTAATGATTTACTACAAGCGAACGCTATTGAGCCCTTCCTGTTTCAATTGAACTCCCATGTGTTTGTTGTACCAAAAAAGTCAGGAAAATGGAGGACGGTAACAGACTTCAGAGCTGTTAATGCAGTTATTAAACCTCTGGGGGTGTTACAACCCGATATGTCCCCCCACTTCATGATTCCTAAGGAATGGCCTTTAATTATCATTGACCTTAAGGACTGCTTTTTCCATATTCCTTTAGACAAGTCAGACTGAAACATGTGCTTTCACTATACCTTCCATTAACAATTCACATCCTGCAGCTAGATATCAATGGAAAGTTTTACCTCAAGGAATGATTAACAGTCCTACTATTTGTTAGTTGTTTGTTGGTACTGTGTTACGACTTATCCTACAGACTTTAAAATAATTACATTCTTCACTATATGGAAGATATACTGATTGCTGCTCCCACTAAAGATGAAGTAATTCAATGTTTTACCTCTTGAATTACCTCTTGAAATTAGCTGTTGCCGAAGCAGGACTCCACATCACTCCTGATAAAATTCAGCAAGTCACTCCCTTTTTGTCCTTAGGAATGCATCTAGAAGCTTTCTTCATTAAGCCCCAAAAAGTCAAACTTTGTACTGACAATGTAAACACCTTAAATGATTTTCAAAAATTACTAGGTGACATCAATTATCTCAGACCAACCCTAGCCATCCCTATTTATGCATTATCTCATCTATTTGCCACTTTATCAGGAGACGCAAATTTAAACAGTCCTCTCTCTATCAGAACCAGCAAAACAAGAGTTGCCTTTTGTAGGACAATTAGTGAGAGAGGCACAAGTCTCTAATATTGACCCAAAGTCGTATTTATAATTTTTAGTTTTTTCCTTCCATCCACTCTCCTATGGGACTTATAGTATTATAAGTATTATATGATTCTCTAGTTGAATGGGTATTTCTTCCTAATTCAGCCCCTGAAACTCTTTTGATATATCTTGATCAAATGGTCACTTTAATTGGGGTAGGACCTCAACATATCACTACAATTTCTGGCTTTTATCCAAATATTACTGTAGTCCTTTTGTCAAAAGATGAAGTCAAAAATGCCTTTTCTACATCTTTGTGCTCGCAGACTAATCTGGTTGACTTCATTGGCACTATTGATAATCATTTGCCTAAGTCCAAATTCTTTCAATTTCTATGAAATACTTCCTGGATTCTACCAAAACTTACTTGTTCATCACCACTAGAGGAAGCCATTACCATTTTTACTGATGGATCCAGTAATGGAAAGGCAGGGTATATAGGACAAAAAATAAAGTCATTTCTACTCCATATACTTCTGCTCAAAAAGCCAAGTTGTTTGCTGTCATCTCTGCATTACAGGATTTTGATCAGCCTCTTAATGTCTCTGACTCAGCTTCTGTAGTCCATGCCACTAAGGCAATAGAAATAGCTACCATCAAAAATATTGCTGACACTAATCTGTTTTCCTTGTTCTCTTTCTTACAAAAAACTGTCAGAAACTGAAACCACCCTTTTTTCATCATTCACAATTGTTCTCACACTAATTTGCCTGGACCTTTATCCAGTGGTTATCATAAAGTTGATACTCTAGTTTCACTAGCCATTACAGATGCAGAACAATTTCATCAACTCACTCATACTAATCTCTCAGGTCTTAAACATAAATATTCTTTCAGTTGGAAACAAGCTAAACAAATTGTACAACACAGTTCTCAATGTCAACTTCTTGTCTTACCCACACAATCTCCCTGACTTAATCCTCGAGGCCTTTCTCCTAATGCTATTTGGCAAATGGATGTTACTTATGTTCCTTCTTTTGGAAAATTAGCTTATATGCATGTCACAGTTGACACCGTTTCCAATTTCATCTGGGCTATCCGTCAAATAGGAGAAGCCTCTTCTTACATTAAAAAACATGTTTTCATGTTTTCCAGTTATGGGAATTCCTAGTGAGCTCAAAACAGACAATGGTCCAGCCTATTGCAGTAAAGCTTTTAAAATTTTTTTGATCAGTGGCATATTAAACATATTACTGGTATTCCTTATAACCCACAAGGTCAAGCTATTGTAGAAAGAAGTAACAGAACTTTAAAATTACAATTACTGAAACAAAAAGAAGGGGATAAGTAGTTGTCTACCACTCACATACAACTAAACTTGGCATTGTTCACATTAAATTTTCTTAATATTCCTAAATGCAGTTTGGTTACCGCTGCTGAAAAACATTTCTCTGGTATCCATCCCACAGTAAACCAAGGATGGAAAGTATGGTGGAAAGATGTTTAATCTAATATATGTTCAAAAGTCTCTATTTTAATGTGGGGAAGAGGCTATGCTTGTGTTTCCCCAGGTGAACATCAATCTCCTGTTTGGATTCCTACTAGACACCTGCAGTTTTGTACTGAAGATGCATGCAACAACAAGGTAGAGGCATTTGCTGAGAAAACACCAAAGCAGGAAACAACTAACACATCCAATGTCAAAAAGAAAAAAATAATCACACTAACTCCTTTATAACAGACATTCCAGTCAGACATCCTGAACAACTCGTCTTCAGTGATCCAGGTTCATCTCAACCTCTACCTTCTCCTGATGACACTGATGCTTCTACACTCTGTCACTCCACAGACTGTCGAAAGTGTACATATTGGGCCTATATTCCTTTTCCTTCTCGTATTTGAGCCGTGACATGGATGGATGCTCCTCTCACGGTCTGCGTTAATGATAGTATTTGGATGCCTGGTCCTATAGATGATCATTGTCCTGCCCAAACTTCAGAAGAAGGAATCCCTTTTAATATCACTTTAGGTTTTAGGTATCCACCTTTGTGCCTAGTACCCACTAATGGATATCTCTCATTAGATATTCAAACTTGGGTGGTCACACTACCATCTGGTCACTCTGTCCATCCTTTAGGACGGTTGGTATGAGGGCTCTCATTAAAACTTCTAAGGCAGATCAAAATAGTATTTGTTGATGATATTCCCAATATAAGAATTTAGGACCTGTGTGTCCTCTCAACTTGTCTCCAAATGCTGACAAATTAATATGGAAGGATTGTGTTAGTCCAGAAGGAAGTGTGCTATTTAATTTTTCTCACTACACCATTGCTGATTGGGCCTCAAAAGGTCATATTACTAGTGACTGTTCTCAAGGTCACAGAGATTGTCAACATTTTCTCTATGATATTACTTAACAAAAATTAGTGACAAACCTCCCCTATTATATCATAAATTTAACTACTTTATTCCTTTTAAATAGAAAGGGGCAGGGGTTGCCCCTCTAAAGCCAAGGCTTATTGATCCCCACTTAGGAGCTGAACATTCAGAATTATGAAGATTGACCATAGCTATGACTGGTATCAGAGTTTGGGCTGGAGAAAGTGTTATAAGTAAATCCACCTTGTCACCTAAAAAACTAATACAACAAATTTATTCACACTATTATCCCCACACAGCCAAAAATATCACTATGGCAATCATCAGAAGGTCAATTCAAAGATGGGACAGTGAAGATTATGAGGACTTATACCCCCCATTGCTAATGTCCCCCCCCACCTCCCATACAATGTATTCCCCACATCCCACATTCACACAAAAAAAGTACTATCCCAAAATACATATATTATCTATACAGAGTCTAACAAAACTATACCTCTTAAAAGTTGTGTTAAACCACCATATATGTTATTAGTAGGAAAAATGCATATTAGTTCACAAAACAACATGATTACCTGTGTTAATTGTTACTTGTATACTTGTATCAACTCATCCTTTAACCAATATCATAGTATTTTAATATCAGAGCCAGAGATGGTATTTGGCTCCCTGTAGCCTTACATAGGCCTCGGGAATCTTCCCCTTCTATACATGTTATTAAAAATACTCTACAGAAATTCTTAAAAGGAGTAAACAATTTATTTTTACATTAATGGCAGTAATAATGGGTTTGATTGCTGTTACTGTGACTGCTGCTACTGCTGGGGTTGCATTACATCAATCTATTCAAACTTTTCATTTTGTGGATAAATGGCAAAAAAAATCTACTGAGATGTAGAATTCTCACTCAGGTGTTGATAAAAAATTGGTCAATCAAATTAATGATCTAAGACAAACTATTATATGGATGGGAGATATAATGTGTTCACAATTGGGAATCAGTAAAATACCATTTTCAAGGAAGTGAAGATACTTTAAGTGTGGACAGAAGCAAGCTAAAAGAACAGATCTTTGAGACCTCTCAGACACAGTTAACTGCTTTATCTGGTGCTAAAGTTTTAGACCGTATCTCTGAGAGGTTATCTAATCTCTACCTAATTCAATGGGTAAAATCTTTTGGAGTATCCACCATCATTAATTTTCTTCTGTGTATAATTTATGCTATTGGTTTATTGTTCATGAGTAAAATTGGAAAAAAATATTCTTCAATCCAATCATGATCAGTGCCAAGCTATGATTGCTGTGCTTCATTTAAATCAGAGAAAAGGGGGAGATGTAGGGAGACCCCCTGAAACTATTTCCATGACATAAAAGATGAAATGTTCCTGATTATTGTAAATGCAAAATTACATGCATGATTGTGTAAATAAAATGCCAAGTTGGGCTGCCAGAATGAGCCAACAGCATGTGATGTGCTTCCACGTGCAAAGAGCCTGTAAACAGACGTGCAGTCAGGGAGGTTTCACATCACCAAGATTCCTATCCCAGAAAAGCAGATGTTCATAGCTCTGGGAATGGAATGAGACCCTTGTGTGGAAAGCCCATAAATGGATGCATGATGGGCACCTGTTCATATGGATAAGACAGGGCTATAAATGCCCTTATTTTGCCATGGCTCTCTTATTGTTCTTTAGGGTTAAGGCATACTCCCATCTGAGAATTTATGGTCTAACTGGTTGTCTAGCTTCACGTCCTGCTTCCATTGATTGTTTGCAAACAGCTTTTGCTGCAACTATTATGGCTGATTAATATCTTACCAATCACAGGTTATGGAAAGACTGTGTTTCTGTTTTAAGGCTCTGTTAGAAATTGCTGATGCACACATTACATTGTAAATTCCTATCTCTGTATACTGTACTTCTGCATACGTACCGATGCTATGTTAAAGAATTACTTCATCCCCATGTGACAATCTCACCTCATAATCAAATGATCCCTCAGGAACCTACCTCCACCCTCACTAAACTTAATAATAAATGCTGTTATATCCAGTGCATTGGTGACATCGCAGAACCAGAATGTGGTTACCCCCCTGAACAAAGCTTTCACTATCTTGTGTGTGTCTTTTATTTCTCGACCAGCTGATCTGCCTGGGAACAAAGAAAGAGCCCCGTTGCATTGTGGGCTGCTGGCCAGATCCCACAGTAGTGTTAGGTTGTGGCACTTAAATACACACCAGTAAAAAGTGTCACCCTAAAACATAAGGAGATTTTGTCACACCACTATGCCTAGTAACCCTAGGTGTTGAGATTAATGACTCAAATTCGTTACTACAGGTGGATTGTGAAATATCGCTGGATTAGAATCATAATAATACGACTCTTCATCTTAGGCCCAGCAAACAGGAAATATTGTCACATAACTCTAGGCCTATTTTCTAGGTGATGTGTCTCTCCTTCTGGTGTCCTGCCCACAGGCAACACTATGATATATCACTATATATAGTATCATGGTAATGTGGCTCACCTCTCCTCCTTGGGTCCTGCTCACTGATGAAATTGTGACATACCCCAAGTGCGAAACATAGGTGATGCGAACCTCCCCCCTTTGTTCTGTACTCTGTCAAGAGAGGGAATTATATCATATGGCTAAGCCCAACACTTAGATGATGTGACTATCCACTATTTTTTCAATCCCGTATACAGCTGTCAAGATGACCTATTATTTGAGATTGCACCCAGGTGATTTGACCCATGGGAATTGCTCCTTCCTACAGAGGAGATTATAGGGTATCCATGGCTCAGTATGCAAATGATGTGACTCTTCTGTCTTGTCTCTGTCCAAAGGCAAAATTATGATATACACCTTAAATCAGTGCACATACACAATAATAACTCTCATGAAGGCACCCAGCCATGGGAAATACTTTAACTCTCATAATGTATCTTATAGCCATGGATAAAGTCCAAATTTCCCACCTATAAGAATTCACAGAAAATTAGCCTACTCAGTCATATCATATAAAGCCTGAGTTGTACAAACCATGTCGTAAATGGCACCAGCGACCACGTGTTATTGTGAATCTTGGATGCACACCCAGCTGGCATGGTTTTCATTCTCACACATAAACAGAGCCTATGAAAGATGTAGTAATTCTACCTCACATAAGCAGTCAAAGCTGGAAATTGTTACACTCATATATGAATCAGATCCACAGGTGGTTTGGTGATGTTTGAACCATGATTCGGCAGAAATTTAGTGATTTGACTCTCCTCCTGGAATACAATCTTCAAGTGGGATTGAGGCTCTTACACATGCATCTTGCCCATCGTTGATATTGTGACTCCTCTACTTTGACTCAATCATAGGAGATGTTGACTCTCATACCTAAAGCTCGGACTTGTGTGGGACTGTGAATCTGATTCTGAACATTTTTCAGTATGTGAATGAGAAGGGTGACTTTGCCCAGTATCTGAGTATTTTGACTCTCCTTTCTGGCCCAGAGCACAGTTGAAATTGTGACACACCTGCAACAAGCAATATATAACACCTTCAGCAATGTGACAAAGGGCACTTTTACATGTCACTGACACCAGCATGCAGCTGATGTAAAATCTTGTCCTGAACCCTTACTACGGAGAGCACTGTGGCTTTTTTCTAGATCCATCATGTATGTGATATGACTTCTTTCTACTGTCTTGGCACTGCACTTATTGTGCATTGTGACACATAACGGGGTACTGCACTCAGGTGATGCAACTCATTTTTTGTGGGGCTCTGCCAATAGAAAGCTTTTTAACATAACACTTGGTTCAGCACCTGGGTGATTTTTCTTTTTTCTTCCCTGAGCTCCAACCACCAGAGAGATTGTGAAATGTTGCTGAACCCAGAAGCAAAGCGAGGACACTTTCCTGCCTTGGTTCTGCACTTAGGGCCTTTTGTGACATATCTCCAGGCCAATTGCTTAAGTTTGTCTCATCTCCTGCCTAAGCCCTGCACATAGGGTGGATTTTGATATATCACTTAAAACAGCATCCAGGTGATGTGACTGTTTTCCAGGAGTCCTGCCCACCAGGAGGATTGTGATACTTCACTGGACCAGAGCCCACTAAGGTGATGTGTCTTACCTTTCTTCACCTTGCCCACAGGTGATATTGTGGCATATACCTGAGAACACATCAAAGGGATAATAGCAACTCTTATACCTGGAGCTAGTATGGGCAGAATGATGACTCTCATTCCTGAACCTTTCCACTGGTGTTATTGTGACATATATGTTTGTCCAGCTCCTTAGTGATTTAATAATCCTGCCTAATTATAGCCTGCATATGACAGTTTGACATATACCTGGACCTACAACCTTATTAGTTTGACTCTCCTGTCGTAACAGTGTCCTCAGAAAAAATTATAACATATCTATGGGCCCATCATCTAGGTAATGTGATGTTCCTCATTTGCCTGAACCTCCTTCCAGTGAAGAGTATAGCATTTTTAAACACTGCCTCCAAATAGCGTGACTCTCTTTCCTGGGCCATTTCAATAGGAGGTTTTGTGACATATCTCTGGGCCCATCATTTAGGTGATGTGACTCTCCTCAACTGCCTGGACACTCTCCAGAAGAGGCATTATGCCATACAACTTGGACTAGCACCAAAGTTTTGTAAATTTTCTGTTAGTGCCCTGCTAACAAAGAGAAGGTTGGAATACTTCTTGCTTAGAATTTAGGTGATATGTTTGTTCTGTCTGTTTTATAACCAAAGAAGGCATGGTGACATACACCTAGGCACAGCTAATAGGCATCATAATGACTCTTATATGTGGGACCAGGCAATAGAAGAAATTTTACCTCTTATAACTAGGTTTACGGACATGAGTGATGTGGATTCTCCTGCTATAAAGGTCACAGAAGATTACTAACTCACACATATTTTATAACACCCTTCTGTTGTATAGAGAGTGTCATAAAGGGCCTAGCACACTGAATAAATTGTGAGTCTCGTATGCAAACCCAACTGACAGTATGGACTTTCACCATCACAGATGGATGAATGCAACTGTCCTACATGAAAACAGGACATGTGTGGTATTTTAAATCTAATCCCTAGAATTTTATTCCATCAAGACTGTGATATAAATCTTTGCCAATTACCGGTGTGATTTGTCTCTTCAGACTGGCACAAGCATACATATGGGATTTTGATATTTACCTGGGTCAGCCTTGAAGTGATGTTACTCTTCTGCCTGGGCCCTGCTCTCAGTAAGTATTGTGACATTACTGGATGCAGTAACAAGGTGATGTTACATTCTTGCCTGCCCCATGAGACAGACATCATTGTTACATATTACTGTGTCCATCACTTAAAAGACATTACTCTGCTCTCTGGAATGGGCCCTGCAAGCAGGGCAGGATAATGACATATTCTTAAGCCTGGCACAGAGGTTATGATACTATTTTGGCATATTTCAAAATGTCCAGAAGAGGACATTTTGAAATACCACAGGACCTATCATAGAGATGATATGTCTCTTCTGCTTGGGACCTGCCCACTTGAAGAGTGACATATCGCTAGGCCAGACACAAAGGTGATGGTACTCTTTTGCCAGGGACATGCTTTAAGGAAAGCTTTGTGACATATTTCTATGCCTTTCACCTAGGTGATGTGACTTCCTGCTTGGCCCTGCCCACATGGAGCATTGTAAAATAAGTGTGGGACCTGCACCTAGGTGATGTAAATCTCTTGACTGGGTCCTTTTCTAAGGAGGGCTTGTGAATATCTCAGGTCCCAGGACCAGGTGATGTGGCTCTTCAGCCTGGATTCTGCCCACCTATTAAATTGTCTAGGTGTATTAAATACATATAAACAATGGACATATTGTGAGATATTGAGCCCAGCACTTAGATAATGTTACTTTTGACTTGCTGCCAAACAATGCCCATGAACAGGCCTTTTGCCATATTTTAGGGCTCAGCACCCAGATGATGTTACTCTTCTGCCTAGGTTGTGCATAAAGAGGGAATTATGGCATACTGTTTGGCCCAGCACTCTAATGATGTGACTCTCCTGCCTGTGACAGAGCCACAGAAATTATATTGACATATCTTTGGCCCAATCTGTAGGTATTTTGGCTCTCATTACTTTGCTTGCTTTCTTCCACGTGTGATTGTGTCACATTACTAAGCTCCATCCCCCAGTTAATGTGACCTTCTTTAGTAGCTGACTGAAAAGGGTATTGTGATTTATTGTTTTGCATAGCACCTAAGTGATGTTAACCTTCTGGCTAGGTTTTGTCCTAAAAATTGAATTATGACATATACCTTCCTTCAGTTCAAAGGCATGATGATCAAGCTTATATTCGGCCAGTAGGATGGATTTTTTTTTCTCTTATCACTAGGTTTAGATCAATAGATAAATTCTTTAATTTGATATTTTACAAAGCTCACAGAATTTTACAGCACTAACTCATATCATAAATACTTCTTGTGTGGTACAGAATGTTTCATAATGGAGCCCATCAAAATGTTAAGATTGTGACTCTCAACTACACATTGAGGTGAAAATAAAAGTTGTGACCATCCTATATTTACAAGGCCTATTGTTGAGGTCCTGAGTCTAACAAGTGAATACAGTAAAAAATTGGAATTGTAACTTTCATAAGGGAATCTGGCCACAAGTGGGTTGGTGACTCATTTCTGGACCCAGCTCACAGGCATAATAATGGACTCATCCCTGAAGCCAGCGTACAAGACAGATGATGACTGTCATACTTCAGTTTAGGAAAGTATGTAATACCATGAGTCCATAGCAGCATGTAGGTTTGCAACTCTCATTCATGCTCTATAAAGCCTTCTAATGATGTAAAGGGTTATACAGTGCCCCAGGAAACATGTGAGATTGTGACTCTCATATTCACAGCCAGATCATGGTTAATGGTGTCACCCTAAAAGACAAGGAGATTTGGCATCTTACTAGGCATAGTACCCAGGTGTTGATACATTTTGGTTTAAATTTCCCATGGGTACATTTTGACATATTGCTGGGTTAGAATCATAAAAATGTGACTCTTCTGCTAGGACCCTTCCAATAGATAATAGTATCACATATCTCTGGGCCTATAAACTTGGTGATTTTTCTCTCCAGTGCCTGCCCCCAGAAGACATTGTAAAATATCATTTGGCTTAACATCTAGGTCATGTTACTCACCTCTCCTGTCTGTCTTCTGCTCACCAAGTAAACTGTAACATACAGCTGATTGCAAAACCTAGGTATTGTGACTCTCCTCCATGTTCTAGACTTTGTCAAGAGAGGGGATTATTACATTTTGCAGAGCCCAGCTCCTAGGTTGAGTGACTTGTCTCTTTTTCTGTCAATAGCAGGCTTGATACTATTTCAGTCTGTATCCAGGTGATGTGACTCTTCATACTACGCTCAGACTACAAATGTGATTATACTGTATCACTGGCTAAGCATCCAGATGATGTGAGTATCCTGGCTTCTTCCTGCTCATAGGTGGAACGGTGAAAAATGTTTGGGTTAATCACTTCTGCACAATAATAACTCTCACACCTAGACACAGCCGGTATGTTGAGATTCACTCGGGTTTCTGGTAGAAATATTAAAAGGAAATATTAAGGGACGTTAAAAGGAACAGTCACAAACCTTTTTTGAAGGCTGAAAAGTTACATAGCTTGTAATAATTGAGCAGGCTTAAATTTTACCCCAGGGTAAAATTAGGGACAATATAGGCTTCCCCAGTTAAGTCTGTTTATTCTACCTCTAGTTGAACTAGTTGGCCCTCTCAGTGGGGAGCTTGACCAAGAAAATTTCCCCTTAATAGTATTTACTTTAGACCATAGTACCTGACCTTAATCATTTTTAGAACTACGCTCTTAACCATGTTAATTATCCACAAGTGTGTTTACTCAAAACTTCTGTTGTTAATTCTATACTAAAAGATATTTACAACAGATGCCAGCAAAATGTTAAGATTCTGAATCTCCACTACACATTCAAGTGAAAGTAAAAGATGTTACCTTCTCACATTACAAATCCCATTGTTAAGATCCTGAGTCTAACAAGTGCATACAGAACAAGTGCATACACAAGTTGGAATTGTGACTTTCAAAAGTTAATATTGTCACAGGTAAGATGGTGACTCACTTCTGGCCCCAGGTCACAGGTTTATAAACGATCTCATCTCTGAAGCCAGCCTGTTGGAGAGATGTTGAGTGTCATATCTTGGCTTAAGGCAATATGAAAGATCATGAGTTCATATAAGCATGTAGGCCTCAGAGATGTTTCAACTCTCATGCATGTTGTATATTGTTAACAGATGTTGCAGAGAATGTCTTACAATGGCCACAACACACGTGAGATTGTGACTGCCATATAAACAACTAGCTAACCATTAATTGTGTCACCCTTAAAGATGAGGAGATTGTGTCATATTACTTGGCTTCGTACCCCAGTGTTGGGACATTTTGGTTTAAATTCCTTTCCATAAGGACATTGTTATATATCACTGGGTCAGAATCATGATAATGGGACTCTTCTGCCTGGGCCTTGAAAATGGGGTATTTTCGCACACCTCTGGGCCTATTGGCCAGGTGATATGTCTCTCCTGCCAGTGCATTGTGATATATCACTAGATATAGCATCTAGGTAATGTGAGTCTCCTCTTCTGCCTGGAACCTGTCTACCAAAGAAATTGTGACATACAATTGAGTGAAAAGCCTAAGTGACATGACTCTCTTCTTTTTCCTGGACTCTGCCAAGACATGGAATTACTACATGTTCCTGAGTTCAGCACCCATGTGTTGTGATTTTTTTTTTTCATCAAACCTGTCTACATTGGGCATTGTGACATATTATTTGAGGCTCTACCCAGGTGATGTGACTCTTCTGCCTGATTTCTGCCCACTTGTTAGATTGTGACATATAACTAGGAAAGCACCTAGGTAACATGGCTTTCCTTTTCTGACTCTGCCTTGACTACTAGGGCAGTGGTACCTGTCTCCAAGCCCAAGACTTAAGTGAAGTGACTCTGTTCTTCAGCCTGGTGTTTACAATGAGGGAATTGTGACATATTGCTCAGCCCAGCACTCAAATTGACTCCTTTTTCTGTTGAACCATGTAAACAAACAGAAATTTTGACCTATTGCAGGGCCCAGCATGCATATAATATTACTTTTTAGCCTGGATTGTGCATACAGTGAGGATTATGGCATATTGCTGTTCCCAGCACACTAACATGTGACTATCATGCTTTCCTGCAGCTACAGAAGGTATTTTGACATATCCTGAGCTTATTCTGTAGGTGTTTTGGCTCTGATTTATTTTCTGTTCTTTTTCCACATATGGTGTAGTGTCATATTGCTGGTCTATTACCCAGTTAATATGATTTTAATTCCTATACTTTGCCTAGAGACAGCATTGTGACATGATGCTTGGCACAGCACCTAAGTGATGGTGCAACCCTGCTTAGTTTTTGACACACAAATGAGACAATGACATATACCTTACTTCAGTTCACAGGCAAGATGGTCCAAATTATACTGAGATTCAGCCAATAGGAGATATTTTGCTTTGTAACACTAGGACAAAGTTAATAGATGAGGTTGTGGGTTGCATATTTGCACCAAACTAAAAGATCTTTATAAAACTAACTGGCAATGTATAAACTCCTTGTGGGGTACAGAGAGTTTCATGACAGGGAATAGCAAAAATTCATATTGGGACTCTGGATTACACACTCAAGTAAAAGCAAATGTTGAGACTATTCCAATTATCCAAAGCTCACTGTTAAGGTCTTGAGTCTAACAAGTGAAAACACTACAGAATTGGAATTGTGACCTTCATATGTGGATCTGGCCATAGGTGGGCTGGTGACTCTTTTCTGGATCCAGCTCACAGGCATAATAAAGTGTGTCATCCCTGAAACCAGACTACAGAAGAGATGTTGACTGCTATACCTTGGGTTTAGGGCATTATGTAAGATCATGAATCCATATAAGCATGTAGGCCTCAGAATGGTTTGCAACTCTAATGCAATAAAGTGTCAATCAATGGCCCAGGAAACAAATGAAATTGTTACTCTTATATACACACCCAGCTCACAGTTAATGGTTTCACCCTCAAAGTCAAGGAAATTTGGTATATTACTAGGCCTAGTATCCAGCTGTTGAGATAATTTGGCATAAATTTCTTCCCATGGGTGCATTGTGATATATCACTGGGTTCATATTATTATAATGTGACTCTTCTGTCTGGACTCTGCTAACAGGAGATATTATCACATTAATCTGGGTCTATAAACTGGGGAATTGGTCTCTCCTGCATGTTCCCTGCCCCCAGGGGACATAGGGAAATATTGTTTAACTTAACATCTAGGTCTTGTAACTCTCCTCTCCTGTCTGGATCCTGCTCACCAAAGAAGTTTTGACATACCACTGATTGCAAAACCTATGTGATGTGGCTTTGCTTCATATTCTAGACTCTGCCAAGAGAGTGGATTATTACAGTTTGCAGAGCCCAGCACTTAGGTAGAGTGATGCTCCTCTTTTTCTTTCCTCCTGTCAATAGTGCACTTGGTGACATACTCTTTGATGCTGTCCCAAGGCGATGTGACCATTCTGACTAGTTGCCATATGCAAAGGAGATTATACTGTATCACTGGCTCAGCACCAAGGTGATCGGATGTGACATTTCTGACTAGGCCCAGTCTACAAATAAGACTATACTGTATAATTGACACAACACCTCGGTGATGTGTCTTTCCTTTCTTATAACTGCTGACAGGTCAAGTTGTGATATATATATGTGTTAAGCACACATGCAGAATAATAACTCTCATACCCGGACCCAGCCAGTAGAGATAATTGACTCTCATAGCCAGTCTTATGACCATGGGTAAAGTCCTGGGTTTTTTAATTGTATAAAATTTACAAAGGATTATAACACTCGGCTATATCATATAAAGCCTTAATTGTACAAATAATGTTATAACAGAGGCCAGCAATGAAATGAGAATGGGAAGTTTGAATGCACACCTAGCTGACATGATTGTCATTCTCACACATGAACAGGGCATAGGAATAAGGTACTAATATCACACAAATAAGCAGTCAAATGTTTAAATAATTATTCTCATACATAGATCTGATTCACAAATGATTTGGTAACATTTGAACCATGATTCAGCACACCTGTGGTGTTGTGTCTTCCCTACTGGAACACAGTCTTCAAGGGGGATTGGGGCTCCTATACATGAATCTTGACCATTGTTGAGATTGTGACTCCTCTACTAAGATCTACCTCATAGAAAGAGTTGGCTCAGGTACAGGAAACTAGGTGTTGTGTGGCATGTGAAACTTATTTCCAAACATATCTGAGAGTGTGATTGGGACAGGTAACCATGTCTAGCACATGAATAATCTGATTCTCTTTTCTAGGCCCAGACAACAGGTGAAATAGTGCCATATGTTGAACAAAAACCCAAGGAATATATAATACCTTCTTTGGCCTTGCCTTCAAAGGGCACTTTCATATATCACTGGGACCATCACCCAGGTAATGTGAATTATCTGCCTGAAATCTGCCTACAAGAAGAATTGTGTTTTATATCTACATCCCCCATGAATTGACGTGACTCCCTTCTACTGCCTTGGCCCTGTACTTACAGTGGATTTTGACACATAACTGAATACTGACCCTAGGCGATGTCATTCTCCTTTTTGACTTCTACTAACAGGAACATTGTAACATATCACTTAGCTCAGCATGTAGCTCATGTTTCTTTGCTTTTTCCTGGGCCTTGGCCACAGAGAAGTTGTGACGTATTTCTGGGTCCAGCCCCCCTCTGAGGTCACTCTCCAGCCTTGATAATGCACATAAGAAACATTGTGACACATAGTTAGGCCAATTGCCCATGTGAAATGAGTCTCCTCTTTTGTGAGAATCCTGCCTAGAGAAGGAGTTTTGATATATCACTGAAACCAGCATCCGGGTAATTTGACACTTCTGCCAGGGTCTTCTCCACAAGGTGGATTGTGACATCTCACTGGATCTACACCCACATAGCTGATGAGACTTTATTTTCTTCTCTCTGGTCGCAGCTGATATTGTGCCATACACCAGAGAACATAATAAAAGCCTAATAACAATTCATATATCTGGAGCCAGGACATGTGCAGGATGGTGACTGTTATTCTTAAACCTATCTACAAGTGTAACTTATATATACCTTTGCCCAACTCCTTAGTGATGTAATAATTCTGTGTAGGTATAGTCCTCAAATGACATTTTGACAAATCCTTGGGCTAAGCACCTTTGTCATTTGACTGTGTTATCTTAATAATATCCACAGGAGTGACTGTAACATATTTCTGGCCCATGATCTACATTACATGCCTGTTCTCTCCTGCTTGTATATGGCTTTTCTTGGTTAATTGTAGCATTTCTAAACACTGCATGCAAATGATATGACTCTCTTGCCTGGGCCCTGTCAAGAGAAGGCAGAGTGACATACTTTGCGGCCCATGATTTAGCTGATATGGCTTTTCTCTTTTCTCTGCCCCCTGGCCATTATCAACAAAGGACATCGTGTCATAAAGCTGGATCTAGCACACAAGTTACATAGCATTTCTGACAGGATCCTGCCTACAAAGAGTATATTGGAACATTTCTGGCAAAGAACTTAAGTGATGTTGCTGTTCTGAATGCTTCATAACCACAGAGAAATTGAACATAAACCTTGGCACAGTTCACAGTAATAATAGTGACTCTCACATGTGGACTCAGCCAATAGAAGATATTTTGACTCTTATAAATAAGTTTAGGAATGTTTGTGATATCTTGTATCAGCTTCTGCAAAGGTCACAAAAGATTACAAAACTCACACATATACGAAGTCTTTGGGTTATACAGACAGAAACAAAGCAGGGCTCAGCACACAGAAGAAATTGTGTCTTTGAAGTACACATATCTGACAGTAAAGACTGTCATCATCTCACACGGATGAAACCAATTGTCACACATTAAAATAGGACATGTGTCATATTGTAAATCTCATCTGTGGGATTTTCTGACGGTGTGATTGTGATATAGATCTTTGCCAAGCACCTGTGTAATTTGATACTCCAGACTTGTTCCAGCTCATGTATGGAACGGTGATACCTATCTTGGCCAACCTCGAGGTGATGTGACTCTCCTGCCTGGGCCCTTCTCTCAGTAAGGATTGTGAAATGTCACTTAATCTAATATGCATGTGATGTTACTTTTTGTCTGTGCCATGCCCATCATAATTATTGTGACATATTTCTGTGTCCACCCATAGGTGACGTAAATCTCCATTATGGAATGGGCCCTGCACAAAGGAAGGAGAGTTACTTATTGCAAGGCCAGGCACACAGGTGAGGGTACTGCTTTTCCAGAGGTATTCCCAAAAAAGGGCATTGTGACATATCTCTGGGCCTATCATCTATGTTATGTGGCTTTTCTACTTGGGCATTGCCAACCTAGACAGTGACATATTTCTAGGACAGACCCACAGGTGATGTTACTCTTTGACAGAGCTATGCTTTGTAGAGGTCATTATGACATATCTTTGTGCCTATTACCTCAGTAAAGTGACTCCTGAATTGGGCCATACAGACATGGGGAATTGAGGCATAAGCAGAGAGCCTGCACCTAGGTGATGTAACAATCTTACCTGGGTGCTGTCCTAAGATAGTCTTGTGGCATATGTCAGGACCCAGCCCCCAGTGATGTGGCTCTTCTGCCTAGTTTCTGTGCACATGTTACACTGTGACATATTCCTACAAAAGCATCTATTTGATATAATTCTGCTTGTCTGCCTGAGTTCTCCCTGCTGGGGACCCTGGGACATATCTCTGACTCCATGGCCTAAGTGATGCGACTCTCTTTTTTCTGCCTGGACCTCACAATAAGATGATTTTGACACATTGCTTAACCCAGCACTCAGGATAGGTGACTCTCCTTTTTTTCCTAAATGATGCCACCCAAAAAAAGGAATTTTGACCTATTTCAGGGCCCAACACCCAGTTGATGTTACTGTTCTGCCTGATTTCTATAAAAAGAGGAAATTATGGCATATTGCCTATTGCTATGCCCAGCACTATTATGATGTGACTCTCCTGTCTGTACTGGAGCCACTGAAGGTATTTTGACATACCTTGGGTCCAATATGTAGGTGTTTTGGCTCTCATAACATTTTTGGGTTTTTTTCACATGTGAAATGGTGTCATATTTCTTCGTCTAGCACCCAGTTTATGTGACCCAGTTTTCTATACCCTGCCTAGAGAAGGCACTGAAACATATTGCTTGGCACAGCACCTAAATGGTGTTGCCTTCCTGTTTTTTATTTTTCACAAATGGGGTTATGACATGTACCTTGATTCAGCTCATAGGTATGATGTTCACATTTATACTGCAGTTCAGCCAATAGAAGATATTTTGAATCTGATTGTTAGGTTAAGGCAATAAGTAAGTCCTGGGCTGCATATTTGTACCAAGCTCAAAGGATACAACACTAACTTATATTGTATAAACTCATTAGTGGTACAAAATTTTACAACAGGACCCAGCAAAATGTTCAGATTTGGACTATTTATTACACATCCAGGTGAAATTAAAAGTTGTCACCATCCTGTATGTACAATGCCCACTGTTGAGGTCCTGAGTCTAACAAGGGAATACAAAACAAAATTGGAATTCTGAATTTATATGTGGATCTGTCCAGAGGTGGGATAATAATGAGTCTTCTACTTTAACCCTACATATAAAAGACAGGTTGACCAACAAACCTGGGCCTAGTGCAATATGTAAAATTGTGAGTCCAAATGAGCATGAAGGTCGCTGAGAAGTTGTAACTCTCACCAGGTTTTATAATGCCCACAGATTTAGAGAGTGTCATACATTGACCCAGCATACAAGTGAGATTGTGACTCTAATATTCAAGCTTAGCTGAAAGTTCAAGGTGTCACAGTAAAAGATGAGGAGATTGTGTCATATCACTAGGCCTAGTAATCAGGGGTTGAGACTTTTGGCTTAAACTCTCGCCCATAGGTACATTGTGAATTATCACTGGGTCAGAATCCTAATAATGTTGAAACACAGCCAACAGGGGATATTATCACCTATCTCTGAGCCTATGAGCTAGGTGATGTGTCTCTCATGCCAGTGCCCTGCCACAGAGAACACTGTGACAGAGCACTAGATATAGTATCTAGGTAATACGACTAATCACTCATGCCTGGATTCTGGCCACTGAAGAAATTGTGACGTATCACTGAGTGCAAAATCTAGGTGATGTGACTCTCCTCTTTGTCTTGGACTCTGCCAATGAGGAAAAAATAACATATTGCTGAGCTCAGCACCGAGGAGTGTGACAATCCTCTATTTTTCAACCAAGTGTTTAGTAGTCATGATGATACTATTAGAGAGAGTACCCAGGTGATATGACTGTTCTGACTGGGTGCTGGCTAAAAAGGAAATTATAATGTATCCCTTGCTCAGTACCCAGATAATGTGACTCTTCTGTCTTGTCTCAGTCCAAAGGTGAAATTGTGACACATACCTGGATTCAGTTCATATGCACAGTAGTAACTCTCATAACTAGACCTAGCCAGGGGGAGATATTTGACTCTCATAGGCAGTCTTAAGGCCATGGGTAAAGTCCTAGATCTCCAACCTATAAGAAATCACAGAAAATTATGCTACTCAGGCATATCATATAAAGCCTGAGTGTTACAAAGAGTTTCATAGCAGGTACCTGCAACCAGGTCCTATTGTGTGACTCTTGGATGCACACCCAGCTGACACAATTTTCATTTTCACACATGAAGAAAGCCTACAAATAAAGTAGTAAATCTCACACACATAAGCCTCAAAGCTTGAAATTGTTACTCTCATACATGAATCTGATCCACAGGTGGTTTGGTGATGTTTGAGCTATGATTTAGCAAACCTGTGGTACTTTGACTTTCCTGCTGGAACATAATTTATGAGTGGGATTTAGACTATTATATATAGGTCATTCCTATTTTTGAGATTGTGATACCTGAGGACACTTATTCCCAGAGCCAGGACATGTGCAGGATGATGATTCTCATCCCTGCCCCTTTTCACAGATGTTATTGTGACTTACACATTTACCCAGCTCCCATGTGATTTAATAATCCTGCCTTGTTTTAGTGCACAGATGACATTTGGACTTACACTTTTGCCAGGAACCTTTGTGGTTTCACTCTCCTGTACTTCAACCCAACTTACAGGAGGTGTTGACTCTCATACCTGAAGCCAGGACTTTTGTGGGACGTTGAAACTTATTTCTGAACATTTTTGACAGTGTAATTGAGAAGTATGACTTTGCACAGCATCTGAGTGTCTTGATTCTCCTTTCTATGCCCAGAGCACAGTTGAAATTGTGACTTACCTGCACCTAGCACTGAAGCAATAAGCAACATGTTTTTTTGGCAATGCAGCATAGGGCATTTTTGCATATCACTAAGACCAGCACTTGGCTGATGTGAAATCTTGGCCTGAAGCCTGCCTACAAAGAGCACTGTGGCTTTTATTTAAGTCGATTACTTAAATAATATGACTTCCTTCTATACTGTCTTAGCCCTGCACTTCTAGTTGATTGTGACACATAACTGGGTAATGCACCCAGGTGATGTGACTCTTTTTTGGGGGATGAAGTTTCTGTCAATAGTAAGCTTTGTAAAATATTACTTTGCTCAGCACCTAGGTGATGCTTCTTTTCTCTTGCCTGTGCCCTGACCACCAGTGAGATTGTGACATATTGCTGAACCCAGCAGCAAAGTGAGGTTACTCCCTTATGTTGGTCCTACACATAGCAGCCATTGTGACATATATTCAGGCCAATTGCGTAGTGAAGTTTGTCTTCACTCCTGCCTAAGTTCTGCTCACAAGGGGATTTTATATATCACTGAAACCAGAATCCAGGTGATGTAACTCTTCTACAAGGGTCCTAGCCACAAGGACAATTGAGATATTTCACTGGACTATCATCCACTAAGGTGATGGAACTTTCCTTTTCTTCTCCCTGTTCACAGGTGATATTGTTCCATTTACCTGAGACCAGATCAAAAGCCTAATGATTACACTTGTCCCCAGAGCCAGGACATGTGCAGCATCATAATTCTCATCCCTGCCCCTTTTCACAGGTGTTATTGTAACATATTCCTTGTCATAGCACACAGATGACCTTTGGACCTATACCTGTGCCAAGAACATTTGTGGTTTTAGTCTCATGTCTTAACAGGTTCTCAGAAGTGATCATAACATATCTCTGGACCCAATGTCTATGTTATGTGACTCTCCTCTCCTGCATTATCCTTGTTTCCAGTGAGGAGTGTAGCATTTCTAAGCACTGCATTTAAATGACATGAGTCTGGGATTTTTAAAGAGGAGGCATTGTGATATCTCTCTGGGACCACGATTTAGTTGACATGACTCTCCTCTACTGCCTGGACACACTCCAAAAGTGTCCACAAGGACAGGGTGATGTGGCTTTTCAACCTGGTTTCCACCCACATATTAAACTGTGAAATATAGCTAATGAAGCACCTAAGTAATATGACTTTTTCTGTCTGAGACCTGCCTACTGGTGACATTGGGCCATATTTGTGAGCCCATGACCTAAGTGACGTGACTCTATTTTTGTCTGGGCCTTTACAATGGTAAGATTGTGACATATTGATGAGCTCAGCACTTAGGTAATGTGATTGTCATCTTGTAACTGAACAATGCCCACGAACAGAACTTTTGCCTTATTTCAGGGCCCAGTACCCAGATGATGTTGCTCGTCTGCCTAGGTTGTGCATAAAGAGGGAATTGTGGCATATTGCTTGGCCTAGAACCCTAATTATGTGACTTTCTTGCTTGTACCAGGACCACAGAAGGTATTTTAACATATCTTTGGCCCATTTTGTAGGTGTTTGGGCTCTTATCACTTGGCTGAATTTCTTCCACGTGTGGTTGTATTATATTGGTGGCTCCAGCCCCCAGTTAATGTCATCCTCTTTCCTAGGCACTGCTTACAGAGAGCATAGTGACATATTGCTTGACAAAGAACCTAAGTGACGTTAACAAGTCCAAAGGTAAGATGATCAAGCTTGTGTCAGGATTTGGCCAATAGGAGATATTTTTCCTCTCACTACTATGTTTAGGTCAAAAGGTCAGGTTATTCTTTGCATGTTTCTAGAAAACTCACAGTAGTTTACAACACTAACTCATGTAATAAAAACTTCCTTGTTGGTACAGAGTTTCTTAACAGTGCCCAGCAAACAGTTAAGGTTATGATTCTTGACTACACACTCAGGTGAAAGTAAGTTTTTACCATCCTACATTTGCAAAGCCCATTATTGAGATCCTGAGTCCATCAAGTGAATACAAGACAAAGTTGGAATTGTGACTTTCATGAAGGAATGTGGCCACAGCTGGGATGGTGACTCATTTTTGGAGCTGGCTCACAGTCATAATAATGATCTCATCCCTATCTCCAGCCTATAGGAGAGATGCTGACTGTCATAGCTGGGTTTAGGGCAATATGTATAATCATAAGTCTGTAAATGCCTATAGTCCTTAGAGAGGATTGCAACTCTCATGCATATCGTATAACATTCTCAGATATTGTAGAGACTGTCATACAATGGCCAGCATACACATGAGATTATGAGTCTGTTATACACAAATAGCTAATATTTAATGGTATCACCCTTAAAGATGGGAATATTTTGTCACATTCCTTGCCCAAGTACCTGGTGTTGAGACCTTTTAGTTTAAATTTCTAGGTCAGAATCAAGATAATGTGACTCTTCTGCCAGGGCCTTGTAAACAGAGGATGTTTTCACATATCTCTGGGCCTATTGACTGTGTAATATGTCTCTTCTGACATTACACTGCTGAGAAGAGAAACTGCAACATATTACTAGATTTAGAATCTAGGTAATGTGACTCATTTCTCTTGCCTGGATCCTCCTCACTGAAAAAATTCTGATATACCCTTGAGTGCAAAACCTATGTGACATAAATCACCTTTTTGTACTTGAGTCTGTCAAGAGAGGGAATTATTACATATTGGTGAGCACAGCACCCACGTGGTGGTGTCATTATTTTAAAAAAAAAAAAATCCTATCTATAGTGGAGATCATGAGATATTACTTCCGGTTGTACCCAGATGATGTGGGTCTTCTGCCTGGTTTCTGCCCAAAGTTAAGATTTTCACATATAACTAGTGAAGCATTTAAGTGATATGACACCCCCTTTCTGCCTGGGCCCTCTCCACTTGGGATACTGGGACATATATCTGAGTCCATGAACTAAGGAAAGTGACTCTTTTTTTCTGCCTGGTCTTTACAGTAGAGGGATTGTGAAAGACTGCTCAGCCTAGTAATCAGGTTATCTGATTTATCTTTTTTTTTCTCTCAAATCATGCCCACAAACAGAAATTTTGACCTCTTGCAGGACCCAGCACCCAGATAATGTTACTCTTTTTACATGGGTTATGTATGTAGAGAATATTATGACATACTGCTGGGCCCAGCACCCTGAAAATGTAAAACTCATGACTGTGCTGGAGCCACAGAAGGTATTTTCACAGAGCAGGGGCCAATTATATAGGTGTTTTGGCTCTCAACTTTTTGCTGGTTTTTTTTTTCCCCCACATAATGGATTGTGTCATATTGCTGAGTCCAGAACCCAGTTACTGTGATTCTAAGTTCTATACCTTACCTAGAGGGGACATTGTGACATGTTGCTTGGCATAGCACTTAAGTGTTGTTACCCTCTGGCCCAGTTTTTGTTTTTGTTTTTTTCCACACAAATGCGACTATGGCTTCAGTTCACAGTCATGATGGTCAAACTTATATTGGGATTATATTGTGATTCAGCCAATATGAGATATTTTACCTTTCATCACTAGGCCTAGGGCAATAGACAAAGTACTAGTTTGCATAATTGTGCCAAGCTCACAGAGCTTTACAATTCTAACTCATAATGTATGAACTCCTTTGATGGTATAGAGATTTTGGTGACAGAGACCAACAAAAATTTCAGTTTGAGAATCTTGATTACATACCCAGGTAAAAGCAAGTGTTGTCATCATTCTTTATGTCCAAAGGTCACTGTTAAGAACCTGAGTTTTACAAATGAATGTAGTACAAAGTTGGAAGTATGACCTTCGTATATGGATCTATCCACAGGTGGAATTGTGACTTATTTCTAGATCCAGCTCACAGGCATAAAAATGGGTCTCACTTCTAACCCAGCCTAGAGAAGAGATGATGACTGTTATACCTGGGTTTAGGGCAATATGCGAGATCATGAGTACATATGAACACGTAGGCCTTAGAGTGGTTTGAAACTCTCATACATGATGTATAATGCTTTTGAATATTGTAGAGTGTCATACAATGGCCCAGGAAACATTCAGGATTGTTACTCCCATATGTACACTAGCTCAGAGTTTATAGGGTCACCCTCAAAGACAAGGGGAATTGGTGTATGAATAGGTCTAGTACTTAGGTGTTGAGACTATTTGGCCTAAATTCATTTCTTTGGGTGCATTGTGACATATCACTATGTTAGAATCATACTGTGACTGTTCTGTCTTGATCCTGCCAAGAGGGGATATTATCATACATCTTGGGGTCTATAAGCCAGATAATTTTTCTTTTCTGATTTTTCTTTTCTGTCAGTGTCCTTCCCCCAGAAGACATTTTGAGATATCATTTCACTTAACATCTAGGTAATGCGACTCTCCTCTCCTGCCTGGGTCTTGCTCAGCAAATAAATTGTGATATACCACTGATTGAAAAACTGACATTATATGGCTCTCCTTCATATTCTAAACTCTTCTGAGAGAGGTTTGTTATATATTGCAGAGTCCAGCACCTAGGTGGAGTGACTGTCCTCATTTATTTCTTCCCTGTGTATAGTAGGCTTGCTGACAAACTATTTGAGGCTATACCTAGGTGAAGTGACTCCTCTGACTAGACCCAGTATGCAAATGAGGTTATGCTGTATCACTGATTCAGCATCGAGGTGAGTTGACTCTTTTGCCTTGTCTGTTCTTACAGGTGAAATTGTGACATATAACTAGGTTAAGAGCACATGCACAAAAATAACTCTCATAACTGGAGCCAGCCAGTAGAGATATTTTGACTCTCATAGCGATGGGTTTAGCCCTGTGTTTTTCACTTGTATAAAAGTCATGAAGGATTATAATACTCAGGTAGATCATATAAAGCCTTAATGGTGCAAACAGTGTCATAACAGAGGCAACCAACCAGGTGAGAATGTGACTCTTGAATGCCCACCTAGCTGACATGATTTTCATTGTCACCCATTAACAGGGCCTAGGAATGAGATAGTAAATCTCACACATAAAAAGCTGTTGATGTTTGAAATAATTACTCACACACATGGACCTGATCCACAGGTGGTTCATTAACATTTGAACCAGGATTCAGCATGCCTGTGGTGCTGTAACTCCCCTCCTGGACCACAATGTTCAAGTGGGATTACAGCTCTTATACATGGATCTTGCCCACTGTTGAGATTTTGACTCCTCCATTTTGATCCAACTTACAGAAAGAATTGACTCACATACACAAAACCAGGACTTGTGTGGGATGTGAAACTTATTTCCGAACATATATGAGAGTGTCACATTGGGACAGGTCACTTTGTCCAGCAAATGAATAATTTGACTCCTTTTCTAGGCCCAGATCACAGAAGTAATTGTGCCATATGTGGAACAAGCAGCTAAGCAATAGATAACATCCATCGTGGCTCTGCCTTCAAAGGGAAATTTTACATATGTCACTGGGACCATCACCCAGGTGATGTGAGTTATCTGCCTGAAACCTTCCTACAAAAAGAATTTTGTGACATACGTAGATGCATCATGTAAGTGATGTTACTCACTTCTTCCTTTGCCCTGCAGTTGCAGGGAATTGTGACAAATAACCGGGTACTGCATTCAGGGGATGTGATTCTTCTTTTTGGGTTCTGCCAACAGGAAGCATTGTGACATATCACTTGGCTCAGAACCTAAGTGATGTTTCTTTGCTTTTGCCTTGGCCCAGGCCACAAGGAGATTGTGACATATTTCCTGAGCACAACACCTGTGTGAGGCCTCTCTACAACTTTGTTACTGCACAGAATAGACATTGTGACATGTATCTAGGCCAATTGCCTTGGTGAAGTGAGTCTCCCTTCTTGCCAAAGTCCTGCCCAGATAGGGAATTTTGATATGTCACTGAAATCCATGCGATGTAACTATTACAACAGGTTCCTGTCCCCTAGTTGAATTTGTGACATCTCACTGGACCCGGACCCACGTAGGCAATGGGACTTTCTTGTGTTTTTTCTGGCCACATACCAGAGACCTAAACAAAAGCCTAATAACAACTCACAAGACTGGAGCCTAGGACTTGTGCAGGATGGTGACTCTTAGTCTTAAGTCTTTCCACAAGTCTAATTGTGACATATACATTTGCCTAACTCCTGAGTGATTTAATAATTCTGCCTAGGTATAGCAAATGAGATTTTGACAGATAGATGGGCTGAGCACCTTTGTGATTTGACTGATGTATCTTAAAATGTCCTCATGGGATATTGTAACATATTTCTGGATGCTTCATCTAGGTTACATGACTCTCCTCTCCTGACTGTACCCTGCTTCTGTTGGTGATTTTAGTATTTATAAACACTGCATCCAAATGATATGACCCTGTTGCCTGGGCCTTGTCAATAGGAAGCATTTTGACATAATTTTGGGCCCATCCTTTAGGTGATATTACTCTCTTCTCCTGCCTGGACACTGCCCACAAGGGGTATGGTGTCACAGAGCTTGACATAGCATGTACATTATGTGATATTTCTAAGACAGCCCTGACTACAAAAAGCATATTTGAGTATTCTGACCCAGCATTTATGTGATGTGGCTGTTAGGCCTCCTTCTTAACCGCAGAGGGAATTGTAACGTATACCTATGCATGGTTCACAGCCATGATAATGACTGTCATATGTGGATTCAGTCAATAGAGAATATTTTGAATCTTAGAACTCAGTTTAGGGACATACATGGTGTCCTTTGTCTCTTTCTTGTACAAAGGTCAAAAATTATTACAAAACTCATACATATTTTACAAAGTCTTTGGGTTATACAGACAAAATCAAAGCAGGACTCAGCACATAGGTGAAATTGTGAGTCTTGTATGTACACCCAGCTGAAAGTAAGGACAACTTATCGCACATAGATGAAGGGATCTGTCACACATGAAAACAGGACATGTGTGGTATTGTAAATCTCATCTTTGGAATTTTCTGACAGTGTTATGATGACGTAAATTTTTGCTTAGCACCTGTGTAATTTGGTTCTCCGGACTTGTCCCTTCTTATATATGGGGTTATGATATCTACCTAGGCCAACCTCTACATGATATGACTTTCCTGTCTTACTTGCCCTATCTCTCAGTAATGATTGTGACATATCACTGGATATAGCACCCAGGTAACGTTACATCCTTACTTGGGCCATGACCACCAAAATTATTGTAACATATTTCTGTGTTTACCTCATAGCTGATGTGAGTCTCCTCTCTGCAATGGGCACTGCACAACAGAAGAATAGTGACATATTGCAAGGACTGACACACAGGCAAATTTCCTCCTTATTCTGTGGATGACCAGCGGAGGGCAATGTGACATATCTCCGGGGCTATCATCTATGTTATGTGGCTCTTCTGCTAGGGTCCTTCCAACCTTGAAAGTGACATATTTCTAGGCCAGGCACACAGGTGATGGTACTCTTTTCCAGGGTTATGCTTCATACAGTACACTGTGACATATCTCTGGGCCTATCACCTAAATGTAGTGACTCCCTCCTTGGGTCCTAACCAGATGAAGGATTGTGTTATAAGCAAGTGACCTGCACCTAGTATGAAGTATCTCTCTTGCCTAGGTGTTGTGTTAAGAGAGACTTATGACATATCACAGGACCCAGCACCCAAGTGATATAGTGCTTCTACCTGGTTTCTGTCTACATGTTAAACTGTGACATATTCTGTGGGAAAAACATAGCTGATATTACTGTCCTCATCTACCTGAGCTCTGCCTACTGGGGGCATTGAGATGTATCTCTGAGCCCATGACCTAAGTAATGTGACTCTCTTTTTCTTCCTGGGCCTTCACAATAGGAGGATTTTGTCACTTTGCTGAGCCCAGCACTCAGGATATGTGACTCTCCACTTTCTCCTGAACCATGCCCACAAAAAAGAAATCTGACATACAACGTTGCCCAGCACACAGATCATGTTACTCTTCTGCATGGGATCTGCATAAAGAGATAATTACGGCATATTGTATATAGCTGGGCCCAGCAACATTAAGATGTGATGTTTCTGCATGTGCTGCTGATACTGAATGTATTTTGACATATATTGGGCCCATTATGTAGGCATTTTGACTCTCATAACTTGGCTGGGTTTTTTCCACATATGAAATTGTGTCATATTTCTGGGTCTAGCACCCAGTTAATATGATTCAATTTTGTACACCCTGCATAGAGAAGGTATTGTGACATATTGCCTAACACAACATCTAAGTGCTATTGCCCTTCTGCATAGTGTTCTGCCCACATATTTGATTATAACAGATACTCTCCTTCAGTTCACAGCCATGATGATGAAACTCATATTGGGATTCAGCCAATAGAAAATATTTTGCTTTTCATTCTTAGGCTTGGGGAATAGGAAAGGTCCTAGGTTGCATATTTGTAGCAAGCTCACAGAAGCTTACACAACTAACTTATACTTTATAAACTCTTTTGTAGTAGAAATTTTCATAGCAGGGGCCAGCAAAAAGTTCAAATTGGGACTCTTGATTACACACCCAGGTGAAATTAAAAGTTGCCGCCATCCTACATTTAGAAAGCCAACAGTTGAGTCTTATTCCTAAACCTTTCCACAAGTGTAATTGTGACATATATTTTAGTTCAGTTCCTGAGTGACTTAATAATTCTGCCTAGATATAGCCCATGAATGAGATTTTGACAAATATCTGCATCAAGCACCTTGGTGATTTGACTGTGCTGTCTAAAACTGTCCTCAGGCAGAATAGTCACATATTTCTGGACCCATTATCAAAGGCATATAACTCTCCTCTTTGACCTGTACCCTGCTTCCTTTAGTAATTGTAGCATTTCTAATCACCACATTCAAAGGACATGACTCTCTTTTTTGGACCTCCTCAACAGGAGCCATTTTGATGTATGTTTGAACCCAGATTTTAGGTTATATGACTCTCCTCTCCTTCCTAGACACATCCCAAAATGAACACTGTGCAACAGAACTGGATTTGGCACACAAGTTATGTAATATTTCAGACAGCACCCTGCCTGAAAAAATAATAATGGAATATTTCTGGCCCAGCATTTAGGTGATGTGATTGTTTGGCCTGATTCATAACCACAGAGGAAATTGTAACAAATACCTAGGAATGGCTCACAGGAATAATAATGACTCTTATTAATATATGGACTCAGCCAATAGATGATATTTTGACTCTTATAACTCAGATTACAGACATGTGGGATGTCCTGAATCACTTTCTTGAACAAATGTCACAGAAGATTACAACACTCACACATATTTTACAAAGTCTTTGGTTTATAATGAAAAAGTCAAACCAGGGTTCAACTCAAGTGAAATTGTGAGTCTTGTATGCACACCCAACTGACAGTAAGGACTGCCGTCATCTCTCATGGATGAAGTCAATTGTCACACATGAAAACAGGACATGTGTTGTACTGTAAACTCATCTTTGGAATTTTCTGATAGTGTGGTTGTGATATAAATCTTTGCCAAACACCAGTGTAATTTGACTCTCCAGACTTGTTCCAGTGCGTATATGGGACTGTGATATCTACCTAGGCTAACCTTAAAGAGATGTGACTCTCCTGCCTGGGCCCTTCTCTCAGTAAGTATTGCACATATCACTGGATCTAGCATACTATTGATGTTGCATTCTTGCTTGTGCCATGCCAATCACAATTATTGTGACATATATTTGTGTGCACCTCATAGGTGATGTAAGTCTCATCTTTGGAATGGATCCTGCACAAACGAAGGATAGTGACATATTGTGAAGCCAGGCATACAGCTGTGGGTATTGTTTGCCAGAGTCATACCCAAACTAGGACATTGTGACACATCTCTATGCCTATCACTTAGGTTAGGTGGCTCTCCTGCTTGGGTGCTGACAACCTGGAGAGTAACATATTTCTAGGCAAGACACACAGGTGATGATACTTTTCTGCCAGGACTATGCTTCACAGAGGACTTTGTAACCTATCTCTTGGGCCTATCAACTAGTCGATGGGATTGAATGCTTTGGCCTCATGCACATAGAGCATTGTGACATAAAAGAGAAACCTACACCAAGGTGATGTAACTCTTTTGCCTTGGTTCTGTCCTAATGGGGACTTGTGACATATCTTAGGACCCAGCTCCCAGATGATGTGGCTCTTCTGCCTGGTTTCTGCTCACGTGTTGGATTAGGACTATACCTAAAGAAGCCTCTTCTGCCTGAGTTCTGCCTACTGGGACATTGGAACATATCTCTGAGCTGATGAACTAAGTGATATGACTTTCCTCCCCTGCCTCAGCCTTTAAAATGTTGAGAGTGTGACATATTTTTGAGACCAGGATTTAGGGTATGTGACTATTTTCTTTTTTCTAAACCATTTGCACAAGTGGAAATTTTGACCTATTGCAGTCAGATGATGTTACTCTTCTACAAGAGTCCTGAATAATGAGGGAGTTACTGCATAATGGTGGGTCCAGCACCCTAATGATGCTACTGTCCTCTCAGTGCCAGAGCCATAAAGAGTATTTTGACACATTTTCAGTCCATTCTGTAAGTGTTGTGGCTTTCTTCCCTTGGATATGTTGTTGTACAAGTAAAATTTCATCATATTGTTGGATCCAACACCTCGTTAATGTGACCCTCCTTTCTATATTCTGCCTAGAGAAGTCACTGTGACATGCTGCATGCCACATCACGTGCCACATCACCTACGTGATGTGACTCTTTTTTGCCGAGAAATGGGATTATGAAATATAGCTTGCTTCAGTTCACAGGTATGATGGTAAAACTTATATTTGATTCAGACAATAGAAGATATTTTACCTCTCATCACAAGGCTTAAGGCAATAGGTAAAATCCTGGGTTGCATACTTGTACAAAGCTCACATAAGTATACAACAATAATCAATATTGTATAAACTGCTTGGGTGGTACACAGACTCTCCTCACAAGGCCCAGCAAAATGTTTAAGATTGTGACTCCCAATTACACAGGCAGGTGCAAATAAAAGTTGTCACCATCCCTCATTTACAAAGCCCATTTTTGAGATGCTGACTCTAACAAGTGAAAACAGTACAAAGATGGAATTGTGATTCTCATTTGGGGATTTTGCCACAGGCTCAATAGTGACTCGTTTTTAGACCCATCTCACAGGCATAAAAATAAGTCTCATTCCTGAACTAAGCGTAAATGAGAGATGTTGACTATCATATCTGGGTTTAAGGCAATATACAAGATTCAGAGTTGATATGACCATGTAGACCTCAGAGTAGTTAGCAAATCTCATGCATGTTGTATAAAACTTTCAGATGTTCTAGAGGGTATCATGTAATGGTTCAGCACACACGTGACAATGTGACTTATATACACACAAAGCTGACAGTTAAAGGTGTCATCTAAAAGATGAGGAGATTCTGTCATATCACTGGGCCTAGTATCCAGGTGTAAAAACTGACTTAATTGTTTGCCATGTGTGCATTGTGACATATCGTTAGGTCACAGTCATAATAATGTGACTCTTTTGCCTTAGTCCTGCAAGGTAGGGACATTATATATATCCGAGCCTGTCTGCTAGGTGATTTGTCTATTTTGCTTGTGCTTTTTCCCCAAAGAACATTGTGACATCACTGGGTGTAACATCTAGGAAATGTGACTCTTCTCTATGGCCTAGGTCCTGCCCGCTAAAAGAATTGTGACATGATGCTGAATGCAAAATCTAGGTAATGCAGTTCTCCTCTTTATTCTAGATTCTGCCAAAATGGGGATTATTCCATATTGCTGAGCCCAGCATCTAGGTGGTGTGACTCTCCTCTATTTCTTTAACCTTGTTCACATTTGACATGGTGTCACATTACTTGAGGCTGTAATCAGGTGATGTGACTCTTCTGACTTGGCCCTGCCTGCAAAGGAGATTATAATGTATCCTGAGCTCACCTTCCAGGTGATGAGACTCTCCTGCCATGTTTCTGCCCACAGGTAAAAGTTTGACATACACCTGTGTTCACCTACCATGCACAAATATAACTATCATACCTGGCTCCAAAAACGAGACATATTTTGATGCTCCTACCCAGTCTTATAGCCATAAGTAAAGTAATGAGTCTCCTAGTGGTATAAAGTTCACACAGTATTATGACACTCCAGCATATCATATAAAGTGTGAGAGGCATACATAGTGTTATAACAGGGAACAGCGACCCAATGCTATTGGGATTATTGGATTCACACTCATCAGACACAATTTTCATTGCCTCACAAGAACATGGCCTCCAAATAAGGTACTAAATCTCACCAAAAGAGCAGTCAAAGTATGAAATTTTTCCTCTCATATGTTGATCTGACCTACAGGTGATTTGGGGATGCATAATCCAGTGCACATATGAGGCTGTGACTCTCCCACTTCACACTCATCTCCACTTGACAGTCATCAAGTGGGATTGCCATCTTTTACATGGATTATGCCCATTGTTGGGATTGTGTCTCCTCTGTTTTGACCCACCTCACAGGAGGTGTTTACTTATGTACACAAAGCCAGGACTTGTGTGGGATTGTGAAACTTATTTTTGAATATTTCCTGGTGTGTGATTAGGGCATAAAAGTTAGCCCAGCTCCTGAGTAAATTGACTGTCCTTCTTAGGCCATAACCTGAAATGAAATTGTTATATACGTGGACCAAACACCTAAGAAAAGGTACATGTTCCTGCCTACAAATGGCACTTTTACATATCACTGGGACAGGCACCCAGGTAATGTGAATTCTTTGCCTGATTCCTGCCTACATAAAGCATGTGGCTTATATCTAGGTCTATCACATAAGTGATGTGGCTTACTTCTACTGCCTTTGCCTGCAATTATGGTGAATTGTGACACATAACTGGGTATTACACCCAGGTAATATGACACTCAATTTTGTGTTCTACAAACAGAAAGCTTTGTAACATATCACTTGGCTCAGCACCTAGGTGATGTTTCTACCTTCTTGCCTTGCCCTGACCACAGGGGAGATTGTGACATATTGATAAACCCAGTGCCAAGGTGAGGTCACTTTCATACCTCGGTTCTGCACATAGCAGCCACTGTGACATATATCTAGGCCAATTGTCTAGGTAAAGTGATTCTCCTCACCTTAAGCCCTGCCCACAGAAGAAATTTTGATATATCACTAAAATCAACATCCAGGTGATGTACCTTTTATTCCAGGGTCCTGGCCACAAGAAAAAAAGTGACATCTCACAGGATGAGCACCCTCACAGGTGATGTGACATTTCTGCTTTCTCTCTGCCTATAGATTACATAGTGCCATATAGTTGACACCAAATGAGAGGACTAATCAAGATGCTTAAACCTGAAGCCAGGTCATATCCAAGATGGAGACTTCCATTCCTGGAGCTTTCCACCAGTGTTATTGTGACATATTTCATTTCCCATCTCTTGAGTGGCTTAATAATCCTGCCTAAATGTTGCCCACAAATGATATTTGGATATATTCCTCAGCTGAGCACCTTGACGATTTGACTCTCCTGTCTCAACAGTATCCTCAGGAAGGATTGTAACATGGCACTGGACTCATCATCCATCTAGTTATCTTACTCTCCTCTCCTGTCTGGACCCTCCTTCCACTGGGGATTATAGCGTTTCTAAGCATGCCATCCAAATGATATGACTCTCTTGCCTGATCCCTTTAACATGAGACATTGTGACATATCACTGGGCCTAGCATATAGGTGATATGAGTCTCTTCTTCTGTCTGGACACTGTGCCAAAAGGGGCATTGTGCCATATATATGGGTGTAACCCCCAGGTGATGCAACATTTCTGCCAGGACTATGCCTACAAGGAGAATATTGTAACACATCACAGAGTAAATTGTTACATATACCTAGGCAGAACTTACAGGCATGATAATGACCATTATATGTGGTACCCATAAATAGGAGTAATTTTGAGCCGTATAACTTGCTTCAGAAACACAATGGATTGAATCACTTTCTGGTAAAGAAGAAGACAAGGAAGGTTATAACAGCCTCATATTTTGTAAAGAACTTGGCTCATACAAAGAGTTTCAGAACAGAACCCAAGAGAAAGGTGAAACTGTGAGTCTTATATGTACACCCACCTGACAGTAATCACTGCCACTGTCTCACATATACGATGCAAACTGTCAATCATAAAAACAGGACATGTGTGGTATTGTACATCTCGTCCTGAGAATTTTCTGCCAGTGTGACTGTGACATAAATCTTTGCCAAACCCTTGAGTGATTTTACTCCCAGACTTGTTCCAGCCCACATATGCTATTGTGATATCTACGTGAGCAAAACTTTAGGTGATATGATGCTCCTGCCTGGGCCCTGCTCTCAGTAAGAGTCACTACATATCACTAGATCCAGTACCCAAGTCATGTTACATTTTTGCCTGAGCGATGCATACAGAAATCATTGGGACATACCACTGTGCCAACCACTTAGGCAACAAAACTCTCCCCATTAGAGTGGGTACTGCACACAGTGAGTGATAGTGATATATGACTGGGCCAGGCACAGAGGTGACAGTACTCATATGCTAGGACTATGTCCTAAAGAGGGCATTGTGACAAATCTCTTGGCCTATCACCTAGGTGATGTTGCTAATCTGCTTGGGTCCTGCTTACTCAGATAGTGACATATTGCTAGGCTATGCACACAGGTGATGGTACTCTTTCGCCAGGGCCATGACTCAAGGTGGACATTGTGACATATATATATGGGTCAGTCACCTAGGTGATGTGGCTCCCTGCTTGTGTCCTGTCCTTATGGAGCATTGTGACATTTTTCATACTTATTTTTTTAACTCTCTTGCCTGTGTGCTGTCTTAAGGAAGCCATGTGACATAACTTAGGACCCAGCATCAAGATGAAGTGACTCTTCTGCCTGGTTTCCCCTCACATGTTAAATTGTGTCATATACCTAGGAAGCACCTAGGTGATATGACTCTTCTCTTCTGCATGAGCACTACCTACCTGGGACATCATGCCTTGTATCTGAGCCTGTGTCTTAAGTTAAGTGAACCTTTTCTTCTGCAAGAGGCTTTAGAATGGGGTGATGTGACATATTGCTAAGCCTAATACTTAGGTAATATGACTTCTTTTTTCCTGAACCATGACTATGAAAAGGAACTTTGGTTTATTGCTGGGCCCAGCATACAGATGATGTTTCTCCTCTAACTAGGTCCAACATAAAGAGAGAGTTATGGCATATTGCTGGGACTCCCACCCTGATGATGTAAATCTTCTGCCTGTTCCAGAGTAGCAGAAAGTATTTTTACATACCATGCGCCTATTCTGTAAATAATTTTGTTCTCATCATTTGTATGTGTTTGTTTTTCCTACATTTTCTATGTTTAGAGTTGTGTCATTCCACTGAGTCCAGCACCCAGTTATCATAACACAATTACTAGACCCTGCATGGAGGGGACATTGTGACATGTTTCTTGACACAGCATGTCAGTTTTCTACCTTTCTGAAAAGTTTTTTGTTTTCTACAAATGGTGTTATGAAATTTACATTGCTTCAATTCAGAAGCATCATGATCGAACTGAAATTGGAATTTCACCAATACTATATGTTTTGCCTTTCACTGCTACACTTAAAACAACAGGTAAGTTTATGAGGTGCAAGTTTGTAGAAAGTTCACAGAATGTTACAACACTAACATATAACCTATCAACTCCTTGCTTGGTACACAGAGTTTTATAACAGGGCCCAGCAAAAGTTAAGATCGTGACTCTTGATTACACATGAAGGTGAGAGCAAAAGTTGTCAACATCCCACATTCACAAAGCCCACTGTTGAAGCACTGAGTTTAACAAGTAAATAAAGTACAAAGATAGATTTGTGAATTTCACATATGGCTCTTGCTACAGGTGAGATGGTGACTTACTTCTGGACCCAAATCACAGGCATAATAATGGGTCTCCTGTCTGAACATAACCTGTAAAAGGGATGTTGATTATCATAACCAAGTTTAAAGCAATACATACCTTTGTGAGTCAATAGGAGCATGTAGTCCTCAGAATGGATTGCAACTCTCATGCATGTTGCTTAAAGCCTTTGTAGGTTGTAGAGTGTCATGGGATCAGCCAGAACACATGAGATTGTGACTCTTATATACTCACCAAGTAAAGATTCAAAGTTGTCACCCTAATACATAAAGAGATTGTTCCATGTCACTAGGACTAGTACCTCCAGGTGTTGAGAATTTTTGGCTTAAATTCTTTTCAATGGTTGTATTGTAAAATATACCTGGGTTTGAATTACAATAATGAAACCCTTTTGCTTGAATCCTGACAGCAGGGGATATTATCACATGTCTTTAGGCCTATCAGCTAGGTTGTGTATCTCTCCTGCCAGTGCCCTGCCCAAAGAGGACACTGTGACATATCGCTAGATGAAGCATCTAGGTAATGTGAATCTCCTCTCCTGCAGGATCCTGCCCACTGAAGAAATTGTGACATATGACTGAGTTTAAAATCTAGGTGATGTGACCCTCCTCTTTGTCCTGGACTCTGCCAATAGAGAAAATTATAACATATTACTGAGGCCAATCCCAAGAGAATGTGATTATCCACTACTTTTTCAACCCTGTATTTACAGTGGGCATAATGACATATTACTTAAGACTGTACCCAGGTGACATGACTCTTTGGACTGGATCCTGCCTATGAAGTAGATTAAAATGTATCCCTGGATCAGAGCCCAGATGATAGGACTCTTCTGTCTTGTCTCTGTCCAAAGGTGAGATTGTGACATATACCTGGATTCAGCTTATGTGCATAATAATAACTCTCAAAACTACTCCCAGCCTGGGAAGGTATTTCAACTCTCATATCGAGTCTTACAGCCATGAGAAAAGTCCTATACCACCCACCTGTAAGAATACACAGAAAAGTATCCCACTGAGGCATATCATATAAAGCCTGAGTGGTCCAAAGTGTGTCATAAGAGGCAACAGAAGCCAGGGTGTCTTGGATGTACACCCAGCTGACACAACTGTTTTTTTCACACATAAACAGATCCTACCAATGTGATACTAAATCTCACTCACATAGGCCATCAAAGCTTTAAATTGTTACTCTCATATATAAATCTGATCCGCAGGTGTTTGTTTGATGATGTTTGAACCACGATTAAGCAGAACTGTGGTGTTGTGTCTCTCTTATTGGAACACAATCTTCAAGTGGGATTGGGGTTCTTACACATTGACCTTCCCATTGTTGATTGTGAGTCCTGTACTCCGACCCAACTCACAGAACGTGTTAATTCTCATACCTGAAGCTAGGATTTGTGTGGACTGAAAATTATTTCTGAACCTTTCTGAAAGTGTGATTGGGTCAGGTAACTCTGCCCAGGACATGGGTAGTTTGATGAACTTTTCTAGGCCCAAACCACAGATGAAATTGTGCCATATGTGGAAAAAGCCCCAAATCAATACATAACATCATACTTTGTTCTGCCTACAAAGTGCAGTTTTATATATCACTGGGACCATCACCCAGATGATGTGATTTACCCACCTGAAAACTGCCTACAAAGAGAATTGTGTGTTATATTTAGGTCCATCACATAAATTACGTGACTCCCTTCTACTGTCTTGGCCCTCCAGTTACAGAGTATTGTGACACATAACAGGGTTGTGCACCCAGGAGATGTGATTTCTTTTTGGTGGGGGGGTTGCCAATAGGAAGCATTGTAACCTATAACTTCTCTCAGTACCAAGGTGATGTTTCTTTACTTTTCATTGTGCCCTGACCTCAGGGAGCATGTGACATACTGCTGGGCACAGCACCAAGGTGAGGTCACTCTTTAGCCTTATTCCTGCAGTTAATGGTCATTGTGACATATATCTAGGCCAATTGCCTAGATGAAGTGGGTCTCCTCTCATGCCAAAGTCCTTACCTCAGAGAATGGTTTTTATGTATCGCTGAAACCAGCATCCAAGTTATATGACTCTTCTGGAAGGGCTTTGCCCACCAGGTGGATTGTAACATCTCACTGGACCCTCACCCATGTAGATGATATGAGTTTCTTGCCTTATCTCTGACCACAGGTGATATTATGCCATATAACTGAGACCAAAACAAAAGCCTAAGAACAACTCATATGCCTAGAGCCAAGACATGTGCAGGATGGTGACTCTAATTCTTAAATCTTTCCACAAGTGAAATTGTGACACATATCTTTGCCCAGCTCCAGATAGATTTAATAATTCTCCCTAGGTATAGCCCACAAATGAGATTTTGACAAATACCTGACCAAGTAACTTGGTGATTTTATTGTGTTATCTTAACAATGTCTTCAGGGGACATTGTAACATATTTCTGAACACACCATCTAGGTTACATGACTCCTCTCCTGCCTGTACCCTGCTTCCTTTGGTAATTGTAACATTTCTAAACACTGCATCCAAATTATATGACTTTCTTTCCTGGGCTCTGTCAACAGGCAGCATTTTGACATATATATCAGCCCATCATTTAGGTGATATTACTCTCCTCTTCTGCCCAGACACTGCCCACAAGGGTCATTATGCCACAGACCTGGCCCTAGCACAAAACTTATGTGACATTTCTGACAGGACCCTGCCTACAAAGAGAATATTGAAATATTTTAGGCCCAGAATTTAGGTGATGAGGCTGTTCTGCCTGCCTTATAACCAAGATGGAATTGTAACATATACCTAGGCAGGGCTCACAGGAATGATAATGACTTTTATATGTGGACTCAGCAAATAGAGAATATTTAGGCTCTTATAACTAGGTGTAGTGACATGTGTGATGTCATGGATCACTTTCTTGTACAAAGGTCACAAAAGATTACAACACTCACACATACTTTATAAAGTATTTGGGTTATATAAGCAGAACTAACGTAGCACTCAGCACACAGGCAAAACTGTGAGTCTTGTATGAAAACCCAGCTGACAGAACTGTCATCATTTCACATGGATGAAGCCAACTGTCACATATAAAACAGAACATGAGCGGTATTGTAAATCTCCCCTTTGACATTTTCTGACAGTGTTATTTTGATACACATATTTGCCAAGCACCTATGTAGTTTTACTTTGCAGAAAGGTCCGAGTTTATATATGAAATTGTGATATCTACCTAGTTCAACCTCGAGGGGATGTGACTCTCCTACCTGGGTGCCTCTCTCAGTGAGGGTTGTGACATATCACTGGATCTAGCAGCTTGGTGATGTTACATTCTTGCCAGTGCCATGTCCATCAAAATTACTGTGTCATATTTCTGTGCCCACCTCATAGGTGATGTAACTTTCATCTCTGCAGTGGGCCCTGCACAGAGGAAGGATAGCGGCATATAGCAAGGCCAATCAAGCATGTGAGGATACTCTTTTGCCAGAGCCAACCTGAAAGAAGGACATTATGACATATATCCGGGCCCATCACCTAGGCTATGTGGTTCTCCTGCTTGGGCCCTGCCAACCTTAAGAGTGACATATTTCTAGGCCAGGCATACAGGTGAGGGTACTCTTTAGCCAGGTCTATGCTTCACAGAGGACATTGTAACAGTCTCTTGGGCTGTCAGCTGACTGAAATGACTCCCTCTCTGGGACCTACACTCACGGAACATTGTGGAATAAACAGAGAATCTGCACATAGTTTATGTTACCCTTTGTGCTTGATGATATTCTAAGAAGGCCTTGTGACATATCTCAGGACCCAGCACCCAAGTGATGTGGTTCTTCTTCATGATTTCTGCAAACATGTTACTTTGTTCATATATGAAGGGAAGCACCTAGGATATGACTTTCCTCATCTCAATGAGACCTACCTAATGGAAACATTTGGACATATTTCTGAGCCCATAGTTTGAAAATATGACTCTACTTTTTGACTGGGCCTTCACAGTAAGAAGATTTTGGCACATAGCTGATCCCAGCACTCAGAATATGTAACTCTCCTCTTGTTTCTGAACATGCAACCAAAAAAGGAATTTTGACCAATTGCACGGACCAACATCCTGATGATGTTACTCTCCTGCCTTTGTTTTCCATAAAGAAGAAATTATGGCATATTGCATATTGCTAAGACCAGCATCCTTATGATATGACTTTTCGGCCTGTGTTGGAGCCACTGAAGGTATTTTGACATAGCTTCAGCCCATTATGTAGACGTTTTGGCTCTCATAACTTGGCTGGGTATTTTCCACATGTGGAATAGGGTCATATTACTGGGTCCAGCACCCAGTTAATGTGACCTTATATCCTATACCCTGCCTAGAAAAGGTATTTTGACATATTGGCTGGCACAGCATATAAGAGATATTTCCCTCCTGCATAGTTATTTGCCCACATATGGGATTAGGACATACACCTTGCTTTAGTTGACAGGCATAGATGATCAAATTTATGTTGGGATTCAGCCAATAGGAGATATCTTATCTCACATCATTAGGTAAGGTCCTCTGTTACATATTTCTACCAATGTTACAGAAGCTTACAACACTGACTTATATTTTTCAAACTCCTTGGTGGTAGAGTGTTTCCTAACAGGGCCCAGCAATAAGTTCAGATTGAGACTCATGTTTACATACCTAGGTGAATTTAAAATTGTCACCATCCAATATTTATAATGCCCAATGTTGAGGTCCTGAGTCTAACAAAGGAATACAGCACAAAGTTGGAGGTTTGACTTTTATATGTTAATCTGACAAGAATCGGGATGGTATCTCATTTGTGGATCCAGCTCATTGGCATAATAATGGATTTTTTTCTTAACCCTGCCTATAGGAAAGATGTTGACTATTAGATCTGAGTTTGGAGCGATATGTAAGATTGTAAGTCCATAGGAGCATGTAGACTTCAGAGAACTTTGCAACTCTCATACAGGTTTATAAAACCCTCAGCTCCTGTAGACAGTGTTATATATTGTCCTGCAACACATATAAGACTGTGACTCTAATATACTTTCTCAGGTAAAAGTTAAAGCTGTCACACTCAAAGATGTGGAGATCGGGTCATATGACTCATCCTGGTACCCAGGTGTTGAGACTTTTTGGCTCATATTCCTTCCCATGGGTTCATTGTTACATATTGATGGGTCAGAATCATAATAACATGACTCGTTTGCCTGGGCCCTGTCAATAGGGAGTACTATTACATATTTCTGGGCCTTTCAGGTAGGTGATGTGTCTCTGCAGCCTGTGTCCTTCACCCAGAGGACATTTTGAAATATCACTGAAACTAGCATCTACGTAATGTAACTCTGATCTCCTGCCTGGGTCTTGCTTATTGAAGGAATTATGACATATGGCTGAATGAAAAACCTAGGTGGTATGATGTCTCTCCTGTCTATTCAAGAGTTTATATCTGTGCTGCATTTTATTTCATTACTTTGGTGTTCTACCTTTATACTGGTAGCAAAGTCCTTTGTTACTGTAGGTTTGCTTAGTGTTTGGAAATTGTTATATGTAATGCTTCCAATATTTTTCTTTTTCTTTTTTTTAAGATTGTTGGACTTTTCATGGTTTCTTGGAATCTTATGTAATTTTGTGGGTTTTTTCTATTTTGGAAAAGTAAAATTAAAAATTGAAAAAGGTTGTGTTGCGGGTTTGTGTCACTTTGAGCAGCGTGGACATCTTCACAATATTTTATCTTCCAACCCTAGAAAAACAGCATGCTTAAAAGTGTGCTGTTGGCTGGGTGCAGTGGCTCATGCCTGTAAACCCAGCACTTCTGGAGGCTGAGTAGCATGCATAGAAAGATCAGGAGATACAGGTGGTCCTGGACAACATAATGAAACCCCATGTCTACTAAAATAAAAAAAAAATTCTGGGCTTGTTGTTGCACGCCTGTAGTCACAGCTACTCTGGAGGCTGAATCAGGAGAATCACTTGAACACCAAAGGTGAAGATTGCAGTGGAGCTGAGATTGTGCCACTGGACTCTAGCCTAGCTTCAGAGTGATACTCCATCAAAAGATAAATAAATAATAAATAAATAAATAAATAAATAAATAAATAAATAAATAAAAAATAAACAAACAAACTCTTGCTTATTTTTTATATTTTTGGGGTTTTTCTGCTCTTCTTTTGTTATTGAATTCTAGTTTCATTCAACCTGGGCTATAAATAATTTTCTGTAAAATTTCTACTAAAAATTATTAAGGCTTCATCTGTGGTGTCACAGATCATCCATCTAGGAAAATGTTTTATGAGCTATTGAAAAGAATGTCTATTCTGTTGTCTGCATACATTTGTTAGGTGTAATTATTGTGTAGTGCATTCCAGTTTTTTGTTCCCTTATTGATATTCTGTCTTGCTTTATTTATTACTGAAAGTAAGATATTGATGTATACATCCATTATTATATTGCTGCCTATTTTTCATTCAATTCTGTCAATGTTGGTTTATGTGTTTGGAAGAACTGTCTTTATAGGTGTTCAGTGAATTAAACCTCTTACTATATTTGAATGTCTTACTTTGTCTATTGTGAATTTTGACTTAAAATAATTATAGAAAATATAACAGTTTTCAACTTAATAAATAATTACCTGTTCTAAATAGTTAGTTCTTGATACAGATTACGGTATAGTCAGATTTGTTTTTTCATTTGGATGGCTACTTTTGGAGGCTATAGTATTCCTGCTTAGGCTTTTTTTTTTTTTTTCAGTGTTTTAACTACATCATCTTATACCCTTCATGCCCAAAAGATTGACGTTCATAAATTTGTAGTAATCTGGCAGAAGCATACATACACATCTATTTTTTCTTCCTGAATTCCAGATTATCTTCTTGTCTGTGACTTTCACAACATTGCTTATATTTTGTCCATTAGAAATATCTTTCTGTTAACCTTAGTTAAAATTAGCTGAGCTTCTTGATTTTCTTAAACTTTTCTACTAATGTTGAAGTTCATATTAGCCTGTTTTTGTACTTCTACTCCACAATTTTTATTTATTTTGGGATTTTTATCTTTTTGTTGGTTTCTTTTCTTTTTTTATTTTTTCTTTATTTCCATTTTACTGATTAACATCATTGAGATGGCGATTTTAAATTTTAGCATAATTTATTTATTTCTTTTTAAAAATAAACCTAGAATTTAATCCAAATTGCCTCTGGTAATTTTTACATCTCTTTTTTCTTATAGTTGATTTCTGGATATTCATTTTTATCTTTGAGCCATATTATCTTGATGTTTTGTATATGTTGTTATCTTAGGTTGCAATTTGTATAATAAAAAACAACATTTCAAAATCTCCATTAAGTGGCTTTGTCTGGGGGAATATGGTACCAATTTATTAGGCTAGAGGTTCTTGGAGTCTCTCAAGCCTGTTCTTTGGATGCTTTCTCTGTTTTTTGTTTGTTTGTTTGTTAAAAAGATTTCCTCATTTTTTTTTCTTGTTTTCTTCTTTCCTTTATTTTTATTTTTTATTTTTGAGTTGGAGTTTCACTGTTGTTGCCCAGGCTGGAGTGCAATGGCATAAACTTGGCTGACTGCAACCTCCACATCCCAGATTCAAGCAATTCTCCTGCCTCTGCCTACTTAAGAGCTTGGATTACTGGTTTCTGCTGTGGCTAACTTTTGTATTTTCAGTAGAGACAGGGTTTCACCATGTTGACCTAGCTGGTCTTGAACTTTTGACCTCAGTTGATCCACCCTCCTCAGCCTCCAAAGTGCTGGAATTACAGGTGTGAATCAACGCTCCCAGTAATTCCCCATATTTCTCATTGAGATCCTGCAGTCAGCTGGATGCCCATTGTCTGTCTATGACACTGAAGATTTTTTCTTTTGATGGTCTTTTGTCTTTAGTCACAACTGCCCAAAACTGTCAAAGTTTACCACCTTTCCTTTAAACACTGTTGTGGAATATACAAATTAGTCTTTGATAAGGTCTCAGAAAGCCAGAAGCATGGACATAAGTACCACTATTTTATTTATTTTTGGAGGGTCAGATAGGAGTTATCAGTCTCTACATTTCTCATAGGATAAAAAATGTCCGTGGTGTGTAAATATGAAATAGTTTTGTTACACTTCTATACGGTTCTTGGCATTTTGCTCACTTGGGGTGCTGCAAATGCTTAACTGATTCTTAGACTTCTCACAAAGGCATTTTGGTAAGTATATTACTGTTAAATTTATATGTCTGTAAAGGAATTAGGGACTATGGTATTCTATTGTCACTTTGTTAATGTGATTTGTATAATTACATTGTAAAATGTACTCACCTGAGTCTAATGAGGGAGAAATTTTTTTCTTTTGTCTTCAGTTGGCTCTTTTCATTTAACTGCAGAGATATTGACAGACCACAAAAGAAAAGATTCATTCCAAAAAGTGATTCTGATAAAATATGAAAGCTGTGACTTTACTGATTTTCATTTAAAGAAAGACTACCAAAGTGTGGGTAATTGCAAAGGGCAGAAAAGCAGTTTAATGGATTTCATCAATGTTTATCAACTACCCATAGCAAAACTTGTCAGTGTAATAAATGTGGCAAAGCTTTAGAGTTGTGCTCAAACTTCAGTGAGCATAAAAAAAATTTAGTGGAGAGAAATGCTACAAATGTGAAGAATGTGGCAAAGACTGTAAGTTGTTCTCAGATTTTACTATAAAAAAGATAATTCATATTGCAGATAAATCCTACAAATGTAAAGAATGTGACAAAGCTTTTAAAAAGTTTTCAAGCCTTACTGAACATAAGAGAGTCCATACTGGAGCAAAACCCTACAAATATAAAGAACGTGGCAAACATTTACATGCTCCTCAACCCTTATTAAAACACAAGAGAAATCATACTGGAGGTAAACCCTACAAATGTGAAGAATGTGGTAAAGCCTTTAAGTACTTCTCAGACCTTACTAATCATAAGAAAATTCAAACTGGAGGGAAACCCTACAAATGTGAAAAATGTGACAAATCATTGAGCTTGTTTTCACAGCTCATTAGACATAAGATAATTCATAGTAGAGAGAAGGTCCATAAGTGTTAAAAAAAAAAGTGGACCTTTAACAAGTCCTCACATTGTGTTCAGCAACAGAGATTTAACACTGAACAAATGCAATATAAAGGTAATGACTGTTTAAGACCATTTAATTTGACATCTTGGAGGGTATCTGAGAACTTGCTTTATAATCCGGATGCTTTTGCATTGGATGTATATATAGCACTTTACTCTTATGGAATATTCTTTTTTGTCTTTTTTTAATCTATGTTAACTAAAAGCCTGTTGTACAAGAAACTATAATTGTAACCCCTGCTTTTTTCTGCTTTCTATTTGCTTGGTAGAATGTTCTTTTTCCCTGTATTTTGAACTTATTTTAGATGGGTGTCTGGATTACAACATACCATTAAATATTAAACCTGCATTCAACTGTTTTTCAATTGGGGCATTTAGCCCATTTACATTTAGCATTACTATTTATGAGTGTGGATTTGATTCTGTCACTATGATCTTAACTGGTTATTTTGCACATTTATGTAGTTGCTTTAAAGTGCTAGCTATTTATGTACTTTAGCGTATTTTTTTTTTTTTTTGTAGTGACTGCTAATAGTCTCTTATTTAATGCTTTTTTCGGAAGCTCTTGTAGGACAGGTCTTGTGGTAATAGATTTCCTCAGCTGTTGTTTATCCAAATAGGATTATATTTATTATTTATTTTGAAGCTTACTTTGGTAAGATATAAAATTCTGGTTTGGAATTCTTTTTTTTTAAGAATGTTGAATATTGGCCCCAAGTCTCTTTTGACTTGTAGGATTTCAGCTGAAAGATTTGTTGTTGGATAATATCTGGAAATATGTATTTCAAGTTGTTTTCATTCTCCCCCTCACTTTCAGGCACTCTTTTTAACCATAGATTTGGTTTCATTACATAATCTTGCATTTCTTAGCGACTTTGTTCATTCCTCTTTATTTTCTTTCACTATTTTTCTCTGTTTTATCTCAGAAAGCCAGTCTTGAAGCTTTGAGATTCTTTTCACTACGTGGCCCATTTTTCTGTTAATACTTGTGATTACATTATAAAGTTTTTATATTTTGTGTTTTAGCTCTATCCAGTTGACCACATCTTCCTCCTGATTGGCTGCTTTTTCTAGCAGTTCCTACAAATTTTTCCCTTCATTGCATTGTGTTACAAGTTACATTTGTAGCTCAATAAAGTTTATTTCTATCCAAATTCTGAATTCTCCTTCTGTCGTCTTTGGCCTTCTGTCATCTTGACCAAATTATGTAATTTTGGTCATTTGCATAAAAGAAGTCACTGTGGCTTTTTTTGTTTTCAACATTTTTGCAGTGATTTTTGCCTAATCTTTGTGGGCATAACTTTGAGGTTGCTGACCTTTGAATGGAGTATTCTTTTTTTGATCCTATTCAATTGTCTTTAATATTTGACTGTGGTATAAGGTGGATTAAGCCAACAGCCTTTGTTCCTGGAATATTTTTGTTTGTTTGTTTTTTGTTGGTGTGTTTGGCAATGCTCAGCTCACAATTCATAGGCTGCATGCTCTTGGGCAGTTGTATTTTTTTCCAACTGTCTTCTGTGGCTCCTTGATATTTGGAGTCCATCACTCTGTATGACTAACCTGCCACAGCTGCAGCAAAGTGCTAGTGGATATGGGTTTTCTGCCTGTCTTTGGGCATTTACCTTACTGGCAGGAGCAAAGAAGCTGGAAGGGGAACTGGAAGTTACCTTCTGGAGACTGTGTGTGCTGTTGCACTAATGGTGATGTTAGCTTGGGGCAGCATGCTGGCCAACAAATGTTGTGATGCCTTCTTTGTGCCCCACCAATAACACAGTGATGGTTCAGAGTGTGGGAGAATACACATTTCTCTTCACAGTGTTAGCACAAAGGCAGAGTTGTGGCTTTCTGCCCACCAAACTTCATCTATAATGGCAGCTGCTGTGGGTGGCAGGGGCATACTGCATTCTCATTTGCTGGTGGGGCAAGGAAAGCCAAACCCACCTTTGCAGACATGTGCCACCAAAGTAATATCAGGAGTTGCTATGGTCTCTGGAGAAGCTGCATATGGGGAGTATAAATGTGGGCTGGTGCAGTCATAGGGGCTGCCTTGCTGGAGCACAGAGGGCTGAGGCATGGCCCACCAATGCAGATGCTATGGTATGGTAAACTACTCTTCTAGGGGAGCTGAGACTACACTGTAAGCAGCTGCAGCCAGACTGGGATCCTGGGAGAGCTGAGCAGACTTAAAAGTGCTCACTTGGAGCAGTTTCCTCTCATTTGTAAAAACATCCTGCAGAAGTTAGGTCCAACAGGTTCTCTAGGGCTAAAGCCTTTTATGAGAGAAAGTTTAGCCTAGAGAAATTGCCATCACTGGCCACACTTTAATACAGATGCTCTTGTGCCAAACCCACTGGACACCACATAAGCTGGCTTGCAGCCCCACTTCTTTGCTTCTCTTCTGGGGGCTGAATCTCAGAGGGATGTAGGTCAGCAATCCCGCAGTGCAGTCAGCCCAGGATGGAGGATCTATGCTTTTGGCCAAGTTAGAGGTTCACTTCTGGTGAGCAGCTGTGAGTAGTGTGTGGAACCCATGGAGGATGGACTGGCCTCCTCTCCTTGGGTAAACTGCAGCTTGTTTAAATTGTGAATAAAGCACTTAGATTTTTGGGTTTTTCATTAACCTGAGGGAAGCAAGGACAGATCTACTGCAGAAGTAGTGGCAGAAATATATTCAGTTGGTGCTGGAGCCCCTGTCCAGGGAATTGCTAATTTTCTACTGGTTCAATAGCTCTGGCAATGATTGGCTAGTGGCCCAGTCCTGGAGAATCTTCCCAGTGAGAATATATGAGAACAGCTGCTTACGTAACAGTCTGACTACTTTCTGAAGGGCTGCTGCAGGATGCTGAGTGTGCACTACAGTTTCTAGTCACCTCAGATTTTCCAGTACCTGAAGTTATCAACAGTAAATGCTGCAAAGCAGCAACAATGGCAGCATGCCCTTTTTTTCTGGGCACTCTATCCCAGGGAGGTATAGACCTGTTTCCAGGACAAAAGCACATATAGGAGGTAGCTAAAAACCTCTGTTGAAAGGTTTAGGCAGTGAGAATAATGTGATTGGGGACCCACTTAAAAAGCAGTTTAGCCACATTTTTGTAGGACAGCTTTGCTGGACAGAGGTACCACTTTTACACTCAGTTTATCTGGATTCTCAAAAGCCAGATGGCTGGAACAGCTAAGTCACACAAACAGCAAATGTGGCAGCTCACTCTTCCCTCCAGGAACTATATCCCAAATATGTTTCAAAATTCCATCTACAAAATAGCACAAGTGGTGGTAGCTGGACACGCTGGTTGGAAAGCAGTTTCCAGTGAGGAGGAATGAGATTGCAGACCTGCTTTAACAGGCAGTCTGACCATGTCTTTTTAGAGCACCTGTACCATGGTAGGAGATTCTTTCTGTTCCCAGTTGGCTTGGGCTCTTCTCAGCCTGAAGGCTGAAATGGCTAACTTGCACAGGCAACAAAGATGGCGGCCCAATTTTCTTTCTGGTAGCTCTATCACAAGAAGGTGAAATTCGGTTTCAATGGTTGGCTGGAATTCTAAGCCAGTAGGTCTTACGCTGTGAGGAATTGTGGAAGTGAGTTCTACAGACCATCACTGCTCAGCACCATGGATTCTGCCTCTTTCCTGTGGGTATGGAAAAGCATTTAACCTCCTGCTTTGCTGGAGTTGCAGCTAATTTTTCTGGGAAGCCTTGGAAGACAGATTATCTAAGACTCTTGAATCTCTGCACTAGCCTGAGTGGCTGATCTTCTGAGACTTTCTGTAACTCTGTGTGTTAAATGGAAGGCTATGATGAAGTGGGTTCATGAGGGTATCTCGTTACCTGAGGGCTGCAAAGATCTGTGAGAGAATCACAGGTTGTTAGGGCCACATAAGCAATTACTGATTTACTGGGTGGGGAATTTCCCTTGGCTTCATGTTTTTCCTGGGTGGCCCATTTTCTTGCCTTGTTTTGTTCCATTTTCCATTAGATACATTGTTTCTTTGATTGATCCCAACATAAGTACCTGGATGTTTCAGTTGAATGTGCTGTATTTCTGAACATTTCACATTTCTCTCTGTGAGAACAACAGAGTCTAGAAGTTTCTAGTTGGCAGTCTTGATTACTTTTCTCTAAAAGAAACCTAATTAACTATTTTAAAAGAAATTAGGTCTGGCCCGTGGCTCACACCTGTAATCCCAGCAGTTTGGAATGCCCAGGACAGATCAGGAGGTCAAGAAATCCAGACCATCTTGTCCAACGTGGTGAAACTCCATCTGTACTAAATATACAATAAAATTAGCTGGCCATAGTGGTGGGTGCCTGTATTCCCAGCTACATATGAGGCTGACGCAGAAAGATCCCTTGAACCCAGGAGGTGAAGGTTGCAGTTAGCTGAGATCGCACCTCTGCACTCCAGCCTGGTGACAGAGTGAGATTATGTCTCAAACAAAAATAAAAAATATAATGTAATTTTTAAAGCAATTATTGATGTAATTTAACTCATACATTTGATGATCTCTTAATTTATAGAATTTACATGAAAGAACATGTTCAATGATTGCTGTACCAGAGTTATGAGAGGTTTTCTATATTATATAGATAAATTTACATTCTTTTCTATGGAAGATTAAGGAAAGTGAAATCTAAGATACATGAAGAAAATCTAAGTAGAAATGTCACTTAGTGGTTGGTTTGCAGCAGTATTATAAGTGTCAGGATGACAGGAGTCTGTTAAGTGATCACGTTAATATACACAGTAAGAGAAACAATATGAATTTTAGAAGGAAATTGCTTTACCATTTGCAAATTAAGGTAATTAAAATGCAGTTAATTTAAAAGTCCTTTTTAATGACAAGTGTGAACTTAATTTGTTTTAATAAATCAAAATTGTTATTATTGTATTAAGGCTATTTAACATTGAATGTGTATCTTGCCACTGATGTTAACTTATCCCATTTTTACCCAAGGTTGTAGGTAACAGATGGTAACAATGTACTATTGGGTGACAGTGGAATAACATCTCTAGTGATTACTTTGTTGTGGTCTTTAATTGAAAATAATGTGGAGAATATGGTTTCTACCACTTACATTTTTGTTTTCCTTGTAACTACAGATTATTATGATGGTTGCAATGAAGATTATGAATATAATGGAAATATATGTTTTGGGATTCTGAACAACTATTTACAAAATTTTATCCCAATTTTTTTTGGAAATACAACTTCTCTGGTCTGCTAAACATATACACATCTTCAGTTTTGGTTTACATGGATTTAAATATACAAATCTATCACTGTAAAATGAACTTTAGGTGTAACAGATTTATAAAGAATAATCATATTTTTTATGATCGTGTACCTAATTTTACAAGAAAAATATTATAATGAAACAATTTTACAAGCACTGATAAATTATCAGCAAACCAAAATCTTCAAAGATTTTGAAAGCAAATTTATTTTCTCTGCTTTGTATTAAATTTATTTATCTAAAATGTCATTGCTGCTGGCTTAGAAACATCTTGTGCAAATTCTTTTTTTATATCAGTTTGCATGTTGTTAACCACAAATATAATACACAATTTGGTGTTTGTTTAATTTTATAAAACATTATTTGTATAATTTCCTTGAAGATTATGAAAATAGCTTTGATAAAATTTAATGGTGTTCACAAAATAATTTTCATATATGAGTAATTTCACAGTGTATTACTGTATGTTATTTATGTTATTTATTTAGTACATTTTATAAGTTGTTTCAATTAAAAATCCTATTAATCCATTTTTTGGTTAGTTATAATTCATTTTATTTTATAAAATTTATATAAATGAGTTTATTAAATGTAAAGGACCAATTCATTCAAGTGAATAGTTGAATGTTTTATAAGTCATACGGTCTTTTTGGCATATACATGAAGTAAAAAAAAACAAAATTAGCTATGTAATAGAAGCTACATAATTGGAAATAAATATTCTTTCTGAAATTAGCCTGTTGTCTCAGGTGAAAAATTAACAATAGCTGTAGTAAAGAAATGACATTAATTGTTCACAGGAAGAGTGCATAATTGAATTAAAAACTTGTATTTTTTTTTGGTTTATGTTTCTACATTTGAACATTTATGTTTCTACATTTGAACATTTACTAAGGAGGGCAGATGGTAAGCCTATGGAATGGCTGACACATGTTAAGGGTATTCAGAACAGATATTGAAACCTAAAATGTCCCGTAGTCTTTTCATTTAGATTAACAAAACATGGTATTAGTCTTCCCCCTCTATAATCTGGCTTAGACAGAATTATCACTCCATTTTTTTACATTTAACTCTAGGTTTTTTTTTTTTTTTCCTTTGAGATGGAGTCTCCATCTGTCACCCAGGCTGTAGTGCAATGGTACAATCTGCAACCTCTGTCTCCCAGGTTTGATTCTCCTGCCTCAGCATACTGAGTAGTTGAGAATACAGGCATCCTCCACCAAGCCCAGCTAATTCTTTGTATTTTTTTAATTGTTATTATTATACTTTAGGGTACATGTGCACAATGTGCAAGTTAGTTACATATGTATACATGTGCCATGCTGGTGTGATGCACCCATTAACTCATCATTTAGCATTAGGTATACCTCCTAATGCTATCCCTCCCCCCTCCCCCAACCCCACAACAGTCCCCAGAGTGTGATGTTCCCCTTCCTGTGTCCACGTGTTCTCATTGTTCAATTCCCACCTATGAGTGAGAACATGTGTTGTTTGGTTTTCTGTCCTTGTGATAGTTTACTGAGAATTATGATTTTCAATTTCATCCATGTCCCTACAAAGGACATGAACTCATCATTTTTTATGGCTGCATAGTATTCTATGGTGTATATGTGCCACATTTTCTTAATCCAGCCTATCATTGTTGGATATTTGGGTTGGTCCCAAGTCCTTGCTATTGTGAATAGTGCCACAATAAACATACGTGTGCATGTGTCCTTATAGCAGCATGATTTATAGTCCTTTGTGTATATACCCAGTAATGGGATGGCTGGGTCAAATGGGATTTCTAGTTCTAGATCCCTGAGGAATCACCACACTGACTTCCACAATGGGTGAACTAGTTTACAGTCCCACTAACAGTGTAAAAGTGTTCTTATTTCTCCACATCCTCTCCAGCACCTGTTGTTTCCTGACTTTTTAATGATTGCCATTCTAACCGGTGTGAGATGGTATCTCATTGTTGTTTTGATTTGCATTTCTCTGATGGCCAGTTAGTAGAGATAAGGTTTCACCGTTTTAGGCAAGATGGTCTTGATCTCCTAACCTTGTGATCTGCCCACCTTGGCACCCTAAAGTGCTAAGATTACAGACATGAGCCACTACTCCTTGCCTCGATTGTAGATCTTGACACAGCACATCCTCAACTTATTGTCTCTGAGGATAGAAATACTGTGTGATATGGAAGAACAAAACCAAATAATTGTTATAACCCAAGGAGTCTTTATTTCTGCCCTACTCTCCTGGGCTCTTAGAAGTGTAGTTCTGGCAGACATTACTGGAAGGTCAATGTAGGCAACAAGCCTAAATGAAAATGGTTTTGTGTCTGAAAACTGTCTTTTTAGGAACTGGCAGAATTAGCCTTCAGTTCTGGGTAGATTTTGGGCAATTAAATAATATATAAAGAGTGGTTATGTTGTGTCAGGTCATTAAGAAAACATGCCTTCTGCCAGTAGTAAAACACAGTAAGAATGGTATTTTTAGAACTATGAATTGGGCAAATTTTTAAATATTATAAATAATCAGTTTTTTCTGTATATTTTTAATAATTCTTTCAGAAGAGTTGTTTGGCTTTATTTCTATACTGAAGCAGATTCTGAGCCTCTTAAAATCTGTTCATTATCAGATACTGAAAGATAAAGAGTAAGTAAATTAATCTGTTTCAGTTTTTTGTGGGTAATTTAGCCGGTCAACATAATCTCATTGCTGTAATCTTAAAGTTTTACTGATGAAGACAAGAATAGATTTTTTTCTTCTAAAATTTTGGAAACTATAAAAGCATGTTTATAATGCCACTTATGTAGATACTATCAATATCAATTGTCAAGTATATTGGTTTCTAAGAAAAAATATTTGAGAATTAAACTACTCAACATGTCTAATAAAATATTTTTATGTTGCCTATTTAAATCATCCCTCAATTTTGAATTGTGTACCTAGCTAAATTTTTTTAAGATTAAGGATAAGATGAAAAATAATTTATATAAGTAACATAAACTAAGTTTATTGAAATTATTTACTAATTTAAGAAATTTAATTACTTCTCAAATAAATTGTTGTCACTTTTTAGTATTTGTGTATCACATTCTTTAAATATTTGGCTCTAAATCAGGTAACAATTTGAACAAAGAAGAAAACAAAAATTAAATAAGTGTCATGAAAATAAATTTGAAGAAAATAAAAGGTTTGTTTGATGCCCTAATTAAAATAATGTAAAGGATAAACAACTTTCTTTTACACATTATTTGGCAAAAGTAATCTTGACAAAATAATGTTCAGAAAACATATTAATTATAGCCTTGAGACACTCTTACTGACTTTGGCAGTATGACAACCTCCAGCACAGTCTCAAGATTCCCTAGGAATTTCTTCTAGGGAAACACCCCTGGAAATGAAGCAGAAGGCCATGTCCACACACACACACTCACGCACACACACACACATACACATATACACACAATCTCACCCCTCAGAAACCAGAGATTGCAATTTGCAGAAAGAGTAGGCCCTCCTTGGTGTTTCAGGAAGGGTCCATAGTTATCATCCTAGAAAAGGGAGCTGGACCTCCACTAAGGCCTCCTATCTGCAGGGACCTCAGAAGGCCCTGCGCGACTCCAGCCTAGGAGTTCGGTACTGTTCCTGGACCTTGAGTCCTGCCTCACTTGCTAGCTTTTTTGAAAAAGAAATCAGGATGACAACCCCAATTCAGTCCCACTAGAGGAAGGAGATTAAGAATATCAAGGCCCACACCCATCTTTTCCCATTAAGTGACTTATTGATTGATTAGTCAAGAAGTTAGAGAAGATTTATTAGTGAATAATTTAGTGCCTTCTAACCCCCTAAGATTACACTTTAAAAGAAAACCTGGGTGGCACCTGCATGAGGTTGTGCATTGGAGAAAGTATAGATAGTTCACCTGGGCTTCTGTGAGCACGTTCCCCTAGCCAATCAGTGAAGCCCTGGGCTTGGCAAAAGCAGACAATAAGGTTGGCATATAGCAGACATGCTCAGCTGTCACGTGGATATAAAGGGGCGGGCAGGAGTGCTCCCAGAGTGGGAGAACCCTCTCAGGGCTGTTAACTCAGCCCAGAGTTTCCCCAGCTTTTTGAAGCACAGGATGTACCTAGAGCTGCTGGGTGGGCACTCTGCAGTGGCCTGGTAAATGTGGGGTGAGCAGCCAGTCACCAAGGGGCTTTCATTGCCCATTTTTGGATGAGCAAATAGAGCCTCCAAAGACACAACACAGGAGGGGCAAAAGCAATGGCCTGAGGCATTACCTTTTTCCTTCACTGGCACCTGTACCCTTCAGATCTCTCTGGGCTTGCCTTGAGGAAGGAGATGCCTCTTCTTCATGAGTGTAGGCACAAAAGCAACCAGTCACTTGTGGTAGAGCCATCCACAGCCCCTTTTGTGGGCTGATTTGGGCCTCCTTAATCCACTGGCCTGTGAAACGCAACTGGAATTCCAGAGTCCAGAATTCACATTTGATTCTAGAACAAAAAAGTTTAGCACTCAGGCCAGAGCAGAAGTGGGCCTGTTAATTCCAAGACACAAGGCTCAAATCAGAGAACTGACTTGACTGTTCAGCAGCACCTAGGCAGTATGTGTACTGGTGTAAGCAGATTCCATTCTCTTCCTGTCTCCAATTATTTCATCTGCAACTTGTTATTTGTACCAACCATTTCTCTACCCCCCATATACGATTTTTTTTTATTTCTGTGAAGAATACATGAACTAAGTATTAAGGGTCACAGTGCTCTAGCCTACTCAGGCTGTGCCAGGAAGACAGTTCTCTCAACTTTTCTTGACACTTAGGAGTCATGAATAAATAGTACCACTCTATGAGGAGGGCTGTCACATACTCACTCTTTTCTGGTCTCCATACCAAAATAGTCCTTTCTGGTCTCCTTATCAAAAGATACACTGGAATGACAAGGAAAATAAGACACCAACTTTGCAGTTCTTTCTTTTAAAGGGCAGTCTCAGCCTGGTCACACTGAACCACAATTTCAGGGTCTGGTTCAGCATGTCCCACCTTGGAAAATAGTGGAACTGGGGCTCCAGAATGTCACGGTCCAATGAAAATCTGGAGAAGGTCACCTCAGCAACCTGTAAACACACAGTCACACCTGTAACAGACAGAAACTCTACCAACTAAGAAGTCATTGTATTAACTTATACAACTGTACCTGCAAAGTTCACACACATCAGGCCTTTTAGATAAACTCCTGTCAACTCAAAAATTCAAGTAAAAGCAAAAACTATTTTGAATCTAGAATCTCAGGAAGAAGAAACTCCACAGCCTGAACCAGCCTGTATGATGGACAAAACTGACAGTGTTGACTTGGGAATACCTGGATACTGACCCTGCATAAATAAATGCTTTTGATTGTTCATAGTTCCAATGCTAAAAAGTCTAGTTGTAGTCAACCTGGAGATTACTATTTATCTATAAGGAATGTCTGAGCATCTGTTCTGTCTCATCTTATGACATGGAACACAGGCCACACATGGAATTGAGGCTATTCCATTTTTATTAAATGAAGGCTGACAGGTGAAAGTTTCTTCAGGAAAAAAGTGCCAGATAAAAAGGCTATACAAACTGCAGACTTTTTGCAAGTGGGCACGGTTATTCAGTTAAGCCCATTGACACTGTACTTTCTGCCCTCTATAGAAGTTTCCACTAAAAGTCCATATCTCATGTACTGGTTCTGAGTCTCTTCTTTGGCATCTTGATCCTTGTGCCATTTCAATTGGTGTTGAGTTTGACACAACTTACCCCATAGTGAGGAAGAATTTCAGACTCTGCTCAATGTGCTTCACAGCTCAACAAGCTATCAGCTATAGAAGGATGCAGTTGTTCTTTTTACTACTTTCATCCAGGCCTCTTTTTATAGATGCACAATCAGTGGAATACCAAGAAAGATCAGTAAGAAACACATCACGGTCAGAAGCAAGATTAATGTCAAAATAAGAAGTGACCACTTGGGAAGTAAAAGGGAGCATTTTTTTCTTTATCCTCTGGGCAGCCCTCAACTTCTTTTATTACTTTTTTGTTTCAGTAATGGTTTTTAAGCTCCATTTTGCCTCTGGAGGAACCATAAGCCATGATTGTTAAACACCTTTACTTAATCCTGATGCAAGAAATCTTTCTATTGACAAATACGGCCTCTGTGATTATGAGGTTATAAGAAATCTAAATAATGCACCACTTTAAAATTTACTAAAGGGAAATGAGTAAGTCTGAGGGAAACAATTTTCCTCAATTTCCGTTGGCAAGTTCGAAAAGTTGTGACAGCAGACAAATGTATAGAAGAGGACAGCATAGTATAACTCCTCATCGTGTGAGTATACAACCAAGAGGTTTTAATCCTAGCTATAAGAACTCCAAGTAAAAACCAGAAGTTAACTCATTGCGTCTATCAATGATCAATTAAACAACATTTTGTCTATCATACTGAGGATTCTTCATTGAGGATTTTCCCATTGAAAATATAGAGATAAAGACCAGAAAAAGTAAAATAGCAACACCATGAAATCATCAGATGAAATGTAGAAATGTCATCTCCTAACATCATTAGCATTTTTGCAGAAATTTGCATGTGTATCTACCAATAAAGCTGATATTTTCACAATAAACCAGTTATATGTCAAGTGAACATATATTAAAAAAAATCAACTGGGAGTGGTGGCTCACACCTGTAATCCCAGCACTTTTGGAAGCCAAGAAGGATGGATCACTTGAAGTCAAGAGTTCAAAACAAGCCTGGCAAATGGTGAAGCACCATCTCTACTAAATATTAAAAAAAATGACAGGCACTTGTAATCCCAGGTGCTTGGGAGGCTGAGGCAGGAGAATCACTTGAATCCATGAGGCAGAGATTGCATTGAACAGACATCGTGTCATTGCACTCCAGCCTGAATCATAAAGCAATTATCTGTCCAAAAAAAAAAAGATACTCTTTTTAAAAACACAAAGACACACTTATGGTCTAGATATGCCCTGATGTGGAGTGGAGTGGGTGTGACCCCGTTCTGGGAAAAAAGAAAGAACGGTCAGGATCCTGGATTATGTGTGGGGGATCCATTGGGACACAAACAAAGAGGCAGTCAGGGCTTTGGCCTAGCAACACTGAGGCTTGCAGGGGCCTTCTGAAAGCAGCGGAAATGACCCATGACACTGAATGCTAGATGGGCCTGTAGCAATGGAAGATCTGTCTAGGGATCTTAGCAGTCTTGCTAGGATGCCCTGATCATACTTTTCATTGAAGACTCCTAGGGTACAGTAGCTGTCAGAGAGCCACAGCAAACATGAGTCTTGACTGCTATGGCTGAGCCAATCTAAAATATCTCATCTCTTCTGTTTTACAAAGCAAAATATAGAAAAATACATAAGAAAAATCAAGAGAAATAAAATATAAAAATAAATTTAAAGTAAGTGAAAAATGTAAGGACAAATAAAATAAACTGAAATAAAATAGAGAAAAATAACGAGAAATGCAATTAAATCAGTGAAATAAAAATTAAGATTAAGATAAACAATAAATACAAAAAAGAAATAAACAGAAATGAAATAATTTGCAGTAAAAATTTTCAGAATAAAGAAAAAATAAAAATTAAATAATAAAAATTAATATGAAGGAATATGAAGAGAAATAAATAAAAGTAGCAATATAAAATTAAACTGCTACAAACAAGATACAACTTGGAGTATACTGGAGATGAAGAGAATAAATGAGAAATAATATAAACTAAATTAAATTAAATTAACAGAAAAAATGAAAATAAATAAAAATAAAGAGAAACAAAATAAAGATGACAAATGCACAAAGAAATAAAAATGTTGAACAGAGAAATAAGACGTTAAGTTTATCTACAAAACACTTTACCCAACAATAGCATAATACATAACACTACTAATTGCATATGACACCTTTTCTAAAATAGGCAAACTTCTAAGGTAGCATACTATTTTTACCATATTTAAACAGATGGTATTCACAAAAAGTATTATTTCTGACTACAGTAAAATATAACTGGAAGTTAAAACAAAACTAGCGTGTTTGCATGTATTTGAAAAATAGATATATTCTTTACCATACTATTTTTCAAGAGTTAGAACATGCAAGATTTTTAGATGTTAATGATATACAAAGTGATCTACAGATCAGTGAGAACTCTTTAAAAATCATAATTTTTGCAGAAATACTAAATTATGATAAAATGTTTGAATCAATATTTACCTGTGTCACTCAGGCTAGAGTATAGTGTCATAATCATTGCTCACTGTATCCTTGAAGTCTAAAGTTCAATTGATTCTCCCACCACAGCTTCAGAAGTGCTGAAACTGCAGGTTCACGCCAGTAAGCTCAGAAAGTTTTTGTATTTTTTTTTTTTTAAGAGACAGGGTTTCACTGTATTTCCCAGGCTGGTCTCAAACTCCTGGACTCAAGCAATCTACCTACCTTGGCTTCCCAAAGTTCTGGGTTTACAGGAGTGAGCCAACAAATATTGCCCTATAAACACTCAAAAAACCACAAGTAAGAAAACAACCTAAAAAAATCTCAGAGGAATAATTGTTTTGTATTTCCAAACATATTGCAAAGTTACATTAATCAAAATTGTGTGGTGCTGGCATAAAGACAGAAAAATAATTGTTGAAACCAATAAGAGAAGCCAGAAAGAAATCCACATGCTTATACTCAGCTTACCATAAATGAGGATTCACAATCCTCATTTTGCAGAACTTTCTCCTCACTTCAGCAAAATTGGGTTCTTCTCACATGACTATGGAAGATGAGGCTCAGGGATACTCTGAAGGATGAGGAGTAGAGTTGATTGGGTAAAAAGATAAAAAGAAGAAAACATAAACTGTCAACAAAGTGAGTGGGAGTCCTAGGAGGAGGCCCCACCTTCCAGATACACTAAACTGTAACACAAGAACTGCAGAGGCCAGTCTTCTCCTTGAACAAGAGTGAACACTCCGTGGCTCCATGGCTCCGATCACTTCCCCCATTGTGGAGGTGGACATTATTCAGAATGAATCAGTTGAAAAAAGGGTGGCTTCCTCCAGGAGAAGCAGTCTGATTTTTCAGTCATTATGGTGTTTTAGGCTTGAAGGTGGGGTTTCACCCAGGACCATTTGGCTGTTTTCTAACTCTGTAAGTTCCCCATATAAAGAGGTATATCTAACTGCCATTAGAATAAGGAGAAGTATCAGGACAAACACCACTTTTAAGAGCTTCCTGCTAACAGGGGGCACTGTTTTGGAAAACCAGCAGTCAGTTTTTCCTAAAAGCCCTATCTAAATGTCTCTAGTGAAAGGGGCCTTGTCTGAGCCTCTGGTGGCATGAGTGTCAGAAGTTTGGTAGCCTAAATGTGAGAAGAATCAAACTGGGTTATTAAAAATCATGTATTAAAATGAAACAAGGAGAAGGTGTAAAGTACAGCGCAAAAATTCCAAGATATTTTTTCCAGTTTGCACAGGAAGAAGGGCAACGAAAGCACAACTTCAAAAGAAAAATTTTTTTTTTACCCTTTTGCAAGCATGTCTGGCTTCTGTGTTCTTCTGTCCTGAGTCCAATCCTAAGCTAAGCCAACCAGTCTAAGCTTTGGGAAATTAACTATTCCAAACTTCTAGGATGCATCTGAAGTGACTGTCTCGTAGTATAAAGACATGAATACCTGTCTATAAACAGAGGACAGAGGAGAAAAAAAGGTAAAAAGTAAGCACTTTTTCATAGGAGGCCCAAAATTTTAGGATGCATTTAAAAGGAATATAGACTGAAAATGAATGACTACACATCTAGAAAGAGAGAGAAGGTATTCTTGATTCCTTTATCTTTCTACCAAATATCCAGTGTATGTTGAGAGATAGAAGAAGGAATGTTGTCTTTCCCCCTTGCATCCTTGTATCCTCAAATCCCAGTGATTGTGATAGGGTGCAACCCATGGATGTCAAAGCAGCTTTCACTCATGTTAACATGGACCCCTGTTGGGGGTGGAAATATCTGCTGTTACCTACATATGTCATATCTCCCCTGCTGTCAGTAGTTCTGGAGTTCACTAGATCTCATTTACGTAACAGATAGTATCATGACCTTTATCCATGAAATGTGAGGCTTGGCTTAATCCACTGGAATTAGTCATGCTCTCCTCCACTGTGAATTTTAACCCCCATAATCATCTACTTCTGGGTTTCTCAGCTCCAGTATACTTTCTTAGGACTTCAACTGGAGGCTAGGAATTGAGGTTGGGACAAAAATGTTTCTCAAGGGATTGCACGGACTCCTTATTAATAGCTGAATGCTAAGATAAAGTTGTGGAATTGAGTCCTCTTTCCACAGGAAGAGAAAATAAAAATGTCTTGTGACAAACCCAGATAACTAGTGACAATAGTTAAACTTGCTAAGATGTGGGTGGGCATCCTATTTATTTTCACTACCTGAAAAATTTGCAGGATAACTGCCCAGAACCAGAATATTAAACCAGACTTTTACATTACTCATCCCTTTTTGTTTCTTCTGAGCTGCAGTTGAAGATTGCAAGTTATTTCACAGGAACAAGCACGGTTGATCTAAAATGTGGGCAAAAATTCAAACTCATGGTTTTAAAATTTAATGACAAATGCATAGTAAGTTTTGATATATAATCTTTCTCTGTCCAGTCCTCTAATTTAAAAAGACAAATCACAATAGGACTGATTTGTTTGTGAAATAAACTTTAGTCTTATATAAGGCCTAATTATTTGCATAAAGTGCAGCAAGAATAATTTTGTATCCGTAGGTCTTTTATGTTAGATTTGATGGAACTCTCTTCCAGAAGAAATTTCAGATAGGACTTTCAAAATTCATGCCAAGCAATTGGCTTGTATCATCAATTAATTATGACTTGGGTAATCTCCTGCTATGATCCCAAGAGAAACTTGGAGCTACTGGGCCTGTCAGAAAGTTTCATTCTTTACTTACCACAGATCAGGAACCCTGTGCAAGGACTGTGAAGACAAGGTATAAGCCCAGTTCTTCCAAGGGACTTTCATTGGCTCTGCAAGTAGAACTTGACTCCTTAAAGGAAAGCAGACCATTTTAGTCATGGCTTTGGTAAAACAATCAGTTTTTTTAGTTGTGTCCTGTTGCAAAAGAAAAGTTATTATGGCACTGATGCAAATAGATACATTGTCTAAAGTTAAAAATAGTCACAACTATTTTTCAAATTGTGCAGAAGCCAGGCAGAGAGAGAAAAACATGCTCTAAATTGTGGTCACAAGAGTACAACTTAGTCAAACATTAAAGGCTATAAGAAACTCAAAATATGTTTCCTTGACTATGATAAACAATACAATGATCATTAATGGTACAAGCAAAAGTGAGAAAGATTATTTTGGTTCTCTATTCTTCCAGTCTATTCAGTTAACTCTTGTTTTGTTTCATAATCATGAACACTTTAGCTCTCCATGAGTCCTGTACATTTTTTCTGTTTTCTAATATCACAATCTTTAACTTTAACTTTAATTTTACTTTAACTTCAAATTTAATTAATTTAACTTTAACTTTAATTTAACTTTTATGTAAATCTACAAAGTTATCAGAAACCTGTATTTGAGAGCATCTGTGCAAAGTTCTATAGCTGATTCATCCCTTTTTTGAAAAAAATCAAAACAGGAAAAGAACTATCTGTGTATAACAAATGTCAAGGGTAATTACAGTAAGAAACATGATTGACAAAATATTTTGGCTATTTCTTTGACAAAAAAAATTATTTCTGTGGTTCCAACAACTTAACATAACAACTTTAATTGTGGTTGATAGCATATACTTCAGATATTAGAATTTTAGAAATCCCATACAGTTTTGAAACATGTACTAGCATTACTCACCAAAACATCATCTAAAGAATATTGAACACCATTTTGGCAATTTAATGTAACTAATCATGTCATATAATCCTGTTTGCCTCTCTTGTGGATACTTCATGGGCCCTCTGTATCATCTAAAAGCCAGAAATTCAGAATGACAATTTTATAACAAACATTGGTTTTGAGAAGCATGTTACATATTAGTGGTTTAAAACACTTAATGTTATGAAATAAAATTCCAGATTATCATAAATAACTTATTTAACCAAAACGATGACTTAGAAATGTAAAAAGCAGAAACTTTTAATAATTCTTCAAAAATTATGCTAAAGAGCAGATTATTGCATTAAGACTACTGTGCTGTTTTTATTTCAATGTTTAATTTATAAAATCTCCATATAATACCTTTAGAATTTAATTAGTGTTCACATGAAGAATTTCTTTGTCATCATTTGGTTTTACAATACTTCTACAATTTGTTTGAACTGTTAACTTCATCTTATCTATTTCAAAACAATTGTTCAAGCCTAGTCAAGAATTTATATTACCATGACTTCTTATAATCTAAGTCATTTGTAAATATATTTCCATTGGTTTTGATTACATGTTGTAATGGCAAATTCTAGTAATTTTAACTTTAATGTAATGCCAGGTAAATTGTTGTTATTATGTACTAAGTGCAGCCAAGGTTTTGTCTCCTTTCAGCTTAAGGGTGTGGTTAATTGATAAGGGTGCCTTATCAATTGTAAAGCAAAGTTGAACTGTTCTCTAAAACCAAAAAATCAGTTTATAACCTTAAAATATTTAGCAAGCCTAGTATCTGACCTGCATAATTTAGTGCACCTACTCATACATTGATGACATTTGTGTGTGTTTTTTTTTTTTTTTATCATCTTTAAGGCTGTTTTTATGTCTCTAAGATGAAAATCATGTGAACTTAAAGGTATATAGCTTTTATCTTCCCGTCAGAAAATGTTTGATCCAAGGTCTTATCATTCTTTAAGTGAATTTATTAGAGCTCTTCTTTATAGATGTCACTCACATAGCACATATATAACTACATAGACTGGCAAACGAAAACCCAGTAGCCAATATGTTTTTTATTTGCGATTTTCCTGATAGAATTACTGGACTCTCATTTATGCAGGAGAGTGGCAAGCCCAAATAAAGAAAAATAATTCAGTTAGCTGAGAAAAATCCTTTCCCCAGCCAAACAAGAACCCAGAAGAGAAAAATATAAATGTCTTTTAACCATACCTATTATTTGGATATGTACTTTTAATTGAGTTGAGTACTGTTTAAGAAAATCCTTTTACATGCATATTACCTGATGCAAGAAGTACCAAGTAGCCAGTATTTCTGGCTTTCAAACTTTATCAGAGATACCTTACCAGGTGCTCAGAGAAAAAAAGGTTAAGGTAGTTTGTGAAGGGGAAGAGAATCTGCAAATAGCAAAAGTCACATGCTGATGTGAAACCAGAAGAGACACATTCCCTAAGCCAGAATTAAACCTGGGCCACCATCATAAAACTGAAGAGGCCAAAATAAAACATTACAACCTGGTGACAGGTCATGTTTCTAAAGCATAAAACAAGATGGAGGCCTGCTGCAAAATTTTCTAACAATCATAGAGAATCACATAGAAAGCATACCAGATTGGCCACAGCTCAAGATCAACCTCAAAAATACCCTTTCACGATTAAAACACTACAAAGAATATAAGCAGTGATCGTTGGGGTCTTATCCCAGCAAAACATTTTCTATGAAGAAAAATTAAAAGACCCTTTTGTTTAAAAGGAAACTGCAGACAGTGTGAAGAAAAACAACAATAAGACAATACAAACAATAAAAGACACAAAAACTAAAATGAAAGGCTAAAGTGTAGGGGAGGGAAGAAAATATTCATTCTTTTGCAAATGGTTTTTATCAACAGAGAGAAAAACATAATTGTTTTTAGAGGAGACTGAATCCCTTGGCCAGTGAAGGGGTAGACAACATGAATGCTTGGCATTTTCCATCCCAGAGGAGATAAGGGTAAGGGCCACCATACATGGGATGTGCCTGGGGCTTGTGGGGTGAGGTGGTGCAGTTTCCTCTAGCCTCAGGAGAAATCCAAGGATGAAAAGTCTTATAAACGAAATAGAATTTTTTTTTTCTTGGTATACCTATTACCCCTCCTCAAGCCCCACATCTAGACACTGAAATGTTTTACAAGTTTTTTTCTTTCTTTTCTTTATTTTGTTTTTTTTAATTATTATTTGTTTTTTGGAAAGCTAAAACCAGGATCTTGTCACATGATCAGGAGTGAATAGGCTAAAAGACACACTGAAGGGGGAAGAATAAAGTTCATTGGGCAAAAAGAAAAAAATACAAACAAACAAAGAGAAAGAAACCTGTCAGCAAAGTGAGTGGGACTCCTTTTAACAGGCCCCTTTTCACAGGTTGATGAATGCTAGTTCACCACATGCCAACGAAAGAGTCCAGGCTCCTGCCCTGCCAAAAGGTGTGAATTTAAATGTCTCCACTTCCTTTTCCCAATGTAGAGGTAGATATTACTCAGTGAGAAGAGATTAGAAAAGGGTGAGTGTGAAACAAGCTACCCAGTTTTTTAGGCTTCAGGCTGTTTTAAGCTTGAAGACGGAGTTTTGGCCAGTACCTGTGACTATCTCTTGTCTCCATAACTCAAAAAGAGAATAGGTCCCTTGGCTATCTCCTGTCTTCATCACTCAAAATAAAAATTTCCCTTGACTATCGCATGTCTCCATTACTTAAAAGGAGAAAAGGCCCCTTGACTAGCTCCTGTCTCTATCACTTAAAATGAGAAAGAAACAGTCTTTTTACCAAATTGGTTGGAGCGAGAGTGCTGTAAGTCCGAATTACAACAAATAAAGTTGAACTGGTTGGGTGTGGTGGCTCACACATGTAATCCCAGCACTTTCAGAGGCTGAGGTGGGTGGCTCACGAAGTAAGGAGATCGAGACCATCCTGGCTAACTGGTGAAACCCTGTCTCTACTAAAAATACAAAAACATTAGGCAGGAGTGATGGTGAACACCTGTAGTCCCAGCTACTCAGGAGGATGAGGCAGGAGAGTGGCGTGAACCTGGGCAGTGGGGCTTCCAGTGAAGCGGAATCATGCCACTGCACTCCAGCCTGGGTGACAGAGAAAGACTCTGTCTCAAAAATAAATAAATAAACAAACAAACAAACAAAGGTGAACCTTTCCACAAACATAAAATTAAAATTAAGTAAAACATATATTATAGCTCTTCTAAATATTTTTTCTTTAATTTTTTTTCAGACGACTTATTGGTGGCATACCAAAATGCTTCTGCTGCAAGACTCTATCTCAAAAAAACCCTGTTTCTACTAATTTTTTTATGTTAATTTGGTATTCTGCCACTTCATCGAATTTTTTATTAATTCTCAAGATTTTTAGTGCAGTATTTTAGGTTTGCTATAGAGACAATCATATGATCTGCAAACAGAGAAATTTTGATGTTCTAATTTTTTATTTGGATGTGCTTTATTTCTTTATCTTGCATAAATGATCTTTCTTGGGCTTCCAGTACTCTGTTGAATACAAATTGTAAAAGTTGACATAATTGTCTTGTTTCAGATCTTCAGTAAAAAGCATTTTCCTTTCCCGTTTGCTGTGATAATATGAGATAGGACTAGTTGGATTTCCTAGGCTGATTAAGAAATTCCCAATCCTAGCTAGGGAAGGTGACTTCACCTACCTTTAATCATGGGGCTTGTAACTCAGCTTACACCTTACCAATCAATTAGTAAAGAGGGCTCACTAAAATGCCAATTAGGCAAAAGCAGGAGGTAAAGAAATAGTGAAATCATATATCACCTGAGAGCACAAGGGGATGGACAATTATTGGAATACAAACTAAGGCATTAGAGTGGGGGTGTCAATCCCCTTTGGGTCCTCTCCCACTGTAAGGGAGCTCTGTTTTCACTCTATTAAATCTTGCAAGTACACAGTCTTCTGGTCTGTTTTCTGGCTGGAGCTGAGCTTTTGCTCACCATCCACCACTACTGAATGCTATCATTGCATACCCACTGCTGAATCCCATCTCCCCAGATCTAGCAGGGTGTTCACGGCACTCCTGATCCAGTGAGGATCCCATTGCCACTCCTGATTGGGCCACAGGCTCATCATTGTTTCTGCATGGCTAAGTGCCTGGGTTCATCCTAATCTAGCTGAACACTAGTCACTGGGTCTGATGGTTCTCTTCCATGACCCATGGCTTCTAATAGAGCTATAAAACTCACCACATGGCCCAAAGTTCCGTTCCTTGGAATCTGTAAGGTCAACAAACCCAGGTCATTGAACAAAAGGCTTGCTGTCATCTTGGCAGCAGCCTGCCCCATCTTGGCAGTGGCCCCCCACCATCCTGGGAACTCTATGAACAAAGACCCACTGGTAACATTTGGTGACCCATATGGGGCTTTTCCAAAGAGGCGAGTAATATCAGACCACTTTCACTTGCTGTTTTGTCCTATCCTTTCTTAGAATTGGAAGAAAATACTGGGCACCTCTCGGCTGGTTAGCGTAGCTGCCAGACTAAAGACTCAGGTGTGAGGCTTTTGGGGAAAAGGCTTTCTAATAACCCCCAACCCTTCTGCATTGGGAGCATTGGTCTGCCTGGAACCGCTTCCACTTTCACAATTATCCTGGGGAAGCTGAGGATCAACTAGAGGCAGAAAACTGTCGTCCCAAACTCCTGGCATTGGTTGGTCAAGATAATTTCACATCCAGAAGTCTCTACTCAGCAGTCACCCATGCATGCACCCCTACCTCTCCTGACCCATACCTCCTGGGTCCTGACCATGATTTCTTGAAAATGTATCAGCAAAATTCTCATTACCTCTGAATCTATTTCCTCTGATCCCTGCCTCCTAGATACTAATGCTTCAGACTTTCACTTTCTTTCCCAAATTGAGTAATTAAAGGGTGGCACATATTCCTATAGTGGCAAATTGGAGCAACAAGCAACTGTACTTCTACTGTGTTTCCAAAATCCATCTGCAAAGAGAGAAAGGAGAGAGAGAGGAGAAAAGAGAGAGAGAAGAGAGATAGAAACAGAGAGGAATGAGAGAGAGACACAGAAAGAGATAGAGACAGAGAGTAGACAGAGAGATACAGAAAGGAGAGAGAGACAGAGATGAGAGAGAGAGAGAAACAGAGTGGAAAGAGAGAGACAGAAAGAGAGATAGGAGAGAGAGAGAGACAAAGAGGGAGACAAAGGGAGAAAGAGAAAGATAGAAGTAGTAAAGAAAAAACAGTGTGCCCTATTTTAAAAGACAGGCTAAATTTAAAACCTATAATTGATAATAGAAGGTCTTCTCCATGACCCTATAACTCTCCAATTCTACCTTGTTGTCAGTATAAATGAGGGCATAGCCTGAAAACACTTAGACCACTGACAACCCGTAGCCTTCCTATCAAAATTCCTTAACCTAGTAATGTACGGATGGGCCAAATGCATTCAGCTGGTACAAGCAACTGCTTTGCTAAAAGTAGAAAAATAACCTTTAGAGCAAACCTCATTGTGAGAACACCTCACCAGTTCAGAGCTATCCTAAATCAAAAAAAAAAAAAAAAAAAAAAAGGCAAAAAGTTAACTTACTAACTCACAAATCTTAAAGTATGGGGCTATTCTGGTAGATAAAGGTGATTTAACATTAACCACTGAAAATTCTGTTAACCCAGCAGATTTTGTAACAGAGGATTTAAATTTTAATTACCTTACAAAGATCCGACCACATCTAGGAGGAACTCCCTTCAGGACAGGAAGATAGACAGTTCATCCCAGGTGTTTGAGAAAAAAAAAAAAAAAAAACACAATGGGTATTCAGTAATTGTGGAAACAGAGTTAGGAGAACTACCTAATAACGGGTCTGCTCAAACGTGCAAGCTGTTTGCACTCAGCCCAGTCTTAAAGTACTTACATAATCAAAAAACTCTATCTCAATCCTGACTCAAAAAGCTTACCTACACCCTCTCTGAAGCGAATTTCCATAATAACTGTTTATGGGAATGCATCTTGATTGGGCAACTGGGTTGTTGTAAAATACTCAGGAACTCAGCCTAGCTCTAGAACTCACCCCTGAGTACAAAGGCAATGTTGGGTATGCTGGCAAAGGACCACTAGAATCCAGCAGCCTGGTTCCCTTTCTCTGCAGTCAAGAAAGGCAGGAAAAGGGGTTCAGAACTTCTACATCAGTGAGCATAACTAATCTGATAAGCAGAGGTTTCTATCCACACCGTGGATAGAAACTCACCTCTGAGCACAAAGGCAATGTTGGGCATGCTGGTTAAAGGACCGCTGGATTCCAGCAACCCAGACCCATTTCTTTGTGGTCAAGAAAGGTGGGAAAAGGGGTACAGTACTGCTACATCAGTGAGCATCACTAATCTGAGAAACAGAGGTCCATGTGTCGTTATGCACCCTGTAAAGGAATAAGCATTAGGACCATAGAGGACGCTCTAGGAACTAACGCTTATCAGAAAATGACTAGGGGTGTTGGCATCCCTGTGTTCTTTTTTCTGATGAGAATCATTCCCCCCAAGTCAAAAATGCCCGTATGATATATACTGGAGAATTCGGCCCAGTCAGAGTATCTGTACCTTTTTCCCTTTCAGACTTAAAGCAAGTCAAAATAGACCTAGGCAAATTATCATATAACCCTGATGGCACTATTGATGTTTTATAAGGGTTAGGGCAATCCTTTGATCTTACATGGAGAGACATAATGTTACTACTAGATCAGGCACTCGCCCTAAATGAAAGAAGTGCCTCCATAGCAGCAGCCCGAGAGTTTGGTGACCTCTGGTATCTCAGTCAGGTCAATGATAGGATGATAACAGAGGAAAGAGAACAATTCCCCATAGGCCAGCAGGCAGTTCCTAGTGTAGATGCTCATTGGAATGCATAATCAGAACATGGAAAGTGGTGCCACAGACATTTGCTAGCTTGCATGTTAGAATAACTAAGGAAAACTAGGAAGAAGCCTGTGAATTATTCAGTGATGTCCACTATAACAAATGGAAAGGAAGAAAATCCTACTGCCTTTCTGGAGAGACTAATGGAGGCATTGAGCAATCATACTACTCTGTCACCTGACTCTATTGAAGGCCAACTAATCTTAAAGGATTAGTTTATCACTCAGTCAGTTGCAGATATTAGAAAAAAAACAAAAGTCTGCCTTAGGCCCAGAGCAAAACTCAGAAACACTATTGAACTTGGCAACCTCTGTTTTTTTATAATAAAGATCAGGAGGAGCAGGCAGAATGGGACATACATGATTTAAATAAATAAATAAATAAATAAATAAATAAATAAATAAATAAATAAATAAAAGGCCCCCACTTTAGTCATGGTCCTCAGGCAAGTGGACTTTGGAGGCTCTGGAACAGGGAAAGCCTGGGCAAATCAAATGCATAATAGGGTTTGCTTCCAGTGCAGTCTATGAGGACACTTTAATAAAGATTGTCCGAATAGAAATAAGCTCCCCCTCATCCAAGTGCCTTATGTCAAGGGAATCACTGGAAGACCACTGCCCCAGGTGACAAAGGTCCTCTGAGTCAGAAGACATTAACCAGATGATCTAGCAGCAGGACTGACGGTGCCTGGGGCAAGTGGAAGCCCATGCCGTCACCCTCACAGAGCTTTCACTTGTCTTTCGATTAGGTACACCATTTGTTGTACCTTACTTGAAGAAGGAATTAATCTTGAAGTCTGGGCAACAGAAGGACAAAAAGGACAAGCAAAGATTGTCCATCCCATTAAAGTTAAATGAAAAGATTCTGCCTCCTTTCCCTACCAAAGGCAGTAAATCCTTAGACCCAAGGCTCAACAAGGACTCCAGAAGATGTTAAGGACCTAAAAGCCCAAGTCCTGGTAAAATCATGCAATAGTCCCAACAATGCTCCAATTTTAGGAGTAAAAAAACCAAATGGAGAGGGGAGGTTAGTGCAAGATCTCAGGATTATCAATAAGGCCATTGTCAATCTATACTCAGATGTATCTAACCCTTGTACTCTACTTTCCCAAATACCAGAGGAAGTGAGTGGTTTACAGTCCTGGATCTCAAGGATGCCTTTTTCTTCATCCCTGTACATCCTGACTCTCAATTTTTGTTTGCCTTTGAAGATCCTTTGAATCCAATGTCTCAACTAACCTGGACAGTTTTACCCGAGGTTTCAGGGATAGGCCCCATCTATTTGACAAGGCATTAACCCAAGACTTGAGACAGTTCTCATACTTGGACATTCTTGTCCTTCGGTATGTGGAAGATTTACTTTTAGCCACCCGTTCAGAAATCTTGTGCCATCAAGCCACCTACATGCTCTTGAACTTCCTTGCCACCTGTGGCTACAAGATTTCCAAACCAAAGACTCAGCTGTGTTTGCACCAGATTAAATACTCAGGGCTAAAATTTATCCAAAGGCACCAGGGTCCTCAGTGAGGAATCCATACAGCCTATACTTCCTTATGCTTATCCCAAAACCCTGGATCAATTAAGAGGGTTCCTTTGCATTATCAGGTTTCTGCTGAATATGGATTCCCAGGTACAGTGAAATAGCCAGGCCATTATACACACTAATTAAAGAAACTCAGAAAGCTAATACCCATTTAGTCCTCCATGCCCACGCAGCAATATGAAAAGAAAGGGAATTCCTAACTTCTAAGGGAATACCTATCAAACGTCAGAAAACCATTAGGAGATTATTATTGGCTGTACAGAAAACTAAAGAGGTGGCATTCTTACACTGCCAGGGTCATCAGAAAGGAAAGAAAAAGGAAATAGAAGGGGACTGCCATGCAGATATTGAAGGCAAAAGAGCCCCAATGTGGGACTTCATTAGAAATGTTTATAGAAGGACCCATAGTATGGGATAATCCCCTCTGGGAAATCAAGCCCCAGTATTTAGCAGAAGAAATACAATGGGGAACCTCATGACGACATAGTTTCTGCCCTTTAGGATGGCTAGCCACTGAAGAAGAAAAAATAATTTTGCCTGCAGCTAACCAATGGAAATTACTTCAGACCTTTCACCTAACCTTTCATTTAGGCATTGATAGCATCCATCTGATGACCAAATCATTATTTGCTGGACCAGGCCTTTTCAAAACTATCAGTTAGATAGTCAGGGCCTGTGAAGTGTACCTAAGAAACAATCCCCTGCACTTCAGGCCATACATTTCAATCCCTGTACCTTTAACCACCTTGTTAAGTTTTTCTCTTCCAGAATCGAAGCTGTAAAAACTACTAATCATTCTTCAAATGGAGTTCCAGATGCAGTTCGTGACTAAGATCTATCTTGGACCACTGAACTGGCCTGCTATCCCATGATCTGATGTTAATGACATTAAAGGCACCACTCCTGAGGAAATCTCAACTGCACAACCCCTACTACACCCCAATTCAACAGGAAGCAGTTAAGAGCCATCATTGTCCAACCTCCCCAACAGCACTTTGGTTTTCCTGTTTAGAGAGGGGACTGACAGATAGGACAAGCTGGATATCCTGGGCTGACTAAAAATTCCTAAGCCTAGCTGAGGAAGGTGACCACACCTACCTTTAAACATGGGGCTTGTAACTCAGCTCACACATGACCAATCAGATAGTAAAGAGGGTTAACTAAAATACAAATTAGTCAAAAGCTGGAGATAAAGAAATAGTCAAATCATATATCACCTGAGAACACAGACGGGAGGGACAATGATTGGGATATAAACCCTGGCATTAGAGCAGGAAGGGGCAACCATGTTTGGGTCCCTTCCCATTTTATGGTAGCTCTGTTTTCACTCTATTAAATCTTGCAACTGCACAGTCCTCTGGTCTGTATTTGTTCCTGCTGAAGCTGAGATTTTGCTCTCCGATAATCACTGCTAAATGCTGCCATGGCAGACCAGCCACTGACTTCCACCCCTCTGGATCCAGCAGGGTGTTCATGGTGCTCCTAATCCAGCTAGGCATCCATTGCCAAGCCTGATTGGGCTACAGGCTCACCATTGTTCCTGCATGGCTAAGTGCCCAGGTTTGTCCTATCGAGCAGAACACTATTTGCTGGCTTCCATGGTTCTCTTCCATGAACCACAGCCTCTAGTAGGGCTATAACACTCACCGCATGGCCCAAGATTCCATTCCTTGGAATCCCTGAGGCCAAGACCCCAGGTCAGAGAAGAAAAAGCTTGCTGTCATCTTCGGAGCTGTCTGCCTCATGTTGGGAGCAGCCTACTACCATCTTTGGAGCTCTGAGAATAAAGAAGACCCACCAGTAACAATAACTGCTATTGATTTGTCATATTTTGCTTTAGCTGTGTTGAAGTACATATCATCTATACCTAATTTGTTAACTTGTTTTAATCACAAAGGCATGTAAAATTTTCCAAATACTTTTTGTTTATCTAGAATAAAAAATAAAGGTGTGTAGAAGTAGACTTAATTAAAAAGAGAAAAAGTCTCTACACAATAAATTATAAAACATTGGTAAAAAAGTAAAAAAAATAGATATTTTTCTCATGAGTTATAAAAAATATAGGTAGGATAGCTATGCTACACAAGAAATCTACAGATTCTATGCAAACTCTCTAAAAATACCATGAATATTTTTGTATAGAAATGAAATAAAGAGGCACAAAATTTATGTGGAACCAAAACAAACAAACAAACAAACTCTTGAAATAGCTAAAGTAATCCTGTGAAAAAAGAACAAAGCTGACAACATCAAACCACCTGAATTCAAAACATACTGCAAAGCTATAACAAGCAAAACAGCATGATAATGGCATAGAAAACAGACACATAGACCAAAGTATCCAGTGATCCCAGTAATAAAATTCATAAACCTAGAGCCAAGTAATTTTTGAGTGGTTCAGAATACACATTTAAGAAAAGACAATCTTTTCAATGAATGGTATTGGGAAAATTGATTATTTAAATACAGAGGAATACAACTAGGTTCCTACCTGTTACCATATTAAAATAATTTAAATAAAAATAAGTAGAAGATTGAAATGTAAACTCAAATGTATAAAACTATTTGAATAAAACATAGAGAAATTCTTTACCAAATAGGACAGGAAAAAAAATTTAAATAAGACCTCAAAAGAACAGGCAAGAAAAACAAAAGCAGACAAATAAAATTACCAGATTCTAAAAAAAAAATAATAATTACATAGCAAAAATAAATTAACAGAGTGAAGGGACAACTTACAGTGTGGGAGAATATACTTGCAAAATATACATATGGCAATGGAAAAATATAAAGAATATATAAGAAACTTAAAGCAAAAATAACAGAAAATTTAGTAATAGGCAAGAGACACCAAGTAACATTTCTCCAAAGAAGACATGGAAATGGCCAAACGTATGCAAAGATGCTCAACATTATTATTAGAAAAATGCAAATCAAAGCTACAATAAGACACAAAATGACTATAATTATAAATGATACCTGCCTAGCCCTTTCAACAGGTGGCATTGTAACATATCTGTGGGCCTATCATTTAGGTGATATGACTCTCTTCTGCCTGACATTATTCACAAGAGACACTGTGCCGTAGAGTTGGGCATAGACCCCGAAGTTATGCGATTTTTCTGTGAGGAACCTGCCTACAAAGAGAATATTGGAACATTTCGGTCTCAGCATTTAGGTTATGTGACTGTCATGCCTGTTTCATTACTACAGAGTAACATTTGACAAATAGCTAGGCACAGCTCACAGGCATGATAATGACTCATATGTGGACCCCTGAAATAGGAGTAAGTTTGACTCATGTAACTTGGTTTAGCAATGCAAGTGATGTCTCAGATATCTTTCTGGTAAAAAGTTCATAGAAGATTATAGCAGCCTGAGATATTTTACAACCTTTGGCTTGTGCAGATAATGCCATAACAAAACCCAGCCAAAAGATGAAATTGGGAGTCTCATATACATACCCAGCTGACAGGAAGTATTGTCTGCATCTCATAAATATGAAGCCTACTGTGAAACATGAAAACAGGACATGTATGTTATTGTAAATCTCATCTCTGCAATATCCTCCAAGTGTGAATGTCGTTCATATCTTTGCCAAGCATCTGTGTGATTTGACTCTCCAGACAGGTTCTAGCACATATATGGGATTATAATCTCTACCTCATCCTGATCTAATGTCTAGGTGATGTGATTCTCCTGCCTGGTCCCTTTTCTCAGTAAGGATAATGACATATCACTGGACCTAACATCCAGATGATGTTACATTCTTGCCTGGACCACACCCACAGATATCATTGTGACATATTACTGTGTTCACCACTTAGGTGATGTAACTCCTTTCTCTGGAAGGTGCCCTGAGCACAGAGGATGGGGTGACATATTGGTAGATCAGGAACACAGGTAATGATACTTTCTGCCAGGGCTATATTTCAAGGAGGTCCTTGTGACATATCTCTGGGCTTATCACCTAGGTGATGTGACTGAATACTTGGGCCTCACCTGTATAGATCATTGTGACATAAAAGTTAAACCTGCACCAAGGTAATATAACTCTTTCACTGCAGTTCTGTCCTGCCTATGCCAGAGCCACAGAGAGTATTTTGAAATATCTTTGGCTTATTCGTAAGTGTTTTGGCTCTCATCACTTTTTTATGTTTTTCACCATGTGGAATTGACATATTGCTGGTTCCAGCACCCAGTTAATGTGACCCTCCTTCCTAGATTCTGCCTAGAGGGAACAGTGTGACATGTTGATTGCCACATCACCTAAGTGATGTTACTCTTTTTCTAACTTTTTGCCCACTAATGGGATTATGGAACATACCTTGCTCAGTTCACAGGCATGATGATCAAACCTATATTGGGATTCAGCCAATAGAAGATATTTTGCCTCTCATCACTAGGCTTATGGCAATAGAAAAAATTCTGGGTTGCATATTTGTACAAAGCTCATGGAAGTTTACAAAAATAATTCATTTTTGTATAAACTTTATGGGTGGTACAGAGAGTTTCATAACAAGGCCCAGCAAAAAGTTAAAATTTTGACTCTCAGTTGCACACCCAGGTGAAAGTAAAATTGTCACCATCCCACAATTACAAAGTATACTGTTGAGTTACTAAGTTTAACACGAGAAAACAGTACAAAAATGGAATTGTGACTCTTACATGTGCATCTGGCCTCAGGTGCGATCGTGACTTATTTTTGGACCCACCTCACAGGCATAAAAATGGTTCTCCTTCCTGAATGTAGCCCAGATGAGAGATTTTGACTATTGTACCTGAATTTAAGGCAATATATAAGATTCTGAGTTCATACAAGCATATGGGCCTCAGAGAAGTTTGCAAATATAATTCATGCCATATGAAGCCCTTGGATGTTGTAGACAGTGTCATTTGGTGTCCCAGTACACATGTGACTGTGTGACTTTGTTATAGACCCCAAGCTAACAGTTAAAAGTGTCACTCTCAAAACTTAGGATATTGGGCTGAGTGTGGTGGCTCAGGCCTGTAATCCCAGCACTTTGGGAGGCCAAGGAGGGCAGATCACAATGTGAGGAGATCAAGGCTAACATGGTGAAACTCTGTCTCTACTAAAAATACAAAAACTTAGCCAGGCATGGTGGTGGGTGCCTGTAGTCCCAGCTACTCGGGAGGCTGAGGCAGGAGAATGGCATGAGCCCGGGATGTGGAGCTTGCAGTGAGCTGAGATCATGCCACTGCACTCCAGCCTGGGTGACAGAGCAAGACTCTGTCTCAAACAAACAAACAAACAAAAATTAGGATATTGTGTCATATCACTGGGCCAAGTACCCATGTGTTAAAACTTTTGCTTACATTGTTTCCCATGTGTGTATTTTGGCATATCATTGAGTAAGAATCATAAAAATGTGACTTTTCTGCCTGGGCCCTGATAGCAAGGGATATTATCACATTTCTCTGAGCCTATCAGTTAGATGATTTGCATATTTTTCCTTTGCTTTTGCCCCAAGGCACATTGTGACATTGCTGGTCATAGCATCTAGGAAATGTGACTCTCATCTCTTGCCTAGGTTCTGCTCACAAAAGGAATTGTGACATACTACTGAGTGCAAAACCTAGGTAACGTAACTCTCCTCTTTATTCTGGAATCAGCCAAAAGAGGAAATTATTACATATTGCTGAGCTAAGCACCTACATGGTGTGACTTTTTTTTCTTCAACCATGTCTACAGTTGACATGGTGCCATATTCCTTGAGGTTGTTACAATTTGACATGACTCTTCTGACTTGGCTTGCATGTGAAGGAGATTATAATGTATTCTGTGCTCAGAATCCAGGTAACGTGACTATGCTGCTTTGTTTCTGCCCTCAGGGGAAACTTTGACATGCATCTGGGTTCAGCTTACAGGCACAAATTTAATTATCTTTCCATTACCCAGAAGGGAGCGATAATTTGACTCTCATAGTCAGCTTCATGGTCATAAGTAAAGAAATGAGTCACCTAATTGTATAAAGTTCACAAAGGATTATGACACTCAGGCATATCATATAAAGCCTGGGTGGTACAAAAACTGTCATAACAGGGAACGCTAACCAGGTGTGATTGTGACTCTTGGATACACACCTGCGGCATGATTGTCATTTTCTCACAAGAATATTATCTACAAATAAGGTACTAAATCTCACACAAATGAGCAATTTAAGGTTGAAATTATTTCTCTTATACACGGACCTGATTCATGAGTGATTTGGTTGTGCATGATTCTGCACACCTGTGAGGCTGTGACTCCCCTACTGGAACACAATCTTCAAGTGGGATTGGGCATCTTATACATGGATCTTGCCAGTTTTTGAGATTGGGACTCCTCTGCTTTGACCCAACTCACAGGAGGTGTTAACTCACATACACAAAGCCAGGAGTTGTGTGGGACTGTGAAACTTATTTCTGAATATCGTCTAGTGTGTGATTAGGACATAACAGTTATCCCAGCTCCTGAATAATCTGACTGGTTTTTTTAGGCCATGACCACAGATGAAATTGTGATCTACTTGGACCATACACCTAAGCATAGGTTCTTGGGCCTATATAAAAAAGGCCCTTTTACATGTCAACTAGGACCATCTCCCAGGTGATGTGAATTATTTGCCTAATCCCTGCCTATAAAAAGCACTGTGGCTTATGTCTGGGTTCATCATGTAAGTGATGTTATCCAATTCTAATCCCTTGGCCCTGCATTAATGGTGCATTGTTACACATAACAGGGTACTGCTCCCAAGTGATGTGACTGCATTTTGGGTTTTGCCATCAGAAAGCTTTGTAACACATAACTTGGCTCAGCACAGCACCTAGGTGATGTTTTTCCTCTCTTGCCTTGCGCTGACCACAAGGGAGATTGTGACATATGGCTAAATCCAGCACCAAGTTGTGATCTCTTCCAAACATTTGTCCTGCACACAGTGGCCATTGTGACACATATGTACACCAATTGCCTAGGTGAAGTGAGTCCCCTCTCCTTTCTAAGCCCAGCCCAAAAGGGGAATTTTGCTAAATCAGTTAAACCAGCATCCAGGTGATGTGACCCTTCTTCCAGAATTCTGCCCACGATGATTGTGACATGTCACTGGACCAACATCCACCCAGGTGATGTGATATTTTGCTTCCTCTGCGCTCACAAGGGATATTGTCCCATATAACTGAGATCAGATAAGAGGACTAATCATGACTCTTAAACCTAGAGCCAGGTCATAGGCATGATGGTGACTCCTATTCCTAGAATTTTCCACTAGTGTTATAGTGACATATACTTTTGCCCATCCCCTGAGTGATTTAGTAATCCTGCCGAGGTGCAGCACACAATTGAGATTTGGACATATATCTCAGCTAAGCACTTTGGTGATTTGACTCTCCTGGCTTAACAGTATCTTCAGGAAGCTTTGTAACATGTCTCTGGACCCTCAATCTAGGTGCCTCACTAGCATGTCCTGCCTGGATTCTACTTCCACTGGAGATTGTAGTATTTCTAAGGACTGCATTTAAATGATATGATTTTCTTGCCTGGTCCTTTCAACAAGTTACCACTATAACTTATCTCTGAACCTACCATTTATTTAATATTTCTCTCCTCTTCTGTCAAACACTGCCCACAAGGGGTGTTGTCTCATACAGTCGGGCGTAGCCCCAAAGTTATGTGATTTTTCTTCTAGAAATTTGCCAAAAAAGAATATTGGAAGATTTCTGCCACAGCATTTAGATTATATGGATCTCATGCCTGTTTCATTACCAGAGTAAATTGGGACATATACCTAAGAAAAGCTCACAGGCATGATAATGACTGTCATATGTAGACTCCCTCCACCAAATAGGAGTAATTTTGACTCTCTTAACTTGTTTTAGAAACACAAGTGATTAAATCTCTTTATGGTAAAAAGGTCATGGAAGATTATAACAGTATAAGTGATATGGAAAAGGCTTTGTCTTGTATAGAAAGTGTCATAACAGAACCTGTCAGAAAGGTAAATTGTGAGTCTCATATGAACACCCAACTGACAGTAAGGACTGTCACCATCTCACATATATAAAGCCAATTGTCACTAATGAAAACAGAACATGTGTGGTATTGTTAATCTTATCCTGGGAATTTTCTGCCAGTGTGATTGTGATGTAAATATTTTCTGAGCATTTGTCTGATTTGACTCTCTGACTCTTTCCAGCCCAGTTACGTTATTTTGAAATCAATGTGGGACAATCTTTAGGTGATTTGACCCTCCTGCATGGGCCCTACTCTCAGTAAGAATTGCCTGAACCATGCCCACAGAAATCATTGTGACATATTGCTGTGTCAACCACCTAGGTGATGTAACTCTCCTCATTAGAAAGGACCTTGCACACAGTGGGGAATAGTGACATATGGCTGGGCCAGGCACACAGATGACAGTACTCTTTGGCTAGGGCCATGTCATAAAGAGGGAAATGTGAAAAATCTGTGGGCCTATCACATAGGTGATATTGCTCTCCTGCTTGGGTCCTGCTTACCTAGATTGTGACATATTGCTAGGCTAAGCAAACTGGTAGTGATAGACTTTCAGCCCTTCCTTGAGGCCATGCCTCAAGGACGACATTGTGACATATCTCTGGGCTTATCACCTAGGTGATGTGACTCCCTGCTTAGGCCCTATCCACATGTGGCATTGTTACATAAGGGCAGAACATGCACTTATTTGCTGTAACACTCTTGCCTGGGTACTGTCCTAAGGGAGCCTTGAGACATATCTTAGGTTCCACCATCAAGTTGATGTGACTCCTCTGCCTGGCTTCACCTCACATGTTAGATTTTTTCATATAAGGAGAGAAGGAATTAGGTGATATGACTCTTATTTTCTGCCTGAGCCCTACCTACTTGGGACGTTAAGCCATATATGTGAGTCTGACTCATAAGTGATGTAACTCTTGTTCTGCCAGCCTTTGAAATGGAGTTATGTGACATATTGCTAAGCCCAATGCTTAGGTAATATGACACTGTTTTTTGTCCCAAGCAATGCCCAAGAAAATGAATTTTGATGCATTGCAGGGCCCAGCACTCAGATGATATTCCTTTTCTGCCTAGGTCAGGCATAAAGAGATAATTATGGCCTATTGCTGCCCACACCCCAATCCTGATGATGTAACTGTCTTGCATGTGTCAGAGAAACAGCATTTTTATATACCCTGTGCACACTCTGTAAGTGATTGTGCTCTCATTATTTGGGTGGGTTTACTTTTTCTATATTTGGGATTTTGTCATATTGCTGGGCCAGTACCCAGTTAAGGTAACCCTCATTTCTAGAGAATGCATTGTTACATATTGCTTGACAAGTCCTAGATTTCCCACCTGTAGGAACTGACAGAAAAGTATGCTACCAGGCATACCATATAAAGCCTGAGGGATACAAAGAGTATCATTAGAGGCACCTGCAACCAGGTAGTATTCTGACTTTTGGATGTACACCTAGCTGACACAATTGTATTTCTTACACATGAACAGAGCCTACCAGTGAGGTACTAAATCTTACACACATAAGCAGTCAAATATTGAAGTTGTGATTCTCATACATAAATCTGATCCACAGGTGGTTTTGTGACATTTCAACCGTGATTCATCAGACGTTTGGTGATTTGACTCTTCTACTGGAACACAATCTTCAAGTAGGATTTGGGCTACGATACATGGATCTTGCTCATTGTTGAGACTGTGACTTCTGTTACCCTTCAAGCCAACTCATAGGACGTGTTAACTCTCATACCAAAAACCAGGACTTGTGTGGGACTGTGAAACTTATTTCTGAACGTTTTCAAGGATACAATTGAAAAGTATGACCTTACCCAGCATCTGAGTACTATGACTATCATTTCTAGGCCCAGAACACAGTTGAAATTGTGACATAGGTGCACCAAGCACCTAAGCAAAAAATAACACTTTCTTTGGCAATGTGACAAAGGGCACTTTTACAGACCACTTAAACCAACACCCAGCTGATGTAAAATCTTGACCTTAACACTGATTCCAAAAAGCACTATGGCTTTTATCTAGGTCCATTACATAAATTATGTGACTTTTTTCTACTGCCTTGGCCTTGCACTTAGGGTGCACTGTGACTCATAACTGGTTATTCAACACAGGTGATGTGACTCTTTTTGGAGAGGATTCTCCCAACAGAAAGCTTTGTAACATATCACTTGGCTTAGCACCTTGGTGATGTGTCTTCTATTTTTTCTGGGCCCTGACCAGCACAGAGATTGCGACATATTGCAGAACCAAGCACCCAGGTGAGATCGTTCTCCTGCCTTGGTCCTGCACATAGGGGCCACTCTGCAACATATCCTGACCAACAGCCTAGGTAGAGTTTGTCTCCTTCACTGCCTGAGTCCTACTCACAGGCAGGATTTAGATATATTACTGAAACCTGCATCCAGGTGATGTGAATCTTCTACCAATATCCTGCTCACAAGGAGAATTGTAACATTTCACTGTACCAGTACCCACTCAGGTGATGAGGCTTTCCTTTCTTCTTCCAACCCATGGGTTATATAGTGTCATATAGCTGAGACCAGATAAAAAGCCTAATAATGACCCTTGTACCTGGAGCCAGGATATGCAGGATGGTGACACTCATCTCTGAATCTTTCCACAGGGGTTATTGTGAGTTTACCTGTCCCCATATCCTGAGTGATTTAATAACCCTTCCTAGTTTCAGCCCCCACATGTCATTTTGACATAAACCTGGACAAAAAACCTCAGTGATTTGATTCTCATGTCTTAACACTGTCCTCAGATGGGATTTTAACATATCTCTGAATCAATAATCTTGGTTATGTGACTCTTCTCTCCTGCGTAAACCCTGCTTCCAGTGAATAATGTACCATTTCTAAGCACTACATACAAATTACATGATCCTCTTGCCTAAGTCTTTTCAACAGGAGGCATTGTCATATATCTGTGGGCCATCCTTTATGTGGTATGTCTCTCCTCTCCTGCCTGGACACTTTCCACAAGGGACATTACACCTTAAAGCTATGCATAGCCCACAAGTTTTGTGATATTTCTCTTACGGCCCTGCCAACAAAGAGAATATTGAAATATTTGTGGCTTAGGATTTAGGTGATGTGTTTGTCCTGCCTGTTTTATAATCACAGCGGGGATGTGGCATATTCCTAGGCACAGTTAAGAGGCATGATAATGACTCCCATATGTTGACCCAGCCAATAAGGCCACTTTTATAACAAGGTTGAGGGACATGAGTGATGTCCAGGATCTCCTTCTGGTAAAAATGTCAAAGAAGATTAAAACACTCACACATATTTTATAACACTCTTGCATTGTATAGAGAGTGTCATAACAGGGTCTAGCACACAGAGAAAATTGTAAGTCTCTTATGCACACCCAGCTGACACTAAAGGCTTTCTCCATCACAGATGGATGAAGGCAATTCTCCTACATGAATATAGGACTTATATGGTATTATACATCTAAGCCCTAGAATTATCTTCCGTTGTGACTGTGATATTTGCCAAACACCTGTGTGATTTCACTCTTCAGACAGGTACGAGCCTACAAATGGAATTTTGATATTTAACTTGGTCAACCTTGAAGTGATGTGATTGTTCTTCTTGGGCCCTGCTCTCAGTAAGTATTGTGACATCACTGGATCCAGCACACAGGTGATGTTACATTCTTGGCTGCACCATTCCCACAGACATGATTGTGACATACCACTGTGTCCCTCAGTTATGAGACACAACTCTTCTCTGGAATGGGCCCTGCACACAGGGCAAAATAGTGACATATTCCTAGGCCATACACACAGGTGATGATATTCTTTTGCAAGAGCCATTTCCAAGATATGACATTTTGACATATCACAGGGCATATCATGTAAGTTATATGGCTGTTCTGTTTTGGAATTTCCTACTTGAATAGTGGCATAATTCTACGCCAGACACTGAGTTGATGGTACTCTTCTGACAGGGTCATGCTTTAAGGAAGGCTTTGTGACTTATCTCTGGGACTATCTCCTTGGTGACGTGACTTACGGCTTGGCCTTGCCTACATGAAGCATTGCGATATAAGGATGAATCCTGCACTTTGGTGGCATAACTCTCTTGCCTGGGTAATTTTTTTAAGAGGGACTTGTGAATATCTCAGGTACCTGGGCCAGGTGATGTAGCTCTTCAGCCTGGTTTCTACCCACATATAAAATTGTGGCATATACCTAAATAAGCACCTAGGTGATATAACTCGTTTTTTCTGCCTGAGCCCTGCTTACTGCTAGCTTGGCCTTACGTCTGAGCCCATGACCTAAGTGATAAGACTCTCTTCTTCTACCTTAGCCTTTACAATGGCAGGACTGTAATATACTGAGGAGTCCAGCTGCAGCACTTAGGTAAACTGACACCTGTCTTGTTGCTGAACAATGCCCACAAACAGGACTTTTGCGGTATATTTCAGCGCCCAGAATCCAGGTGCTGTTTCTTTTCTGCCTTGGTCATTAATAAAGAGGGAATTATGGCATATTGCTTCACCCTGCTCCCTAATGATGTGACTCTTTGGCTTGTGCCAGAGCCACAAAAGGTATTTTGAAATATCTTTGGCCCATTCTGTAGGTTTTTTGGCTGTCATCAATTTGTTGGGTTTCTTCCTCGTGTGGTTTTTATTGCATTGTTGGCTGAAGACCCCAGTGTCTCTCCTGCCAGTGTACTACCTACAGGGAACACTATGACATATCGATAGATGTAGCATCTAGGTAATGTGACTCTCCTCTCCTGCCTGGATTCTGCCTGCTGAAGAAATTGTGACATGCCACTGAGTGCAAATCCTAGGTGACATGACTCTACTCTTTTTCCTTGACGCTGCCCAGAAAGAGAACTATTACATACTGCTGAGCCCAGCACCCAGGTGTTGTGATTCTGTTTTTTTTTTTTTTTAATCTTAAAATCTGTTTACATTGGGTATGGTGACACATTACATCAGGATGCACCCAGGTGTTGTAGCTTTTCTGTCTGTTTCTACCCACTCATGAGATTGTGACATGTATCTAGGGAAGCACCTAGGCAATATGACTTTCCTTTTCTGCCTGGAACCTTCCTATAGGGGACACTGGGATATATCTATGAGCCCATGATATTAGTGAAGTTACTCTTTTCTCCTACCTGGTCTTTACAATGGGAGGATTGTGACATATTGCTGAGCCTAGCACTCAGTTTATTTGATTCACCTTTTTTTTTTCTCAAACCATGCCCACAAACACAAGTTTTCATGTATTGGAGGGCTCAGCATGCAGTGTTACTCTTTTATCTGCATCCTGCACATAGAGAAAATTAGGGCATATTACTGGGCTCAGCAACCTGAAAATGTGATGCTCATGCCTGTGCAGGAGCCACACATGGTATTTTGTTATATCTTAGGCCCATTACATAGTATTTTGGCTCTGATAACTTAGCAGTTTTTTTCCACATGTGGGATGGTGTCATATTGCTGAGTCCATCACCCAGTTAATGTGACTCTAATTCCTATACTCTGCCTCAAGAGGGCATTGTGACACACTGCTTGGTACACCACCCAAGTGATAGTACCCTCCTGCCTAGTTTTTTGCCCACATATGGGACTATTACCTATACTTGACTTCCGTTCACAGTAATGATGGTCAAACTTAACCTGGGATTCAGCCAGCAGGGGACATTTTTGCCTTTCATCATTAGACTTAGCACAATAGTTAATGTCCTGATTTGCATATTGCTACAAAGCTCACAGGACTTTACAACACTAACTCATAATTTATAACCTCCTTTGGTGGTACAGACAGTTTCATGACAGGGACCAGCAAAATATAACATATTAATATAACATATAAGGTAACATATATATAGGCATGGCTCACAAGCATGATAATGACTCTCATACGTGGGGTTAACCAATAGAGGATATTTTGACTCTTACAACTAAGTTTAGGGACATATGTGATGTCCTTCATCACCTTCATGTACAAAGTCATGAAATAATATAACATTCATACATATTTTACAAAGTCTTTGGTTTATACAGACAGAGTCAAAGCAAGGCTCAGCACACATTTAAAATTCTGAGTCTTGTTTGTAAACCCAGCTGACAGTAAGTACAGTCATCATTTCACATGCATAAAACCAACTGTCACACATACAAACAGGATACGTGTGGTACTGTAAATCTCATCTTTGGAATTTTCTGATAGTGTGATTGTGATATAAATCTTTGCCAAGAGCCTGTGTAATTTAACTCTCCAGATTTATTCCAGCTCATATATGGGATTGTGATATCTACCTTTGCCAACCTTGAGGTGATGTGACTTTCCTACCTGGGCTTTTCTAACAGTAAGTATTGTGACATAACCCTGGATCTAACATCCAATTCATGTTACATTCTTGCTGTTCCATGCCTTCAAAAATTATTGAGACTTATTTCTGTGTTCCCCTCATAGGTGTTGTTACTCTCCTCTCTGGAATGGGCCCTACACAGATAAAGGATAGTGACATATTACAAGGTCAGGCAAACAGATGATAGTATTCTTTCACCAGAGCCATACCCAAAGGAGGACATTATAACATATCTCTGGGCCTATCACGTAGGTTTTTCACTTTCCTGCTTCAGCCTCGCCAACCTGAAGAGTGGCAAAATTCTGGGCCGGGGCAGAGGTGATGGTACTCATTTGCCAGTACTATGCTTCATAGAAAACATTTTGACATATATCTGGGCCTATCACCTAGGTGAAGGGACTCCCTCCTTGGACTCTACCCACATGTATTATTGTGGCTTAAGCAGAGAACCTGCACTGAGGTAATGTAATTCTCTTGTCTGGGCTTTTCCTAAGAGTGGCTTGTGACATATCTCAGGACCCAGCCCCCAAGTGATGTGGGTCTTCTGCCTGGATTCTGCCCTCATATTACACTGTGACATATTTCTAGGAAGCACCTAGGTGATATGACTCTCCTTGTTGACCTGATTCTTGCCTACTGGGGACGCTGATATATAACTCTGAGTACATAACCTAAGAGAAGTGACTCTCTTTTTCTGTCTGGGCCTTCACAATAGAAGGATTTTGACACATTGTTGAACCCAGCATTCAGGGTATGTGAGTCTCATCTTTCTCCCTAATAGTGACCACAAAAAAGTAATTTTGATGTATTACAGGGCCAAACACCCAGATTATGTTACTCTTCCACCTGGATTCTGCATAAAGAGGAAATTATGGCATATTGCATATTGCTGGGTGCAGCATATTTTTGATGTGACTGCCCTGTTTATGCTGGAGCCAGGAAACATATTTTGACATATCTTGGGCCCATTATGTAGGTGTTTTGGCTCTCATAACTTGGCTTGAATATTTTCCCCACGTGGAATGATGTTATATTAGTGTGTTAAGAATCAAGTTAATGTAACCCAATGTCCTATACACTGCCTGGAGAAGGCATTGTGATTGATATATTGCTTGGCAAAACATCTAAATGATGTTACGCTCCTTCCTAATATTTCTACCTACAATGGGATTATGACATATACCTGTCTTCAGTTCACAGGCATGATAATCAAACTTGTATTGGGATTCAACCAATAAAAGATATTTTGCCTCTCATTGTTAGGCTTAGGGCATTTGATAAGATCCTGGGTTGCATATTTGTAACATGTTCACAGAATCTTTCTACATTAACTTATATTGTATAAGCCCTTTGGTGGTAGAAAGGGCCTTTAGAGAAAGCAGGGCCCAGCAACAAGTTTAGATTGGGACACTCAGTTACACACACATGCAAAATTAAAGGTTGTCATCGTCTGACATTTACCATGCCCACTGTTGAGGTCCTGAGTCTAACAAGGGGATACAGCACAAAGTTGGAATTGTGACTATTGCCTTGGTTCCATGCACTTACAGCGCATTGTGAAATATAACTGGGCAAAGCACCCAGGTGATATGATTCTCCTTTTACGTTCTGCCAACAGGAAGCATTATATAATATATCACTTTACTCAGCTCTTACAAGATGTTTCTTCCCTTTTGCCTGTATTGTGACAACAGGAAGATTTTGATTTATTGCTGTGCCCAGCACCAATGTGAGGTCACGCTCCAGGCTTGGTACTGCACATAAAAGTCATTGTCACTTATATCTAGGCCAATTCCCTGGGTGAAGTTAGTCTCCTTTTGTGTCAAATTTCTGCCCAGAGAAAGCGTTTTGATTTGCCACATAGATGATGTAACTTTCTTGCCTTCTCTCTGGTCACAAGTGATATTATGCTGTATATCTGAGACCATAAGACAAGCCTAGAAACAACTCATATGCCTGGAGCCAGAGTAAGTGCAGAATGGTGACTCTTATTCTGAAACCTTTCCACAAGTGTAATTGTGCCATACACCTTTGCCCAGTTCTTGAATGATTTAATAATACTGCCTAGGTGTAGCCCACAAATGAGATTTTGACAAATACCTGGGACAAGCATATTGGTGATTTAACTGTGTTATTATAAAAAGGTGCCTAGGTGGGACTTTAACATACTTCTGGACCAATCGTTTAGGTTACATGGCTCTCCTCTCTTGCCTGCACCCAGCTTTCTTTGGAAATGGTAGCATTTATAAACACTGCATCTAAATGTTATGACACTCTTGCCTGGGCCCTGTCAACAAGAAGCATTTTGACACATTTTTGGACCAAGATTTTAGGTTATATGACTCCCCTCTTCTGCCTAGACACTGCCCACAGGGGACATTTTGCCACATAGCTGGACCTAGCACACAAGTTATGTGACTTTCTGAAGAGACCTTGCCTACAAAGAGAATATTGGAATATTTATGGCCCAGCATTTAGGTAATGTGGCAGTTCTGCCTGCTTCATAATCACAGATGGAATTGTAACATATACCTAGGCACAGCTCATAGGCATGATAACGACTCTCATATATGGACTCAAACAATAAAGGATATTTTGACTCTTATAACTAGGTTTAGGAACATGCGTGATGTCGTGGATCACCTTCTTGTTCAAAGGTTACAAAATATTACAAGACTCACACATATTTTACAGCCTTTGGGTTATACAGACAGAGTCAAAGCAGGGCTCAGTAAACAGTTAAAATTGTGAGTCTTGTATGCATACCCAGTTGACAGTAAGAATGGTCATGATCTCACATGGATAAAATTAATGGTCACATTTGAAAACAGGACATGCATGGTATTATAAATCTTATCTTTTGAATTTTCTGACAGTGTAATTGTGATATAAATCTTTGCCAAGCACCTCTGTAACTTGACTGTCCAGATTTGTTTCAGGCCATATATGGCTTGTGATAGCTACCTAGGCCAACCGTGAGGTGGTGTGACTCTCCTGGATGGGCACTTCTCTCAGTAGGAATTGTGATATGTCACTGGATCTAGCACCCAGGTGATGTTACATTCTTGCCTGCTCCATTTCCACCACAATTATTGTGACATATTTCTGTGTCCACTTCATAGGTGATGTAACTCTTCTCTCTGGAATGGGGCCCACACTAAGGAATGATAGTGACATATTGCAAGGCCAGGCACACAGATGAGGGTACTCTTTTGCCAGAGCCATGCACAATGGCAGGCTCTGTGACATACTCTGGGCCTACTACCTAGATTATGTGGCTCTACAGTTTGGGCCCTGTCAACCTAGAAAGTGACATATTTCTATGCCATGCACACAGGTTATGGTAGTCTTTTGCCTGGGCTATGCTTCATAGAGAACATTTTGACATATCTGTGGACCTATCACCTTGGTAAACTGGCTCCCTCCTTGTGCCCTACTCACAAGGAGCATTGTGATATAAGCAAAGAACCTGCACATAGGTTATGTAACCCTCTGGCCTGGGTGATGTCATAAGAGAGTCTTATGAAATATCTCAGAACCAAGCTCCCAAGAGATATGGCTTTTCTGCCTGGTTTCTGTAAACATGTTAAATTGTGACATATTCCTAGGGAAGCACGTATGTGATATGACTCTCCTCATGTGGCTACACTCTGCCTACTGGTGATATTGGGACATATCTCTGAGTCCTTGACATGTTTTGACTCCCTTTTTCTCTCTGTGTATTCGTGGTAGAAGGATTTTGACACCTTACTGAGCTCAGCTCTTAGAATATGTGACTCTCCTGTTTTCAAATCATTTCCACTAAAAAGGTATTTTGACCATTGCAAGGTGCATAATCCAGATGTTACTCTTCTGCCTGGGTTCTGCATAAAGACAAAATTATGGCATATTGCCTATTGCTGCACACAGCTACCTTAATATGACCCTCCTGGCTGTGCTGGAGCCACTGAAGGTATTCTGATATATCTTGTGCTCATTATGTAGGTGTTTTGGCTCACATAAATTGGCTGGTTTTTTTCCACATGTGGGATTGGTTTCATATTGCTGGGTCCAACACCTAGTTAATGTGACTCAATTTCTTATACCTTGCCTAGAGAAGGCATTGTGACATATTGCTTGGCACAGCACCTAAGTGATGGTACCTTCCTGCCTACTTTTTTGCCCACAAATGGGATTATGACATATACCTTGCTTCAGTTCACAGGCATAACGATCAAACTTCTATTGGGATGCAATGAATAGGAGGTATTTTGCCTTGCATAGTTAAGTTTAGGGCAATAGATAAAGTCCTGCATTGCATATTTGTACGAAGCTCATAGAAGCTTACAACACTAACTTAGTGTGTAAACTCTTTGGTGGTAGAGAGTTTCTTAACAGTGCCCAGCAAAATGTTCAGATTGGGACTCTCAGTTAAAAGTCAAGTTAAAATTGTTCACCATCCCCCATTTACAATGAGCACTGTTGAGGTCCTAAATCCAGCAAGGGAATACAGCCCAAAGTTGGAATTGTGACTTTTATGCCCGGATTGGGCAACAAGGTGGATGCTGACTCATTTTGGTGCCCAGCCCACATACAAAATAATGGGTATTCTTCCTTAACCTTGATATTGGGAGATATTTTTACTATAAACCTGGGTTTAGGGCAACATGTAAGATTGTGGGTCCATACCAGCATGAAGGCCTCAGAGATGTTTGGAAGTCTCATGCATGTTTTATAAACCACTCAGATGTTGTACAGAGTACCATACATTTACCCAGCACACAAGTGAGATTTTAACTCTAATGTACATGCTCAGTTATAAGTTAAAGGTGTCAATCTACAAAATGAAGAGACTGTGTCATATCACTGGGCCTAGTACCCAGGTATTGAGACTTTTTAACTCAAATACTTTCCCACAGGTGCATTTTTACTAAAGAAGCACCCAGGTGATATGACTCTGTTTTCCTGCATGGGCCTGCCTACTGGGGACACTGAGATAAATCGCTGAGCCCATGACCTAAGTGTAGTGACTCTTTTTCTGCCTGGTCTTTACAATGGAGAGATTGTGGCATATTGCGGAGCCCAGCATTCAGGTTATTTGACACTCCTTTTTCTCCTAAACCATGCTGACAATCAGAAATTTTGGTCTATCACAGGGCCCAGCACCCATACAATGTTACTCTTTCACCTGAGTCCTGTATATACAGAAAATTATGGCATATTCTAGGCCCATTCTCTGATAATGTTACTTTCATTACTGTACCAGAGCCACATGAGGCATTTTGACATATCCTTGGCCCACTATGTAGGTATTTTAGCTCTCATCTTTTGGCTGTTTTTTTTTACCCCACATATGGGATTGTGTCATATTAGTGCATCTAGTATCAAGTTAATGTGACTCTAATTTCTATATCCTAACTAGAGAGGGCATTGTGACATGTTGCTTGGCACATCACCTAAGTGATGTTATTCTTTGGTCAATTTTTTTGCCCACAAATGAGACTATAACAAATATCTTACTTCAGTTTTAAGTCATGATGGTTAAACTTATACTGGGATTCAGCAAATAAGAGATATTTTGCCTTTCATTTCTAGGCTTAGGTCAATAGGTAAGGTTCAGTAATTCATATTTATACCAAACTCACTGAACTTTACAACACTTACTCACAAAGTATCAACTCCTTGGGTGGTACTGAGAGTTTTGTAGGAGATCTATCAGGGTGGTGGAAAAATTATAGGAAAAACGCAAACGTTCTTGGAAGGCTGGGAGATATTCCAAACTCTTCAGAAAATAATTTGGGCTGAAAACAGACAAATTCTCTTACCCAGAACCTGAAAGCAAATATTAGATAACAAGGAAATATAAAGAAAGTTATCTAGATAATTTGGTGTATTTATGTTTCCAGAAACCAATCTTCTTTTCATTCACATGAATGAACAAAGAATGCTGTCTAGTCAGGGAGTCAAAAATCTTACTACCCAAAAATTTTGTTTGTGTCAAGCCTTTGTCATTAATTCTGTACTACCTAAATGCAAGTGTTACTGGCTTCTGGGGGCTGCACTCTTGCTGTTGTTATGCTGCACTCTTGGCAGCTGCTACACTGTATCAGTGGCTACTGCATTCTCTTTGTGGTGGCTGCACTCTTGGCTCCTGCTGCTGCTGCAGTCGTTGTTGTTGTTGTTGCTGCTGCTGCTGCATGCTTGCCAGTGATGCTGAGCATGCAGTCCCTTTGTGGAGCTCTCAGGTAAAATACCTGTGTCAGCAAACTTCTTTCATCCATTGCTCAGCCAGAGTCCATGAGACAGACTCAGCAGATGGTGCCCTGTGTGAGGAATGCTGCAACAAATCATGATGAAACCCTCAAAAATGAAGGTGAAGAGACTGTGCAGTGAGTAAGTCATTGATACCTGCTTGGGATTTCCAAATTTGAGGGAATTGTTCAGGCTAGGGTTTCATCATGGGACATCAGTTATTAGCTCAACAGCAACAGTATATAAAAATAGTGAAACAGCTGCTTAAAGCTATTGGAGCCTCAGTTTCAAAGTCTTAATTAAGGAACCTAATGCAAACTGTTTTTTTTTGTTGTTGTTGTTGTTTCATAACCGATTGTTCCCAGAAGGCACACTAAACATAGACCTCTGGGAATGAGTTGGCAGAAATCTTAAATAACATCAGGCACAAGAGTAACAGTTTCCAGTAACATCTTTAATGTTATGAGCCTTAGTTAGGACTGATTTTGTCTCACTCTACACAGAAGAGAATAAGAAGAGAAGGGAGGAAGAATCATCACCTACCTTACAACCTCCTCCTCCTCCCTCAGTTCCACTATTTGAGAGTAAAAGTACCACAGAGAAAATGGAGGTTTTCCCCTGAGCTCCCTCCTCCAATAAATTAGAGAAAGGACAAGGAATATGCTACAGATATGGGATCCTGTCTTAGGCAAGTGGCATTAGAAGGGGAAATCTTGTCCTGCCCAAAAATCAACAAGGCAATCATGTACATAAAGAAATAAGAAAAAGCATTAGAAAAAATGTAACCACTAGCCCATTTATGAGAGGGTTAATCAAGGTCATTTTACAGACCTCTTTCTGATAATGGGCACTGTTATTCCTCCCCTTCCCCGGACATGGCTCTCTTAAAATGCTATTTGGGGAGAACAGAAGCTTTTAAAGGGAGAGAAGTTACAACAAGCCCATGAATAAGCTGAGGAGCAATCAGAAGCTGGCTATATAAAGCCATCAAACAGCCCTCGGAATTTGCCCTTTTTCTTCATTCAAAAAATGTCTCACAAATGGAGATTGTGCATGATTTATGGCCTATCAATGCTAATTTGCACACCCCTTCAACAGGAGATCTTTCCACCCGTGGCAATTCCTCAAGATTGGTCTATGGTCGTTATTGACTTAAAAGGCTGCTTTTATACTATTCCCATTGAAGAACAGAACATAATAATTTGCATTTACCATAGCAGCTAGCAATAATGAAAGGTCAGCTCACAGATTTAATTAGAAAGTACTTCCTCAAGGGATGCTCAGCAGTCCTACTGAGAGAAAAGGCTAGCTGGATTTCCTAGACCAACTAGGAATTCTAAGCCCGGCTGGGGAACGTGACCACACCCACCTTTAATCCCGGGGCTTGTAACTCAGCTCACACCCAACAAATCAGGTAGGAAAGAGAGCTCCCTAAAGTACCAATTAGGCTGAAAGCAGGAGGTAAAGAAATAATCAAATCATATATCACCTGACAGCACAATGGGAGGGACAATTATTGGGATATATACCCAGGCATTTGTCCCGGCAGAGGCAACCCGCTTTGTGTCCTCTCTCATTGTATGGGACCTCTGTTTTCACTCTATTAAATCTTAAAACTGCACACTCTTCTGGTCCATGTTTGTTCCAGCTTGAGCTGAGCTTTTGTTTGCCATCCACCAGTGCTGGTCACCACCATCACAGACTCGCCACTGACTTCAGATTCATCCTAATAGAGCTGAACACTAGTTGCTGGGTTCCACCATTCTCTTCCATGACCTACATCTAATAGCTCTATTAGAAAATAGAGCTATAACATCCACCACATGGTAAAAAAATTTCAATCCTTTGAAACCATGAGGCCAAGAACACTTGGTCAGAGAACAAAAGGCTTGCCACCATCTTGGAAGTTGCCTGCCACCATCTTGGGAGCTCTGAGAACAAAGACCCACCAGTAACACTACTGTGTGACAGTTATCATGTAAAGCAGGCTTTGATCCTCAGTAAAAAAGGATTGCCTAATTGCAAAATTATTCTGGCATATGTCATCTCACAATCGACACAATTTTTTCATATATGGAGTGTCCTACATTCCACAGGCATCCCATATAAACCCCAAGGACAGAATATGTCCATTGCTCTCTTAAATATAGCCTCAGAAAACAAAGAAGAAGGAATATGAGTAAAGACCCTGCAACACTACTAGTACAAGTTTTATTTACCCTTAATTTCTTAAATTTAGATGACAAATTTCAGCTATATAAAAGAACTTTGCTAAAACCTCTCAAGACATAAAACCCACAGTTTTATAGAAAGATTTGGTTAGTCATGTATGGTATGGTCCAAATAATTTGCTAACGTGGTAAGAGGGTATGCTTATGTTCACACCTCTTCAGGCCCTCTTTGAATTCCAATACAATACATCAAACCTAAACATAGCATAGCTAAAATGCAACCCTGTACCAGAAATAAAGGAAATGACCATGCAAACCCCACAGTCCCCCAAAATGTGGCTTATTTATACAACTCATGCCCCTAGACATTACCAGAGGGAGGCTGAAGAAGACAATTCAGAAGGCTGAGTGAATCCTGCTCTGGACACAGACACGATTCACTCCAGAAAATTTGTTCCTTGTTATGTTTTATTAACCTTTCTTATTTTCTTACTTTGCCTGCATCCCATATCTCCTACACTCTATTAGGCACATCTTTTAAATCAGCCTTTCTACTGTCCTGTTACTTAGACAGAAGCCCCCTTCCCAGCTTCTAACAATGCAACTGCTTGGATAGAAAGTGTTAAAATACCTCCAGTGGGATTCGTTAGTAACAGCACACATTGAACTGAGGTGCCAATTAACACTACATGCCACTCCTTGATTGGAATAGAATGTTTATGATTATATTCATGTTTGTCTTCTGTTATTTAGTAATTCTAGGATGCAAAGCCAGAACACCACTTATAACCACTGTATCTGACAATCCGGTTGCTGCAGACATCTGTAGTCTTCAGTAAACAAAACTTGATGAAAAAAAAAAAGAAAGAAAAGAGGGAGATGTAGGACATCAGTCAGGGTGTGATGGAAAAAATGATAGGAAATATGCAAATTTTCCTGGAACACCAGGACATCTTGCAAAACTTTGGAAAAGAATTTTGTCTGAAGGCATCCAAACTCTCTTACTCAGAGCCTGAGAGTGAAGGGAAGATAATGAGGGAATGCAAAGGGGCTTATCTACATACATTGGTTTACATATGTCTCCAGAAACCAACCTTTGATCATTTGCATGCAGGACTGCTCTCTAATCAAGAAGTGGAAAATGTTTATTAAACACAAACTGGGTTTGCTCCAAGCCTTTGTTATTAAATCTCTACTAAATAAATTTGAGCATCACTGGATGTTCGCCGCTGCACTCTCAGCTACTGCTGCTCTACACACTTTGCTGCTGTTGCAATTATACTCTCTCAGCAGCTGCTGAATCCTTTTGGTGGCTCCTGCACTCTCTTCATAGTGGCTACAGTCTCAGCTACTCCTTCTCCTGATGCTGTTGCTGCACTCTCATCGACAGTGTTAAACATACAGTCAGCTAACCACACTCTCAGGAAAAATACATGTGTCAGTGATATTCTTTCATCCATCACTTGGGCTGTTTCTGTGGGGCAGACTTGGCAGGGTTTTATGAAAAAGACCTGCATAAAGCTCACATTGGGACTATTGATTACACATCCAGGTAAAAGCAGATGTTGACACCATCCCATGTGTCCAAAACACACTGTTAAGGTCCTGATTCTAACAAGTGAATTCAGTACAAGTTGGTATTGTGCCCATATATGGACCTGGCCACAGGTGAGATGGTGGCTCATTTCTGGATCCAGCTCATAGGCATAATAATGGTTTTCATACCTGGACCCAGCCTACAGCAGAGATACTGACTATGATTTGTGGTTTTAGGGCAGTATGTAAGATTGTGAATCCATAGGAGTATGTAGTTCTCCAAATGGTTTGCAAATCTCATGCATGCTGTATAAAGCCTTAATATGTAGTACATATTAAGGTTCATACAACAACCCAGGAAACACATGAGATTGTGACTCTCATATACACATTCAGCTCAGAGTTAATGGTGTCACCCTCAAAGACAAGAAGATTTGGCATATAACTAGGCCTAGTACCTAGGTGTTGATAATTTTTGGTTTAAATTTCTTCTCTTGGGTGCATTGTGGCATATCTCTGAGTTAGAATCATAATAATGTGACTCTTCTGTGTGGAACCTGCCAACAGGATATATTGTCACATATCTCTTGGACAATAAGTTAGGTTATCTGTCTCTCCTGCCTGTGTCCTGCCCCCAGAGGAAACTGTGAAATATGATTTGACTTAAAAACTTGGTAAAGTGACTCTCCCCTCCTGCCTGGGTCCCGCTTACCAAATAAATTGTGACATACCTCTGATTGCAAAACCTAAGTGATGTTACTTTCCTTCATATTCTATACTTTGCCAAGAGGAAAGTTTATTACATACTGCTGACCCCAGCATCTAGGTGGAGTGATTCTCTCTCTCTCTTTTTATTTATTTACTTTTATAAGACAAAGTCTCTCACTCTTGCCTGGCCTGGAGTGCAGTGGTGCAATCTCAGCGTACTGCAACCTCTGCAACACAGATTAAAGCAATTTGCTTTCCTCAACCTCCCATGTAGCTGAGATTACAGGCACCAGCATCATGCCCTGCAATATTGCTGTATCTATGTATCCATCTATCTATCTATCTATCTATCTATCTATCTATCTATCTATCTATCTATCATCTATCTATATAGTGTTTTTAGTAGAGATGAGGTTTTACTATGTTGGGCAGGCTGTTCTCTAACTCCTCTCCTCATGATCTCCCCACTTTGGCCTCCCATAGTGCTGGGATTACAGGCATGAGCCACCACACCTGGCTGACTCTTCTTTTTTTCTTCTTCACTGTCTATAGCAGGCTTGGTGAAATACTATTTGAGGCTGTAACCAGGTGAAGTGACTCTTGTTATTAGGCCCAGCTTAGTAATGAGTTTATAGTGTATCACTGACTCAGCACCGAGTTGATGTGACTCCCTTGCCTTGTCTCTGCTCACAGGTGAATTGTGACGTATGCCTTGGTTAAGCACAGATGCACTACATTAAATTTCATCTCTGGACCCAGCCAATAGAGATATTTTGACTCTTATAGCCATTCTTATTGATAAAGAAAATGTCCTGGGTTTTTAACTTGTATAAAGTTCACAAAGGATTATAACAGTCAGGTATGTCATCTAAACCGTGTATGGTACAAACAGTGTCATAACAGAGACCAGCAATCAGGTAAGAATGTGACTTGTATGCACACCTAACTGATACAATTGTGATTCTCACATATGAACAGGGCCTAGTAATGAGGCACTAAACCTCACACATAAAAGCTGTCAAAGATTGAAATAATTACTCTTATACATGGATTAAATTCACAGGTGTTTTGGTCATATTTGAACCATGATTCAGCCTGTCTCTGGTGCTGTGAGTCCCCTACTGGAACACAATCTTGAAATTGGATTGCAACTCCTGTGCCTGCATCTTGCCCATTGTTGAGATTGTGACCCATAGTTCCACCAAACTCATAAAAAGTATTGACCCACATACAGGAAACCAGAACTTATGTGGAATGTGAAACTTATTTGTGAACTTTTCTGAAAGTGTGACTGGGACAGGCAACTTTTACCAGCACATGAATGATATGACTCTTTTTCTAGGCCCAGACCACAGATGAAATTATGCCATAAGTATAACAAACACCTATGCAATATATAACATTTATCACAGTTCTGCCTACAAAGGGAATTTTTATATATCACTCATATTGTTACCCAGGTTATGTAAATTATCTGCCCAAAACCTGGTTACAAAGAGAATTTATGTTTTATATCTAGATCCATCACATAAGTAATGTGACTCTCTTCTATTGCCTTGGCCCTGCACTTACAGTGCATTGTGACACATAACACTGTACCCAGGTGATGTGATTCTTTCTCAAGGGCTCTGCAAACAGAAAACATTGTAACATATCGCTTGGCTGAGCACCTAGCTGATGTTTGCCCACTTTTACCTGTACGCTGACCACAGGGAGTTTGTGACATATTGCTGGTCCCAGCACAAATGTGAGGTCACTCTGCAGCTTTGGTACAGCACAGAACAGACATTGTGACATATATCTAGGCCAATTGCCCAGGTGAAGTAAGTCTCTTTCTTGCCAAAGTCTTGGCCACAGATGGTGTTTTCATATGTCACTGAAATCAGCATTCAGGTGATGTGACTTTTCTGCCTGTGTCCTGTCCAAAATGTAAATTGTGACATCACACTGGAGCCATACCCACATAGGTAATGTGAATTTCTTGCCTTCTCTCTGGCCAGGTGACATTGTGCCATATACCAGAGACCACAGCAAAAGCCTAATAACGGCTCATAGGAGTGGAGCCAGGACCTATACAGGTTGGTGACCTTTATTCTTAAACCTTTACAGAAGTGTAATTGTGACTTATACATTTACCCAGCTCTTAAGTGATTTAATAATTCTGCATAAGTGTACCTACAAATGAGATTTTTCACAAGAACCTGAGCCAAGTAACTTGGTGATTTGACTGTGCTTTCTTAACAATGTCCTCAAGGGGATTTGTAACATATTTCTGGACCCATCATCTAGGTTACACAACTCTCCTCTCCTGCCTGTACCTCGCTTCCTTTAGTAATTGTAGCATTTCTAAACACTGTGTCTAAATGATATGACTCTCTTGCCTGGGCCCTGCCAACAGTAGGCATTGTGACATATTTTGGGGCCCATCTTTTTGATGATAGACTCTCCTCTCCTGCCTGGACAGTGCCCAAAAGAAACATTAGGACACAGAGCTGGACCTAGCACACAAGTATGATATTTCTGACAGAACCCTGACTACAAATAGAATATGGAATACTTCTGGCCCAGAACTTAGATGATGTGGCTGTTCTGCCTGTTTCATAAATGCAGAGGGAATTGAAATCTATACCTAGGCATGGCTAAGAGGGATGATAATGACTGTCATATGTGGACTCAGGCAAAGATGCAATTTTGACTTCTATATCTAGTTTTAGGGACATGCCTGATGCCCTGGATCACCTTTTATAGAAAGGTCACAAAAGATTACAACACTCATACATATTTTACAAAGTTTTTGGGTTATACAGAAGGAGTCAAAGCTGGGATCAGCACACAGGTGATATTGTTAGTCTTGTATGCACATGCATCTCACAGTAAGAACTGTCATTACCTCACATGGATGAAGTCAACTGTCAAAGATGAAAACAGCACATGTTTGGTATTGTAAATCTCAACTTTGGAATATTCTGGCAGTGTGATTTTGATATAAATTATTGCCAAGCACTTGTGTAATTTGACTCTCTAGACTTCTTTCAGCCCATATATGTGATTGTGATATCTACCTAGGCCAACCTCAAAGTTTTGTGACTCTCTTGCCTGGGTCCATCTCTCGGTAAGGATTGTGTCTTATCACTGCTTTTAGCACCCAGGTGATGTTATTTTTCCCTCTGCCATGACCACAAAAATTATTGTGATATATCTTTCTATTCACCCCACAGGTGATATAACTCTTCTCTCTGAAATGGGCCCTGCACAAAGGAAGTAGAGTGACATATTGCAAGGCCAAACACACAGATGAGAGAATTATTTTGCCAGAGTCATTCCCAAAGAAATGCATTGTGACATATCTCTGGGCCTGTCACCTAGGTTATGTGGGACTCTTGCTTGGGTCCTGTGAACCTGGAGAGTGACATATTTCTAGGCCAGGTACACAGGCCTAGTTTCCAGTGCTATGCTTCACAGAGGACATTGTGACACATCTTTGTGCGTATCCTCTAGGAGATGTGAGTCCCTTCTTGGGTCCTACCCACATGGGGCAGTCTGGCACAAGAAGAGAACCTTCAGCTAGGTGATGTAACTCTCTTTGTTGTGTGTTTTGTTAAGAGATCCTTGTGAAATACCTCAGGAACTAGCACTTGAGTGATGTGGCCCCTCCGCCTGGATGCTGCCCTCATATTGCACTGTAACACACTCCTAGGGCAGCACCTAGGTGATATGATTCTCCTCATCTGCCTGAGCCCTGCCTACTTGGGACACTTTGAAATATCTCTGAGCCCCTGACCTAAGTGATGTGACTGTCTTTTTCAACCTGGGCCTTCAAAATAGGAGAATTTTGACATATTGCTGAGCCCAGCAGTCAGGACATTGACCCTCCTATTTTTCTGGAATTATAACCAGAAAGAAGGAATTCTGACCTATTGTGTGGCCCAATACCATGTAATTTTTCTCTTCTTCCTAGATTGTGCATAAAGATAAATTATGGCATATTGCATATTGCTGGGCCCAGCAAACTTATGATGTGACTCTTCTGCCCATGACAGAGCCACTGAATATACATCGACATATCTTTGGCCCATTATGTAAGTGTTTTGTGTCTTATAATTTGGCTTGATATTTTCCACATGTGGGATGTTGTTCAATGCTGAGTCTAGCACCAAGTTACTGTGATCCAATTTTTTTATACCCTACCTAGAGGAGGCATTGTGACATATTGCTTAGTACACCGTCTATGTAATGTTAACCTCCTGTCTTGTTTTTGCTCACATATGGAATTATGACATATACCTTGCTTCAGTTCCCAGGCATGAAGATGAAACTTACATTGGGATACAGCCAACAGGAGATATTTTTCCTCTCATTATTTGTCTTAAGGCAATATGTAAGGTCCTGGGTTGCATATTTGTACCAAGCTCACATTAGCTTACAACACTAACTTATATTGTATAAACTGTTTGGTGGTAAAGAGTTTCATAACAGGGTCCAGAAAAAGGTTCAGAATGGAACTTTTGGTTACACACCATAGTGAAATTAAGAGTTGTCACCATTCCACATTTGCAGTGCCCACTATTGAGGTCCTGAGCCTGACAAAAGAATACAGCACACAGTTAAAACTGTGACATTTTTATGTGGATTTGGCCACAGGGGCGATGGTGACTCATTCTGGACCCAGCCCACAGGCACAATAATGGATCTTCTCCCTTAACCCTGCCTATAGATGTTGACAATACAACCTGGTTTAGAGCAATATATAATAATGTGTTGGTCACTTTAAACAGCATGGACATATTCACAACATTAGGTCTTCCAATCATTATAAAACAACATGACAAAAAGGGCGCTGTAGCTGGGTGTAGAGGCTCATGTCTCTAACCCAGCACTTTGGAAGGCCAGGGAGGGCACAGGGCTAGTTCAGGAGATTGAGACAATCCTGGCCAACATGATGCAACACTGTCTCTACTAAAATACATAAAATTGGCTGGGCAAGATGATGCATGCCTGTAATCCCAGCTACTTAGGAGGCTGAGGCAGAAGAATCACTTGAACCTAGGAAGTGAAACTTGCAGTGAGCTGATATTGCTCCACTGCACTTCAGCCTAGTGAAAGAGTGATACTCCATCTCAACAAAACTAAACAAAACAAAATAGGAAACTGTGTTGTTTAATCTTTATAAGTTTTGAATTTTTCAGCTTTTCTGCTGTTACTGTGTTCTAGTTTCTTTCCTCTTGGGCTATAAATAATTGTAAATTTTTAGTTAAAAAATTATTAAGGCTTCTTATGTCATGTCACATGTGGTCCATCTAGAACAATGTTTTATAAGCTATTGAAAAGAATGTGTATTCTGTTGTCTGTATACATTTGTTAGGTGTAACTATTGTATAATGCATTCAAATTTTTCATTCCTTCATTGATATTCTGTCATGCTTTATTTATTACTTAGAGTGAAATATTGATGTATTATTCCATTATTATATTGCTGTCTATTTTGGTTTCAATTCTGTCAATGTTTGCTTTATGTGTTTGGGAAAATTGTCAGATATTTATAAGTTCTTAGTGAATGAACCCTCTTGTTATAATTGAATGTCCTACTTTGTCTCTTGTAAATTATGACTTAAAGTAAATTATATGAATTATGGAAGTTTTCACCTTAATAAATTGCTGCCTCTTCACCTCTCATTTGGTTAACACTTGCGTGAAATGTATTTTTATCCTGCCATTTTTCGTCTTTTTTTATTAGATATGAGTGAGTCTTTTTGAAGACATGACATAGTTAGTTGTTAATATAGATCATATTATATTTAGAGTTTTTCTTTTCATTTTGAAGGATACTGTTGCAAAATATAGTATTTTTGCTTACACCTTTTTCTTTCAGGGTTTTAACTATGTCATCCTACTCCCTTCTTGCTTGAAAGATTTATGTTCATAAATTTACTGGTAATCTTGCAGAAGCGTGAATATAAATAATGCATCTGTTTTTTTTCTTCCTGCATTTCTCATTCTCTTTTCTGTGACTTTCAAAACTTGTGTCTTGTAAATCTCTCTTATATTAATTTTATTTGAAATTTGCTGAGCTTACTGATTTTCTCATATTTTTTCTAATGTTGAAGGGAATATTAATCTTTTTTGTACTTCCACTCTACGATTTTTATTTCTTTTTGAGCTTTATATTTTTTTGTTGGTTTAATTTATGTTATTTCATTTATTTCCATTTTCTTAATTTCTTTATTTCCATTTTATTCATTGAGCATCATTGAGATGGTAATGCTAACTTTTAAGGGTAATTTATTTTTTTTTCTTTTTAAAAATGTATCTGGACTTTAACTAAATTGTCTCTGGTAATTTTTACATCATCTTTTTTTAGTTGATTTCTGGATATATATTTTTATATTTGAATGAACCATATTATCTTGATGTTTTGAATATGTTGTAATCTTAGGTTGCAATTTGTATAATAAAAAGTGGCATCAAAATCTTTATTAAGTTTTTTGTTGTCTGGGGGAATATAATACAAATTTTTTAGGCTAGATATTCTTGGGTCTCTGAAGCCTATTCTATGGATGCTTTGTCTGAGTTTGTGTGTTTTTTAGTTTAAAAAATTTTCCCTTGGGAGGCTGAGGTGAGTGAATCATCTGAGGTCAGGAGTTCGAGACCAGCATGGCCAACATGGTGAAACCCCATCTCTACTAAAAATACAAAAATGAGCCAAGTGTGGGGGTGGGCTCCTGTAATCCCAGCTACTGGGGAGACTGAGGCAGGAGAATCACTTGAACCTGGGAGGCAGAAGTTGCAGTGAGCCAAGCTGCCTTCCAGCCTGGGCAATAAGAGCAAGGCTCCATCTCAAAAAAAAAAAAAAAAAAAAAAAAAGGTTTCCATGTTTTTTCTTCTTTTCTTTTCATTTCGTTTCTTTTCTTTTCTTTTCTCTCTCTCTCTCTCTCTCTCTCTCTTTCTTTATTTTTGAGTGGGAGCTTCACTCCTGTTACACAGGCTGGAGAGTAATGGCACAGTCTGGGCTCACTGCAACCTCCAACTCCTTGGTTAAAGCGGTTTGCCTGCCTCAGCCTCCCGAGTAGCAGGAATTACAGAAACCTGCCACCACGCCCATCTAATTTTTGTATTTTTAGTAGAGACAAGGTTTAACCATGTTTACCTTGCTAGTCTTGAACTTTTCACCTCTGGTGATCTACCTGCCTCAGCCTCCCAAAGTGCCAATATTACAGGTGTGGGCAACCACTCCCAGCATTCCCCATGTTTCTTATTGAAATCCTGTTGTCAGTTGCTATACCCATCGTCTGTCTTTGATACTAAAGTCTTTCTTCACTTGTAACAGTCATTTATCTTTGATCTTAGATATCCAAAACTGTCAGTTACCAACTTTCCTTTCAACGCTACCATGGAATATAGAAATTAGCCTATGGTAAGGTCTCAGAAACCCAGAAGCATGGACAGAGGTGTCAATACTTTATTGTTGGATGGGGGAGATGGAAGCTGGGAGTCTATATTTAAAGTCATCATAGGATGAAGAATGGTTGTTGTGGGTACATACGAAACACTTTTTTTAAACTACTATGTGGTTGTTTGCATTTTGCTCACTTAGGGTGCTGCAAACTTATATCTGATTCTTAGAGTTCTCACAAAGGCATTTGGATCAATATATTACTGTTAAGTATAAATTTATATAAAAGAATTAGAGCCTGTAATATTTTATCATCACCTTATTAATGTGCTTTGGTTAATTATATATTTGCAAAGTGTATTCACCTGGGTCTAATGAGGGAGAAATTTGTAGTTCTTTTTTTTTTTTAGCTGGCTCTTTTTATCTTACTGTAGATATATTGCTGGAGTATGACATAAAAGAATCATTTCAAAAACTGATCCTGATAAAATATGGAAGATATGACCTTCATAGTTTAAACTTAAAGAAGGACTACCAAAGTGTGGGTAATTCCAAGGTGTAGAAAAGCAGTTATAATGGCCCTCATCAATGTTTGTCAACTACCCACAGCAAAACCTGCCAACCTAATAAATATGGCAAAGCTTTTGAGTTTTGCTCAGTCTTCACTGAACATAAAAAAAGCCTTAGCAGACAGAAATGCTGCAAATGTGAAGAATGTGGCAAAGACTGTCGGCTGTTCTCAGATTTTACTATAAAAAATTCATACACAGATGGTGCAAATGTGAAGAATGTGGCAAAGACTTTAAAAGTTTTCAAAACTTTCTGAACATAAGAGAGTTTAAACAGGAGATAAACCCTACAAATGAAAAGGATGTGATAAAACCTTTTCCTGCTCCTCAACTCTTATTAAACACAAGAGAAATTATACTGGAGACAGAACCTACAGATGCAAAGAAAGTGGAAAAGCCTTTAAGTGCTTCTGAAACCTTATTAATTATAATAGAATTCATACTACTGAGAAACCCTACAAGAGTGAAGAATGTAACGAAGCCAATCGATAGTTCTCAGAACTTCATGAACATAAGATAACTCATACTAAAGAGAAACTCTACAAAGGTGAAGAATGTAATAAAGCCTATAAGTGGTTCTCAGACCTTACTAAACATAAGATAATTCATACTAGAGAGAAACTCTACAAATACAATGAACATGGAAGAGCCATTATGTAGTTATCTCTCCTTATAAACATTAAATAATTCATTCTGGAGAGAAACCCTATATCTGTGAAGAATGTGGCAAAGCCTTTACCTACTCCTTAAACCTTACTAGCCACAAAATAATTCGCATGGAAGATAGACCTTACAAATATGAAGAATGTGGCAAAACCCTTAAGTGCTTATCAGACCATACCAATCATAAGATAATTCACACTGGAGAGAAACCCTACAATTGTGGAGAATGTGGCAAAGCATTGAGCTCATTCTCACATCTCATTAGACATAAGATAATTCATACTAGAGAGAAGCTCCACAAGTGTTCAAAATGTGGAAAAGTCTTCAACAAGTCCTCATTTTGTGTTCAACATCAGAGACTTTATACTGAACCAATGTAACATAAAGGTAATGGCTGTTGAAGAACATTTAACTTATGATCTACGAGGGTCTCTAAGAAGTTGCTTTATAATCTGAGTGCTTTTTTTGGGGTGTGTGTGTATATGTAGACCTTTACTATTATGTAATGTCCTTCTTTGTCTTTTTTTAAAACCTATATTTATGTAAAGTCTGTTTTGCCAGAAACTAGGATTTCAACCTCTACTTTTATTCTGTTTTCTATTTGCTTAGAAGATTTTTCTTTTTCTCTTTTCGTTTGAGGTTATTTGAGATGGGTGTCTTGATTACAGCATACCATTAGATCTTGTCTGTTTGTTCAGCTTGTCACTCTGTTTTATTTTTTTGTTTTGTTTTGTTTGAGACAGAGTCTTGCTCTGTTTCCCAGACTGGAGTGCAGTGGTGCAATCTCAGCTCACTGGAAGCTCCTCCTCCTGGGTTCATGCCATCCTCCTCCATCAGCCTCCTGAGTAGCTGGGACTACAGGCACACACTGCCACACCTGGCTAATTTTCATGACTAATTTTTTGTATTTTTAGTAGAGATGGGGTTTCACCGTGTTAGCCAGGGTGGTCTTGATCTCCTGACCCTGTGATCTGCCCACCTTGGCCTCCCAAAGTGCTGGGATTACAGGTGTGAGCCACCGTGCCTGGCACCACTTTGTTTTTTAATTGGAGAATTTAGCCCATTTTCATTCAAGTTTAGTATTCATGTGTATGGATTTCATTTTGTCACTATGATCTTTGCTATTTTCAAATTTATGTGGTTGCTTTATAGTGTCAGCAATTTATGTATTTTAGTGTGTTTTTGTAGTGACTGGTTATAGCCTCTTTCTTATTTAATGTTTTCTTTAGAAGCTCTTAAAAGGCAGGTCTTGTGGTAAAAGATTTCCTCAGCATTTGCTTAACTGAATAGGATCATATATATTTTTTTATTTCTGAAGCTTACTTTTATCAGATATAAATTTTGGTTTAAAATTCTTGTTTAAGAATGTTGAATATTGGCCCCAATCTCTTTGACAAGTAGAATTTCAACTGAAAGATTTATTATTTGTTTGATGTCCTTCATTTAGAGGTGACTTGGCTTTCCATGGATGATATCTAGAAATACGTATTTCAAGTGGTTTTCATTCTCTCCATCCCCTTCAGGTACTCTTTTTAACCATAGATTTGGATTCATTACATAAATCTTATATCTTAGATGTTTTGTTCATTCCTCCTTATTATTATTATTATTGTTATTGTTTTCACTCTTCTTGTCTAATTTAAGAAAGCCAGTATTGAAGCTCTGAGATTCTTTCCTCTGCTTAGCCTATTCTACTGTTTATATTTGTGATTAAATTATAAAGTTTTTGTATTGTGTTTTTTCAGCTCTATCAGATTGGTCATATTTTCCTCCTAAATGGCTGTTTTTTTCTATCCATTCCTGCATTTTTTCCCCTTCATTGCAATGGGTTGAAAGTTAAATTTGTAGCTCAATGAAGTTCCTGATTCTGAATTCTACTTCTGTCATCTTAGGCCTCACTGGAAATGTAATTTCATCATTTGTATGAAAGAACTCACTATGGCTTTTTGTGTTTTCAAAATTTTTGTACTGATTTTGTCTAATGTTTCCATATATACCTTTGAGTTTGCTGAGCTTTGAATTTTTTTATCCCATTTAATGGTCTGGAATATTTGATGTGGAATAAGGTGTTTGCAACCAACAAGCTTTGTTCCTGGGAGATTTTTTTCTTGGTGGTGGAGGGGCTATGCTCAGCTCACAATTCAGAGGCTGCATACTCTGGGGAAATTGTATTGAGCTCCAACTGTCTTTTCCGGCTCCTTGATATTTGGAGTCCACCACTCTTTGTGACTAAGGTGTCACAGCTTTAGAAGAGAGTTAGTGGATATGGGGTTTCTCCCTGTCTTTGGGCATTCACCTCAGTGGCAGAAACAAAGCAGCTGAGACTGAGTCACCAGTACCTGCTGGAGACTGTGTGGTCTGTTGCACTAAAGGTGGTGTTGGCTTGGGCAGGATGTGGGGCAGTGAAGGTTATGATGCCTTATTTTTGCCCCCCCCCCCATGAAGTAATAATTGTTCAGAGTGTGGGAGAATACACTCTTTGTTACACAGTGTTAGCAGAAAAGCAGGGATGAGGCTCTCTGGCTTTCTGCCTACCAAAGTTTTATCTACTGTAGAAGTTCCTGAGGGTAGTAGAAGCATACTGCATTCTCATTTGCTGGTGGGGCAAGCAAAGTCAAACCCATCTTTGCAGACATGTGCCAGCAAAGTAACATGGGGAATTGCCATGGTGTCAGGGTAAGCTGCAGTATGGGAAAGATGCATGTAGGCTGCAGAATGGGGAAGATACATGTAAGCTGCAATGATAGTGTCTGTCTTCCTGGAGCTCTTCAGGGGCCAAGCATTGATTACCAGGCTGATGCTATGGTATGGGCTTCTAGGGTACCTGAGACTGCGCTGTAAGAAGCTTTAGCTAGACTGCGACCCTGGGAGAGGCCAGGTGGCAAAAGAGTCCTCAATTGGACCACCCCCTTCTGATTTGCAACATCATCCTGTAGAAATTAGTTCCAACAGTTCCCCTCAGGCTAAAATCTCTTATAGGAGAAAGTTCAGCCTAGAGAACTGGCCATCACTGGCCATATTTTGCTATAGATGCTCTTGTACCAAACCCTTAGAAATCAACAAGCTGGCTTGCTGCCCCACCTGTTTGCCAGTCTTCTGAAGGGCTGCAACTAAGAGAGATGTAGGTGATCAATCCCTCAGTGCAGTCAGCCCTGGATGGAAAATCTGTGCTTTTGGCCACGTTAGGGGCTCACTGTCTGGTGAGGAGCATTGGGGAGTCTGTGGGACCCGTGGAGGATGGACTGACCTCTTTTCCTTTGGTATGCTGCAGCTTGTTTGAGGTGTGAATAAGGAACTTAGGGTTTTGGATTTTTCATTAGTTTCAGGACAGCAAGGACAATTCCACTGCAGAGACAGTGAATAAATATATGCAGTTGCCCCCAGAAGTTCTGTCCATGGAGTTCTTATGTTGTTACTTGCTCAATAGCTGTGGCAATGATTGGCTAGTGGCCCAGTCCTGAAGAACCTGCCCAGCGAAAATATATAAGAACAGGAACACATGTAACAGTCTGTCCACTTTTGTGAAGAGCTGCTGCAACTGCAATAGGCTGGGTGTCCACTGCAGTATCTAGTCACCTCAGAATTTCCAGCATCTGAAGTTATCACCAGTGAATGTGCAAAAAAGTAACAATGGCAGCATGCCCTTTTCTCTGGGACCTCCATCCCAGGGAGGTATAAACCTGTTTTCAGTCCAAAAGCACCTGTAGGATGTAGCTGGAAATGCCTCTTGAAAGGTATTCCCCAGTGAAAAGAAAGTGATTGGGGATCCACTTAAGAAAGCAGTCTGCTGGGTGCAGCAGCTCATGCTTGTAATCTCAACACTTTGGGAGGCTGAGGTGGGCAGATCAACCAGAGTCGGGAGTTAGAGACCAGCGTGACCAACATAGTGAAACTGAATCTCTACTAAAAATACACAATTATCCAGGCGTGGTGGCACACGCCTGTAATCCCAGCTAGTCAGAAGGGTGAGGTAGGAGAATTTCTTGAACCCAGCAGACAGAGGTTGTGGTAATCTGAGATTGCCCCAGTGCACTCCAGCCTGGGCAACAGGGGGAATACTCTATCTCGAAAGAAAGAAGGAAGAAAGAGAGAAAGAGAGAAAGAGAGAAAGAAAAGAAAGAAAGAAAGAAAGAAAGAAAGAAAGAAAGAAAGAAAGAAAGAAAGAAAGAAAGGAAGGAAGGAAGGAAGGAAAAGGAAAGGAAAGGAAAGGAAAGGAAAAGAAAGGAAAGTCTAGCCACATTTTTGTAGAACAGCTCTGCTTTGCAGAGGTACCACTTCCATCCACAGTTTATTTGGATCCTCCAAAGCCAGGAGGCAGGAACAGCTAAGTCACACAAACAGGAAAAAATGGCAGCTCACTCTTTGCTCTAGGAACTATAGCCAAAAAAGATTTCAAAATTCCAGTGATGTTAGCTGGAGATATTCATTGGGAAGTACTTTTCAGTGAGGAAGAAGGAGATTGGGGACCTGCTTTAACAGGCAGTCTGGCCATGTCTTTTTAGAGCACCTGTACTGTGCTGAGAGATCCTTTGTGCTTCTAGTAAGCTTGGGCTCCGCGAAGTCTGAAGGCTGGAATGGCTAAGTTTATCAAGCAGCAAAGATTGTGGCCAACTCCTTTTTCTGATTGCTTGATCCCAGGGAGGTGCAGTGCTTCTACCGATCATTGGCTGGAATTCAAAGCCAGTACATCTGTCAGGCACTGAGAAAATATTTCCTACAGACCATCACTGCTAAGCCCCCTGGATTCTGCCTTTTTCCTATGAGTATGTACAGGGTTGTAGCATCCTTCTTTTCTGGAGTTGCAGCTACTTTTTCTGGGAAGCCTAGAAACATATCGTATCTAAGGCTTTTGAATCACTGCACAATCCTGAGCGGCTGCCCTGCTGAGACTTCATGTAGCTATGTGTCCTATACAGAAGGCCTTGGTGAAGTGGGTTTATGAGGGGATCACCTCACCAGAGGGTTGCAAAGATCTGTGGAAGAATCATGGGTTCCCAGGATCTCACATTCACATTCTGCCTTACTGGGTGTGACTGTTTCCCTGAATCCATGTTGTTTTCAAGAGTCCCAGTGTCCTGTCTTGCTTTACTCCATTCTCTTTATGTTAAGTTGCTTCTTTGATTAGTCCTGATGGAAATAACTGGAAGTTTCCACTGAAAGTTATGTATTTATGCACACCTTGCATTCCTGTCTATGGGCACTCCGCAGTCTAGCTGCCTCTTTCTAGTCAGCAATCTAGATCACTTTCCCCTAAAGGGAATCTATATTTATATTAAAATAATTTAATATTTTTTGAAAATAATAAGTATTTTCAAAAACAAATATTGATGTAATTTATCTCTTACTTTAATGTTATATCTTTATTTCTGGAATGTATGTGAAAGAACATGGTCAATAGTTGCTGCACCAGAGTTATGAGAGATTCTTCTATATTAGAAGGACAGATTTATATACTTTTCCATGGAAGATGAGGAAAACCAAATCTAATATACTTGAAGAATTTATATGTGCAGAGGCAACTTAGTGGATGGTTTAATTGGGTATCATAAATGACAGTATGATAAGAGTGTGGTAAGGGCAACATTCTGCATAGTAAGAGAAACAATTTGATTTTTAGTTGGAAATTGCTTTACCATTTGCAAATTAAGGTAATCAAAATAAAGTGAATTCTAAAATGCCTTTTTAATGACAATGTGTGGACTCTATTTGTTTTAATAAACCAATATTGTTGTTATCATGTTAAAGCTATTGTACATTGAATGTGTATCTTGCCACTGATGTTAAGTTATCCCATATTAACCAAGGCTGTAGGTAACAGATGGTAACAATATGCTACTTGGGGACAGGGGAATAACATCTCTAGTAATGTTTTTGTGTTGTCAGTGTTTTTTAACTTAAAATAATTTGGAAAGTATATTTCTTAAAACTTATATTTTTGTTTTTTTTTGTAACTACAGGTTATTATGATGGTGGTAATGAAGATATAAATTAGTATAATGGAGCTATATGTTTCTGAATACTAAACAACTATTTACAAATTTTAACCTACTTTTGTTCTATTAAATATATGACATCTCTGCTCTGATAAACACATACAGAACTTTAGTTTTGATTTTCATGAATTTAAATATAAGAAGCATATTACTGTAAAATAAACTTTAGGCATGTAATAAATTGATAGAAAATAATCATATTTGTTTATCATTGGTTACATTGAGAAGAAAAGAAAAATATTAGAATAAAACAGATAATTTTACAAGTGTTCATATCTTACCAACAAACCAGAAACTTCAAAGATTTTCAAAGCAAATCTATTTTCTCTGCTTTGTATTAAACTCCATGATGTAAAATGTTATTGCTAGTGGCTTAGAATAATCTTCTGCAAATTTTTCTTTTTTTTGTATGTTTGCCTGTTGCTCACCCTAAACATAATATATAATTTTTTCATCTAATTTCATAAAACACTCTTTGGGCTGGACTTGGTGGCTCATGCCTGAAATTCCAGCACTTTGGGCAGCCAAGCCAGGTAGATCTCCAGAGATCAAGAGTTTGAGACCAGCCTGGCCAACATGATGAAACGTTGTCTCTACGAAAATTACAAAAATTATCTGGCCATGATGTTGGGCTCCTGTAATCCCAGCTACTCAGGGGGCTGAGTAAGGAAGAATCACTTTAACTCAGGGGACAAACATTAAAGTGATCCAAGATGGTGCCATTGCACTCCAGCCTGGGCAATGAAGTGAAACTTCATCTCAAAAAACAAACAAACAAACAAATAAACAAACAAAAAGGCATTCTTTCTACACTCCCCTCAGAAATTATGGAAGTGACTTAGATAAAATTTAATGCTTTTTGGAAAATAATTTTGACATGTGAGTAATTTTATAGTGTGTATATGTTATTTAGTTTGTACATTTTACATTTTTCAATTATAGAATTCTATTTAATCCAATAAGCCAATATTTGTTTAGTTGTTGTCTATTTTACTCTATAAAAATGACATAATTGAGTTTATTAATTTTATTGGCCCAATATATTCAAGTAAACAATAGAATTCTTAATAAGTCATGAGGTTTTTTTGACATGTACATGAAGTAAACAAAGATAATACTAACTATGTAAAGGAAGCTACATAATTATAAATAAGTGTTCTTTTTAAAATTAGACTGTGGTCTCAAGTGAAACATTTAAAATATCTATAGTAAAAAATGACATTAATTTTGCATATGAAGAGAGCATAATTGTACCAATGCTGCAAGACCACATCTCAAAGTTGAAACAAGATTAAGAGATGGACATTTTAGCAGAACTAAATGAAATCATCCTAAAATTTTCAGATTATGTTTCTACATTTAAACATCTATGGAGAGAGGTAGTGCACAAGTCTATCCAGTCAAACTTCAAATGGCTGACACATGTTAATATTATTTACCACATGCATGGTCAGAATTCTATTCATTTTGATTAACAAAGTATAGTTTTTGTCTTCCTTCTCTAAATTCTGGCTTAGACAGAATTATCAATCCTTTTCATGTAGACTTCATTCTAGATTTATTTATTTACTTACTTTTTGATATAGAATCTCACTATGTCCCCAGGCTGGAGCACAGTGGCATGATCTTGGCTCACTGAAATCTCTACCTCCTGGGTTCAAGTGACTCCCCTGGGTCAGCCTCCCAAGTAGCTGGGACTACAGGAAGGGGTTTTCATTCCTGACTACATTTTTGTATGTTTAGTAGAGATGAGGTTTTACCATGTGAGTCAGCATGGTTTGGATATATTGACCTTGTGATCTTCCTGCCTTGACCTCACAAAATGCTGGCATTACAGGCATGAGCCACTATTCCCAGACTTGATTCTATATCTTGACACAACACATTTTCAACTTATTGTTTCTGAGGATAGAAAAGCTGTGTTATATGGAAGAACAAACCAAACATTTGTTATAATTCAAGGAGATTTTACTTGTGCCCTGCTGTCCTGGATTCTCAGAAGTGTAGGGCTGACAGACATTACTAGAAGGTAGAAGTGGGAAACAATCTTAATGGAAAATTGTGTGTGTGTCAAGATTGTCTTCTTAGGAACTGACAGGATCAGCCTTAAATTCTGGGTTTATTATGGGCAATTGGGTGATATATAAAAAGTGGCTATGGTCCATCATGTTCTATGCCAACACACCTTCTGCAAGTAGTAAAACTCAGTAAGACTAGTGTTTGTTTGAAGTATGAATCTTGTGATTTTTATTTTTATTTTTATTATTTATTTATTGTTATATTTTAAGTTCTAGGGTACTTGTGCACAACGTGCAGGTTTGGTAAGTATGTACACATGTGCAATTTTGGTGTGCTGCACCCAATAACTCATCATTTACATTAGGTATATCTCCTAATGCTATCTCTCCCCCTTCCCCTCATCCCACAACAGGCCCCAGTTGTGATGTTTCCCTTCCTGTGTCCAAATGTTCTCATTTTTTCAATTCCCACCTATGAGTGAGAATATCTGGTGTTTGGTTTTTTGTCCTTGCAATAGTTTGCTGAGAATGATGGTTTCCAGCTTCATCCATGTCCCTACAAAGGACACACACTCATCATTTTTTAGGCTGAATAGTATTCCATGGTGTATATGTGACATATTTTCTTAATCCAGACTATCATTGATGGACATTTTGATTGGTTCCAAGTCTTTGCTATTGTGAATAGTGTCACAATAAATGTTAAGTGTGCATATGTCTTTGCAGCAGCATGATTTATAATCCTTTGGGTATATACCCAGTAATGGGATGGCTGGGTCAAATGGTATTCCTAGTTCTAGATCCTTGAGGAATCACCACACTGTCTTCCACAATGGTTGAACCAGTTTCCAGTCTCACCAACAGTGTAAAACTGTTCCTATTTTTCCACATCCTCTCCAGCACATGTTGTTTCCTCACTTTTCAATAATAACCATTCTAACTGGTGTGAGATGGTATCTCATTGTGGTTTTGATTTGCATTTATCTGATGGCCAGTGATGATGAGCATTTTTTTTCATGTGTCTGTTGGCTGCATAAATGTCTTCTTTTGAGAAGTGTCTGTTCATATCCTTCACCCACTTTTTTATGGGGTTCTTTGTTTTTTTCTTATAAATTTGTTTGTGTTCTTTGTAGATTCTGGATATTGCCCTTTGTCAGATGAGTAGAATGCAAAATTTTTCTTCCATTCTTTATGCTGCCTGTTCACTCTGATGGTAGTTTCTTTTGCTGTGCAGAAGCACTTTAGTTTAATGAGATCCCATTTGTCAATTTTGGCTTTTGTTGCCATTGATTTTGGTGTTTTAGACATGAAGTCCTTTCCCATGCCTATGTTGTGAATGTTATTGCCTAGGTTTTCCTCTAGGGTTTTCATGGTTTTAGGTCTAACATTTAAGTCCTTAATACATCTTGAACTAGTTTTTTATAAGATGTAAGGAAGGGACACAGTTTCAGCTTTCTACATATGGCTAGCCAGTTTTCTCGGCACATTTATTTAACGGGGAATCTTTTTCCCATTTCTTGTTTATGTCAGGTTTGTCTAAGATCAGATGGTTGTAGATGTGTGGTATTATTTCTGATGGCTCTGTTCTGTTCCATTGGTCTATATCTCTGTTTTGGTACTGGTACCAAGCTGTTTTGGTTACTGTAGCCTTGTAGTATAGTTTGATGTCAGGTAGCATGATGCCTCCAGCTTTGTTCCTTTTCCTTAGGATTATCTTGGCAATATGGGCTCTTTTTTGGTTCCATATGAACTTTAAAGTAGTTTTTTCCAATTCTGTGAAGAAAGTCCTTAGTAGGTTGATGGGGATGGAATTGAATCTATAAATTACCTTGGGCAGTATGGACATTTTCATGATATTGATTCTTCCTATCCATGAGCATGGAACGTTCGACCACTTTTTGTGTCCTCTTTTATTTCATTGGGCAGTGGTTTGTAGTTCTCCTTAAAGAGGTCCTCCATATCCTTTGTAAGTTGGATTCCTAGGTATTTTCTTCTCTTTGAAGCAATTGTGACTGGGATTTCACTCATGATTTGGCTCTCTGTTTGTCTGTTCTTGATGTATAAGAATGCTTGTGATTTTTGCATATTGACTTTGTATCCTGAGATGTTGCTGAAGTTGCTTATCAGCTTAAAGAGATTTTGGGCTGAGACAAAGGGTTTTTCTAAATATTCAATCACGTCATCTGCAAACAGGGAAAATTTGACTTCTTCTTTTTCTAATTGAATACCCTTTATTTCTTTCTCCTGCCTTATTGCCCTGGCCAGAACTTCCAACACTACGTTGAATAGGAGTGGGGAGAGAGGGCATCCCTGTCGTGTGCCAGTTTTCAAAGGGAATGCTTCCAGTTTTTGCTCATTCAGTATGATATTGGCTGTGTGTTTGTTATAAATAGCTCTTATTATTTTGAGATATATCCCATCAATATCTAATTAATTGAGAGATTTTAGCATGAAGGGCTGTTGAATTTTGTCAAAGGTCTTATCTGCATCTATTGAGACATTGTGGTTTTTGTCTTTGGTTCTGTTTATATGCTGTATTATGTTTATTTATTTGTATATGTTGAAGTAGCCTTGCATCCCAGGGATGAAGCCCACTTGATCATCGTGGATAAGCTTTTTGATGTGCTGCTGGATTCAGCTTGCCTGTACTTAATTGAGGATTTTCGCATCAATTTTCATCAGGGATATTGGTCTAAAATTCTTTCTTTGTTGTGTCTCTGCCTGGCTTTGGTATCAGGATGATGCTGGCCTCATAAACTGAGTTAGGGAGGATTCCCTCCTTTTCCATTGATGGTAATAGTTTCAGAAAGAATGGTACTAGCTCCTCCTTGTACGTCTCATAGAATTTGGCTGTGAATCCATCTGGTCCTGGACTTCTTTTGGTTGATAGGCAATTAATTATTGCCTCAATTTCAGACCCTGTTGGTGGTCTATTCAGGGATTCAACTTCTTCCTGTTTTAGTCTTGAGAGGGTGTATGTGTCCAGGAATTTATCCATTTCTTCTAGATTTTCTAGTTTACTTGCATCAAACCAGAATTTCATATCCAGCCAAACTAAGGCTTCGCAAGTGAAAGAGAAATAAAATCCTTTAAAGAGAAACAAATGCTGAGATATTTTGTTACCACCAGGCCTACCTACAGGACCTCCTTAAGGAAGTACTAATCATGGAAAGGAACAACTGGTACCAGCCACTGCAAAAAACATGCCAAATTATAAAGACCATTGATGCTGGGAAGAAACTGCATCAACTAATGAACAAAATTACCAGCTAACGTCATAATGAAAGGATCAAATTCACACATAACAATATTATCCTTAAATGTAAATCGGCTAAATGCTCCAACTAAAAGACACAGACTGGCAAATTGGATAAAGAGTCAAGACCCATCAATGTGCTGTATTCAGGAGACCCATCTCATGTGCAGAGACACACATGGGCTTAAAATAAAGAGATGAAGGAATATCTACCAAGCAAATGGAAAACAAAAATGGCAGGGTTGCAATCCTAGTCTCTGATAAAACAGACTCTAAACCAACAAAGATCAAAAGAGACAAAGAAGGTCATTACATAATGGTAAAGGAATCAATTCAACAAGAAGAGCTAACCATTCTAAATATATATGCACCCAATACAGGACCACCCAGATTCATGAAGCTAGTCCCTAGAGAACTACAAAGAGACTTAGACTCCCACATAATAATAATGGGAGACTTTAACACCCCACTGTCAACGTTAGACAGATCAACGAGACAGAAAGTTAAAAAGGATATCCAGGAATTGAACTCAGCTCTGCCCCAAATGGACCTAATAGACATCTACAGAACTCTCCACCCCAAATGAACAGAATATACATTCTTCTCAGCACCACACCACACCTATTCCAAAATTGACCACATAGTTGGAAGTAAAGCACTCTTCAGCAATGTAAAAGAATAGAAATTATAACAAATTCTTTCTCAGACCACAGAGAAATAAAACTAGAACTCAGGATTAAGAAATTCACTCAAAACTGCTCAACTATATGGAAACTGATCAGCCTGCTCCTGAATGACTGCTGGGTACATAATGAAATGAAGGCAAAAATAAAGATGTTCTATGAAACCAATGATAACAAAGACAAAATATACCAGAATATCTGGGACACATTTAAAGTAGTGTGTAGAGGGAAATTTATAGCACTCAATGCCCACAAGAGAAAACAGGAAAGATCTAAAATTGACACCCTAGCATCACAATTAAAAGAACTAGAGAATGAAGAGCAAACACATTCCAAAGCTAGCAGAAGGCAAGTAATGACTAAGATCAGAGCAGAACTGAAGGAGACAGAGACACAAAAATCCCTTCAAAAAATCAATGAATCCATGGGCTTGTTTTTTGAAAAGATCAACAAAATTGATAGACTGGTAGCAAGACTAATGAACAAGAAGAGAGATAAGAATCAAATTGATGCAATAAAAAATGATAAAGGGGATATCACCACCGATCCCACAGAAATACAAACTACCATCAGAGAACACTATAAAGACCTCTATGCGAATTTGGTGATATTTAAAAATAATATACATGATAGGTTTTTCTGTATATTTTAAATGATTCTTTCACAAGAGCTGGTTGGCCTTATTTCTTTACTCAAGCAGATTCTTAATTGTTGTACCCAAGCAAGTTAAAAAATACACCACACTTTGAGATGAATTAAGAGTCCTTTATTAAGCTGGGCGCCAAAGAGATGGCTAATGCTCCAAATTCTCTTGGCCCTGAGGAAGGGGCTTGAGTAACTTTTATACCTAGGTTTAGGAAGAGGAGGGGGACTCAAATGCAATAATTCTACAGAAGTAAAAACATGCAAGAATCAAAAGAAGCAAACTGGTTACAGAGAAATAAACAACTTAAAAGACAAATGGTTACAAGAAGAGCAATGGTACTAGGTGCAAGGTTCTAAATCTTTCATTATAACTAGATATAGGGTCTATGCCAGACATGAACTCCAGGTTTTATGGTGTCATCTCTTTGAGAAAAATCCTGGGAACTTCATACATTGTTGGTGTTAGTACCTTGTCAGTTACTTGGGCTCTTTTGAAATGCTGAGGATCTGTTTACCCAGGCCAACTCCTTACAAAAGGGGATTGGGTAAGGAGCCCTTAGTGTCTTATAAATTAAGGGGTCAGTTGGAGTTGGTCCGGCCTTCTCAGCTACAGAGAGTCTTATTTACATGAGAAGCAAGGATAGGTGATTAAAGAGACAAGCAGGACAAAATTCAAAGTAATAAGTTAGAGTAAAAACAAGGTTAGGCATTTCATTTCCCCACTTGTGTTTTAGGGGAATTAAATCATTGATTCTTTAGTTACAGCAAGGGGGTTATATTGAGTTCTTAGATACATAAGTTTGACAGAGTCTATGCGTTGCTTTACAAAATTAAGGAACCAGTTTAATATACAAGGCCCAAAAATCAAACTCAATAACATGATGATAATGGGTCCAGCTTACCCAGTGATTAAAGTAGTTAGCCAAGGGTTCCAGTTGAACATGCTTTGATACCAGGGTGTGTTATTTTCTCATTCTTGTTGGCACCTATCTAGATTGTCTTGAACTTTTTGGAGTTTATCTTTTATGAGTCCAGATTCATTGGTGTAAAAACAACAGCTTTCTCCTAGAGCTGCACATAATCCTCCCTGAGAGAGGAACAGCAGATCTAGACCTCGGCAGTTTTGAAGTACTACTTCAGCTAGAGACTCTACCTGAGAATGTAGTATATCTATGGCAGACTGAAGGTTATTTAAATCAGGATCTACCTGTTGAGACAAGGACATTAGTCCAGTTTCTCCTTGAACCAGGGCAGCCATGCCAAGGTCTGCTGATCCAGCTATGCTGAGACCAGCTAATAGAGGAAACAGTAGTGGGGCAGCTTGGTGTAGCCTGGGATGTAATTCCAGGGAAGCGATGAGGAGTTGTCCTTCTGATCCACTGTACACGTATACCTGGGGAAGAACATGAACCAGAACACACAAGAGAGGTCCTGGTTCAGTTCCATTAATGCAGCGAGTGAGACCTGAGGTGCAGGCCAGCCAGGTTTTGTTAGGCGCTTGGTAAGAGACTGAGATCCTCATGGGAGTAAGCAGAGACTGATTACAAACATCCTGAAAAGGAGAAATAGATAAGTCATACCCAGTACTAATTAGACAAGAAGCATTTCCAGACACATCTCCTAATGTGAAAGCATGAGGTCATGTGTGACAGGATAAAGGACCACTTTTAAGTGTGACCTCTACTCCTAATCCTACAGAAGAAGGGGGTTTTGCTTTTAAACATAGCCAACAATCCTGGGCTAGTTTAGTCTGGGTGAGGTTAAGGAAATTATGTACTCTACCAAGTATAGACATCAGACTGGGTTGGAGTTGTTGTCTTTGCAGCTGGGTCTTAGGAACTGAGAATGGTGGAGGAACAATTAAATCAACTTTGTCAGGGCATTTTTGGAACATAGGGTCACCTAGATCAATGAAAGGCCCGAGTGGCTTAGGTGGGCTTCAGGAAACCAAAATTTTCTTTTGGATGGTGAACATAGTTCCAACATCGAATCCTGGGATGTAAAGTCTTAATCCCCATGACATACCATAATATCATTGAGCTGAATTAGGTTCATGGACAATTATGTTAAGAGGATTACAGTTATTTTTAGAACATGATTTGGGATGAGAAGCACGACTTATTGAAAGAGTTGGAGATCTAGTTGATCCCACAGAGTAGAGTAGGTGGCTAAAGTTACACATGTCCAATCTGGGCAGAAGAACTGGTAAGTATCTCGACAGCTAGCATCAGGGTGATTTCGAGGACAGAGGTAAAAGTCAAATTTTGGAGTCCTTTTTCAGCACCTTTGCAGCTTCCACATCCAGCTTGGCTCCCAGAGTGTCAAAATCCTGCTGCAAGGTCGACACTTCCTGCTCCCATGACTGGCAGGTTGTTATGCTCTTTGTGGGTATGAGCCAGTTGTGGGAACAGTATACATAAGTCATCTGCAAAGATGACTTCCTTGGAGGTACCAGACTTCCAAGTAGCATTGGCGAAAACACGTCCTGTTGTGAAAGAGGTGAGGAGGAAGGAGTAGGAAGGCACAGAAGACATTACAGGCAAGGATAAACAGAAGAAGTAAATAAAAAGAATTAATTTAACAGTTTCACCCAACTCAGGTGCAGTTTTAAGGGCCCTGACCCAGGCTTGGGGACCCATGTTTCTGTTTGGGCTTTGTTTTCCTTTTTGATGTGGGACTGATGAATCCAAGCAGGAATTCCATCCACCTTCAGAGCTGTTGGCGTCATGAGGACGATGGTGTGAGGTCCCTTCCAAGCAGGAGTTAGTCCTTCTCTCTGGAACTTTTTAACAAACACTAGGTCACTGGGCTGGAACGAATGGCAGAGCCCCGTCTGGTGAGGAACTGGACTGGGATGGGCTTCTTGAACAAGTGGCAGAAGATCTCTTGTACCTGTTGGAGAGACTGTACGTACTGCAATAAATTAGCTTGTGATATTTCTGCTAAATGGGCATCTTTTAGCTCAGGCAGGATAGGTGGTGCCTGCCCATACATAATTTCAAAAGATCAGAACCCAGCCTGATAAAGGGTGCACCTTACTCTAAATAGGGCTAAAGGAAGAGACTTACCCAATTTTCACCGGTCTCTAGAATTAATTTTGTAAGAATGTTTTTTAGGGTGTGGTTCATGCTTTCTACCTGTCTAGAGCTCTGGGGTCGATAGGCACCATGGAGCTTCCACTGAATGTTCAATGCCTTACTGACTGACTGTGCTATGGATGAGGTGAAAGCAGGTCCATTATCAGACCCTATGGCAGCAGGCAGCCCATATTGGGGGATGATTTCATTGAGTAAGAACTTAACTACTGTGTTAGCAGTCTCATTCTTGGTAGCGAATGCCTCAGTCCATCCGGAGAAGGTGTCTATTAATACTAAAAGGTATTTGTACTCAGCCCCGTGTAGATTTACTTCAGTAAAGTCAATTTCCCACTTTTCTCCTGGTGAGTTTCCTTGGAGACGGTGACCTGGGCTGGGTTTAGGACCTTGCTTGGCATTTACCTGGGCACAGGCTGTGCACCAGAGAACTGCTTGATTTGTTAGGCTTTGTAGATGAGGGATCTTAGCACAGCTCTGGAGGAGGTGGGCTAATTTTGCCCCACCTAAATGGGTGGTATAATGTAGATGACTGACTAAAGTTTCTCCAAGAGCTTGGGGTATGAAGATTCTAGAGTCAGGAAGAATCCACCAACCTTTCTGATTTTTATTTGCTCTAAGATGTGCAGCCAATTTTTCTTCTTCTGTTGAGTATGCAGGGTTGTCAGGCAGATCTGGCTGTGGAAAAGAAACTGCTGGCAGCAGGTTTATGGGCCAAACTGAAGACCGTGCCACTTCCTGAGGTGCTGAATCAGCTTTTTGGTTACTGCGGGCAATGGCCGTGTTTTCTTTTTGATGTCCTTTACAATGGATTACAGCCACCTGCTGAGGGAACCACATGGCTTCAAGCAGGGCTAGAATTTCCTCTTTGTTCTTAATAATTTTTCCGGCTGAAGTGAGTAACCCGCGTTCTTGGTAGATGGCTCCAGGTACATGCACAGTAGCAACAGCATGCCTGCTGTCAGTGTAAATGTTAATACGTTTATTCTTACCCCATCGGAGAACCTGAGTAAGGGTGATTAATTCAGCTTTCTGCGCTGAGGTGTTCGCTGTGGTAACAGCTGCACTGGCTTTTTGTATCCCCTGCTCGAGGGAACTTCTGCTGTCCATGAACACGGTGGCGTCCGCCTTTTTCAGGGGCACATCTTGAAGATCTGGCCTGCCAGTTTTGATAGTTTCTAACAGCTCCTGACAGTCATGGACAGGAATATTAGAATCTGGATCTGAGAGTAGTGTAGCAGGATTTAAACACCTTGTGGGAGAGAAAGTCAAGTGAGGCTGATCCAACAGTAAACTCTGATATTGTAAAATGCGAGTATTTGACATACATTTACCTGAAGCACTTTGTAGTAAAATCTCTACAGCATGAGGAGCCATAAGGGTTAAATTCTGGCCTAGAGTTAACTTATCAGTTTCTTGGACTAGGCTTGCTGTAGCCACTATGTCTTGCAAGCAACTTGGCCATCCTGAGGCCACAGGATCCAGCTTCTTAGATAAATAAGCCACTGGGCGTCTCCAACGTCCTGAAGTCTGAGTAAGCAACCCCTTAGCAACTCCCTGGCTCTCATGGACAAACAGATGAAAAGGCTTTGAGATATTTGGGAGGGCTAAAGCAGGGGCTGCAGTTAAAGCCTTTTTCAGATTTTGAAAACCCTGTTCCTCAGTGTCTGTCCAAATCAGTGGGCCATTACCTCTTGTAGCAGTATACAAAGGCTTTGCAAACTCTGCAAACCTCAATATACAGAGATGACATTATCCCATGGCTCCCAGTAATTCATGTACCCGTCTCTTGGTGGTGGGAGTGGGGATTTGCAGGATGGCTTCTTTCCGGGCACTGGTGAGTGCCCTGTTTCCTTGGTTTATCTCATACCCCAGGTAGGACACTCTGGCAAGACAAAGTTGGGCCTTTTTGGCTGAGACTCGATACCCGAGCCCCTGAAGGAGGTAGAGCAGGTCCCTTGTGTGTTGTAGACAACTGTCCATAGTTTCAGTAGCTATTAAAATATCATCTACATACTGAAGAAGAGTACAGTTAGGGTGACTAGCTCAGAAGGGTATAAGATCTTGCCGAAGAGCCTCCCCAAAAAGGGTGGGGAGATTTTTAAAACCCTGAGGTAACTGAGTCCAAGTCAGCTGGGTAGTGTCTCCTGATCTTGGATCTGTCCATCCAAAAGCAAAAATCAGCTGGCTTTTGGGGGCCAGAGGAAAAGCAAAGAAAGCATCTTTCAGGTCAAGAACAGTACATACTGTATGTTCTGGTGGGAGCAGGCTGAGTAGAGTATAAGGATTAGGGATGGTTGGATGGACAGTAACAGTCCATTTATTAACTTCCCTCAAGTATTGTACTGGCTGGTAATCATTTGTCCCAGGTTTCTGGACCGGCAAAAATGGTGTGTTCCAGGCCGACTGACATGGTGTAAGTATGCCAGCTTGTAACAGTCATTGAATGTGGGGATTAATCACCTCTCTAGCCTGCTGACTCATGGGGTATTGCTTTACCTGGACCAGTATAGCAGTAGCCAAGAGTTCTACAACCTCTGGCAGATGGTGTTTAGCCAGTCTGGGAGGGTTTGACTCAGCCCAAACTTGGGGAAAAAGTGTCTGTATGTCCAACAAAAGAGTATTACTATTTTCCTCCGGTGATTTTGATGGTAAAACCAGAAGGTATTCTTCTGACAGATGGGTAGTTAGCAAGAGTTGGGCAGTTGGGGAAGTTGCATTTCCTAGTGTGAGATGAGCATGCTGAGCTGAAAACGAGATTGAGGCCTGTAACTTATGGAGCAGGTCTCGTCCAAGGATAAAGGAAAAGGACACTCTGGAACCACCAGAAAAGAGTGTGTCACTCTTTTCTGTCCCAAGTTTACTTCTCGGGAGTGTGTGACAGGATACTCTTGAATAGCTCCAGTTGCCCTTGTACAGTTATTTTTTTTATTTGAGACACTGCCCAAGGGAGTCTGCAGTACTGAGTGTTCTGCCCCAGTGTCTACTAGGAAACGTACAGGCTGGTCCCCCACTGTAGCAGTTACCATGGGATCCTGGGGGCCAAGAGTGAGGGAGCCCTGGCCCCATCAATTATCAGGCTCCTCTGTTGCAGGCAGGGTGAGAATCTTTTTGTTTTCTGACTTTTCTTTTGGCAGCAGGAGGCACTCCTTTTTCCAATGCCCAGTCTGCTTGCAATAGGCATATTGGTCTTTTCCTAGAGGGGCCTGTTCACCTCTTTTATTTTTCTGGTGGGAACCCGAGGGTCCTTGGCCAATTTTCTGGAATAGGAGCCTTTCCTTTTTGCCCTCTTGGATAGCTGTTTCCAAGATTTTTGCTTGTCTTTTATATGGCTTATCGGCGTCTTTTTCAGTTGCCTGTGTTGCTTGTTTTTGTTTTTCAAATTCTCGGTTTTCAATAACTTTCTGGGCTATTTCTAAAAGCTGACTGATGTTCATCCCAGCAAATCCTTCCAGTTTTTGGAGTTTTCTCCTAATATCTGGGGCTGCCTGAGCCACAAATGCCAAATTAAGAGCACAGCTATTCTCGGGAGCCATGGGGTCAAAAGGGGTATAAATTCAATAAGCCTCCTGGAGACATTCTAAAAACACTCCTGGTGACTCATCAGGCCCCTGGACAGCTTCAGTTGTCTTAGACAAGTTTATGGGCTTCCAAGTGTCTCTTTTAATACCCGCAAGGAGATACCAGTGAAAATCGTCCAAAGCTCTCCTTCCACCTGAGGAATGTGTGTCCCAATTAGGCTGGGTGGAGGGAAAGACCTCCTCCAGGAGGTCTCTGGCTTCCTCCTCAGGCCCGCCGGCTGATGCAAGGAAGTGCTTTCTGGTCTTTCTTTGGATATGCTCCCTCTCCTCAGAGATAAAGAGAGCTAAAAGGAGCTGTTGGCAGTCAACCTAGGTGGGTCGATGGGTCTGGAGTATGGACTCCTTCAGTGAGGTCAAAGCCTGAGGCTTTTCGGAGAAGGGAGGATTATGATTTTTCTAATTATACAAGTCAGAAGTAGAAAAAGGGGCATAAACCAGGGAGGGGGCTGAGTGCTCATCCCTTGGAGGGACTTGTGCCTCTCTCAGTGGCAGTAGAGGGGCTGCTTCCTCCTGCTGCAGTCACAGCTGAGAGGCAAAGGGTGGTGAGCCCACAGGGGATGTCGTGGAAGAGACATGGGACAATGCTAGAGGGGCAGGTTGGTTATAAGGTGGTGGAACTGGGTGAGGGAGACTCTCCTCTTCTTCATAGGGAGGCAAAACAGGGGGAGCTGAACCAGCTGAGGGTCGAGGCGAAAATGCGTCCTGGCTCAGGAGGATTTTGGAGGTGGAGTTGTGAATGGCACATGAACAGAGCCATGGAGGAGGATTTTTAACCAAACTTATGCATTGATCTATATATGGAAACTGATCAGGGTCGCTGGGAGTTCTGGTAACAACTCGCCACATGCCTTGAACAATGATAGGATTTAATGACCCTTCAGAGGGCCATCCAAATCCAAACTTTGGCCATTCTAGTTCACAGAGTGTCTGGAGCTTGCCTTTTCTAAGGCGGACTCCATAGTCCTCTGAGAAACCAAGAGAAAAATTTTTCAGCATACCCTGGAGAGGGCTCCAAACTTTATAGGGCTGGGAGGAAATGTTTCCCATTTTATTATTATTTTTATTATTTAAAGGCAATTTAGCAAAGTCTCGAGCAGGGATATCAGATCCAACACGGGCAGAGAAACTCTTTCCCTGGGGGGCTGGAGTGTCGGAAAAACAGAATTAACATGACCAGGAAGAACAACAGAAAAACCACAAAAGCTAATACTACTTGCCAAATTTCTGTAGCTTTTAGATTGAGGGAGGGGGATTAGGGGTCAACCCAAGGTTTCCTGGGACGGTTCGAGCTAGGCATTCTCCCTCTTCCTCTTCCTCTAGACCTATATCCTAAATATTTTTGATGTCTCCACGATTCAAAAGCAAACAGTTCAAATTCAGCTTTTTCCCTTAAGGGTTCAAGGAATGAGAGCAGAGCCAACTCTTGGAGATGCTGAACTTGCTGTCACACTGGAAAACAAGATGCATGGGGTAGGGGGCAAGGATGAGGGGGAAAAGGACCACTCAGATCATCCTTAAGATGAGAGCGTAGCCACAGGGGAACAGAATAGGAGTCTAAACTAAGTAAAGCATGACGGACGTAGGTTTCCCTACACAAGGTCTTATTCAAGGGCACAGGAAAAGTTACAAAATGACAAAAGAGATCAGCAAGAAGGTCTGCAAGGTGGCTGTTTTGAACCCACCACCAGTTCAGTTTAGAAGAGGACCAATCACTAGGACGTGGGGTATGACAATCTAAATACCTGCAACCTTAATGGTGCCAGAAATTCCAATCAGGTGAATGTTCTCCACACTCTTTTCCGTAACAACACCTTACTTGTTTATGCCAGAAAAGACAAGACTGTGGTGGCCAGCCTAAATGATTGATGAGAAATTTAACCTCTTGTGACAAAATAGCAGCACTAAGGTCCTTGAAGAAATTTTTACCCAGACCTCATGGACAATATAGATGTCCTGACATATAACACCTTGACAACTATTAAACAAGACAATAGACACTGAACAAAACAATAAACATAAAACAAACAATTGACCCTAGGGCATGAAAACAATTATGACAGTTTTCCCTTTTTTACCTTCTTTATTAGACAGACAAGGGAAGGAGTTCCCGTGATGCGGTCATTCAGATGCCCGCCTGGCTGATCCCCCAGAGGGTACTTGGGCTCCTCTTAGCATCGACAGGCTGGTATAAACCCCTGGCTCAGATCGAGCTATGCCCAATGCTGCCTTAAGCCTTAGGAGGTCGCCACGGAACCGCAGGTGAGGGCCCACTTGAACTCTGTAGCTTTCACCATGCAGCTACAAACTGGAAGACAAATGCAACCCCTTGTCCTCCCACAGTCACACACCATTTACACAGAGTTTATAACAATTTTTTTCTCTTTTTTTCTTCCTTTTCTTTCCCAGAGATTGTCCAAGAAACCTGAACAACAGAAGGATGTAAGATAGACAAGAGAGAAAGAGAGAGAGAGATCGAGAGTCCGGTCTTCCGGAAACCAAGGCTTAGCTCCCGCCTCCTGGGCCCTGAGCTAAGTCAGTGGAGGGTCCTTGTTAGGACCACTTCCTACCCAAACCAAGATACAAAAGCACCTACCAGAAAACCAAGGCTCAACCCACTAGTGTCCTAGAGTAACAGGCTGAGTCAAAAGAGGGACGCCCTCATCAGGGCCACTCCCCTCTCACCAGAAACGAAGTCAAATCTGACTTACCTGACCCCGGGGTCAGAAGCTGAGGACTCAGATGTTGAATTTTAGGGCAATGACACGGTGGTCGATCCGCTCTCCTCCGGAAGGCAGTTACACTTCTGGGACCTCAAAAATTATTTCCTCAGGTGGCGCCCCCCATCCAAGCCAGCCGTCCTTCCTGGGGAGCCCAGAGTGAGACCGGCTCTCATCCAGTGGAGTTAATTTCTCACTGGGACCTCCATTATGCTGTATCCAAGCGAGTTAAAAAAATATGCCACACTTTGAGACGAATTAAGAGTCCTTTATTAAGCTGGCGGCCAAAGAGATGGCTAATGCTCAAAATTCTCTCGGCCCCGAGGAAAGGGCTTGATTAACTTTTATACCGAGGTTTAGGAAGGGGAGGGGGACTCAAATGCAATAATTCTACAGAAGTAAAAACATGCAAGAATCAAAAGAAGCAAAATGGTTACAGAGAGATAAACCACTTAAAAGACAAATGGTTACAAGAAAAGCAATGGTACCAGGTGCAAGGTTCTAAATCTTTCATTATAATTAGATATAGAGTCTATAGAGGACATGAACTCAAGGTTTTATGTTGTTATCTCTTTGAGAAAAATCCTGGGAACTTCATACATTGTTGGTGTTAGTACCTTATCAGTTAATTGGACTCCTTTGAAATGCTGAGGATCTGTTTACCCAGGCCAACTCCTTACAAAAGGGGGTTGGGAAAGGAGCCCTTAGTGTCTTGTAAATTAAGGGGTCAGTTGGAGTTTGTCCGGCCTTCCCAGCTACAGAGAGTCTTATTTACATGAGAAGCAAGGATAGGTGATTAAAGAGACAAGCAGGACAAAATTCAAAGTAATGAGTTAGAGTAAAAACAAGGTTAGGCATTTCATTAATGTCATAAAATCTGCTCATTATCAGATACTGAAAGATAAAGTGAATGAATCTGTTTCAGTTTTTCTGGTTAATTAAACTACCATCAGAGAATACTAGAAACACCTCTACGCAAATTTTGTGATATTTAAAAACAATATACATGATAGGTTTGTTCCGTATATTTTTAATGATTCTTTCACAAGAGCTGGTTGGCCTTATTTCTTTACTCAAGCAGATTCTTAATGTCATAACATCAGCTAATTATCAGATACTGAAAGATAAAGTGAATGAATGTGTTTCAGTTTTTCTGGTTAATTCAGTTTTTCTGGTATATTTAATCTTATTTGTATAATCTTTAAGTTTTACTGAGGAAGACTAGAATACTTTTTTTAATTTTTGTCAAGTATAAAAGCATATTCATAATGTCACTTTTATAGACACTAAGAATATCAATTGTCAAGTGTGTTGATTTCTAAGATAAAATATTTGAGAATTACATTACCCAACATGTCCAAAAAATGTTTTTAAGTTGTCTGTTTACAAAATCTGTTAATTTTGATTTGCTTACCAGGATAACTTTTTTTTAAGATTGAGGATAAGGTAGAAAATAATTTATACTAATACTGCAAACTAAGTTCACTGAAATTATTTACTTATTTAAGAAACTTAATTACATTCTAAATAAATTGCTGTCACCTGTTAGTATTTTTGTAGCATATATTTTTAAGATTTTGCCTCTAAAACAGGTAACAATTTGAACAAAGGAGGAAACAAAAATTCAATGATTGGCATAAAAAATAAATTTCAGAAAAATAAAAGTTTTGTATGATGATCTAATTAAAATGAGGGAAAGGATAAAAATTGTAATATTTCATTTTTCACATTCTGTGGCAAAATCAACTATGAGATAGCAATGTGCAGAAAATGCTAGTAATTATATTTTTGAAAACTTCTTACTGACTTTGGCTGTTAGGTAACCTTCAGCACAGGCTCAGGATTCCCTGTGCATTTCTTCCAGGAGAACATCCAATGGAAATGAAGGACAAGATCAAATCCAAAAAGATAAATGGATGCTCACCACCTACAGAGCAGTGGGTGCAGGTTGCAGATAGAGTAAACCATTCTTAGAAGCCCAGAAAAGGGATATGGGCACTGACTTAGAAAAGGGGCCTGGAAATACACTGAGACCTCCTACCTAGGTGCTCTGTCCTGTCTGTCCCAGGCCCTTGTGTTCTGCCTCACCTGCTGGCTATTTCCACAAAGAAATCAGGATGGCAACCCCCAATAAAGTCCTACTAGAGGAAAGAGATCAAGAGTATCAAGGCCCACACCCACCTTGGCACATTAAGGGAACTATAGATTTACTAGTCAATAAGTTGGAGAAGAATGTGCTGTTGTTACCCCCTGAGATCATAATCTAGGAGGAAATCTGGATGACAGCTCCCTGAGGCTGTGCATGGGAGGAAAGATGGACAGGCCACATGGACTTCAGTGAGCATGTGCCCCTTGCCAACCCAGGAAGACATGGGCTTGACAAGAGCAGGTAATAAGGGTGGCATATAGCAGACATGCTGAGCTATCCAGTGCACACAGAGGTGTTGGCATGAGTGATCCCTGTGGGGGAGAACCCTCTCAGGGCCCTGAACTCATCCCAGAAATCCCGCAGCATGTTGAAGCACAGGCTATACCTGGAGCTGTAGGGTGGGTACTGTGTGGTGGCCTGGTAAAAGTGGGGTGAACAGCCAGTCACTGAGGGGCTTTCATTGCTCATTTTTCTGATGATCATATTGAGCCCCCAAAGCCACAAGCCAGGATAGGCAAAAGCACTGGGCTGAGGCATGAACTATTTTCTTCACTGGCTCCCATAAGCCTGACACCTGCCTGGGCTTGTATTAAAATTCCCTAGGATTGCCTTGAGGAAGAAGATCCCTCTTCCTTGTGAGTGTAGGCACAGACACAACCAGTTACGTGTGGTAAGCCCACCCACAGCCACATTTGTTGGCCTACCTGTGCCTCCTCACTCTATTGGCCTGTGAGACCGAACAGGCCAGAACTTACATTTGGTTCTAGAACCAAAGAGTTCAGCACCGGGGCCAGAGCAGAAGTGGGCCTGTTAATTCCTTGGTACACAGCCAAAATCAGAGAACTGGCTTGGCTGTTCAGCTGCATGCAAATAGTACGTATACTGTTCCAAACAGGTTCCGTTATCTTCCTGCCTCCAATTATTTCACTTGCAACTTGCCATTTATACCAGTTCTTTCTCTAACCCCCACATCCTATGGTTTTTGAAATTCCTCTGAAGTGTTGCAGGAGCTGAGCTATAGGGGTCACAGTGCTCTATCCTACACAGGCTGCACCAGGAAGATAGATCTGTCAACCTACCTTGACACTTAAGTATCATGTATAAATAGTCCCAACTGTAGGAAGAGTTCTGTCACATATTCACATTCTTTTCTGTTCTCCATACCAAAAGATATGTTAGAATGACAAGTAAAATAAGAAATAAACCAAGCAGTTCTGTTTTTAAAAGGGCAACCTCAGCCGGTTCACCTGAACCACAATTTAAGGGTCTCGTTGAGCATGTCCCACCATGGAAAATAGTTGAACTGGGGCCCCAGAATGTCATGCCTCAGTAAAAATCTGGTAAAGGGGCACCTCAGCAGCCTGTATACACTTGCAGCTGAAAGAGACGCTGCCAACTAAGAAGCCATCTCATTAATTTAGACAACCATACAGCAATGTGCACACACATAAGACCTTTTAGATAAACTCCTGTCAAACCAACTATTCAAGAAACAGCAAAAACTTTTTTGAATCTAGAGTCTCAGGAAGAAGAAGATCCATTGCCTGAATCGGCCTGTGTGGTGGATGCAACTGACAGTGTTAACTTGACTTTAGCATAGCTGAAGTCTGATACTATATAAAAAATTCATCTTAGTGTTCAAGTTCCAACCTAAAAAATCTGGCAGTGGCCTGGCCATGTGCAGTGGCTCATGCCTGTAATCCCAGAACTTTGGGAGGCCAGGGTGGGTGGATCACCTGAGGCTGGGGTTTCACCAGCCTGACCAACATGGTAATGCTGCCTCTCTTAATAATACAAAATTAGCCGGGTGTGGTGGCACATGCTTTTAATTCCAGCTACTTAGAAGGCTGAGGCAAGAGAATCAATTGAACATGGTGGGCAGGGTTTGTGGTGAGTTGAGATTGGGCCATTGAACTCCAGCCTGGGCAACAAGAATGAAACTCTGTCTCATTCACTGGTTCTGAGTTTCTTCTTTTGACATATTAAACCTGGTACCATTTACATCAGTGTCAAATTTGACACAACTTATCCAAAAGTGAGGAAGAATTCAGGCTCTGCTCAATGTGCTTCAAAGCTCACTAAGGCATAATATATAGAAAAATGCTGTTACTGTCTTTACTACTCTCATCCAGGTCTCTTTTCACTGGACGCACATTTAGTGGAATACCAAGAAAGATGAACAAGAAACACATCATGATCAGATGCAAGTTTAATATCAGGATAAGCAGTGACCACTTGTAAAGTGAAAGGAAGCACTTTGCTTTTTCCTGTGGGTAGCCCTTAACTTCTCTCTTCACTTTCTGGCTTCAGTAATAGTTTTTGAGCTTCATCCTGCTTCTAAAGGAACCCTGAGCCATGGGTAGTAAACGCCTTCACATAATCCTTGTGCAACAGAGCTTTATCTTGACAAATATGATCTCTGTGATCATGATCTTATAAGAAATATGAAAAATGCACAACATAAAAACCTATGAAAGGGAGATGGGTAGGTCTCAGGGAAACAATTTTCTGCTCTATTCATTGGCAAGTTGAAACAACTCTGACTATAAACAAATGTGCAGAAAAGGATAGCATAGTATAACTCCTCATCATGTGAGTTTAGAACCAAGAGTTTTCAATCCTAGCTTTGAGAGCACCCAATTAAAACCAGAAGTTACTTCACTGTGCACCTATCAATGATTGGTTGAACAACATTCTTTCAATCATACTGAGGAGTATTCAATGAGGATTTTCCCATTGAACATATGTGATACTCCTGTCTTGGCTGTTCTCTCAGTAAGGATTGTGACATATCCCTGCATCTAAAACCCAAGTGATGATACATTCTTGCCTGGGCCACACCCACAGAAATAATTATGACATCTCTGGAATGGGTCCTGAAAACAGTGGGTGGTAGTGACGTATTGCTAGGCTGGCACTAAGATTATAGCACTCTTTTGCCAGGGCAATATTTCAGGGAGGAGATTGTGACATATTTCTGGTCCTATCAAGTAAGTGATGTAGCTCAATGCTTTGGCCTCTTCCACATAGGACATTGTGAAACGAATGTTATACTTGCATCAAGGCAATTAACTCTTTCAACTTGGTTCATCCTAAGGGAACTTGCAACATATATCAGGACCCAGCACCCAGGTGCTCTGGCTCTTCTGCCTGATTTCTGCCCATGTGTTATATTGTGACATATAATTAAAGAAGCACCTAGGTGATATGACTCTTATTTTCTGCCTGAGTCCTGCCTACTGGTGATATTGGTACATGTCTCTGAGCCATGACCTAAGTGATATGACTCTTTTATGCTGCCTGGGCCTTTAATATGGTGGGATAGTGGCATATTGGTGAGCTCAGCATTTTGGTCTTTTGACTCTACTCTTTTCTATGAACCATGCCCAGAAAGGGAAATTTTGACCTATTGCACACAGATGATGTTACTCTTCTGCCAGAGACCTCAATAAAGTGAGAATTATTGCATACTGGGAGGCCTATCACCCTGATGATGATACTGTCCTGCCTGTGCCAGAGGAACAGAGAGTATTTTTGACATATCTTTGGCTCATTCTGTAGGTGTTTTAGCTTTAATCTCTTGGCTGACTGTTGAGATTGTGACTCCTCTTCTTCAACCCAACTCACAGGAGGTGTCGACTCACATACAAAAAGCCAGGACATTTGTGGAACTGGAAGCACATTTCTAAATATTCAATTTGGTTTGATTAGAATATAAAAGTTATTCCAGCTTCTGAATAATTTGGCTTTCCATTTTAGGCCATGATGACAGAGGAAATTGTGACATACGTGGGCCGTGCACATAAGCAAAGTTGTCTGAGACTGCCTAAAAAGAGCACTTTTACATATCACTGTGACCAGCACCCAGGTGATGTGAATTATTTGCCTTACCCCTGCATATAAAAAGCATTCTGGCTTACATTTAGGTTCATTTTGTAAGTGACATGACTCCATTTTTCTGCCTCGAGACTGCACTTATAGTTCATTGTGACACATAACTGGGTACTGTACCCAGGTAATGTGACTCTGTTTTGGGTCCTGCCAACAGAAAGCTTTGTTAACATATCACTTGGCTCAGAACCTAGGTGATGTTTCTCCACTGTTGCCTCCCCCTGATCACAGAGAAGATTGTGGCATATTGTTAAACCATTGGTAAGGTGATGTCACTTTCATACTTTTGTTTTGCACATAGTGGCCATTGTGATATACTTTTATGGCATGTTGCTGGGACCCCAACCCTGATGATATAACTCTCTGGCCTGTGCCGGAGAAACAAAAAAAAAATGGCATTGTGACATATTGCTTGGCACAACAACAAAGTTGTCCTGCCCTCCTGACAAGCTTTTTTCTTACAAATGCGATTGTGAAATTTACATTGCTTGAATTCAGAAGCATGCTGATCAAACTTAAATTGGTATGCCACATATAGTAGATATTTTGCCTCTCATCACTACACTTAGGGCAATAGGTACTGTTATGAGTTGCATATTGGAATAAAGCTCACAGAAAGTTAAAACATTAACTCATATTCTAAAAACTCCTCGGGTGGTACACAGTTTTATAACAGGGCCCAGGAAAAGGTAAGGATTCTGACCTTGATTACCAAGCCAGGTGATAGCAAAATGTGTCACCCTCCCACATTTAGCAAACCCAGTGTTGAAGTCCTGAATCTAACACGTAAATAAAGAACACAGATGGAATTGTGACTTTCATATGTGAATCTTGCTATAGGTGAGATGGTAACTCATTTCTGGACCCAAATCACAGATGTAATAGTGGGTCTCGTATCTGAACTTAGCCTATAAGAGACATGTTGACCGTCCTATCTGGCTTTAAATAAATATGTAAGATTGTGAGTCAATATAAGCATGTAGGCCTCAGAGTGGTTTGCAACTCTCCTGCATGTTGCATAAAGCCTTCGGATGTTGTAGTGTGTCATACAATGACTCAGAACACACATGAGATTGTGACTTTTATATACACACCAAGCTAACAGTTAAAGGTGTCACTTGAAAGATGATAAAGTTATTTTATTTCACAAGGCCAATATCCCTAGGAGTTGAGAATTTTTAGCTTAAATTCTTTTCCATGGGTGCAATTTAAATTATTGTTAGGTTGGATTCATAATACTGTGACTCTTCTGCTTGGACTCAGCCAACAGGGGATATTATCATATATTTCTGGGCCTATCAGCTGGATGATGTATCTCTCCTCCCAGTGCCCTGCCCACAGGTTACACTGTGATATATCACTATATGTAGCAACTAGGTAATGTGACTCTTTGCTCTTGCCTGGATCCTCACCACTGAAGACATTGTGACATACAATTGTGTGCAAAACCTAGGTGAATTGACTCTCCCCTTTGTCCTGGACTCTACCAAAAAAGGGAATAATAACATATTGCTGAGCGCAGCACCTAGTAGGGGTGACTACCCAACATTTTTTTCAATGCTGTATACAGTGGGCATGATGACATATTATTTGAGATTGTACACAGATGAAAAGACTATCTGACTGGGTCCTGACAACAGAGGAGATTATAATGTACCCCTCACTAAGCATGCAGATGATGTGACTCTTCTGTCTTGTCTTTGTCCAAAGGTGAGATTGTGATATATAACTGGATTCAGCTCATATGCATAGTAATAACTCTCATACCTAGACCCAGCCAGGGGTGATATTTTGACTCTCATAGCCAGTCTTACAGCCATGGAAAAAATCCTAGATCCCTCACCAGTAAGAATTTACAGAAAAGTATGCTGCTCAGGCATATTATACCAAGCCTGAGTGGTACAAACTGTGTCATAATAGACACCAACAACCAGGTGATATTGTGACTCTTGGATGCTGCCCCAGCAGACACCATTGTCATTCTCACACATAAACAGAGCCTACAAATGAGGTACTAAATCTCTCACACATAAGCAGTCGAAGATTGAAATTGTTCTCATATATGAATCTGACCCACAGGTGGTTTGGTGATATTTGAACCATGATTCACAAGTCCTGTAGTGCTTTGATTCTCCTACTGGAATACAATCTTCAAGTGGGACTGGGGATCTTCTAACTGAATCTTGGCTATTGTTGAGATTGTGACTCCTGAACTTCAATCCAACTCATAGAAGGTGTTCGCTGTCAAACACAAAGCCAGGACTTTTGTGGTACTGTGAAACTTATTTCTGAATATTTTTGAGTTTGTGATTGACAATTATGACTTGCCTACCATCTGAGTGTTTTCAGTCTCCTACCAAGGCCCAGAGCACAGTTGAAATTGTGACACATGAACACCAAGCATCTAAGCAATGTATAACACCTTCTATGGCCATGTGCCAAAAGACACATTTACATGTCACTTGGACAAGCACCCAGCTGATGTGAAATCTTAGCCTGAACACTGCCTACAACTAGCATTTTGGCTTTTATCTAGGTCAATCATGTAAGTGCAGTGACTTACTTCTACTGCCTTGGCCCTGTACTTCTGGTGCATTGTGACACATAACTGGTTATTGCACCCAAGTTGTTTGGTGTTTTTTTGAGGGGGGTTCTCCCAATGAAAAGCTTTGTAACTTACCACTTGGTTCAGCAACTATGTAATCTTTCTTTTCTCTTGCCTGAGACCTGTCCAGCACACAGATTGTGACATATTGCTAAACTCAGCATCAAGGTGAGGTTACTCTCCTGCTTTGATCCTTCACACAGGGGTCATTGTGACATATATTCAGGACAAATGAAGAGGTGAAGTTTATCTTGTCTCTTGCCTAAACCCTCCCCACAGGGAGGATTTGGATATATCACTGAAACCAACATCCAGCTGATGTGACTCTTCTTCTAGAGTCCTTCCCACAAGGAAGATTGTGACATTTCACTGGTCCTGAACCCACTCAGGTGAAGTGACTTTGCTTTCTTCTGCTTGCCAACAGGTGATGTGGTGCCAAATACCTGAGACCAAATCAAAGGCCTTATGATGACTCTTGTACCTGGAGCCAGGAGGAGCAGGCTGGTGACTCTCATCCCTGATTATTTCCATGGGTGTTATTGTGACATTTACCTTTGCCCACCTGTTGAGTGATTTGATAATTTTTCCTAGTAATAGCCCACAGATGACATTTTAAATTATACCTGGGTCAAAAACCTCACTTATTTTACTCTTGTGTCTTAACAGTGTCTTCAAATAGGATTCTAACATATCTTTGGACCCATCATCTAGGTTATGTGACTCTCCTCTCCTGCATGAACACTGCTTCCAGTGAAGAGTGTAGAGTTTGTAAGCACTGAATCCAAATGGCCTGATTTTATTGTCTAGGCCTTTCAACAGGAGGCAATGTGACATACGTCTGGCACCATCATTTAGGTGATATGACTCTCTTCTCCTGCCTGGACAGTCTCCACAAGAAGCATTATGCCATACAGCTGGGCCCAGTGCCCAAGTTTTGTGACTTTTCTATTACATGTCTGTAAAGAAAATATTGGAATATTTCTGGCTTAGAATTTATGTGATGTGTTTGTCTTGCTTGTTTAAGAACCACAGAGGTGAAGTTGACATATACCTATGCACAGCTAACAGGCATGATAATGACTGTCATGTGGATCACGCCAATAGAAATTTTGCCTTTGCCAAGCACCTGTGTGATTTCGCTCTTCAGACTGGATGCTGCTGTATATGAGACTTTGATATCTACTTGGACCAAACTTGGAGTGATGTGACACTTCTGCCTGGGCCCTGCTCTCAGTAAGTATTGCGACATCACTGGATCTAGCACCCATGTGAAAACACATTCTTGCCTGAAACCTGATCACAGACATCATTACGACATATCACTTTTTCCACTAGTTAGAAATTTCAACTCTCCTCCCTGGAATAAGCCCTGAAGTAAAAGCAGGATAGTCACATATTCTTAGGTCAGGCACAATGATGATGATACTATTTTGCCAGTTCCATGCCCAAAAGAGAGGATTTTTACATATCACAGGGCCTATCTCATACGTGATATGGCTCTTCTGTTTGGGACCTGCCCACTTGAATAGTGAAATAATGCTAGGTCAGGCACAAAAGTGATGGTTCTCTTATGCTAGGGTCATGCTTTAAGCAAGGCTTTGTGACATATCTCTGGGTCTATCACCTAGGTGATGTGAGTTATGATTTGGCCCTGCCCACATGGAGCATGGTGACATAAGAGTGAAACCTGCAATATGTCACCCTCCAATACAAGGAGATTTGGCGTATTACTAGGGCTAGTACCCAGTTGTTGAGACATCTTGGCTTAAATTCCTTCCCATGGCTGCATTGTGACGTATCAGTGGGATAGAATATTAATAATATGACCCTTCTGCTTGGGCCCTGCCAACAAGGGATATTATCACATATCTCTGGGCCTGTAAGGTAGATGATTTTTTTTCTCCTGCCTCTGCTCTGCTCCCACAGGACATTGTAAAATATCGTTTGACTTAACATCTACGCAATATGACTCTCTTCTCCTGTCTGTGTCCTGCTCACCCAAGAAATTGTAACATAGTAGTCATTTTGAAATCTGTGTGATATGACTCTCTTTTATATTCTAGAGTCTGCCAAGAGAGGGGCTAATTACATATTGCAGATCCCAGCACTTAGATGGAGTGACTCTCCCCTTTTCTTCTACCCTGTATATAGTGTGCTTGATGATATACTATTTGAGATGGTACCCAGGCAATGCGGCTCTTCTGAATAGGTCCAGCATATGACTGAGATTATACTGTATTACTGGCTCAGCTTCCAAGTAATGAGACTCTCCTCCCTTGTTTCTGCTTACAGTGGAAATTGTGACATATAGCTGAGTTAAGCACACATGTGCAAAAATAACTCTCATACCTACACCTAGCCACTAGAGATATTCTGACTATCATATTCAGTCTCACTGTCATGGGTGAAGTCTTAAATTTTTAACTTGTATAAAATTCACAAAGAATTATAACACTCAGATATATCATATAAAGCCTTAATGATACAAAGAGTATCATAACAGAGACCAGCAACCAAGTAAGAATGTGATTCTTGTATGCACACCTAGATGATACAATTATCATTCTCACACATGAAGAGAGTCTAGAAATGAGGTGCTAAATGAAACACATAAAAAAGAGTTGAAGGCTGTAAAAATTACTCTCATACATGGATCTGATTCACAGGTGGTTTGGAAACATTTGAACTATGATTCAGCACAACTGTGGTGCTGTGACTTCCCTACTGGAACAGTCTTAAAGTGGAATTGGGGCTCATATACATGGATCTTGCCCATTTTTTAGATTGTGACTGCTCTATCTTGACCCAACTCATAGAGAGTGAAATTACATACATGAAACCAGGACTTCTGTAGGATATTTCTGAAACTTTCTGAGAGTGTGATTGGGACTGGTAACTTTGCCTAGCACATGGATAATTTGACCCTCTTTTCTAGGCCCAGACCACAGATAAAATTGGGCCATATGTGTAACAAGCAACTAAGCAATGTGTAACAACTTCCCTGGCTCTGCCTAAAATGGCACTTTTTAAATATAATAGGGGCCATTTCCTAAGTGATGTGAATTATCTCCCTGAAATCTGTGTACAAAGAGAATTATGTTTTACACCTGGATCCATCATGTAAGTGATGTGAATCCCTTCCACTGCCTTGGCCCTGCACTTGCAGTGCCATTGTGACATATAAGTGGGTACTCCATCTAGTTAAAGTGATTCCCCTCTTTGAGTTCTGCCAAGAGGAAGCATTATAACATATCACTTGGCTCAACACCTAGGTGATGTTTCTTCACTTTGGTCTGGGCCCTGACCACAGGGAGATTGTGACATATTGCTGAGACCAGCACCAATATGAGGTGACTCTCCAGCCTTGATACTATACATAAGGTGCATTTTGACATATATCTAGGACAATTGCCTAGGTGATGTGTGTCTCATTTCTGCCAAATTCTACCCACAGAATCAGTTTTGATATGACACTGAAATCAGCATCTAGGTGATGTGACTGTTTAGCCAGGGTCCTGCCCACAAGGTGGATTATGATATCTCTCTAGACCTGCACCCACATATGTGATGTGACTTTCTTGCCTTCTTTCTGGCCACAGGTGATATTGTGTCCATATACCTGAGATCATAATAAAAGCATAATAACAACTCATGTGCCTGGAGCCAGGACATGTGCAAGATGGTGACTCTTATTTTAAACTTTTACACAGTGAAATTTTGACATATACCTATGCTCAGCCCCTGGATAATTTAATAAGTCTGTCTAGGTATAGACCACAAATGAGATTTTGACAAATACTTGGGCCAGAAACTTTGGTGATTTGACTGTGCTATCTTAACAATGTCCTCAAGGGGGAATGCAACATATTTCTGGACCCATCATCTAGGTTACATGACTCTCCTTTTCTGCCTGTACCCTGCTTCCTTTGCTAATTTCATCATTTATAAGAACTGGTACCATATGATATGACTCTCTTGCCTGGACTCTGTCAACAGAAGGCATTGTGACATATTTTTGCTCCCATCATTTATGTGATATGACTCACCTCTCCTGACTAAACACTGCCAACAATGGACATTGTGCCCCTTAGTTGGACCTATCTTAGACGTTATGTGACATTCTTGACAGAACAGTGCCTACAAAGAGATATTTGGAATATTTCTGGTCCAGCATTTAGGTGACATGGCTGCTCTGCCTCCTTCATAAACACAGAAGAAATTGTAACATATCTCTAGGCATGGCTCACAGCCATCATCATGGCTGTAATATATAGACTCAGCCAATAAAAGATATTTTGACTCGTCACTAGGTTTAGGGACATGCATGATGTCCTGGGTCACCTTGTCATACAAAGCCCACAAAAGATTACAACATTCACACATATTTTACAAAGTCTTTGGGTTATACAGAAAGAGTCAAAGCAGGGTTCATAACTGGTGAAATTGTGAATCTTGTATGCACACCCAGCTCACAGTGAGCACTGTCATCATCTCAAATGGATGAAGCCAACTATCACGCATGAAAACAGGACATGTGTGGTATTCTTATTTAGAATTTTCTGACAGTGTGATTGTGATATAAATATTTGTGAAGCACCTGTGTAATTTGACTCTCCAGACTGTTTTCAGTCCATATATGGGAGTGTGATATTTATGTAGGCTAACCTCCAGGTGATGTGACTCTCATGCCTGGGCATTTCTCTTAGGATTGTGACATATCGCTGGATCTAGCACCTATGTGATGTTACGTGCCGGTCTGCCCAATGCCCACCAAAATTATTGTGACATATTTCTGTGCCCACCTCACAGTTGCTGTAACTCTCCTCTATGGAATGGACCCTGCACAAAGGAAGTATAGTAACATATTGCAAGGCCAGGCACATGGGTAGGGTTATTCTTTGGCCAGAGCCATGCCCAAAAGAGGGTACTGTGATATACCTCTGGGTCTATTACCTAGGTTATGTGGCTTTTCTACTTTGGCCCAGCCAACTTGGAGAGTGACATAATTCTAGGCTAGGCACACAGGCGATGGTGCTCCTTTGCCAAGACTATGCTTCACAGGGGACATTTTGACATATATCTGGGCCTATCACCTAGATGAAGTGAGTCCCTCCTTAGGCCCTCCTGACATGGAGCATTGTGGCATAAGCAGAGAACCTGCACCAAGGTGATGTAATTCTTTTGCTTGGGTGTTGTCCTAAGAGAGCCTTGTGATATATCTCAGGATCCAGCATTCAAGTGCTGTGGCTCTCCTGCCTGGTTTCTGCCAATGTGTTACACTATGACTTTCCTAGGGAAGCATCTAGGTGATATGGCTCTCCTCCTCTTTCTGAGCTTTGCCTTCTGGGGACATTTGAACATATCTCTGAACCCATGACCTAAGTGTTGTGACTCTCTTTTTCTGCCAAGCCTTCACAATAGGAGGATTTTGACACATTGTTGAGACCAGCACTCAGGACATGTGACTCTTCTCTTTTTCTGCAACCAAGCCCACACAAAGAAATTTTGACCTATTGCAGGGCCCAACATCCAGATGATGTTACTCTTCTTCCTGGGTTCTGCAGAAAGGAGAAATTATGGCATATAGCATACTGCATATTGCTGTGTCATGTACATTTATGATGAGACTTTCCTGCCTGTGCAGGAGCCAGCCAAGATATTGTGACATATCCTGGACTCACTATGTATGTGATTTGGCTCCCTTAACATGGCTGCTTTTTTTTTTTTTCACATATGGAATGCTGTCATATTGCTGGGTCCAGAACCCAGTTAATGTGACCCAATTTTATGCACCCTGCCTAGAGAAGACATAGGGACATATTGCTTGGCACAATACCTAAGTAGATATTATGCTCCTGCCCAAAGTTTGCCCGTAAATGGGATTATGACATATACCTTGCTTCAGTTCACAGTTCACATGTATGATGATCAAACTTATATTGGGTTACAGCCAACAGGAGATATTTTGCTTTTTATCATTGAGCTAAGGTCAATAGTTAAGGTCCTGGTTTGCATACTTGTATCAATCTCACAGAAGTTTACAACACTAACTTGTACTGTATAAACTCTTTGGTGGTAGGGAGGGCCTTTAGAGGTATCAGGGCCCAACAAAAGTTCAGATTGTGATTCTTGACTACACATTCAGGTGAAATTAAAAGTTGTTACCATCCTACATTTACAATATCCACTGTTGAGGTCCTGAGTCTAACAATGGAATACAGCACAAAGTTGGAATTGTGACTTTTTTTTTTTTTAATGGAGTCTTGCTGTGTCACCCAGGCTAGAGTGCAGTGGCACCATCTCAGCTCACTGCAAGTTCCGCCTCCTGGGTTCACACCATTCTCCTGCCTCAGCCTCCCAAGTAGCTGGGATTACAGGCTCCCACTACCACACCCAGCTAATTTTTTCTATATGTATTTTTAGTAGAGATGGGGTTTCATGGTGTTAACCAGGATGGTCTCGATCTCCTGATATCGTGATCTGCCTGCCTCGGCCTCCCAAAGTACTGGGATTTCAGGCGTGAGCCACCATGACTGGCCCAGATCATAGGCATAATAATGGCTCTTTTCCCTTAACCCTGCCTATAGGAGACATGTTTACTATCAAACCTGGGTTTAGAGTAATATATAAGATCGTAATTTTATATGAGTTTGTAGGCCTCTGAAAGATTTGTAACTCTCACGCAGATTTTACAAAGCCCTTGGATATTGTAGGGAGTTTCATACATTGGCCCAGGACACACATGAGATTGTGACTCTACTATACATGCTCAGCTAAAAGTTAAAGGTGTCTCCTTCAAAGATGAGGAGTTTGTGTCATATCACTGGAGCTATTACCTGGGTGTTGAGGCTTTTTGGCCTGCATCCTTTCCCATAGGTGACTTGTTACATATTGCTGGGTCAGAATAATAATAATTTGACTTTTCTGCTTGTACCCAGACAACAAAGAATATAATCACATATTTCTGTGCCTATGAGCTAGGTGATGTGTTTCTCCTGCCAGTGCCCTTCCCACAGGTAACATTGTGACATATCACTAGATATAGCACCTAGGTAATGTGAATCTCCTTTCCGTCCAGGATACTGCCCACTGAAAAAATTATGACATAACACAGTGCAAAAGCTAAGCAATGTGACTTTTCCCTTTGTTCTGGACTGTGCCAAGACAGGGAATTATAACATATTGCTGATCCCAGCAAGTAGAAAATGTGACTATCTATAATTTTTCAACCCTGTGTATTGTGGGAAGGATGACATATTTTTTGAGGCTGTAACCAGAGAATATGACTCTTCTGACAGGGTCCTGATTACAAAGGAGATTACAAAGTAACCTTGCCTAAGAACAAGATGATGTGATTCTTCTGTATTGTCTCTGTCCAAAAGTGAAATTGTGCCATATACATGGATTCAGCACATATACACAATAATAACTAATACATGGGCCCAGCCAAGGGAAATATTTCCACTCTCATGGCCAGTCCTATGGCCATGAGTAAAGTCCTAGATCTCCCACTTGTAAGAATTCACAGAAAAGTATGCAACTCTGTCATACTCTACAAAGCCTGAATGGCACAAAGAATGTCATAACAGGCACCAGTGTTATTGTGACTGTTGGATGCACAACAAGCTGACATGACTGTCATTCTTACATATGAACAAAGCCTATGAATGAGGTACTAAATCTCACACACATAAGCAACATAAGCTTGATTTTGTTACTCTCATACATGAGTGTGATCCATGGACACTTTGGTGACATTTCAACCATGATTCAGCAGACCCATGGTTCTTCCACTCTTCCTCGGGAACACAATCTTCAAGTGGGATTGGGGTTTTTACATGGATCCTGCGCATTGTTAAGAATGTGACTCATGTATTTTGACACAATCCATAGGAGGTGTTGACTCTCATACCCGAATCCAGGACTTGTGTGGGATTGTGAAACTTATTTCTGAATATTTTTGGGTGTCTGATGGACAAGTATAACTTTGACCAGCATCTGAGTTTTTGCCTCTGCTTTCTAGATCCGGAGCACAGTTGAAATTGTGACATGTGCACCAGCACCTAAACAATATCTAACAACTTCTTTGGCAATGTTCAAAGGGAACTTTTGCATATCACTTTGACCAGCACCCAGCTGATGTAAAATCTTGGCCTGAAACCTGCCTACAAAAGGCACTGTGGCTTTTATCTAGGTCAATCATGTAAGTGCTGTGACTTCCTTCTACCTCCCTGGCCCTGCACTTATGGTGCATCGTGAGACATAACTGGCTACTGCACCTGGGTGATGTGACTATTTTCTGGGGTAGGGATATTCTGCCAACAGGAAGCTTTGTAACATATCACTTGGTTCAGCACCTAGGTGATGTTTCTTCTCTCTTGCCTGGGCTCTGACCAGCACAGAGATTGCTAAATCAGACATATTGCTGAAGCCAGCACCAAGGTGAGCTTACTCTCCTGCCTTCGTCCTGCACACAGGGGCCATTGTGACATACATCCAGGCCGATTGCCTAGGTGAAGATTGTCTCCAGTCCTGTCTAAGCCCTGACCATAGGAGGTATTCCAATATATAACAGAAACTAGCACCCAGTTAATTTGGCTCCAGAGTCCTGTCCACGAGGAGGATTGTGACATTTCTCTGGACCAGAACCCACTCAGTTAATGTGACTTTCCTTACTTCTCCCTGCCCACAGGTGATATTTTACCATATACCTGAGACCACAACAAAGGCATAATAATGACTCTTGTACCTGGAGCCAGGACATACTCAGGATTTTGACTCTCATCTATCAACCTTCTCACAGGTGTTATTGGGATATTTACCTTAGCCCAGCTCCACAGTGATTTAATAACCTTTTTCTAGTTATAGCCCACAGATGACAGTTTGACATATACCTGGGTCAAGAACTGTGGTGATTTGACTCTTGTGTCCTATCAATGTCCTCAAAATGGATCATAACATATCTTTGGACCCATCCTCCATGTTATGTGTCTCTCTTCTGCTGCCTGAACCCTGCTTTCAGTGAAGAGTGTAGCATTTCTTAGTATGACATCCAGATGGCATGCCTCTCTTGCCTGGCCTTTTTAACAGGAGGCATTGTGACATATCTTTGGGCCAATTATTTAGGTTATATGACTCTCCTCTCCTGTCAGGACAATCTCCACAAGGATGATTATGCCATAGACCTGAGCCTAGACTCAAGTTTGTGACTTTTGTTAGGGCCCTATCTGCAAAGAAAATATTGAAATATTTCTGACTTAGGATTTAGCTAACGTGGTTGTCCTGCCTGTTTAATAACCACAGAGAGGATGGTGACACATACCTAGGCACAGCTCACAGACATGATAATGACTAATATATGTGGACCCAGCCACATATAAACTAGGTTTAGGGACATGAGAGATGTCCATGATTACCTTCTGGTAAAAAAAAGGCACCAAAGTTTACAACAATGACAAATGTTTTATAAAACCGTTGGGTTGAATAGAGAGTGTCATAATAGTGGTTAGCAAACAGAGGAAATTGTAAGTCTTATATGCATACTTGGCTGACAGTAAGGACTTTCATCATCACAGATGAATGCAGGCAACTGTCCTACATGAAAACAAGACATGTGTGGTATTGTAAATCTAATCCATAGGGGTTTTTGACATCTACTTGGGCCAACCTGTAAAAGATATGACTCTTCTGACTGGGCTCTGCCCTCAGTAAGAATTGTGACATCACTGGATCTAGAATGCAAGTGACATTACATTCCTGCCTGCCCATTCTCACAGACATCATAGTGATATATCACTGGGTCCATGACTTAGAAGAAGACATAACTCTAATCTCTAAAATGGGCCCTGCACACATGGCAGGATAGTGACATCTTCCTAGGCCAGTCACATATGAGATGATACATTCTTCCAGGGCCATGCTGAAAAGAAGGCATTTTGACATAGCACAGGGCATATAACATAGGTAGTATGGCTCCTCTCCTTGGTACCTGCACACTTGAATAGTGACATATTGCTAGACCAGGTACAAAGGTGATTGTACTATTTTGCCAGGGCCATGCTTTCAGGAAGGCTTTGTGACATGTCTCTGGGTCTATCATCTAGGTGATGTGACTTTCTGCTTAGTCCTGTACACATGAAGCACTGTGACATAAGGGTGGAACGGGCTCCTAAGTGATGTAACTCTCTTGCCTGAGTTGTTTTCTAAGGGGACTTGTGAATATCTCAGAACTCAGAACCAGATTATGTGGCAATTCATCCTGGTTTCTGTAAAAATATTAAATTGTGACATACACCTAAAGAAGCACCTAAGTAAGACGACCCTCTTTTTCTGCCTGAGGCCAGCCTACTGGTGACATTGGGCCATATTTCTGAGCCTATGACTCAAGTGATGTGACTCTCTATTTCAGCCTGGGACTTTTCAGTGAGAAGATTGTGACAAATTGATGAGCCCAACACTTAGGTAATGTGACTCTTGTCTTGTAACTGAACAATGTGCACAAAGAGGACTTTTGCTGTATTTCCTGGCCCTGCACCTGGATGGTGTTACTCTTCTTTCTACCTCATGCATAAAGAGAAAATTATGGCATATTTCTCGGGCCAGCACCATAATCATGTGACTCTCCTGCCTTTACCAGAGCCACAGAAGGTATATGGACATATCTTTGGCCCATTCTGTACGTGTTTTGGCTCTCATCATTTCCCTGTGTTTCTTCCATATGTGGTTGTATCATATTGTTGGCTGCAGCCCTTGCTTTATGTGATGCTCTTTGCTAGCCCCTGCCTAAAGGAGGTATTGTGATATATTGTTTGGCCTAACTCAAAAGTGATGTTAACATTCTCTTCGGTTTTTTGCTCACAAATGGGATTATGACATGTACCTAGTTTCGGATCAAAGCATGCTGATCAAGCTTATATTGGGATACAGTGAATAGGAGATATTGCACCTGTCACCACTTTGTTTACATCAAAAGGTAATGTCCTTCATTTCATATTTGTACAGAGATCACAGAAGTTTACAATATTAACTCATATCATAAAATATTTTGGGAGGTACAGGGAATTTTATAACAGGGCCCAGGAAAAATTTAAGATTGACTCTTGACTACATATTCAGGTGAAAGTAAATATTGTTACCATCCTACATTTACAAAGCCCATTGTTAAGGTCATGAGTCTATCAGGGAAATAAAGAATAAACTTGGAATTGTAAATTTCACAAGTGAATCTGGCCACAGATGGGAGGGTGACCCATTTCCAGAACCATATCACAGGCATAATCATTGTCTCATTTCTAAAGCAAGCCTATAGGAGAAATGTCAGTTGTCATGTCTGTGTTTAGGGTAATATGTAAGATCGTGAGTACATATATGCATGTAGGCCTCAGAGAGGTTTGCAACACTTATGCATCTCATACAAAATTTTCAGATGTGGTAGGGAGTTTCATATTATAACCAGGACACATGTTAGATTGTGACTCTCATATATACCATAGCTAAGAGTTAACGATGTCACCTTTAAAGGTGAGGAGCTTGTGTCAATTCCCTTGGCCTACTACCCTGGTGTTGAAACTTTCTGGTTTAAGTTCCTTTCCATAAAAGCATTGTTACCTATCAATGGGTCAGAATCATGCAGTGTGACTCTTCTGCCTGGACCCTGCAAATAGGGGATATTTTCACATATCTTCAGGCCTTTTAACTAGATGATATGTCTTTTCTGCCAGTGCCCTGCCAACAGGGTACACTGTGACATATTGCAAGATATAGCATCTAGGTAATGTGACTCTCCTGTCCTGTCTGGATCCTGCTCACTGAAAAAATTGTGACACACCACTGAGTGAAAAGCTTAGGCAACTTGACTCTCCTATTTGTTCTGTAATCTGCCAGGGGAGGGAATTATGACATATTAATGAGCCCAGAGCCCTGGTTATGTGATTTTTTTTCTTTAAACCTGTCTATGTTATGCATAGTAACCTGTTACTTGAGGCTGTACCCAGGTGGTGTGGCTCTTGTGCCTGGTTTCTGCCCACATGTAAGATTGTGACATAAAACTAGGGAAGTACATAGATAATATGACTCTCTTTTTGGCCTGGGCTCTGCCTACTGGGGACACTAGAGTATAACTCCAAGTCTATGCCGAAGTGAAATGACTCTCTTCTTCTGCCTGATTTTTACAGTGGTGGGATTATGACATATTGCTCACCCCAGCACTCTGATTATTTGACTCTCCTTTTTTTCTCAAACCATGCCCACAAACAGAAATTTTGACATATCGCAGGGCCCAGCATGCAGATTGTAACTGTTTTCCTTGAGTTCTGGATATAAAGATAATTATGGCATATTGCTGAACCCAGCTCCCTGATAACGTGACTCTCATGTTTCTGAAAGAGCCACAGAAGGTCTTTTGACTTCTGCTGGCCGTATTATGTAAGTGTTTTATCTCCCATAAATTGGCTAAGTCTTTTCACAAGTGGGATTGCGTCATATTGCTGAGTCCAGTACCTACTTAATGTTATTCTAATTCCTATACTCTGCCTAGGGAGGGCATTGTGATATGTTGCTTGGTGTAGCACCAAAGAGATGTTACCATTCTGTGTAGTTTTTTGTTTTTTTGTTTTTTTGTTTTTTTGTTTTTGCCAACAAATGGGACGGTGGCATATAACTTACTTCAGATCACAGGCGTGATGATCAAACTTATATTCTAATTCAACCAATTGGAGATATTTTGCCTTTCATCACTAGGCTTGGGGCAATAGGATAGGTCCTGGGTTTCATATTTGTATGAAGCTCACAGAACTTTACAACACTAGCTCATAACATATGACCTCCTTCGGTGGTACAGAGAGTTTCATGACACAGAAGAGCAAAAAGTTCAGATTGGGACTCTGAATTTCACACTCAGTTGTAAGCAAATGTTGTCAGCATCCCACATGTCCAAAGTCCACTGTTAGAGTCCTGAGTCTAACAACTAAATACAGTACAAAGCTGCATTTGTGGCCTTCATATGCGGATATGGTCACGGGTGAGATGGTGACTCATTTCTGGATCCAGCTCATGGGCAAAATAATGTGTTTCATCCCTGAACCCAGCCTGCAGAAGAGATGTTGACTATTATACATAGGTTTAGGGCAATATGTGAGATTATAAATTCATATGGGCATGTAGGCATCAGATGGGTTTGCAATTCTGATGCATGCAGTATAAAGCCTTTGAATGTTGAAGAGTATCATACAATGACCCAGGAAACATGTGAGATGGTGAATCTCATATAGGCACCAAGGTCACAGTTAATGGTTTCACGCTCAAAGACAAAAAGATTGGGCATATTGCTAGTCCTATTACCCAGGTATTGAGACTTTTTGGCTTAAATTTCTTCCTAAGGTTGCATTGTGACATATCGTTGGGTTACAATTACAATGAAGTGATTCTTCTGCCTGGACCTTGGCAACAGGTGATATTATCACATATTTCTGGGCCTATAAACTAGGTGATTTTCCCCTCTTACCTGTGCTCTGTCCCCAGAGGACATTGTAATATATCACTTGAGTTAATATCTAGGTAATGTGACTCTTCCATCCTGCCTGGGCCCTATCCATCAAACAAATTATGACATAGCACTGATTGCAAAACCTAGGTGATGTGACTCTCCTTCTTATCCTAGACTGCCAAGAGAAGGGATTACTGAATATTGCAGAGCCCATCACCTAGGTGGAGTGACTCTCCACCTTTTCTTCTTTCCTGTATAGAGAGGGCTTTTGCCATATTATATGAAGCTGTACCCAAGTTATGTGACTCTTCTGATTAGACATAGCCTGCAAATGAGATAATACTGTATCACTCACTCAGCACAGAGATGAGGCTACTCTCCTGTCTTATCCTTGCTCACAGGTGAAATTGTGACACATATCTGGGTTAAGCACATATGCACAATAATAATTATCATGTCTGGTCCCAGCCAGTAGAGATATTTTGACTCTCATAGCCAATCTCGCAGCCATGGGTAAAGTCTTCGGTTTGTTGCTTCTAAGCTTAATGAAGGATTGTAACACTCAGATATATCATACAAAGTCTTAATGGTACAAAGAGTGTCAAAAAAGAGACCAGAATGAGCTTACATGTGATTCTTGTATGCACACCTAGCTGACACGATTGTCATTCTCACACATGAACAAGGCTTAGGAGTGAGGTACTAAATCTCACACATAAAAACAGAACCTGTGTGATATTGTAAATCTCACCTTTAGAATTTTCTTACAGTGTGATATTCTTATAAATTTTTGACAAACACCTCTGTAATTTGACTATCCAGACTTGTTCCCGCCCATATATGGAATTGTGACAGGTACCTAGGCTAACCTGAGGTGTTGTGACTATCTTGCCTAAGCCCCTCTCTCAGAAAAGATTGTGACATATTACTGGATCTAGCACGCAGGTGATGTTACATTCTTGCCTGCACCATGCCCACCAAAATTGTTGTGAGATATTTATGTGTCCACCTCATAAGTAACATAACTCTCCTCTTTAAAATGTGCCCTGCACAAAGGAAGAATAGTGACATTATGCAATGCTAGGGGCACAGGTGAGGATACTCTTCTGCCAGGGCTAAGCTCAATGAAGGGCATTATAACATATCTCTGGACCTATCACCTAGGTTATGTGGCTCTCTTGCTTGGGCTCTGCCAACCTGGAGCGTGACATATTTCTAGTCCAGGCACACAGGTGATGGTACTGTTTTGCTAGGGCTATGGTTTCTAGAGGACATTGTGACAAATCTCTGGGCCTGTTACCTAGGTGAAGTGACTCCCTCCTTGGGCTCTACCCACATTGAGCATTGAGGCATAAGCAGAAAACCTGCACCTAAGTGGTGTAAGTCTCTTGCCTAGGTGCTGTCATAAGAGAAACTTGTGACATATCTCACAAGTCAGAACCCAAGTGTTAACGACTTTTCTGCTTGGTTTCTGCCAAAATGTTACACTGTGACATATTTCTAGGGAGTTACCTAGGTGATATGTTATCAATGTCTGCCTTATCCCTTCATACTGGGAACATTGGGACATATCTTAGAGCTCATGACCTGTGTGATATGACTCTCTTCTTTTTCTGTCTGGGCCTTTGAAAAGGTGGGATGGTGAAATATTGCTGACCCCAGTGTTTAGGTCCTGGGACTATACAATTTTTTTCTGAACCATACCCACAAAGAGAAATTTTGACCTATTGCACTCAAATGATATTACTCTTCTGCCATTTTCCTAAATAAAGAGAAAATCATTGCATACTGGTGTCTCTGGCACTGTCATGATGCTACTGTTCTGCTTGTGCCAGAGCCTCAGTGGGTATTTTGACATACCTTTGGCCCATTCTGTAGGTGTTTTGGCTCTCATCCCTTCACTAAATTTTTACATGTGTAGTTGTGTCATATTGCTGAGCTCAGCAACCAGTTAATGTGACACTCCTTCCTAGGTTCTGCCTAGAGAGAGCATTGTGACATGTTGCTGGCCACATCACCTAAGCGATGTTACTCTCCCCGCCCCTCTTTTTTTGGCCAACAAACAGGAAGATGACGTATAACTTGCTTCAATTCACAGGCATGGTGGTGAAACTTATATTGGGATTCAGCCAATAAAAGATATTTTGGCTGTCTTTACTAGGTTTAGAGGAGTAGGTAAAATCCTAGATTGCATATCTCTACAAAGCTCACAGAAGTTTAGAACACTAGTTTATATAATATAAACTCCTGGGTAGTAAAGAGCATTTCCTACTGTGTAAAACACTTGGATGTGGTAGAGGGTGTCATACAATGGCCCAGCACACACACGTGGCATTGTGACTCATATGCACACCAAGCTAGAAGTTAAAGGTGTCACCCTCAAAAATGAGAAGATTGTGTCATATCACTGGGCTTAGTACCCATGTGCTAAAACTTTTGGTTACATTGTTTTCAAAGCATGCATTTTTGACAAATTACTGGGTTAGAATCATAATAATATGACCATTCTCCCTGAGCTCTGCAAACAAGGGATATTGTCACATATCTCTGAGCCTGTCAGAGGTAATTTGTCTACTTTGCCTGCACTTTTCTCTCAAGGAATATTGTGACATCGTTGCAAGTAGCATCTAAGAAATGTGGCTCTTCTGCAAAGATCCTACCCACTAAACAAATTCTGTCATACCGCTGAGTTCAAAACCTAGGTAATGAAACTCTCCTCTTTATTCTGTCAAAAGAGAGGTTTACTACATATTGCTGAGCCAAATACCTATGTGTTGTGACTCTTCTCTCTTTCCTCAATCCTGTTAGAGTGGACATGGTGCCATATTACTTGTGTCTGTATCCAGGTTATGTGACTCTTCTGACTTGGCCCTGCCTGCAAAGGAGATTGTAATATATCCTGAGCTCAGAATCCAGGCAATGAAACTCTTCTGCCTTGGTTCTGCCAACAGTTGAAATTGTGACATATACTTGGTTTCAGCTCACATGCAGAAATATAACCATCATAACTGGACTCAGAAATTAGAGCTATTTTGACTCTCAAAGCCAGTCATGGCAATAAGTAAAGTAATGGGTCTCCTAATTGTATAAAGTTCACAGAAGATTATGACACTTAGGCATATTATGCAAAGCCTGAGTGGTACAAAGAGTGTCATAACAGGGAAAAGCAACCAGGTGCTTTTGTGACTCTTGGATGCACACCAAGCTGATCCAATTTTCATTCTCTCACAAGAACAGGGCCTAAAATTAAGTTACTAAATCTCACACATAAGAGCAGTCAAAGGTTGAAAATGTTCCCCTCATACATGGATCTTATTCATGTGTCATTTGCTGATGCATGATTCTACACACCTGTGACGATGTGACTCCTCTAGTGGAACACAATCTTCAAGTGAGATTGGGCATCTTATACATGGATGTTACCCATTGTTATTGTTGAGATTGTGACTTCTCTGCTTTAACCTAACTCACAGGAGGTGTTGACTCACATGCAAGAAGCCAGGACTTCTGCAGGACTATGAATCTTACTTCTGAATATTGTCTAGTGTGTGATTAGGACAAAAAGGTAGCACAGATCCTGAATAACTTGACTTTCCTTTTTAGGTTATGACTAGTGATGAAATTGTGATATACATGGATCATACACCTAAGTGAAGATGTCTGGGCAGGCCTATAAAGGGCACTTTTAAGTATCACTGGGATCAGCTCCCAGGTGATGTGAATTCTTTGCCTGATTCTTGCCTATAAAAGGCAACATATCTAGATATATGTGGCTTATATCCAGGTCCATTGTGTAAGTGATGTGACTCTCTTCTACTGCCTTGGCCCTGAACTTATCATGCATTATGACACATAACTGGGTACCGCAAGCAGGTGATGTGACTCTCTTTTTTGGGCTCTGCCAACAGAAACACTTGGCTCAGAATCTAAATATTTTTTTCTCTCATGTCTTGCCCTGACCACAGAGGAGATTGTGACATATTGCTAAACCCATGGCCAAGGTGAGGCCACTTTCATACCTTGGTTTAGCACATAGCAGCCATTGAGACATATATCTAGGCCAATTGCAAAAGTAACATGAGTCTTCTCACCTTCCTAATCCCTGTTAACAGGGGGAATCTTGATAAAGCACTAAAATCGGCATCCTGGTGATTTGACTCTTCTTCCAGTGTCCTGCCCACAAGAAGGATTGTGACATCTTACTGGACCAGCACCCACCTAGGTAATGTTACCTTCCTGCTTGCCCTCTGCCCACAAGTAATACTGTGCCATATAACTGAGACCAGATATGAGGACTAATTATGACTCTTAAACCTGGAGACATGTCATATGCAAGACGGTGACTCCCATTCCTGTAATTTTCACCCCGTATTATTGTAACATATACCTTTGCCCATCTCCTGAGTTATTTAATAATCCTGCTTAGGTATAGCCCACAAATGAGATTTGGATGTATATCATAGCTGATCACCACAGTGATTTGACACTCCTGTCTTAACAATAACCTCAGGAAGGATTGTTGCATGTCTCTGGACCCATCATCTAGTTACCTGACTGTCTTCTCCTGCCCTGACCCTCCTTCCAATGGGGATTGTCACATTCCTAAGCACTGCATCTAAATGATGTGACTCTCTTACCTCGTCCTTTCAACAGGATACATTGTGACATATTCTGGGCTTGTCATTTAGGTGATATGAGTCTCTTCTTCTGTCTGGACACTGCCCACAATGGGCATTGTGCCATATTCCTGGGTTTAACCCCCAAGTTATGCAACTTTTCTGCCAGGAACATACCTACAAGGAGAATATTGGCACATTTCTCTCTCAGAATTTAGGTTACTTCACTGTCATGTCTATTTCATCAACACAGAGTAAATTCTTACATATATAGGCACAGTTCACAGGCATGATAATGACTCTTATATGTGCATCCCACAAATAGGTGAAATTTTGACTCTTATAACTTGTTTTAGAAAAAGGAGTGATTAAATATCTTTCTGGTAAAAAAAAGCTCAAAGAAGCTTATAACAGCCTCAGATATTTTATGTAGCACTTGGCTTGGACAGAGAGTGTCATAGCAGAACCCAGCAGAAAGGTGAAATTATCTCATATTCACACCAGATGACAGTAAGCGCTGTCACTATCTTACATATATGAAGCCAACTGTTGCTCATGATAAAAGGACATGTGTGGTATTGTAAATCTCATCCAGGGAATTTTTTGCCAGTGTGATTGTAATATAAATCTCTGCCAAACACCTGTGTGATCTGACTCTCCAGACTGGTTCCAGACCACATATGTTACTGTTATATCTACCTTGGCCAACCTCTAGGTAATGTGACTTTCCTGCCTGGGTCCTGCTCTCAGTAAGAAGAGTGATATATCACTAGATCCAGCACGGAGGTCATGTTACATTTTTGCCTAAGCCATGCCCACAGAAGTCATTGTGACATATCACTGTATCAACCAGTTAGGTTGTACAACTCTCCTCTTTAGAATGGGCTGTACTCACACTAGGGGATAGTAGCACATGGCTGGGCCTGGCACACTGGTGATGGTACTCTTTTTCTAGGGTAATGTCCAAAAAAGGGGATTGTGACAAATACCTTGGCCTATCAGGTGCTTATTTCTGCTCTCCTGCTTGGGTCTGGCTTACCTGGATAGTGACATATTGCTAGGCAAGGCACACAGATGGTGGTAGAGTTTCCCCAGAATCATGTCTCAAGGAGGACATTGTGACATATATCTGGGCCTGTTACCTAGGTGATATGACTACCTGCTTGAGCCTTGCCCATATGAAGCATTACAACATAAAGGTAGAACATGTACCTATTTGTTGAAACTCTCTTGCCTGGGTCTTGTCCTAAGGGAAGGTTGTGACATATGTCTGGACCCAGCCTCAAGGTAATGTGACTCTTCTGCATGGTACCACCTCACATGAGGGTTTCCCTCACCTTTTAGAAGAGTTTGTGTTTCTTTTTTAAGGGCATGACTCCCTTACCTTTATGAATTAGTCTTTCTCTGTCCTACATCTTGCTTTTCCTGCTCAAGTCCTCCCTGGGAAAAAGGGGCTCCAGGGTTGTCAACATGTGGGCATGGCCTGCTCACCCTTCTGCATAAGGTAGGTTGAAAAGAAAAAGATGAGCTGTCCCCAGCAGGTCTTTTTGGTGGATGTGATTATTTTGGTGATCTTATAATTCTGAAATTTTTAGCATCCGTTATTGGCATGCGGGCATGGCTAAATTTCACCACTCATCAGATTTTACAAATTATTAAAAAGAAGCAAATTACCATATACTTCTACTAAGCAGAAGAGGGGGGAAAAGGAAGATGAAACAAGTGGCCTTTCTTTTCAGTTATTGTTGAGTTTGGAACTGTATTGGATTTTTAAAAATTATTTTGTTTAATCATGCATGGTGTGTGTGTGTGTGTGTGTGTGTGTAAGTGTGTGTGTCCCTCTTAGCTGCCATCATCTGTTGAGAATATTTTTTTCCTCTGCTTAGAGAATGGCCTTGATGAAAGCACTCAGCAATCAAATGGATAAAAATTGAACACATACTTCAGGATATTTTTCATTGTTCTTCCTTACATGTTCATTTTCTGAACAACAACAACAACAACAACAACAAAACCCTATGAAATATTAAGGCTTTTTTTTAAACCTTGAAGTGGCATCCTTGAATAGTTGCCTTACATTATTTGTTTTAGCAGATTTCAAAGGTGACTGCCAAAATTCCCCAAGTGTTTCAAAAAATAGAAAGAACCTTAATTGTGTTCACTGAGAGACCTCCCTTTTCCTTACTGGGACTGTCTGCTTCAAATTCATTCCCCTCTGTCTCTCTCCTTGTTGTTTTATTATAATGAATCATTGTGATGGGAAGCAAATTAGAAGAGTGGGGAGATGGCTGGAATAAGAATCGTGGGGACTGGCACACAGTTTTCTCTCCAAAGTTAATTTGTCAGTCACTGAATATGTCTGAGCTTCAGTTTCCTTCAAATGAAGCAGGGGCTGACAAACTTTCTGTAAAGGGAAAGATGGTGAATATTTTGGGCTTTGCTGGTGATGTGGTCTCTGTTATAACTACTCAAATCTGCAAAAGCTTTTGTAGTGCCAAAGCAGCCATGGACAATATGCACAATATAGTGGGCATGGCTATATTCCAATAAAACTTTATTTACAAAACCAGGCACTGGGCTGGTCTTGGCCTGTGGCCCATAGTTTGTCCAATGCTGACAAACTGTGTTCTAAAAGATCAGAGTAAAACATATTGCTTTTTTTTTTTCTTGAGACAGAGTCTTGCTGCATTGCCCAGGCTGGAGTGCAGAGGCACGATCTCATCTCACTGCAAGCTCCACCTCCCAAGTTCACTCCATTCTCCTGCCTCAGCCTCCCGAGTAGCTGGTACTACAGGTGTCTGCCACCATATCTGGCTAATTTCTTTGTATTTTTAGTAGAGATGGGGTTTCACCATGTTAGCCAGGATGGTCTCCATCTCCTTACCTCGTGATCCACCTGCCTTGGCCTCCCAAAGTACTAGGATTACAGGCGTGACCCAGTGTGCCTGGCCCTGCCATCTTTTTCTTATCAGTTTATGTGGTGGAAATTAATTATGACAATGAAAGCACTTTGAAAAATATAAAGCAGAGATTTGTTTCTAGCTAGGATTGGGTAGTCTGAGGCAAACTAACGATCCCAAGAAGAAGTACCATATAAATTACAGAAAGCACCATTCTGTTTAAAGACATGTTGGAACATGAGGAGTAGGGGGGCTAAAATATCAAAAAGAAGAGAGCTGAGGAGAGATGAGCTGATGGTCTGTAGCTACTTTATTTATGGGGGATTTCTAATTCTGGGTGGTGACAAAATAATGTGGACCTGGGCTTTGTTTAGATGGAGTGTTGCAGCTCTGAGAAAAATAAACCTAGTATTCTCTTGGGACTGGGGTTGAGAGACAAAATTGGAGACTCGAGGAACCTGAAATTCACAGTTGGCTTTCCCTTCAAGACAGTTGCCCAATTCTGGACTACATGGGATGAGAAGTTCAAAAGATAACCAGAATCCCTCTGGAAAGCAGAAGTGGTGTTCAGTAATCTTCTGGTGCTGAGAAAATAAGGATTACAGTTTAGGACTTGCTTTTGGAGGTTGCAAGGGGTGGGGGCATCACAGACACACCAGGCTCTCAATGAAGGCCAGGACAGCTAAGTCCTAGCCAAGGGCATAAGCTAGGAGCAGCCTGAGTCTTGTAAGAGTTCCTGATTGGTTTAGATCATCAGCCAGCACCCCCCTCCCCAACTCTATCTTCCTGGCAGAAGAAAGGAGAGCAAACTTTCGGGGAAGAAAACTTCATCAAAATCTTTTCAACTTTCTAATACATGATTAGAAATACCTGATGTCTGGTATTCAATAAAAAAAAAAAATTACTCAGTGTGTCAATGTGACCATCCCCCCAAAATGAGAGAAAAACAAATGATAGAAACAGATCCACAGATGATCCAGAGTGAATAGAATTAAATTTAGCAAAAAAAAGGGGGATTTTAAAATAACGAATTAATATGTTCAAGAAAATAAATTTTTAATGGAGGAATTAGATGAAAATATGAAAAATTTAAACAGAGAATTGGAATCTATAGATAATCAAATAGGCTTTTGTTACTTGGAAAAGATATCTGCAATTAAGAACTCAATGGATATGGTTTTAACAGATCATATAAGCAGGAAACAAGCATAGTGACCTGGATGAAAGGTTAATAGAAACGATTTATGCTGAAGTGCACAGACAGAAAAATTGAACATATAGAAAAAGCATAAGAGACATGTGAGACACAATGAAAAGTCTAAAATATGTGTAATTGGAGTCTCAGAAGGAGCAGAGTGGGAGGCAGTGAGACAAAAGCAATGTTTTAGGCTAAGAATTTCCCCAGATTTGTAAGAGAGATCAATCCATAGATACAAGAAGTTGTACATACTCCAAGCATAATAAAAGAAAAAGAAAATGCACAGAGTAGTGAATGGGTAAACATGTTATTCAGAAACAAACAATGCACTGGCATTGTAGATTTCTGTCTCTAGTGGATAAGACCCATTACAGTGTGAGGCTCTAGCTTCATGCTTCTTGGGTTTCCTTCCCTGAACCCTTGTGTATACTTCAACCGTAACTCTTTGCTCGCTGTCTCTTGCATTCTTCTGCTTCTTTACTTTTGTTAAGCTCAATTCATAACACCAGCCCTTGGTGTTTCTCGTTTTTTAGTCACCTTTATCTTTGGCCTTATCATTGTTACTGTTAACATCTGCAAGTTGCAGTTTAAAGGTCAAACAAGAGCTTCACCCATTGAGGTAGTATATTCATTTCCTGAGGCTGCTGTCTGTAACAAATACCACACATGTGGTGGTTTAAAGCAATAGATATGTAGTCTTTGGGAGCATTTGAGGCCAGAAGTCTGAAATCAAGGTGTCAACACAGTCTCACCCCCTCTCGAGGCTCTAAAGGGAAAATATATTCCTTGCTTCTTCCAGCATCTGATAACCATCTGCATTCATTGGCTCATAGCCTCAGCTCTCTGCTCTGTCTTCATATCACCTTCTGCTCCATATGCCTATGTCGTCTCCTGTGTGTCTGTCTCAAAACTCTCTGTGCCTCTCTGTTATAAGGATCCCTGTGACTGCATTTAGGGACCACTTGTATAAAACAGGATAAGCACCTCTTCCCAAGGTCTTTAACTTAATCACATCCTTTGTGATATAAGGTAATATTCACAGGATCTAGGGATTAGGACATGGACACATCCTTTGGGGGAACCTATTAAAGGTGATGCTGCTGTTAAAATAATAATAGTAAGGACTTAACAACAGTAGTTATGTGCCAAGAAGCATGCTAAGTTCATTCTGTTAATTGTCTCATTTAATCCTTGTACTGTCTCTATAAATCAGATTCCCTTATTACCACAGTTGTACAGAAGAGGACTGTGAGGCTTGGTGAGGTTTAGGGACTTGCCAAGGTCACTCAACTAGTAAGTGGCAGAGCCAGGATTGGAACCCAAGCATCTGAGATTCAGACCTCCTTGCCTTACGTGCTATGAGTGAGCAGGCTGGATTTCTGGTTGGACTGCTTCCAGGAGGTGGCTTTTAGACTGTTGGCCTTGGATGGTACTTCCTAGCTCTAAAGTTCCATGGTCCAGTAAGTTGTTGTCACAAAAGAAAACCTCAACCTGGATTATTGAGAGTATAACAAATTTTAATCTGCCAGATAGTGGAGAGAATTTGCTTACACTGCTTATAGATAAAACCGATAGGAGTTTGCTGTTGTGCATTTTGGTATTTGCTGATGGTTTAAGGGTGTGTATACCAGAAGGAAAAATTAGTTGTGGACACACAGGCCAAAACTACAGCATCTGAATGAATTGAAATAATTACTCAGATTATTTGGACTCTGCCTACCATATAATTGAGGTAAATGGGGTTATTGATTTGAAGTAGCTAGGTAATTTGGTCTACCTCCCTTTGATAATGTGAACATGGTCATATCATGTAATTGTATAATTGGCTGAAAGGGCTCTATTCTTTCTCTTGAAGCATCTACTATTGTCTGTGGCCAGGCTATTGGGTTATAGTGTGATAGTGTGCTCAATTGTTATGGACAAACCCTAAGTTCTTGGTGTGGGTTTCCTAGCGGAAAATTCATACATATATGTGTGTGTATTTATGTATGTGCATATATTTTAATTAAAAATGGAATTATAAAAAGTATTTTTAATGTATGATTATTCTTGATTATTCATGTAAAAGTTTTAAAGAACTATGTGCTTCCAACTTAAACCACCTCAGAGTCTATTTGAGGAGACAGACTCCTTTGTGAAAAGTTTTTTTATTTTTATTTTTAATTAAGCTCCACTGTAATGTCTATATTTGAATTGCCTAGGAAACTCTTATAGCAGACCTTATTCCTTGTCAAAGATGGTCAACAGAAAATTAGATTCAGTTTATTAGCTTCTACCTAAGCCTTACTTAAAGGGGCCCATGTTGTGGTTTTGTTACTGGATCACAAATATTTAACTTGATCCTTCCTATTCCTGGCACTGGCCCATATTGTCACAGAAGCTGTGCTGCCCAAGGGTGTCTGTGGCATGGCCTTTTCAATTCACTCTCCAAAATGGCTGAGTAGTGCATTCTGAGACTCCATTTTACATTGGGACCAAGCCTGCTTTGTCTGCCGTTTGTTGAAGAAGTCTGGCTAGCCTCAAGTAGGGAGATTACGTTATGAAGGGCAAGAAATTCTGCGGTGGGTAGGTGGGAGAGAGTGGGCCACATCACAGCTAATGGACACATGTCTCAGATTTTCTGGAATCATCTGGCTTTAAAATATCCTCTATGGTTTTAGACCATAAATCCTGAATTTTTGCATGGAAAATGAGGCTCAAGTGACATCTGCTCATGTGTCTCTCACATTAGTTGTCTGTGTAACAGGCCTCTTACATGATATTTCTACCCTTAACAAAAAAGGAGAAAATGAGAAGATTTAGGTACACACACACACACACACACACACACACACACACACACACACACATATATATATATATTCCCCACCTAGCCTCTGTCTGAAATGTGTGGTTTTGGTTTGGGACAGCAGCATTCATTGTTGACATCATTGATCCAATTATTTTATTTCCCACTTCACTTCACTTGCCCAGATGTGGTCCAAAGAGTATAGGGCTGTTAAGATAAAACCAGGCTCAGGAAATTCAAATGAAATGTCTACTTGAACCTCCTCAAGTCTTCCCTGTGGGCTGTGTATTTATTTATAAGCCTGCTGGGCTTCGGCAGCAGAAAAAATGAAGAGAGGAGAAATTTGTTTCTAAAATGAAAATGAAATTTAGTTAATATAAATGCTACCAATGTGCAACTCACCCTGCCAGCTCCCAATAAATGTACAAATATCAAAATAACACAACAGATAAAAATCACAGTGGAAAAAGAGAAATTGAGACACTTCTGTATTTTGCAGGGCCAGAATAATCCACACAATTTACTCCTTCCACCAGGCATATTTTACATATTACCTTATTATCTGATTTCACATAATACTTACATTGTGATTTCTGAATCAACTCTAAAATTCATAAAAATTTGCAATAAAGCTATGTCCACTCAAAGTGTTGAAATAAGTCAATAATATGGAAAACTCATGTTCTTAAAAATGCCTTGGCTTCAGTTACCACATTTAATTTTCTTAGTTTTCTAGTTTAGTTTACAAATGTCAAATAACTAAAAGTTATAGGAACCAAAGAATGATAAACTTCTCTCAAAAGTTATTGTACATAAATCTTAGAGTTTTTTTCTAGCATTTAAATAAACAACAATGCATAATAACTCTATATGTTCCTTTTTCAACTTTTTTTCTATAGCATGATGATATTGACTAGATATAAGTGACAGCTTATTTAAAGCCAGTGAGTTTTGCACATGGACTAGAATTTTTAAGAAAAATTAAAAATTTTTAATGTAGAGTTGAGTTTCATTTTAAACATTTATTTATTTACTTATTATTATTTTAGAAACAGGGTGTCGCTCTGTCACCCAGACTGAGTGCAGTGGCACGATCACAGCTCACTGTAGCCTTGAACCCTTGAGCTTCAGCAATGCCCCCACCTAAGCCTCCCAAGCAGCTGGGATACAGGCACACACGTCCGTATCTGACTAAATTTTAAATTTTTAAAGGAGAAGCTACTGCTTCAGCCTCCTAAAGTGCTAGGATTTGTAATTTTCAATGTTTTGAGATAGGAGAAAATTAAAAATAGTTTTTCACTAGGTCATGTAACTCTTCATGTAAGAGTTTAGGTGTCTGATATACTTTGTGGATATTACTTAGTCCTTTCTGGTTTTGTTAAAACTAATTTCCTTCAGAAAACACAGCAGTGGCTAGGCACAGTGGCTCATACCTGTAATTCCAGCACTTTGTGACGCTAAGGAGAGTGGATTGTCTGAGCCCAGGGGTTCAAGACTAGCCGAGGCAACATGGCGAAACCTCGTCTCTACAATAAATACAAAAAAAAAAAAACCAAACAAAAAAAAAACAGCTGGATGTGGTGGTGCACGCCTGTGGTCCCAGCTACTCAGGAGGCTAGAGAGGGGGAATCACCTGAGCCTGGGAGATGAAGGCTGCAGTGATCTGTGATGGCATCACTGCACTCCAGCCTGGTGACACAGTAAGACCCTGTTAGAAAGAAAAGAAAAGAAAAGGAAAGGAGAGGGGAGGGGAGGGGAGGAAAGGGAAAGGGAAAGGGAAAGGGAAAGGGAAAGGGAAAGGGAAAGGGAGGAAAATCTACTAGTGCTGGGTTGTAACTTTTAGGGAATTCATCAAGCTGAGCACCATGTTTTCAAATGCCTCCCCTGATTTTTGTACTTCTAATCTGCTAGAAAAACAGATGAGCAGACTCATTATAAATGTGTATTTAAAAAGAACAGCTATATGGCCTGAAGGACTGCACAAAGGGGACTGAAGTTTATTGAAAGTATTATGGTTTTGAGAATTATTTGGCTTCTTGATGTTTTGTGGATCTGAGTTTTTAGTTGCTGGAATTTGACATCTAAATAAGAGGCTGTTGCTGTGATATGTAAATAGAGTGTGTCATTATGCATGTTGAAAGGACAATTTACAATTTACAAAGATGGAAAAGCTCAATAAAGATCTACTATTGAAAAGATACTGCAAAGGCAAAGCTATAGATAGATGGGCTTCTTGAAGGTGAACAGAATTAATGACAAGTGAAGGAAAAATTCACATCACAAGGAGGGAAAATGTCTTCCAGATGTCAGTGAGGGGAACACTATTCCTTTTCCTTTAGGCTGTATCCTGGGAATATCACCCATTACCTGAAACCCCAGCATGCTGAGCATACCAGGACCTGAGTAATACAGCAGTACACATTCTATATCAATGTGTTTCCACACTTTCCCCTGCTGGCTTTGTAAACCTCCATTGGTTAATCATCTTGTCTTGTTTCCTTTTATCTTCCTGGTACCTAGCACAAGCATGGCACATAGTAGGTGCTCAGTAAATGTCTGCCTTAGTCCACTTTGTGTTGTTGAAACAAAATACCCAAGACTGGGTAATTTATAAAGAACAGAGTTTTTTGCTTGCTTGCTTGCTTGCTTGCTTGCTTGCTTGCTTGCAGTTCTGGAGGCTAAGAAGTCAAAGATCAAGTTGCTGACAGGTTTGTTGTCTGGTAAGGGCTGATCTCCACTTCCAAGATGGTGCCTTGTTTCTGTGTCCTCCAGAGGAGAGGAATGCTGTGTCCTCACATGGTGGAAGGCAGAAGGCAAAAGGGACCAAACTCTGTCTGTGAAACCATTTATAATGATATTAATCCACATATAAAGGCTGAGCCCTCCTGACCTAAGCACCTCTGAAAAGGACCCACCACTCAACACTATTGCATTGAGGATTTAGTTCCCAACACATGAATTTTGGGGAGACATACTCAGACCACAGCAATGTCTATCGAATTAAGTCTTAATGGTAAAATATCTTCTTTGTCTAACAGTTGTGTGTACAATTATTCCCCACACCCCCATAAGATTAATAATGTAATTTTTGTTTCAGTCAGCAGTAGCCACTTTGAATCAGCGGGACTGAAACAAAAAATAAAAATTTTATTACTTAAAATTTATAGATCTACATGAATGGTATTTTAGGTAAGTTTGTAATGCTTATAGTTCTGAAATTTCAGCATAAAACTGTATTGAGACTTTTGGGATGCCTTGCATATCGTAAAAGAAGGTATAATGATAACTGGCATTTATTGAATACTACTATGTCCTAGAAATGTAAGCCTTCATAGGTTTCCTGTGAAGATCCTACCAGGTAAATATTGTTATTGTCCCTTTTTATACTTGGAGGAAGATTAAGAACTCACCCAAGGTCATTTGGCAAGAACACAAGTCAGGATTTGAACCCAGGAGTCTACATCCAGAGCCTGGGCCCTTAACCACTGAGTTAAACTGCTTCTTAAGGTGACTTGCCTGCCTGCAGTGTTTGCTGAAGGGAATGGATTTACCCAGACAGGCCTGGCCCTTGGTAGAAACACTGCACAGCTCGGTGTAGAAGCAGTGAGTCATCTGTACTTGCAGAGGCTGTAAAACAAATGTGGTGAACTGTAAAAGATTAAAGAGCCAGTTTTCCTGCCAGCTACCAGAAAGCTTTACATATACTTATTAAAGTTCTTATAGTGCTGGCACCTATTATTTTAAAAAAAACTTTTCACTGACATGTAATAAACAGAATGTTTGTTTTTATGACAGAAGTAGTTCTTGAAAGAGTTACATCTCTAGAACTCTAACACACTTCTGTGTCAACCAGACATGACGCTAGTCCAGTGGTTCTCAGAGTGTGATCTGGGGACCCCTGGGAGGTCACAAATATTTTCAAAATGATACTAAGATCTTTGTTCGCCTTTTTCACTCTTCTTCTCTGACAAGTGCACAATGGAGTTTTCCATTGGTTACATGACACATAATGGCATCATCACGAATTAACATGTGTGCTTGGATATTCTTATTTTTAAAATGTCTTAGTTTTAAGTGTTCTAATTTGATGAATATAAATAGATGTAACCCACATAAACAAAAGTTCTTAGGGGCGACCTCAGGAATTTTTCAAAGTGGAAAGTGGTTCTGTAATCCTTTTCTAAGAGTTTGGTCAGTGGAGGGTGTTTATTGCTTTTTAATAGAAATTTATTCCTAACATACCAGAGTTTGCAATCACCTTCCAATATGTAAGGAGTTGAGTGAGATGAAATTAGAAAGACAAACCATTCAGAAAGATAAACCATTCTCCTTGAGCTTCCTCTCATCTTTCAGGATGCTCCCAAAGCCCAGAGTAACTTATTTTCTAAAAGGAGGGGTATTCTTTCTACCTCAGATATCCAAAGATGGGGTATTATTCTAACTTGCAAGGCATTCTTTTGAAAAGAACAGTCCTAGTTACTGTAATTGTTAATAAGGCAGCCTGTCAAGTCTCAGAATCCATTCTTCTGTGTGATCAGAAGCTGGCTGCATACCTCCTTCCTTATGTTTAATCCACTCTGCTTTGAGGTCTTAAGAATTAGCTGTTCTTGGATGAAGTGCCCTTAATCAGCTCGTTTTACTTTACAATGCAAAGTTTCTCCTTTTCTACAGAGAACTTAATTTTCATTTGCTGTCCATGATCACAGAATAGTAAGTGGATTCCTAAGAAATTTCATGAAGTGAAATGATTATGCAGAGATGGGGGGAGGTGGTGGGGGATGTAAAGCTAATTGATTAGTTTAGAATCTTCTAATTTTCGTAAGGAATATAGGAGCCCAATTTGTATTTCTTCCTCTTGGCATCATGTTCTCACAGCTTGTCTGATGTTTCATTATCATCTTGACAGAACAGCACATGAAGAATTTGTTGACTAGCATATCCGTTGAGTTTTTGCCATGTGCATCAGTAGTCCGCAATTAGTTTATTTTGACTCTACTACTTGATTATCTGAGAGCTTGAAGAGTTAAGAGGAGAGCGGCTCTGAGTCCTAAGTTTTCAGTTCCACTGTCCTTTGAACACTGCAGACAACTACACCCCCAACACCAATATACTGGGCTTTGAGAACCATAAAAGACTGGTGTTAATGTCCTCTCATAATGACATTTGTGGGCAGAATGCTTCCCTATTTAGAATTTTCCTAATCCTTACATATGGCTGACCTCAGTGTTTTCATCTGTCAGCACTGGTCATTTGCATGGTTTCAGTGTTAATTTGTACACTTGTCATCCTAGGGTTGTGTTTTCCTGCCACCAACCTGTTTTTGGAGTCTCTTCCCAGTGGATTTGAAAACTCCTGGCTACTAGAGTGAGGATTTTCACATACTCACACAAAGTGGAAGTGAGCAGATTGTGGCTTTTGCCAAATAAGCCTCTTTGATATTCCCCACCCCCTAAAAATAACATCATTTCTCCAAGTAATCGTTATAAAGAAACACCACAGAGCAAGTTTTTCTAACAAACACACACCATCTAAACAAGCTGGGCAGGCCACATGCTGCTGCTGTTGCAGCTGTTTGCTGATCACAGGGTCTAGCTCCTGTGAGCAAGGAGGTGTTTTTGGCCTAGATATAAAGCCTGGCTGCAGTGAGGAGGTTGCTGGCCACCAGTCCTCATTTATCAGCTTTTTTTTCCTTACCCTTGGAAGACCTGAGATCTTTATGGGAGACAGCATGGTGGAGAGTAGGAGGCTGGGTTTTGCTGTCTTGTCCTTCTTAGTAACTGGTTCTGTATTTGCTCTATCCTTTGTTTTTCTTTCTCAATCATGTATTAATTTGATAAGGATTTATTGACTTCTAGTTATGTACTAGGCAAAAAACTAGTTGTGAGGAGAACAAAATGAACAAGAAAAAGTCTCTGCCTTCACTGAAAGACATTCTAGAAAACTGTGATAGTGAGTACTAGATCTAGATAGTGCCTTGACACAAGGAGGGAGGCCTTGGCTTGTGGGTTGAAGAAGTCTCTTCTAGAAAGGGTTATGAAGGATGAGTAGGAGTTCTCTAGGCAGTCTGGGAATGAGGAGGGGAGAAGAAGGAAAGATTGGTGTCTTAAATATCCATCTACCCTGATTCCCCCACTCCTGCCACCTTGCAGACCTTATGAATTGATTGGGAACTGTTTCTCAGTGAGCTCACCCTTGGCTTCACAGTGTTTTTTTTTTAAAAATGTGGCTCTAGACTGCCTCTCACAGAATCATCTTCAGACTTGAGTGAGCAAACAAGTCAATAAGCATGGTTGTTGAAATGCTGGTCTGATTGAGTAGGTCTGTGGTACAGCCTGGGATGCTCATTCCTAATATGAACACATTCTTCCCACCCCCAGGTGATCCTGATGCAGGTGTGCTCAGCAGCTGCCACTTTGCTGAGAAGTCAATATGGCATGGTCTCATTCCATAGATGGATTATGAATTGATAAGAGCAATGTGGGGCAATTTGGCAATTGCCCCTGTAAAGATATATAAGAGTGGGATTTTAGAAAAGTATCATTGTGATAGAAACTATTAGGATCTATGGAAATGATTCTCATTAGGAAAGCAGAGAGGTGACTAAGGAGACCTGGTTGCAGTGGCAGCCTTTTCATCCAAGGAAGCACAGATCAGATGGAGCTCATACTCCTCAGAGAGGTCTGGCATAATGCCTTGTTCACCTCTACCTTAGACTTCTGTCCTCTGCCTTCTATTTCTGCACTGTGGGCAGGAAGTCCTGGGACATGGAGAAGGTCAGTAACATGTTATTTGCATTTTGCTTTCCTTAATTATGTCACTCTCTCTTTATAAATGTCTTTGAATAACATTTTTAAAATTTAAACTGAAAAGTTGAATTTGCTTTTCAAATATTTACTTTGGTTATTTTCTTTCATCGTACCCTGAAATTAAGCATGTCTGGCTTATACTGGATATTTATAATCACTGTGGGTCAGAGTGTGTTTGCAGACTCAGCACCTGATACCCATCAAAGGTTCTCCTTTAGTGGGATCCTGTGCCTTCAAGACACTTTTCTGAGAAGATATCAGAGCAATCATACTCTTAGTTGAAACTGAGACTCCTCAAAAGTGCCTTTAAAGACACGTTATTTTTCTTATATGTTTTCTCTAAGAGCTTGGCTGTAGCAGCATTGTTTTTGGTACTGTTTATTTCTGCATAGTAAGTCCTCACTTAACATTGTCAGTAGGTTCTTGGAAACTGCAACTGTAAATGAAACAATGTATCATGAAACCAATTTTACCATAGGCTAATTAAGAAAATCAAGACTTAAATTCCTATGGCATATTTCTGTTCACAAAAACATTACCAAACTTCTCCATAAAGGCCAAAATGTTTCTAGTACTAAACATGGAAATAAATGTGAGCTGTACATATAGTAAAGAAAGATTAATAAAAACAAATAAGATAATGACTTACCCAATTTTTTGTAAAACAGTGAGTGATAGTGGTTGTAGCGGTAGTGGGTGAAATCAGGGAATAAATGTTTGCAAAGTGAAATTCGTAAGAAGCACTTCCCCCCACCAGGAAGTTAAAAAACAATAACAAATCCGGTGGGCTCACCAAGTGCTTTCATCCCACATTGTTAATGGTTGCGCATCTGTGTGATTATCATGGACTGTACACATTTTTATTTTACAATTATTTGTATTCATTCCTTCATTCATTTTCCAACTGATGTATTTTCAGTTCAGCGTCTTGGATGGCTGGAGGCTGTGCCAGAAGGTTAGGATGCAAGGCAGGCACCAGCCCTGGACAGGATGTCATTCAATTGCAGGAGTAGTCTCTCACACACTCTCACACTCCCTCAGACTGGGACAATGTAGACATGCCTGTTAACCTAACGCGGACACCTTTGGGATGTGGGAGGAAGCTGGAGTGCCTGGAAAAAAACCCGTAAGGACATGAAGAAATTAAGTCTTGAGACTTTATAATTGAAAATCCAGACAGGATTTATATGACAAATCATTTTGCATTGTAAATATAGTAGTTTAATTTTTATATTATTTGTACATATTCATTAGTGGCTGTCTTTGATGCCATCAGTGCAATGTACTCTCAAAATGAGAAGAACTACCAAGAATGTCAGCTATCATACTCATTAGGAAAATGGCTTAAAACATTCATAATATCCTTTCTTCTGAGTCACAAAAAGCTCCTCTTGGATTTGGTATGGGTGAGATTGGTTACCAGTTCTGAATAACTGGTGATCCTTTGTGTCTTTTCTGACAGAAGTACTTTTAAATGTATGAAATACTTTATTAATACTCCAGGTTCCATTTCTAGCTGGTTGCTTTTAATATTTGAGTACCCACTACTAAATCTAAGCATCAGGGCACCTGGTGTTTCTTAAAAAGTGTTCTTGATATATCTTAACCTGTGTCTTCTCTGACAAAATGGACTAGTGAGGTGAGCAATAATGCCATCTTCTGAGTTTTATTAATAGATACAGTCAATAGAAATTATTGAGGCAGCCTCATTACAAATACCTGGACACTGAATTTTTACAGCAGAGTGGGGTGTGTGTATGTGTGCATGTGTGTGTGTGTAATTTACTGACTATGTGTGATTCTCTGAAATGAGAAGCAAAGCAATAACAACTTACCTTTCCCCCTCTCCCATTGTCATGGCAGTCTGATGCTTAACAGTCACTTGTGGTCCGACAGCCTGCAACTTAACTCATTTGATCAGGCATCTGTTGCTTTGCCAGTTACTCTCTGACTGACCTGCAGAATCTTAGGTTTATATAAGCTTAAAGAAATTATTTTAATCTTACTGAGATTCCACTGTGTGTTCATCCATGGTTTAATTAAATTATTAAGAACAGTGTTTCAGAACTCACTCAGCTCAATAGGAAAACCACAAATAACACACTTGAAAAATGGGCAGATGCCCTGAATAGACATATCACCAAAGGAGATATAACAGTGGCCCACACATGTAGGAAAGAATGCTTATTAACTAACTGATTATCAGGGAAATGCAAATCAAAACCATAGTGAGATATCAGTTAACACGTATTAGGATGGCTACTATAAAAAATACAAGAGATAACAAGTGCTGGTGAGAATGTGGAGAATAAAAGAAACCTTGCACACGGTTGGTGGGAATGTAAACTAGTACAGTCATTATGGAAGACAATATGGAGGTTCATCAAAAAGGAAAAATAGAAATACCATATGATCTAGCAACCCCATTACTGGGTATTTCTCCAAAGGAAATGAAATCAGTACGTTAAAGGGATATCTGCACTCCATCTTATTTGCAGCATTATTCATAATAGCCAGTATATGGAAACAATATCTGCACTCCATCTTATTTGCAGCATTATTCATAATAGCCAGTATAGGGAAACAATCTACATGTCCATCAAGAGATGATTGGATAAATAAACTATGGTATATATACACAATGGAATATTATTCAGCTTTAAAAAAGAAGGTGATCCTCCATTTTCAATAGCATGGGTGAACCTAGAGGACATTCTGCTAAGTGAAATAAGCCAGACACAGAAGGAAAAATACTACATAATCTCACATATATGTGCAATCAAACTAAAAATCAAATACACAGAAACAGAGAGTAGAACTGTAGTTTGGGGGGCTGGTCAGGGAGATGGGGAGATGTAGGTGAAAGGTACAAAGTTGCAGTTATGTATGATAAGTCAATCTAGAGATCTAATAGACATCATGGGGACTGATCTAATGTACAACATGGGGAATATAGCTAATAATATTATATACTGGAAATCTGCTAAGAGAATAGATTTTAGGTACTCTTCCCACACACGAAAAAGAAAACTAACTTTGTGATGTGATTGTTATGTTGGCTTCCTTGAGTGTAGTAATCATTTGACTAAGTATGTGTACATCAAAGCATCAGGTTGTACACCTTAAATGTACACAAAAAATCAATTAAAATAGAATTTTTAAAAAGAATAGTTTTTTGTGAAAGCATATTGGTGGTTGCTAGGGCTGGGGGAGAGAGGGGAATGGAAAGAGTAATTGCTTAATGGATGTGGGGTTTCCTTTTGGGGTGATGAAAATGTTCTAGAACCTACACATGGAGTTGATGGTTTTGCAACATCATGAGTGTACTAAATGCCACCAAATTGTTCACTTTAAAGTGATTAATTTTATATTATGGAAACTTTACTTCAAATTTTTAAAAGTGTTTTAATGGTGTGGTCTCCTAAGCCTGGATATGTATGTGTTTTTTTTTTTTTAAGTTTCAGAAACATGAATTTGTTTAATGAAAAGATGACAGAAGTCTAAATTTTTAGAGGCCTAGAATAAACATTCTCACTTATTCCACAGATTTAGAAATGACACATGTGGAAGAAATAGGCTTTGTCTTCTGCAAGCATTATTTTAAAAATTGGACTCCCATTTCTTACCTATACAATAAAAAGTCCTGCATTGAAAAGTGATTGATTTTAATGTTTTGCTAAATTGGATCTACCGCAAAGCCCAGGCACATTGATGTTATAGCACTAGCAGTCTTGAAGGAACTTTTTTTAAAAAAAGAAAGAGATTTGGTTGAGCAGTGTCATTATTAGCTTCACCTGTGAGCGAACTTACCTGAGGGAGATGTCTTTCTCACATTGCACTCCTTGATATTGACAGATCCATCAGCTGATGTAATTAGAAAAGCAAAGTCAGATGTTGAATGATTAAGTTAAAGTCAGAAATTATTTCCAGGTAAAATAATAGAAACTTTTGCATTTCAGCCTGCTGTTTCCTGCTTTATAGAGCCGAGTGAAATATGTAGTTGCTGTATGCAGTGGTTTCTTTCTTGTGTTGGAGGCTGATACTTTCCCAATAATAAAGTCTGAAATAGCAAAGACCTCACTTTGGCCCTTTGCAAATGTCTGAAGGGCTTTATTTCAAGGGAATAAATGGGGCTGCAGAATGTTTTTCCTAAACAAAACATAGCCGTAGCAAAAACAAAATTTCCTTTATCCCAGGAGTGTTAAGAAATGTGTGGTTTTGTGGATTTTTTTTTCTCTATTTTCATTCCTTTCTTTTCCTTTTTTTTACCTCTTGGAATAATGTTTTATTTATTTATATGGAGTTATTTTCTGAAAGGAAAACAAAACACTTATTTAAAAAGATGTTTGGACTCTCATACCACCCAAAACAGCTTTTCAGCAGTAGTTTCTGTATTTTGATTTTAGAAAAGCTGATTATTGGTAATACTGTCCAGAACAACAACAACAAAAAATTCCAAAACATTCAAAATGTAATCATGTGGTTCTAAACTTTGTGTTTGTCTCAATGCCAATATAGAAAAAAAAAAGAATTAGAAAATAGAGGCCAGTATCAAATACCTGCAGATTTGTCCTTGAAGCTTTTGATGTACCTTGTGTTGGTGTGGGAATGAACAGAATGTCATCCTCCACCCTGCATGACTGATGGTCACACTGCGCCTGGACAGTGCCAGGGTCAGAGATAGGAAGGAGGGCAGACATCCGTGCCCCACTTTTATCAAATGCCCCATCCATACTCTGCGACCTGACAGGTCTTGGCTTTGGCCATATGGGATTGAAAATAAAATTATAATTACTTGCCACATTTAAAGATTAGGAGGATTAAGATTTCTGACTTATTGAAAGTAAGAGTTAGAAGCTCTGGCACCATTGGGCCCACTTGCCCATTAGCAGTAACCAGGCAAGAAGGGCAAAATGCTGCCCCCTTGGGCAGGATGAGGCCGCGATGTTCATTGCTTTTCCCCTGGCTCGTATCTCTTGTTTACTTTATTTCCCTGGCCCATAGATGTCTCTGTTACTGGCCTTGGGATCCACATCAAGCCCTCTGTCTCATAAGGAGATGAGACTCTGCCCCTGCCCAGGTCAGGGAGAAGCCAAGAGAGAGCTGTCCTTTGCACTGCAGCACGACAAAGCCCTGGTTTGGGATGAAGATGAGCAGGAGCTCAAGACCAGCCTGGCCAATGTGATGAAACCTGATCTCTACTAAAAGTACAAGAATTAGCTAAGCATGTTGGTGCACACCTGTAGTCCCAGCTGCTGAGGAGGCTGAGGTGGGAGGATCACTGGAATCTAGGAGGCGGAGGTTGCAGTGAGCCAAGATTATGGTATTGTGGGAGCACGTGGGTGTCCTTCCCAGATGAGGTGAGTGTAGTCACTGTAAATTAAGAGTACAGAACATGACAGAGTAGAAAGTGGAGAAAAAAGTGTGATCAGCCCTCAAAGCGTCTGCTCACTCTGAATAGGCTGGTGTTTTCTCTTTCTGAAGGGTAAAGGTGGATAAGACAGCCTCACCCGTGTCCCTCATCTTCACACTATGAAGTTATAATTAGAAATTTTAACTTATGATGAGACAGTTCATGTGGTTCAGCCTTAGAGTCAGGTCCTGGTCAAAGGCCAGGAAGCCAAAGTAACTTCAGAATAACTCATGCCTTTTCCTTGTAGCTCTCCTCTAGGATGAAGGGGACCCATTATCCTCAGCGATAGTTAAAACATTAGTTTTCTCTCCCACCACTGGACAGGCATCTCTTCCCTAGAACTCCCCAGAACAGCTCTCCACACTCCCTTGGGGAACACTTAGCCCAGAATCCCTAGTGCCTGGGCAGGCAGAAGGCTGGAACCCTCAGGCAGCAGTGGTGTTTCTCCTGCCCACTGGAAGCGGGTATCTTCTAGCCTCTTGTTCCTTGCTCCAGCAACTTACACATGCCATGTGGGTGTTCCTTATTCCAACTTTAGCTCTGATTTTGGGGAACTCTTTCAGTTAACATTGAAAACATTTGTTATATTATCCAATGTTACTTTTTAGTTAGAAACTGGTACCTTAGCCTCCAAATTGAAACATTAAAATTATTGCATTTTAAAGTTGAAAGCTCCTTTAAGGTTGAAATATCCTTTTGCAATTGACCATTTAGTCTTCATTTTGTAAATGAGGGTCCCAAGAGATGGAGAGGGAGATATATAGCTTGCCCATGGTTACATAATTTGTAAACGAAATCAGGCAACTATTAGAAAACAAAATAGTGGAGAGGTTACTCTGATAAGCAGGTTGAGAAACAGACCAATAGGCTACAATTGGTATGTCTATCCAAATAGAGAAATCATTCCTTTGTTTATTTGCCTAGGAGTAACACTGAGGGATTGGTCACTTTATGAGAACTATGTTTTCTTTTGTATTTTAACGTTAGGGTTCAAATAGAAACAAGACATTAAGGCCTTTAATCATATTGCAGTAGGAGCCTTTTTTTTTATTGCTTTAAGATCATTGAGACCATTTTTATTTTTTTCTTTTAACCATGAAGCTAAACTTACTTTGACAGCATGCTTACCAAAGATTAAAGCCACAAAACTGCTTAGTTTTGACAAGAGATTCATTTTTAGATTATAAGATAAAAATTTTAAAGCTTTATGTTTTATTCAGGGAGCATTTAAATATAAAGTGGTTGATTGACCACTAAAATATTTCTAGTGCACTGACTTGGGAGCATGGAGGTTAAGAGGTGTGGGTGGGAATGGGGAAGGATTTCATGGTCCCACACCTTGTTGTCATCACCATCCCCGGGTGGGTAGTCCCCCAATTCACCATGGCCAGCGCCACTGCCCGTGATTGTTTTGTGCTCTGTAGATTACACACATGTCATCCCACTTGATCCTCACAACCACTCTATGATGGAAGACACGTTGATGTTATTATCACCATTTTATACAAAGAAATTGAGTGTTCACATACCTGGGGTTACCAGGCAGTGAGGAGAGCAACTGGTAGAGAACCCTGTCTGCTTTCTTCTTGAGACACAGGTCTTACTCTGTCTGCCAGGCTGGATTGCAGTGGCATGATCTCGGCTCACTGCAGCCTCAACCTCCTGGACTCAAGTGATCATCCCGCTTCATCCCCCTGAGTAACTAGGACTGTAGGCACACACCAACATGCCCAGCTAATTTTTGAATTTTTGGTAGAGACGGGGTTTCACCATGTGGGCCAGGCTGGTCTCAAACTCCCACTCTCAAGTGATCCACCTGCCTTGGCCTCCCAAAGTGCTGCAATTACAAGCGTGAGCCACAGTCCCCAGCCAGAATCCTGCCTTCTAAACATATTAACTACTTTTATTTTTTATTTTAGTGTGGTGCATAAGAGGAAACATGTATATAAATTATCAATCTCTCAATAAAGGTTCATTTTATTATAGCTTGGAGAGCTTGAAAGATTTGAAACATTTAAAGAATATTGAACTGTAGAGACTGGCTGAGTTTGAGGGCTCATGTTTGATGACTCACAAATGCTGTTTGTATATAGTTTTATCAAAGAAGAGGGGATCTTGGTGCTGGGTAGTATTTTTAGGTTTGATTGACAATGTGCAGTTGCCCTCCATCAAGGCTTACACTCCTACCTAAAGTCCATTCAGTTTTTCAAATAAAACAGTGTCTCCGCTACATGTGGTTTTGCCCTTTTGGTTCAGCAGCCTTGTAATCTGTTGACAGCAGATGAAACATGCCCCTGGTTTCCATAAGGTCCACACCCAGCATTTGGAGGATCTGGAACTAGAGGATGAAAGGAGATCTTGGGATGGGCCAGGATTAGGGTTAGGGGAATAAGGCAACGTTTTACAATAAAGACAAGATCAGTGACAGTAGCGTGCGAGCCATATTGGAGCTTGAAGTGAAAGGAAAAAACAGTGATCCTATCTTTTAATTATTTATTTATTTAGTAACTCTCTTACCCCAGGCTGGAGTGCAGTGGTGCAATCTCAGGTCACTGCATCCTTGGTCTCCCTAGGCTCAAGCGATCCTCCCATCTCAGCCTCCCTAGTAGCTGGGACTTCAGGCACATGCCACTATGCCCAGCTAATTTTTGTATTTTTTGGTACAGATGGAGTTTTGCCATATTCCCCAGGTTGGTCTCAAACTCCTGTGCTCAAGCAATCCTCCTGCCTGGGACACCCACAAGTGCTGGGATTACAGTCGTGAGCCACTGGCACCCAGCCTGATCTTATCTTTATGAAAAGTATTGATACTTTGTTCATCATTAAGTTTTACATTGATTTTTATTTTTTAAAATATTACATTGAATATTTATTCATCTTGATCATTGAGCTTTTGGTGCTCCCTTAAAATTTGCACTTGTGGTAAGTTATATCCTCACTTGCCTCCTCTTAATTTTTTCCCTGCCTTGGGCCTAGGAGTGCACACAAATAGGCACCATCCAGCCTCACTGCAGACTGAGGAAGAAGTCTGCATGGCCTCCAGATTGGGCCTATGGCTGCAAAGATTTCCTTGCCTGTGGAGAGGAGAGTGTGTGGAGGAGGGCCATTGCAGGAGTGAAACTCTTTGGCGCAGTCAAACTCCCTGGGGAGGTTGTGAGACACAAATGGCTCAGATTCTGATTCTGTAAGTCTAAGGTAGGAGCCAAATATTCTCTTTTTTTTTTTTTTTTTCTCTTTTTGAGACAGAGTCTGGCTCTGTTGCCCAGGCTGGAGTTCAGTGGCATGATCTTGTCTCACTGCAAGCTCTGCATCCTAGGTTCAAGCAATTCTCCTGCTTCAGCCTCCTGAGTAGCTGGGACTACGGGTGTGTGCCACCACACCTGCCTAATTTCTTGTATTTTTAGTAGAGACTGGGTTTCACTGTGTTAGCCAGGATGATCTTGAACTCCTGACCTGATGATATGCTCACCTCAGCCTCCCAAAGTGCTGGGATTACAGGCATGAGCCACAACTCCCAGACAAGGTTTGTCATTTCTAATAAGTTCTCAGGTGTTGCTGGACGAGGGTGTGGATTTTGAGGACACTTGCTCTAAACCAGTGGTCCCCAACCTTTTTGGCACCAGGGACTGGTTTATGGAAGGCAGTTTTTCTACAGATGGGGTTGTGGGGGTGATTTTGGGATGATTCAAGTGCATTACATTTACTGTACACTTTATTTATATTATTATTACATTATATATGTATTGAAATAATTATACAACTCACCATAATGTGGAATCAGTGAGAGCCCTGAGCTTGTTTTCCTGCAACTAGATGGTCCCATCTAGGGGTTATGGAAGACAATGACAGATCATCAGGCATTAGATTCTCATAAGGAGCATGCAACATAGGTCCCTTGCATGCACAGTTCACATTAGGGTTCATGCTCCTAAGAGAACCTAATACTGCTATTGATCTGACAGGAGGCAGAGCTTAGGTAGTAATGTTCACTCAACTCCTGCTGTGCAGCACCCCCACACCAGTCTGTGGCCCCAGGTTTGGGGACACTTGATGTAAACCCTGGTGTTCAGGACAAGCTTTAGAGCAGTAGTCCCTCTCGCCTGCATCCAAGAAGCTGCTTATGAGACACCTTGACTCCATGCATGGGGAGTATGGAGAGGTTCAGGATTCTTTACCAGACTTACCTTTGGATTTGTTTGTCTAGCAGCCTATCTTGAATATACCCTTCAGGGGAAAGATTGTATACTTTTCTGCTTACCTGGCCAATCCTACCTTGACAGGTTTCCATGCATGGGGTATACAGAGAGGCTTAGCATTCTTTACGAGACTTACCTTTGGATTTGTTTATCTAGCAGCATATCCTGAATGTACCTTCAGGGGAAAGATTGCATACTTTTCTGCTTACCTGGTGAGTCCTACATTTGTCACTCTTATTAATGGAGACTTCTCCAGGATGCTGAATGCTTGTTTTAGAGTGAATCATTACTGCAGATTTTTTTGTCCTGTCAATTTCTTGCATGATATATGGAAATGACAGCTACAGTATCTGATGTCAGGTGGTTCTTAAGTACCCCTAGGTTTTGTTTTAAAATTTGTTTCTTAAAATAGTACATTGGCTCACACCTGTAATCCCAGAACTTTAGGGAGAGGCAGAGGCAGATGGATCACAAGGTCAGGAGATCAAGACCATCCTGGCCAACATGGTGAAACCCGTATCTACTAAAAATACAAAAATTAGCCAGGCATGGTGGCATGTGCCTGTAGTCCCAGCTATTCAGGAAGCTGAGGCAGGAGAATCACTTTAATCAGTGAGGTGGAGGTTGCAGTGAGCTGAAATTGCACCGCTGCACTCCAGCCTGGGCGAAGGAGGGAGACTCTGTCTCAAAAAAAAAAAAAGAAAAAAAAGTACATTAAGGCCCAGGCAGGAAGATCATTTAAAACCAGGAGTTTGGGACTAGCCTGGGCAACATGGCAAGACACTGTCTCCACAAGAAATTTAAAAATTAGCTGGACATGCTGGCATGTGCCTACAGTCCCAGAAACTCTGGAGGCTGAAGCAATAAGAGGATCGCTTGGGCCCAGGGGATCAAGGCTGCAGTGAGCTGTGATCACACCACTGCAGTCCAGCCTGGGTGGCAGAGCAAGGTTCAGTCTCAAAATAAATAAGAAAAATTAGAAAATTTGAAAAGCACATTTTTTAAAGTACATCAAAAACATTTTAACAATAATATTGTTTTTATATATAAAGAGGAAAATAAAAATGACTCATAAACCTTCCACTTAAATGACTCCTGTTGGTGGTAATAGGATCAAAAGTATAAAATAAAGCAAAAACCACTTTCTATGCTTTCCTCCCTCCTCCAATCCCTCTCTTCAATGTTGATGTTTTTGTGATTTCTTCCAGGAAAAAAAATATTTTTATTTATATCTGTCCATCCTTCTAATATTATTTACACAAGAGTGGCCATACCATTAACACTGTAGTTACCTTTTTTTTTTTAAACTTAGCAATGTATCTTGGACTTGTTTCTATATCAGCACATAACAGATTTACTTTAATCTTCTGAATGGTTTATAGGATTAATCACTGGGATATTCCAGTATATAACTATTCCTGCAATTAAGATTGCTACTAGAGCAACCCAGTAGTAAATATCTTTGTCCATATATCTTGAAAGGCATTTATGATTCCAGCCATAGAAGTACTGCCAATAGTGGGGTTGCTGGACAAACAGTGTGTGCATTTTTAGGTATGAAGGCCAATACCACCCTGCCCTCAAGAAAGGTTCACTCCCACCATGACAAGGGGCGTGCCTGTTTCCCCAACACCTTTACACACAATGAATATTACAGAAGTGAAAAAGGAAAATATAGTCTTCCAATAGGAATAAAATACAGGATAACTAGAAATTAACTTGATAAATATGTACTATCTGTGTGAAGAAAACTTTAGTGTGCTCCAGAGGAACCCAAAGGAAGACTTGAACAAATCAAAATTTTGCCAGTTTCTTGCATGGGAACTTGCAGCTTGGTGAAAATATTCATTTTCAGTTAGCTATGATTTGAACATGACCTAGTAAAAATACCCACAAATTTTTTTCTGGTGGAGGAAAGGGAATTTACTGAGCAGACTTTTTAAAGATCATTTAGAAAAACAAATTAGGAAGATTCAAAACATAAACAGGAATATAGGAAAATTTGAGAAATGGTTTAACCAGATATTAAAACATAATGTGAAATTAAAATTGTTTAAAGTAGTGTTTTATACAAATAGATTGATGGATCACAGTCATAAACTCATATCTGGGAATATAATGAATGATAAATGTCATATAATATATGGCATCTGAAATCAATGAGGAAAAATAGATAAACCCCTGTGTGTGGGTGTGTGGGGGAGTTAAATTCATATTGCATAGTTTACATGGGATAAATCCCAAATCAATCAAAGATTTTTATGCAAAAAAATGAAATAAGTTTTATGAGAATTCACAAGATAACTGTTTTACAATTCCAGGTCTTTCTCCTATGACATAAAACTCAGAAGCCATTGAAAGCAAGACTGGTAAATTTAGCTTTATTTAAAAAGTTTTCCATGGAATCGCTTGAACCCAGGAGGTGGAGTTTGCAGTGAACTGAGATAGTGTCACTGCACTCCAGCTTGGGCACCAGAGAGAGAATTTGTCCAAAAAAAAAAAAAGAAATTTCATAGCAAAACCCACCATATACAAAGTCAAAAGGCAAGCAACAAATTGGGGACAGATAAATAAAAACCAAATTTCCTAATATGTAAACAGTTCTTACAAACCAATAGAAAAAAGGTCCAATGACCCAAAAGGATGCCAGGCAAAGATAATGGACAGACAGTTCACAGAGAAGGAGAAACAGCATTTAAATGTGAAATGTTTAATAAGAAAAAAATACAAATTACACAATAAGAGAAATATAAGTTAACATCTCACAGGGATCATGTTTTTTTTCACTGATAATAGCCACAGTATGGGAAGACAAACAACTTTATACATCACTGATGCCAGATAAATCCATAGTACTGTATAGAAGAAATCTAGCACTATCTGAAAAAATTACAATGCAGACATATGTATGGTATATATATGTGTGTATATATAGATAGATTTTTTTTACACCTCTGATTTTTGATTTTATTTTTAATTTTTGTGGGTACATAGTAGGTGTATATATTTATAGGGTACATGAGATGTTTTGATACATGCACGCAATGCATGTATTTTTAACCCAGCAATTCAACATCTATGAATTTATTTTTTGTATGTACTATAAGCGCACATGTGCAAAATCATATAGGAATGATATTTTTCACTAAACGATTACTTATAAAAGCAAAAGTTTTCATAGACCATGGTATATCACACAATGGATCTGTAGAAAAGACTGAGAAAACACTCTGTGTACTGCTATGAAATGGTCTCTAAGAAAAGTATACTGTTTTTGTTGTTGTTGTTTTTGAGACGGAGTTTAGCTCTTGTTGCCCAGGCTGTAGTGCAGTGCTGCTATCTCGGCTCACTGCAGCCACTGCCTCCCGGGTTCAAGAGCTTCTTCCACCTTAGCCTCCTGTGTAGCTGGGATTACAGGCATGCGTCACCACACCTGGCTAATTTTTTTTTTTATTTTTGGTAGAGATGGGGTTTCATCATGTTGGCCAGGCTAGTTTATACTCTTGACCTCAAGGGATACTCCCACCTCGGCCTCCAAAAAGTATAGGGATTACAGGCATGAGCCACCACAGCTGCCTGAAAAGTGTCCTGTTAATTGATAAAAACTGATTTTAAAAAGCCAGGTGTGTTTATGCTGACATTTGTGTAGAAGAGGAGGGAAATATATAGACCTATTGACTTTTGTATGAATTCTTTGATTGTTAATGCATATACACACAAAAAGATAATAATGTATTTCCTCTATGGAAATAAATGTCTAGGAGGTAAAGGATAGGGCTAGGATGTAGACTTTTCACTGAATACACATTTGTACCTTTTGAATTTTGAATTTTGTTTCCCCTTCTCAAAAATAAGTAAATTAGAAGTCCAAATTTTAAAATAATTCAATAGGTAAAAATATTCCTGGTTTTGATTTGTGTAATTCTAATGCTGAGATAGAATGTTTTTTCAAATATTGGTTAGCGTTTTACATTTTGTAAGTAATTGCCTCTTTATATATTTTGCCTATGTAGAATTTATTTTGGGGTAAGGAGGGTTTCGCAAATTAAGGAAATTAGCCCTTTATCTTAAGGGTCACAGAAATTTTGTTTAAGTTTGTCTTTTGACTTTGTTTATGCTACTTATTGCCTCCTAGAATTTTTATATTTGTTCAGTGTATTTTCCTTCTTTTCCCTTCCCTTCTTCCTTTATTTCTGTTTTCTTTTTCTTTTTTTCTTTTTTTTCTTTTTTTAGAAGGTGGAAATGACTTTTTCATTGTGATTACTGAGAAGATGACTCTGGATCTAAGACATTCCATTATTATTTTATTTTATTTTTGAGACAGAGTCTTGCTCTGCTACCCAGGCTAGATAGAATGCAGTGGCCCTGGCCAGGCGCCATAGCTCACGCTTGTAATCCCAGCACTTTGGGAGGCCGAGGCGGGTGGATCACGAAGTCAGGAGATCGAGAACATCCTGGCTAACACAGTGACACCCCGTCTCTATTAAAAATACAAAATAAAATTAGCCGGGCGCGGTGGCAGGCTCTTGTAGTCCCAGCTACTCTGAAGGCGGAGGAAGGAGAACGGCGTGAACCCGGGGGGCGGAGCCTGCAGTGAGCCCAGATCGCGCCACTGCACTCCAGCCTGGGCGACAGCGAGACTCCGTCTCAAAAAAAAAAAAAAAAAAAAAAAAATGCAGTGGCCCAATCATGGCTGATTGCAACCTCCCCATTTCGGGCTCAAGCAGTCCTCCCACCTCAGCCTTGTGAGTAGCCAAGACCACAAGCACCAACTAATTTTGAGGGTTTTCTCTTTTTTTAGAGAGACCGGGTTTCACCATGGTGCCTAAGCTGGTCTCAAACTTCTGGGCTCAAGCGATGCGTCTTCCTAGGCCTCCCAAAGTGCTGAGATTATAGGCATGAGCCACCACGCCTGGCCAGCATCCAATCATTAGTGCCTTTGGGTGATTTTGAAAATGACAGTCTGCTTATGAAGTACGCTTGAAGACAGCAAAAAGTGGGACAAACTCATTTTAGCAGTAACCTAGAGGATCCTCCCTGAGGGCAAGGGGAGAGGGACTTGGGCAGGGCTGGGTGGGTGTCCTAGTGGGTCTGTGATGAGCCTCTCCTCTCTCCACTCCAGCAGAGCTCCCTGGATCCTCAACAGTAAGGCTGACCTCCCTGTGTGACTTGCCCACCCAACTCCTGGAGCTGTACCAACAGGGCTTGTCTCTGGCAGCCGTGCACCCCTTTGTGCAGCCCACCCATGGACAGGAGAAGACACCCCTGGAGCATATCTTTAGGGCCATCCTCATCAAGAAAACCGACAGGTAAGGCCTCCATGAGTAAATAGGTAGCATCCTGCAGTGGCTAAGCTATGCTCAACAGAGAAGAAGTGAGAGTTTGGGGTTGGGGGGTTGAAATTTGCATGCAGTCCTCAGGGCCTCTGCCCTCAGACAGGTGAGGCAAAAAGTTAGACAATCAGAGAGTTTTCCTAGCGTCCTGCAGTGAAAAGCAAACATATGTCTAACTGCAAGCAGAGGGTTCCATTTAACATTCTTTCTCTCTTTTAACTCACTGGATTAAGCTTAGCTAGAAAAATGTCTACTCAGAAGAAGGATATGTCCAGAATTATGCAGCTATTAAAAGTGTAATACTTTTTAACTGAAAGGCATGGCTGGAAAATGCAATGTTTTGTTTAAAGGCTATATACAAACTTAATGTCTTCCCCCAAAGTCTGGAAATACTTTAACATTTTGAGCCTACCATAAATTCTGTCAATCACTTAACAGTTAAAAAAATACAAAATATAAACCCCACCTAAATAAAATGCTGTAATTGGTTTGGTCTTGATTTAGATTTTCAGGGCTTGGGGATAGTTTTCATTTTTCCTTGCCAAGTTCAATGTTTATGCCTACGTTTAGATTGGGCCTAATTAAGAAAAGAGAAATGAGGGTAGTCTTTCAAAAGGAACAATATTAATTAAAAAAATGAGAATGGAATGGAGAGAGCAGTTTGTTTTTGCTGCTTTCATAAAAATTAAAATTAAAATGAAGTCTAAGAAAGGGAATCAGATTGGTCTTTTGGCCAACTATCATAGAAGGAATGATAACGTGCTACAGTTTAAAGAGAGAATGCAGAGCAGCTCCTCCTCTTTCTCTCTTTTTAAAGTCGCTTTGCAGGTAGACAAAGCATTTGGCTGGTGTGCTCACAAGGGACAGCTGTGAGGCATGAGGTTGTGTGACTAAGACTGACTCCTCTTTCCTTTCCTTTCCTTTCCTTTCCTTTCCTTTCCTTTCCTTTCCTTTCCTTTCCTTTCCTTTCCTTTCCTTTCCTTTCCTTTCTTTCTTCATGGTTGATCAAGCTCTGTGGCTCTTAGTCTGCATCAGTGTAAATTAGAATTTGCTGTGAAAGGTGGTACATGTCTTTGCTCAAACCTAGAATTCACACATTTTTTGGTAAGGCGAGACTTTTCTCAATGTCTGCCTTTTATGTGTATTAGTTTCTCTCTCTCTCTCTCTCCTTCTGTCTCTCTCTGTCTCTCTCTCTCTCTCTCTTCTGTAGAAATGAGGTCTTGCTAAGTTGCCTAGGATGGTCTTGAAATCCTGGCCTCAAGCGATCCTCCCACCTTGGCCTCCCAAACCACTGGGATTACAGGTTACAGCCACTGAGCCTGGATGTGCATTGGTTTCTTTTGTTTTGTTTTTTCTTCCTTTGAGATGGGGTCTCACTCTGTCACCCAGGCTCAGCTCACTGCAACTCTTGCCTTCCAGGCTCAAGCCATCCTCCCACCTCAGCCTCCCATGCAACTGGGACTACAGGTGCACGCCACCATGCTGGCTTATTTTTCTATTTGTGGTAGAGAATGGGTTGCATCATGTTTCCCAGACTGGTCTGGAACTTCTGAGCTCAAAAGAGTCTCTTGCCTCAGCCTCCCAAAGTGCTGGGATTACAGGAGTAAGCCACCATGCCCAGCCCATTATTGATTTCTTTATGTTGATTGGCTGTTGATCATTATCTGGGTCAATCACAAGAAGTAACTATTTTGGGGGCTTCAGTGGTTTTAAGCAACACTGACACATAGGATATGTATGATAACAGTAGCTCATATTTAGTGAGCACTCACTGTATGCCAGGCTTGATCATTATCATTTCATTGGTATCATACACCTATGAAATAAGTGTCATTTCTGTTCCCATTTTAAAGGTGAGAAAACTGAGACACAAATGTTGAGTTGTCACGGTCACACAGAGGCAGCAAGTAGAGCTCTGCCTTGCTCCCAGGAAGGCTGACTCCCATACCTGCATTCTTAATCCTGGCATGAAGCACATGTTGTGTCCTTTTACCCACAATTCTTGTGGATAATCACTTTAGGAAAAAAAGTGGGTGAGGATATCTTTGACATTCCATCAAGAAGCACTTCTATTACTCAACCTTTCCCACATTTTACCCCTCAGTAGTCTGTAAGTAGATCAGAATATCAGCAAGGAAACAAAACTGACAAATGCATTATATGGATTATATAAGGCATCCACTGGGCTCCAGTGATTCTATTCTGCAGATTATTTAATTACCCTTAGTGTTTAAAGAAGACGATTCCATTTGGGTCAGATCACCGGTGAATCCTTCAGTGTGATCTGCCATAGGTGGTGATGTGAGCTCAGGACTTGGCCTGAGCTTAACTCAAAAAGGCGAAGATGTGTCCTTTTTTTCCCCCTGCTATGTAGCAATGCTTTTAAAACTTTAATGTGCCTGTGAGTCTCCTGGGGATATGGTTAAAGAGCAGAGTCTGACATAGGTCTGGATGAGGCCTGGGACTCTGCATTTCTAACTCATTTCCAGATGGGGCAGATGCTGATGGTCCATGGCATGCACTTTGAGTAGCAAGGGTTTGGAGGACCTAATTCTTGCCTGGCTTCATGCCTGACACTCAGCAACACTACTAGGGCTTGCCACTTTACTCCCAGGAGAGCTGTAAGCATCAGGCTAGGTAAGAAAGAACACAGGACTCGTGGCCAGCAGGCCTGTGTTCTAGGCTGCCTGAGGCCACTGGTAAGTAGTGTTGTGCAAGGGGCAAATCAGTGGATTTTTCTGGGCCTCTATTTTCTAGCTGCTACAATGAGGGGCTGTTACTACATGATTTGCCTGGCTTGCGCTGAACTCTTAAGTTATCTGATGGGACAAGATGGGTGAGGCAGCCCCTCTTCAGAAATAAGAACCACCACTTTCAGGAATAGTGCATTACAAGCCAGAAGTGAAGCTGGGGGCTCAATAGAGGTTCTTTACTTCCACTTAGATAGCATGAACAAATGAACTTACTTTCCAGAAGACAAAAATGAGCAAATTATTGAAAGGAATGAAACATTGTATGCAGGAGGATTTTCAAGAAATGGAAGTTGGCGGTCGTCTTGGGTTTGAGCTCACTTTAGTCCAGAGTTCCTGAACTGCCTGCCTGATGACCTTAATGAACATTTCACTCCTGGACAAGCAGATCCAGAGAAAGAGATTCCTTCGGTATTTTTGTAAGCAGAGTCGTCGTAAAATATGATTTTAAAGTACAGGATTTTTCTCTCTTCCCAAATACAATAACTGCATTTTTTTTTTGTATTATGAGAAAAAGACCCCAACAATCTTAAAAATAAGCAAACGAAAAAACAACATGGCCAGGTGCAGTGGCTCACACTTGTAATCCCAGCAATCTGGGAGACCAAGGCAGAAGATTTTCTTGAGCTCAGATGTTCCAGACCAGCTTGGACAACATAGTGAGACCTAGTATCTACTAAAAATTTACAAAATTAGCTGGGTATAGTGGTGCACACCTGTAGTCACAGCTGAGGATGGAGGATTGCTTGAGCCTAGGAGGCTGAGGTGGGAGGATTGTTTGAGCTCAAGAGGTGGAGGCTGCAGTGCGATATGAGTGTGTTATTGCACTCCAGGCTGGGCAACAGAATGATACCTTGTCTAAAACAAAACAAAACAAAACAAGGAAACAAACAACAACAAAAACCAGTACTTTTTCTTTATCAATAGGGAGTTTAAGTAGTAAAAGCAAAACAAAGGAAGACTTTTGTGATTAATTTTTAAATCGGACAGTTAAAGTGACACTTTTCACAAAGTCTGCCAAAGTTCTGACAGCTATAGATGCTGTTAAATGAAATGACTTAGCTTCTAAAAGGGAAATAAATGCTTGGTTAATATTTTTCAAGTGGAGCGCATTCAAAGAGATGTAGACACACTTTCTAGATTACCACTGGTCCAAATGAAGTTCATTACCACGAATCACCATGAGATGACTGTGTGGAACTTCAGTATCAACCTAATTGTGTTTGAAGGGTTCACATTAAGTTTTTAGCAAATGACTGTGCCTTGGGATATGCCAGAACCACCAAACAGAACCCCTCAAGCCCACATTTATTCCCTCACTCATTCACACACAACTTGCTGAAGGTGTACTCTTTTCAGGGTATTGTGCTAGGAGCTCTATGTGGTGGGAAGTTAGAGGGTGCAAGTACATGGTTCAATTGAACATGGAGCCTGGCTTCCAGGTACTTGCAGTCTAAGTAATTAAATCAGATATGTGTCTTATGCCATGTGAGTTTGGGAAAAGGTGATGCCATATCTCAACGGAAGAGAAACAAAGGACATGTTTCTGGAGGAGCAACTTTTAAATTGGGCCTGATTTCTTTTGGGCAAACATGGGGAGTAATCAGAATGAGGCAGGAAAAGTTTATTTAAGTATCCTAATGAAAAATGTTTTCTAGTGGTGTTAGAGTAATTGGAGAGCATTGTTGCCAATCTAACTAAATTATTAATGAGTCACTCCAAAAGTAGTTATCAAGTGCAGTAACATTCCTTTGAGCTCACTGCCATGTTGACAGATTTCACTTACATCCATGAAAAATCACCTGATCTTTTCTTTCGAAAATTCTAACAACTGCCATTTCATTTTACCATGGCAGGCCAAGTCACTCATCTAACTGTAAATTGTTCTTTATTCTAAGTGTATTGAATTTATTGAAGTCAGTTACTTTGACTCAAGTTACTTTGACTCAAGAATGAATAGCTGAATATGAAATACTTAGTGAATAAGTAGAAAGAGAGTTTGTACTCCATTTTCTGAACTCTTTCTTTGGAACACTTAATGATTTTTAACAGACAATATAGTTGCAATCACTCTGAATTTGAAGTATAGTTAAGTGATCCTTCATTTTTTTTCAAGTAGTTTTTCTCAGAATGAGTTGCTAAAGATCTTGAAACTTGATGGCTAAGAGAAGTCAGTTATCAAAACATCTTTTCTGATGTTTCCTGAGCGTAGTTTAATACTAGGATGTTCTATGGTTTTAGATGTAAGTGCAGTACCAAAATGCATAGTGCTTGCCATTTTTCAGCTGTTGAATTGTCATTTTTCACACATGGAGCTAGAGTGTCACTGGTGTGTTTTTCGTCAAGAATAAGTTGAAGTCATTTGGCTACAGCTTCCATAGAGTAATGCGTTACATGGTACAGGGACCAGGAAACTAGGGGACTCTGTGGACATGTATCAGGCACCTTTTGGCCGAGGATTGGGGTGTGGGCTCATGGAGAAGCTATAGTTAACGCAGAGGCTGCAATTCTAAAATTCTTGTGGAAGGTGGAAAATGTCTGCAGTCAAAGTTACCCTTGAAAATCTTTTGAAGTGCCCATAAAATCTAATACTATGGCATCTCTCTATCTGACCAATGCATGTCTTGCTTCAGGACTAGATCAGATTGCTGTTTCTAACAGTGAACCCACTGTTTCCCTTTGGACAGTGGGAGGGCAGGCCTTGGGGCCTGACACCAGAGACACGCCTGGGAGAGGGTGTTTGTGGAGCTGTGGTGAGCCTCTCAGGCCACAGCCCACTTCTCTAGCTGCTGACTTACCCAAGGCTATTTCAGTCCCTGTTCTAGAACAGGTGCCTCTAGTGAATCTTAGAAGAGATGCCATAGGTTGATGAGAACTACAGTCAGCTGCTTCATTCCAAATTGACCATATGCTTGGAGTCTGAGAAAAGTTTCCTCTTAGGCCATATCAGCAAGCTGTACTCCCAAGTACTTATGAGCAGCACAGGTGACTGAATGAATCAGCCCTGATAATTCAGGGTCAAGTGATGCAAGAAAAACAATTCTTTTGGCCTTTGCTGTTTCATTTCCGGGAAAGTAAATCTCAGAGAATGCTGAGAATGTACCCTTTGTTTCTCCTCTTGAGGAGCTGAATCTAAAATCCTGAAGACAATGTCTTTATTCTAAGACAGGGTTTGCAAGCGCAGATGCCTACAGGGCCTGGCTCATTGAATGGGGACTCTTGGGAAGTGGTGAGTCAATGTCTTAGCCTTCTTGTCTTAGCCACTTGTCTTCTAGATATGAATGCAGCAGTAGGTGAGATATAACATTCAGATGTATATAAGTACATTATTAGTGATTTAAAGGTTCTTGAGATTTTGATAAAATGATTGTCTCTAAAATCTATCCAAATTTTATATTTTAAATGATTGAAAGATGGAACCATTTACAAAGATGTAAATGCTATAAAATGCTGTAAGTATGTGAAAATATGATAAATATGCTATAAATATGAGCACATCATTTCATTCACTTCCTATTCATCAACCATGAGTTGGAACTTAAAATGGCTACAAAGATTTTATAAACTAAATTAGTAACTTGTGTTCACATAACATGTGTTCCTCAGAGTCTGAGAGCACTTTGCTTCATTCCTGTATGTTTTAAGTGTTATAATTAACTCTCACTATGTCCTCATGATAATTGTTTTTGTTGTTAATATTTGTCAAAAACATTACTCTGTTTTCAGCAGAGGTATTACACATACACTCCTTTGTAACTGAAAGGTACTTCCCTCATTCCCCACTTCTCATTTTATGTCTAGGAAAATGAGGCTGAAGAAGTTATTAATGACTTCTCAGTTCTGAAGTTTGGAGTGGGTAGTGGGAGTGTGTGGTGAATGTAGAACCCAAGTTCCATCTTGAGACTCATGGCACAGAAATACATCATCTTTAAGCTCAGAGATCCCAGAGCTTATAGGAACATCTTCAGAGAATTCTGAGACTCTTCTAGGCTTTGTAGCATCCCCAGTCCCCACGGCTATGCTGTGGGACCAGAGGCTTGGCTAATTCCCCAGCTGGTTTCAGAATATAGGGCTACCACTGCCAAACACTTAGAGCTCTCCAGATGGCTCCATTCAGCAGGCTGGCTGGGTCTTGTCAATTTGTGCACCAAATGATTATATGTAAAGAATGGTTCTAGGGCTATCAGTATGTTATTTTCTCTCTGCTCCCTAAAAACAAAATAAAAATATATTCATTACATGTCTGTTGGGTTCTCTAATGTAGCAGTCTTTGTTAGAGAGAATGAGATGGACACAATTCCTGCTCTTGGGGAATTTGTAATATATTGCTTTAGTTTAAGTCTCCAAAATTGCTCCATCAAGCAACCTGGATCTCTTAGGAACAAAATGTCCCCTTTTCTTGTAAAGAACATTTATGTGTTTGCAGGTACTTCTTCATGTGATTTCTCATTTTTTATAATAGCCATCATAGCTACCATTTATTTACTGCTGTGCTTGGCCAGAGTCCTTGTTCATTGCTTCATGATATATATTATCCTTATTCCTGAAAGCCAAGATGAAAGAAATGAGCCTCAGAGTGGTACTTGTCCAAGCCATTGTCCACACGTTTCATGAGTAGAGAAACCAGCTTTCACATTGGCACCTTTCTTCTAATAGCATTCCTCTTTAATTGTTTAGCTATGAGGGTTAAGGTAGGGAAAGGGGTGGAATTTCTCAGCCTTGGTACTATTGACATTTTGGGCCAGACAACTGTATGTGGGACTGTCCTGTACATTGTAGGATATTTAGCAGACTCCCTGGCATCTACTGACAAGATTTTATGAGCAAAGCCCCTATCCCTGCAATTGTAACAGGTTCTGGACATTGTCTAATGTCTGCTAATGGGCAAAACTGCCCCCATTCGAGAGCCGGTGGGTTTGTTAGGGAGTGAGACAGTGAGTCTGACTTTAATTTTCTTCTAGGTAGCCACCTTTGCCAAGAGCGCTTACTACCTTGACCCATCTTTGCCATTAAATGAAATGCCACCTTTATTAGGGTTAGGATTTCTATATGTATGTCCCAACCTACTCCTGATTCTTTACTGTTCCTTTGATCTACTTATTGATTTTGTGCCACTATCATGTTGTCTTGATGATAATAAATTTGTAATGTATATTATATTAACATCTAGTAGGGCACTTTTATTTCTTTAGATTGAGTCTTGCTCTGTCTTCAGGCTGGAGTGCAGTGGCACGATCTCGGCTCACTGTAACCCCTGACTCCCTGGTTTAAGAGATTGTCCTGCCTCAGTCTCCCGAGTAGCTGGGATTAGAGACATCTGTCACCATGCCCAGCTAATTTTTCGTATTTTTAGTAGAGACAGCGTTTCACCATATTGGCCAGGATGGTCTCGATCTCCTGACCTCATGATCTGCCTGCCGCAGCCTCCTAAAATGCTGGGATTACAGGCATCAGCCACTGCACGTACTGCACCTGGCCAGGGCACTATTCTTTTTCAGGATCTTGATAACTTTTGTACATTGATTTTTCCATATAAAGCCTGCAGTAATTTGCTTCAGTTCCTGGTAAACTTTGTTGAAATCGTTGTTACATTAACATTCTAATTTAAGAAGAATTTCCACCTTGTGTTTTTGAGAACATAATGTTCAATATTATGGTTGAGGGTAAATTTTATCTGAGATGTTCATAATAATTCTGGATGTTCTATGTACTATCTAGACAGTGGTTACCAAAGTTGGGTAGACATATTTAGTGTTGAAGGAAAACTGAGGTGTCGATTTTTACATATTTTATTGAAAAATTAGGAGACAGATGAACTGTCGTAATATTTAACATTCAGGTTGAAGGTGGTGTTCTGGCTTGATGTGTACATCAGAGGTGACCTGGGCTATATGGAGCAGGAGGGGCCTGCAAAAGAGCTGGGTTCAAGGAAGCACTTTCGAATGTGATCTCAGTGAGGTGAATTGGTGGATCGCTTTTTGTAGTTTTAGCTAAATTAACTCTCATGAGATATACACATGGCTTTAAAAAATTTCTATGAAGTGATTGCAGATTGCAGGGAATACCAGAAATGTAAATGTAAAATCCTTCTCTGTCTCTTGTGCACACATGTAGAAATGGCTACACTGACCCATCTGTAAGAGCTTTGTGGGACACAGTGGGACATTAAAACACCAATGCCTACCTATTCAGATCTGATTTAAAGAAATTTGGAATTATCAAGGAGACTTTTTGTAGAGTGGATCATAATTCCATTATTTTAACAATGAATCTCATTTCAAGTGTGTATTTTGCTTTGAGGTATTAGCTATTAATAGTATGAATTTACTGTGATCGTCATTATAAAATATTGCTTATTTCATCATTTCTGATATTTACAGTATTCTGTTTTGTGTTTTGTTTTATAACACATGTAAGATGTTAGTACAGTGCTATTCAGGAATTTTTTTTCTGGCAGGCTGTGTGACCAGAAAAATTCGGAGACAATTTATCCATTCAGTATTTGAGACACACTGGAACTGGTGGCTCCTGAAAGAGTCAGAATCTTGCTACTCAAAGTGTGGTCCATGGACCAGCAGCATCAGCATCTCCTGGGAGCTCTTAGAGTTGCAGACTCTCAGGCCCACACAGACCTGTCAAATCAGAGTCTACACATTAACAAGGTTCCAGATGATTTGTACACACATTAAAGTTTGAGAACTGAGTTAAGCTGTATTTTCCTGTAAGACAGCCATTAGCGATGTAAAGCCATTTAAATTGTTAAAATTAAATAAGTTTAAAAATTCAATTCTTCAGTTGCAGTGGCTGCATTTCAGGTGCTCAGTAGCAAAATGTGTGTAGTGGCTATTTTACTGGACTGTACAGATACAGAACATGTCTATCACCTAACTCAGTTGGGGGCATAGGTGGGATGATTTGGAAAAGAAGAAAACAATCAGCAAATTTTAATGTGTAACATGTGCATTACATGCACAGAGAAGAGACTTTTTGTAACCTAACTGGACAGGCCCCATGAGAGTCTTATGAAGACCATTCCTATGTAGCTATTATTGCTATTTTTGTTTGGAGATATGTGACTTTTCTGAACCAGTAAATATCAGGCAGACTGCTTTTATTCAGTGTTATATTTGCAATAAAATATTATTAATTATGCATCACTACTAATACTAGATCTTTCTACATCTGTCAATGTAAAGGAGAGCCTTGCACGATTCCAGAGAAAGCAGGACCCTTACGCAGCTCCCATTCCATGTGGCTGCTCTCTTCTTTTCTGTATCCCAGCTCTCTGGGGATTGAAATTCCTTCACAGCTCCAATATACAGGGAGCACTGAGGCAAAGTTTGCCTTTTTTCCCCTTGGCCTTTAAGGTTAATAGTGCACTCCTTGTAGTGCACAGTGGCAGGTGGTTTGTCTCCCAGAGAGCTGGCCCTGACCGTAAGCAGGGAGCCAGGACGATTTCTCTAGAATAAATAGTAGGATCAGATAGTGATGTCCCTGGTAACATGTCCCCAGTAGGCATGTACAGCTCCCTGAGGGAGTGTGTGATGGGGTTATCATTTGCACATCTCCCCTGACATGTTCAGAATGTTCTCAGAGATACCAAACCTTTCCCACGGAAGTGCTGAGTGTTTTCTGGTGGAAGGGGAAGGGACCATCAGAAGAAAGGACAATGAATCAGCTGTGTGTAAATTCTTCTCCTTTTTGTGCTTCCTAATTTACAACTCCCTTGGAGGACCCTATAGTGAGGTGCTTGAAATTCATTTAAAGACTTACTAGGATTTGCATACTTGCCTATTTTTCCTTAAGTATTTCTTTCTTTTTTTGAGATCAAGAAATTTAATATTTATTTATTTATTATACTTTAAGTTCTAGGGTACAGATGCACCACCTGCAGGTTTGTTACACAGGTACACGTGTGCCATGTTGGTTTGCTACACACATCACCTCATCATTTACATTAGGTATTTCTCCTAATGCTATCCCTCCCCAGCCCTCACACCTTGACAGGCCCTGGTATGTGATGTTCCCTGCTCTGTGTCCCAGAGTTCCCATTGTTCAATTCCCACCTATGAGTGAGAACATGCAGTGTTTGGTTTTATGTCCTTGTGATAGTTTTCTGAGAATGATGGTTTCCAGCTTCATCTATGTCCCTGCAAAGGACATGAACTCATCATTTTTTATGACTGCATAGTATTCCATGGTGTATATGTGCCACATCTTCTTAATCCAATCTATCATTGATGGACATTTGGGTTGGTTCCAAGTCTTTGCTATTGTGAATAGTGCCACAATAAACATATGTGTGCATGTGTCTTTATTGTGGCATGATTTATAATCCTTTGGGTATATACCCAGTAATGGGATGGCTGGATCAAATGGTATTTCTAAGTCTAGATTCTTGAGGAATTGCCACACTATCTTCCACAATGGTTGAACTAATTTAAACTCCCACCAACTGTATAAAAGCATTCCTGTTACTCCACATCCTCTCCAGCATCTGTTGTTTCCTGAGTTTTTACTGATCCCTATTCTAACTGGCATGAAATGGTATCTCACTGGGGTTTTGATTTGCATTTCTCTGATGACCAGTGATGATGCGCATTTTTTCATGTGTCTGTTGGCTGTGTAAATGTCTTCTTTTCAGAAGTGTCTGTTCATATCCTTGCCCACTTGGTTTTTTCTTGTAAATATGTATAAGTTCTTTGTAGATTCTGGATATTAGCCCTTTATCAGATAGGTAGATTGCAAAACTTTTCTCCCATTCTGTAGGTTGCCTGTTCTCTCAGATGGTTGTTTCTTTTGCTATGCAGATGCTGTTTAGTTTAATTAGATCCCATTTCTCAATTTTGGCTTTTGTTGCCATTGCTTTTGTTGTTTTAGTCATGAACTCTTTGCCCATGCCTATGTCCCGAATGGTATTGCCTACGTTTCCTTTAGGGTTTTTATAGTTTTAGGTCTAACATTTAAGTCTTTAATCCATCTTGAATTAATTTTTGTATAAGGCGTAAGGAAGGGATCCAGTTTCAGCTTTCTACATATGGCTAGCCAGTTTTCCCAGCACCATTTATTGAATAGGGAACCATTTCACCATTTCTTGTTTCGTGAGGTTTGTCAAAGATAAGATGGTTGTAGATATGTCATGTTATTTCTAAGGACCCTTTTCTGTTTCATTGGTCTATATATCTGTTTTGGTGTAAGTATCATGCTGTTTTGGTTACTGTAGCCTTGTAATACAGTTTGAAGCCAGATAGCATGATGCCTCCAGGCTTGTTCTTTTTTCTTAGGATTATCTTGCTAGGCAGGCACTTTTTGGTTCTATATGAACTTCATAGTAGTTTTTTTTTCCAATTCTGTGAAGAAAGTCATTGATAGCTTGATGGGGATGGCATTGAATCTATAAATTACCTTGGGCAGTATGGCCATTTTCACAATATTGATTCTTCCTACCCATGAGCATGGAATGTTTTTCCATTTATTTGTATCCTCTTTTATTTCATTGAGCAGTGGTTTGTAGTTCTCCTTGAAGAGGTCCTTCACATCCCTTGTAAGTTGGATTCCTAGGTATTTTATTCTCTTTATAGCAATTGTGAGTGGGAGTTCACTGATGATTTGGCTCTGTTTGTCTGTTATTGGTTTGTAGGAATGCTTGTGATTTTTGAACATTGATTTTGTATCCTGAGATTTTGCTGAAGTTGCTTCTCAGCTTAAGGAGATTTGGGGCTGAAACAATGGGGTTTTCTAAATGTACTATCATGTCATCTGCAAACAGGGACAATTCGACTTCCTCTTTTCCTAATTGAATGCCCTTTATTTCTTTCTCTTGCTTGATTTTCCTGGCTAGAACTTCCAACACTATGATGCATAGGAGTGGTGACAGAGGGCATCATTGGCTTGTGCTGGTTTTCAAAGGGAATGCTTCCAAGTTTTAGCCATTCAATATGATTTTGGCTGTGGATTTGTCATAAATAACTCTTAATATTTTGAGATATGTTCCATCAATACCTAGTTTATTGAGAGTTTTGAACATGAAGGACTACTGAGTTTTTTGAAAGCCTTTTCTGAATCTATTGAGATAATCATGTGTTTTCTATCATTGGTTCTGTTTTTGTGATGGATTATGTTTATTGATTTGTTTATGTTGAGCCAGCTTTGCATCCCAGGGATGAAGCCAACTTGATTGTGGTGGATAAGCTTTTTGTTGTGCTGCTGATATCCTTTCTTCCACTTGATCGAATCGGATATTGAAGCTTGTGCATGTGTCATGAAGTTCTTGTGAAATGATTTTCAGCTCCATCAGGTTATTTAAGGTCTTCTCTACACTGTTTATTCTAGTTAACCATTCATCTCACCTTTTTTAAGGTTTTTAGCTCCTTGCAATGGGATAGAACATGCTCCTTTCACTTAGAGAAGCTTGTTATTACTGACCTTCTGAAGCCTACTTCTATCAACTTGTCAAAGTCCTTCTCCATCCAGCATTGTTCCATTGCTGGTGAGGAGTTGCGATCATTTGGAGGAGATAAGGCACTTTGATTTTTAGAATTTTCGGCTTTTCTACTCTGGATTCTCCCCATCTTTGTGGTTTTATCTAGCTTTGGTCTTTGATGTTGGTGACCTACAGATGGGATTTTTGTGTGGATGTCGTTTTTGTTGTTGAAGTTATTCCTTTCTGTTTGTTAGTTTTCCTTTTAGCAGTGAGGCCTCTCAGCTGCTGGTCAGTTGGAGTTTGTTGGAGGTCCTCTCCAAACGCTGTTAGCTTGGGTATCACCAGCAGAGGCTGCAGAACAGCAAATATTGCAGAACAGCAAATATTGCTGCCTGTTCTTTCTTCTGAAAGCTTTGTCCCAGAGGGGAACTTGCCTGTACGAGATGTCTGTTGGCCCCTACTGGGAGGTGTCTCCCAGTTAGGCTAGATGGGGGTTAGGGTCCCAGTTAAGGAGGCAGTCTGTCCAGTCTCAGAGTTCAAACGCCCTGCTGGGAGAACCACTGCCCTCTTCAGAACTAGCAGACAGGGACATTTAAGTCTGCAGAAGTTTCTGCTGCCTTTTGTTCAGCTATGCCCTGCCTACCGATGTGGAGTCTGTAGAGGCAGTAAGCCTTGCTGAGTTGCTATGGGCTCCACCCAGTTCAAGCTTCCCTGCTGCTTTGTTTACCTACTCAAGCCTCAGGAATAGTGGACGCCCCGCCCCTTGCCAGGCTGCAGCCTCGCAGGTAGATCTCAGACTGCTGCCCTAGCAGTGAGCATGGCTCCATGTGTGTGGGACCACCAAGCCAGACACAGGAGAGAATCTCCTGGTCTGCCTCTTGCTAAGACCATGGAAAAAGTGCAGTATTTGGGTAGGAGTGTCCTGTTTTTCTAAGTACAGTCTGTTATGGCTTCCCTTGTCTAGGAAAGGGAAATCCCCTAACCCCTATTGCTTTTTGGGCGAGGTGACTCCCCACCCTGCTTCAACTCACCCTCCAGGAGCTGCACCCACTGTCCAACTAGTCCCAGTGATATGAACCAGGTACCTCAGAGTTGGAAATGCAGAAATCATCCATCTTCTGCACTGATCACACTGGGACCTGCAGACTGGAGCTGTTCCTATTTGGCCATCTTGAGATGGACCTCCTTAAGTATTTCTTAAGTTTTGTTATAGGGGAAACGTTTAACTCCTGCAGTCTCATTGTATTTGTGTAGATTTTGTTCATTTTGCAAAGAGGGTTCATAAAATTGTGGGAAATCTTTCCCTATTGTTCTGGGACCATCTTTGGGGAGGTGCAGGTTATTACCCTGCCCACAACTACCACCAATTGCAGGAACAAGAAATACCTCTCTTCTACCCACCCACTCTATTAGACAAAAATCTCAGCACAGTTCTCACATCTGCTGTTCTAATATTCTTTCTTTCTTCCTACATCATACACAATGCTGCCTGCTTAAGCTTCCCAGAATCTTTCACTCTAAGGCCACCTGTGACTCTTCTTTCTTCACAGTTAAGGCGACTCCCATCCTTTCTCACTAACTGTGTTTCCCACAATTCTGCCCTGGTCACTGCAGAGCCCACAAGCACACACTCATTCTAACAGTGGATTCACCCACACATTCCCTACGCTCATCATTACAGCCCCTGCTGAGTTACAGGCAACATGCATCTTCACACACCTTTTGCCTAACTGATCTATTTATTATTTCTATCATATAACTCATGCATTTCTCAATCCAGATCTTCAGTAATTTCTGTTCTCATGCCTAAAATGTCCTTTTATCCATTGTCTCCTGACTAACTTCATATAGCCTCAAAGATTAAGCTCACATGTGCCTTGCTCCTTACATTTTCCCCTGATCCTTAACACTGGAAACAATTGAATTCTTATAGCACTTCTGTTTATATACAGTCTGTCAAGACTTGAGGGCAGGATCTAGACTTGAGGGCAGCACCTTGAATCCCTCATATGTGGTCAGCATTCACGCAGATGAATGAATAAGGGAGATCTTTATTGTCATTGTTATACATAAGCTAATGAAACTAGGCATAGCCTTCTTTTTCTTTCATTGACAAATCTTTTTCAGATCTATTGCTAATTTCTCTCCCTAATGCTTTTTAAAAATAGCTGTTCTGATTATTCTATTCGAGCTTGGTATTGCTTTGGGAAAAAAAAATCTTAAAATTCCTTCCTGTTTCCCAGAGATAGAGAATTTGTTTCTGTCAACTGACATGTAGGATTTTTTTGCCTGGTTGGAGAAGTGCCTAGTAATCTGTTTTTGTTTGTCACCATTTCTTTTGATTATTTCTAAATGAAGCAAAAATAACCCTATTGATGAACTGCACATTCTCTTTCCTTTTTATAACTCCCTAATGTCCTGGGAAAAAGAAAACATTGTTTAAACTCATGGTCTTTGAAGGTGTCTCAGGGATTTATGAGCCGAAATGGGATTTATTAGGTGTTTATTATTTAAACTGTAATGTATATGATAGTTTTTAGTCACATATTTATTTTTTAGAAGTATACTTTATGAAAGTTTTCTGACAGGCAGTTGTTTTTTGGTGGCCTCATTTTAGATCTTCCCATGAGGCCAAAATACATATCAAACTTGCTGCTTGGCACTGTGTCAATATCTTGAGGGTTATCTCTTTTGCCAATGATAATTATCAATATTTAAAGCACTCATAAGTATTAGCAGTACTGGTTACAAAAATGTTATTTTAATGTTTTAGGAAAGGGTTAAGTCTCACCACTGTGACAGTGGAGTGAGGGGCTGTTTAAATGTGTCAGACAAGGCTGGGCATGGTGGCTCACACCTGTAATCCTAGAACATTGGGAAGACAAGGCTAGAGGATCACTTGAGCCTGGGAATTTGAGACCAGCCTGGGCAACATGTCAAAACCCCATCTCTACAAAAAATATAAATATTAGCCAGGTGTGGTGGTGCACACCTATAGTCCCAGCTACTCAGAAGGGTGAGATGGGAGGATTGCTTCAGCCTGGAAGGCTGCAGTCAGCTGAGATCATGCCGTTGCACTCCAGCCTGGGCAACAGAGTGACATTCTGTCTCAAAAGAAAAAAAATGGTGCGGGTCAGACATTGTCTTTAAGGGTAGTGAGGACCTCCGAAGGTAGGAATCTACTGAGTCATTACAATGAATGCATATTGCATTGCGCTTATGGGTTCATTATTTTGATCATGATACAATTAGATAATCTGTTCACTGTTACCTATGGCCTGGTGTTCAGCCTTCTGTCACTCACACTGGAGCTTGTGTATGTAACTCAGAGACCACAGACTGGTGGTTGAGAGGTCAAGTTCAATCTGAAAGATGTTGGACCACATAACATGAAGAAAATATTGTTTGGAGCAAAAACCTGACAGTTATGAGCTACATATAAACACAGTTTAAAGGCTTCTTTTGAAAAATTGTAAGATTTGGCAACTCTGGCCTGGAATTTCTAGTAATGTTTGGGATATAAACTGCCTAGTTTACCATGGTTTCCACATATCTCATTGTGTCCCCAGCATGGTAGCAACATAGCACTCACCATGTATTATCTGCTTGCATGATTTTCTCACGGCAGAGACAAGTCTCTCTGCAACCACATTGCTCTCAGTAGTGAGACTGTGAAAGGGAATCTGACAGGACTCTGTATTTGAAGAAAATTAGAGGAGAGCATATTTCTTGGTGGACATTCCTCTATCTTTTATATGAGAAAAAAATGTCTAGATTATGTACTTTGGTTTTAAAAAGAATCTTTTATAGATTGCCCATAGGCCTTTGAGTTTGAGGCCCTTGCTTTTCCCTCCACCCCTTCCCCTGCTTGGAGAATAACTACACAACCCTTGGCAGACACTAGGGTGGTGGTGAGTGAAGATCTCCAAGTGTGTCTCTGAGTTTGCACACAGTTTTCATTACAGTTGATGTTTATGTGTGAGTAATGAGGTTAACCCGACACAGAATATGTGGTATTTTATCATGTTCAGAAACAACACTGACATCTGTGACCAGTTGTGTTGACATTTGAATTTCTCTGGCACATGGGCACATGGGCTCTTTGCTCTCTCCTTCCTTGCAGATAGGAAAGGCTTGTGTACAAGTGCTCAGTGTTTAAATCTACTTTCATATGTTTGACATATGATGTCACTTATTTAATGTGTGTGTGGTTTTTTACTTGCTATATTCAACTTTGTCTCAAGTTCTACATATAAGGTGTTAAAGAAATGAGGACTGTTTGGAACGACAAAGAAGTTCTGGAGGCCAGTTGAGGTGGCTGATGCCTGTCGTCCCAGCACTTTGGGAGGCTGAGGCAGGAGGATTTCTTGAGCTCAGGAGTTTGAGAGCAGCCTGGGTAAGATAGGGAGAATTCATCTTTACAAAAATTCCAAAAACATTAGCCAGGCATGGTGACATGTTCCTGTAGTACTGACTACTTCGAGGGCCAAGGTGGGAGGATTGCTTGAGCCCAGGAAGTTGAGACTGCAGTGAGCCCTTCATCATTCCACTGCACCCCAGCCTGGGCAACAGAGTAAGACACTATCTCAAAAAAAAAAATAATAACAGTTCTGGTAATGGATAGTGATGGTGATTGCTATTAAGTACATTGCGAATGTACTTAATGACACTGAATTGTAGACTTAAAAAATGATTAAAATGGTTAATATTATGTGATGTATATTTTACCATAATAAAAAAATTTTAAAAGTGAGGAAAGTAAGAAGTTGGAAGAAGTTTTGTGTTTTTCTGACCAGAGAAGGCACAGACCCCAGTCTTCTATTTCATTATCCCTGGTTTTTTTCCTTGAAGGTTTATTTTCCTCTTAGAATACAAGAGTTTATATTACTCATCTATGTAAGTCATTCTTTCTATTTTTCCCTTTTCCATGGACTTGTTCAGTTATCACCCAAGATAATCTCTAGGGGAGTGGCAGATACAATGTACCGTGCCTAGGAATAACTTGAGATTTCACAGAAAAGTTGCAAAGGTATTCCAGAGAACTCTCATGTGTGTTTCACCTAGTTTCCCACTACAATTAGTATCTTACACTGCCATACTATATTTGTCAAACTAAGAAATTGACAGTGGTACTTCACTATTAATTAAACTGTAGATTTTATTTGGATTTTACCATTTTTCTATGAATGTCATTTCTCACTTCCAGGATCCAATCCAGGGTACTAAACTGCATTTAGTTGTCATGTTGCGATGGCTTTTTAACAGGGTTTGGATGTCTTAGTTGCTTCTCCATTGCCTCCAACAGTCAGAACCACTCTGTTTATGTGCATTGTTCAAACTATTTTGCTATACTCCAAGGATTTGAGTTCATTTTGTCCTGTTCATTCTTGATTTCCAGGAAATCACATCTGCCAATAGTATCCTTTTATTATCATTTCTTTTAGAAAATTCCTTTGGAATGGTGAAGTAGAGCCTCTCAACTCTCCAGTGCCCTATATAAGTGGGAGTCCCAAGATATGAGATGTGTCAGAGCTCTTTTTAGTTAATTTTTTCCAAGACTGTTTCTGAAAAATGACTCGGCAGCAAATGATGTGTTTTTTGTTGTTGTTGTTTTTTGTTTTTCAAGGAGCCAAGCAATTCTGATTCCAAATCAACATTTAAATTTGACAGTCTGCCAAATTTAGATGATTATCTGCCAGATAATCACATAAACAGATTGACAGATTTCTTCACACCTATTTGCATAGGGTGGATTAAATCCAGTTTCCCTCTCGTGATTTCAAGAAGATAAGTAAATTCCAGAGAAGATTATAAGTTTCTTAACTGAAGAAATTGACAGGGTGTCTCATACCCTTCTCCTTGTCTTGCTCCCTTGATTTGACTTCTGGGAAAACAAACAAGTTCTCTTGGTTTTCTTCCTTCTTCCCTGGTTATTCTTTCTTATCTTTTGGGTGATTTATCCGCTTTTCTCCCCACCCTCTTCATGGTGGAGGGTCCCAGAATTAAATTCTTAACTCTTCTCTCTCTACATTAATGGAGATCTTATGTAGCCTCATGCTTTAAGTAATACCTGGGGCTGATGACTCCATGACTCCCAAATTTATATCTCCAGCTGCCTCTCCTGCAGTCCAGACTTCAGTACATATATTCAAGTATGTATGCATGTGCATGTTTGTGTGTATGTGTGTGTATGTATATATATAGATATTCAAATATCTACCAGACATCTCAACTTGGATATCTTCTGGATATGTCATACTCAACATATCTGAAATTTGAATTATCTTTCTTCCCCCCTAGGCCTGTGCCACCCAACCCTTCCCCATCATAGTTCTGGCAAAGTCACCGATTCTCTCAGTTGCTTGGGCCAGGATCCTGGAGTCATCTTCATCCTCTTTCCTCCTTCCACACCACGCAACCTGTTTGTTTGCAAATTTTGAAGGTTTCACCCTGAAAATGTAACTGGAACCCAGCACTTCTCACTGCTTCTAGGACACTTTTGCCAACCAACTCTGAGCTACATCATCTCCTGCCTGGACCACTTAGATGGGGTCCCGGCTGCCCCCTATAGCCAGAAAGATCCTTTTTAACACTCAGGAGATCATGACATTTCTCTGTCCCACACCCTAAGCAGACTTCCTCTGTCATTCTGAATAAAAGCCATTGTCTTTAAAAGCCATTGTCTTCACTGTGGCCTGAAGGTCTATACTATCCAGCTCCCCTTAGGCTCTCCAACTGTGTTTTCCTTCCTGCGCCCTTCTGCACTGAGCCCCAGCAACAGAGCTTCTTTGCATGACCTCAGCTTAGGGCCTTTGCATGAATTGTTGTTCCCTCTGCATAGAGAGCTCATGCCCTGGATATTACCGTGTCCCAGTCCCTTACCTCCTGGAAATCTTTATTCTAAATTTCATCTCCTCAGTGCTGCTATCCTGACCACCCTTATTAGATCTACAACTGTCTCCCTGCAGCCCCTGCCATTCTCCTTACCCTGCTCTGTTTCTTTTTTTTCTTTTTTTTTTTAGACAAAGTCTCACTTTGTCCTTCAGGCTGGAGTACTGTGGCATGATCTCAGCTCACTGCAACCTCTGCCTTCTGGGTTCAAGTGATTCTCCTATCTCAGCCTCCCAAGTAGCTGGAATTACAGGCATGCACCACCATGTGTGCTAATTTTTGTATTATTAGTAGAGATGGGTTTTGTCCATGTTGGCCAGGCTGGTTTTGAACCCCTGACTTCAGGTGATCCTCCCATCTCAGCCTCCCAAAGTGCTAGGATTATAGGTGTGAGCTACCATGCCCAGACCTTTTCTTTTCTTTTCTTTTCTTTTTCTTTCTCTTATTTTCTTTTTTTTTTTTAACTTTCCATGGTTGGGCATAATTCCACGTTAGGTGCTCATGCATGTGTATTGTTTGTTGTCTTTCTCCTCCTATTAGATTATTAGCTCCGCAAAGGCAGAGATTTTGTCACTTCTGTCTATTGATGAATGCTAAATTATAGTATCTGATACATAGTAGTGTGGTATATATTTAATGAATCAATGAGTAATTATGAATGGTGAAAAGTGCTAGGAAGGAAAAGTAAGAACAGAATTTTAGATGATAGTAATAGATCAGCTGCAGGTAGGATTTGTTGAGCCTCATGTTGTGCTTCTGAGCTGGGGGCTTTGCATCTTTTTGTCCTATTTAATCCTTACAGCAATGTTAAGAGATAGCAATGTTCAGAGATAGCTCCATGTAATATCCCATTCAATAGTGAAATAAACTGAAGAACAGAAAGTTTAAGTAAATTGTCCAAAGGTTCACAGCTGATTTTTGGTGTATGGTGTAGTTAGCTCTAACACCTGTAGCCTCTAACTAATAAATTTATGGGAATTTACCAAGTTGGCGATGGAGTGTGATGCGGAAGCATATTTTATGATTAGCCAGGCTCTTCTCAGAGTACTTTTATTTAACTGGAGAGTGCTTAATGTTAATTTCCAGATAAAGTAGGTTGGGAGGCTTTTGCTGTTAGTTAACCCTACGTGTGTCTCCAGAAATGCATTTTGTGGTTTCTTTTCCCTATTATTTAAACCCAGATCTTCCAAAATTGGAAGCCATTTGGCCTTCTGTCCAGGAGAGGTTTGGTGGTTTCCCATATTCTTTTCCAGGATGATAAAATGATATGGCCCTTTGGGGAGCATACCTAGTATTTCCCATCCCACACAGGAAGGTGGCAATGCCTGCTCAGCTGGGAGTTTCAGGTTAATGCATCTTCCATAGAAACTAGATTGAGAGCGGAATACTTATTCCTTTGTCCTGTGGTATCTCGGACAAGCAGGCCATGGCCCCTGGAGGTCAATTCTAGGTCATGTCCACTTCTGTCTCCCAGGATGGTCCCTGCCCTCAGTGACACAGAACATTCCTCACTTGAGGGAAGCTGCTCTCAGATGTCTGGCTGGATTTTGTGGGTTTGGGCCTAGGCCTGGCCAACAGTGGGTGGCCTGTTCTGAGAATGAACCTGCCATGTTTTCCTCCTCAGGGACTGTATTAGTTTTCTTTTTTCCTTTTGGTATTTATTGGGAGAACCCACCCCTAACATTTCAATGTAGGTTCTTTCTATTTTCCATAAGTGTTAGCTGGCTGAGAAATAAAGAGAGACAGTACAAAGAGAGGACTTTTACAGCTGGGCTTCCAGGGGTGACATCACATATCAGTAGGACCATGATGCCTGCCTGAGTCTCAGACCAGAAAGTTTTTAAGGGTTTCAAAAGGGGAGGGGTTGTAAGAACAGAGAGTAGGTACAAAGATCACATGCTTCAAAGTGCAAAAAGCAGAACCACTGATAAGGGTCTAACAAAGATCACATGCTTCTGAGGAAACAGGGCAAAGGGCAAAAGCAGAACAGCTGATGAGGATCTATGTTCAGTGGTGCACATATTGTCTTGATAAACATCTGAAACAACAGAAAACAGGGTTCAAGAGCAGAGAACTGGTCTGACAACAAATTTACTAGGGCTGAGTTTTCCCAACCCTAGCAAGCCTGAGGGTTCTGCAGGAGACCAGTGCTTATCTCAGTCCTTATCTCAACCACACAAGACAGACATTCCCAGAGAGGCCCTTCATAGACCTCCCCCAAAGGATGCATTGTTTTCCCAGGGTATTGATAGTAATATTCCTGGCTAGGAAAAGAATTTAGCAATATGTTTCCTACTTGCATGTCCATTTATAGGCCCTCTACAAGAAGAAAAATATGGCTCTTTTTGCCCGACCCTGAGGCTGTCAGACCTTATGGTTGTCTTCCCTTGTTCCATAAAAATCGCTATTATTCTGTTCTTTTTCAAGGTGCACTGATTTCATGTTGTTCAGACCCACATATTTTACAATCAGTTTCTACAGTTAACACAATTACCACAGTGGTTCTGAGGTGATGTACATCCTCAGCTTACGAAGATAACAGGATTAAGATATTAAAGACAGGCATAAGAAATTATAAAAGTATTATTTGAGAACTGATAAATGTCCATATTAAAATGAAATATTCACAATTTATGTTCCTCTGCCACAACTCCAGCCAGTCCCTCCGTTCAGGGTCCCTGACTTCCCATAACAGGTATTAATTTTCTATGCTCTGTAATAAATTATAACACATTTCATGGTTCAAAACAATACGTATGGAAGGGGAACATCACATACCGGGGCCTGTTGTGGGGTAAGGGAAGAGGGGAGGGATAGCATTAGGAGATATACCTGATGTTAAATGACGAGTTGATGGGTGCAGCACATCAACATGGCACATGTCTACATATGTAACTAACCTGAACGTTGTGCACATCTACCCTAAAACTTAAAGTATAATTAAAAAAATACATATTCATTATCATACAGTTTCTGTAGCTCATCGGGGTTCTTTGCTTCAGGATTTTATCAGGTAGTATCACTGTTGACTTGGGTTGCAGTCTCCTCAGAGGCTCAACTGAGGAAAGCCCCACTTCCAGGCTCCTTCAGTTTGTTGGCAGGATTCATCTCCTTGTAGTTGTAGGACTGGAATCTCTGTTTTCTTGCAGCTGTTGGCCAGGGGCTACCCAGAGTTCCTTGCCATATGGCTCTCTCTTTCTTTCTGACAGCTTTCTTCTTCAAAACCAGTAAAGGCATCTCCAGCTCAGAGGGAGTCATATAACATAATGCCATCCCAGGAGCGACGTCCATCACCTTTAGCATGTTTTATTGAGTAGGTTCAAGTCACAGGCCCTGCCCCCACTCAAGGGGCTAGATTGCACAAAAGTGTGAACACCAGGAGGTAGGGATTGTTGGGAGGGGGCCATCTCAGGGTGTGTTTGCCACAGCAACCATGGTACCCCCAACACCACCTCACCCCCAACCTCCCATGCTGGGAAGTCCAGAATCTCCCTCTGGCAGCCCCATTTGTGTTTACTGGTGGATTTAATGCTGTTTTTCATAGGGTTAGTGGTAAGGAGAGAGTTTCTCTTTGACTGCACCTTCTGCCTTCAGCTCTTCCTCTATGAGGCCACAGCTGCACCATCACAGAGTGCTGACTTCATGGCTTGGCAGCCAGCATCTGTCCTCAAGGTGTTTAGGGATCCTTGCCTCTTCGTCTCCCTTTCAGTCATTCTTCAGTGTTATAATCCTTTCATTGCAAATGAGGAGCTAATTCCCAAAGGCAGGAGAATGTCTATTACTTGCTCACCTATTCCTCCAATATGGATTAGATTTTCTTTTCCAGGAAACCATAGGCTGAGATGTAATTTTCCATGGTTCATCTAAAAAATTTGTAATGCCTATTTTTCTTCATTGTTTGTGCTCATTTCTGTTCAGATGTTACTGAGTTAATTATTTGATGAAATGAACCAGAGCTTCCTTTCTTGTTATAGAACTTCTTGTTCCAGAACAAAAGATGGTACTTATTAGATTCTGTGCTAAATATTATTCCCTAGAATTGATCTGGGCTGCGAGTTGCTTACAGACAGACTTGTCTCCCTTTTGTTCATCCTGTGAATGTTGTACTTAATTGATACAGCATTAACTTATTTAAAATGATTACAGTTTTTTAGCCTATTCGTTTGAAATCTCAATGGATATTTCTAACTGATCTCATATCTATATAACCTCTAAATAACCTCCGACATTAGTTTCCATGTAACAGAGCAGCCAGATTTTAGATTTCAGAACCCCCCTCCCTCATCCTGTTTTTTGTTGTTTGAGACCTCACATGATACTTATAACAGTGTGTCTTGACCAAGTCTTCTTTTTCAAAAGTCTGGAATCACCTGCCTTAGTTCCTCTTAATATGTCTTCTGTTTGGGGAGGAGATGAGAATATGAGTCTAGTCCCTAATCAAGTATTAACGCAAAAAGTTTAGTGTTCAGAATTGATTTATTCTTTTGGATTAGTTTGTACCAGTTGAAATCAGTTTATTCTTTTACATTTTTAATGTGTGCACCATAGTACCCAACTGTTCAGAGGGTATGTTAGAAGAAAAAACAAAAACAAGCTATTGAAGTTTGCTTACCAAATCACAGTTGCACACCTGGGGAAAATCAAATCCTCTGTAATTTTTTTCACTTTTAAATTTAAGGTAAATCATACACAAATTGTTAATGGTATCTTAAATTGCTTTTAATGCTATAGGAGAATCTTAGAAGTTCATTTAAAAGCTGTATGAGAATCTTAGAAGTTCATTGAAAAATGTTATAGCAAATAAACAATTAGACACTGGTGAGATGCATGTATCTCAGGAGTTCAGTGTGGAAGTGCCTGCTTTACAGATTTTCTGGACAGTCCTGCTCTCACAGGGGCTGCAGGGGTGCCTCTTTGGTAGAGCAGCCTCATAAGTGTTCCAGGAGGGCTCTGCTCCCTCCTCCACCAGGGCAGATTAGCTGTGTAAATGAGCCATGGATAAGAAGCCCGGAGTCTTTGTCTCTAATTCCCACTCCCCAGTAACCATCAGCAACCCAGGAGAGATGGCGCATTCAACCAGCCTTTAGCTGCAGTACCAGTCTTGTTGCCTTATACCTGTCTGGGCCAAGGAATCCCCTTCAATTTGTGAAAACCACACACCTTCCACTATAGTATCATACAGGAGCCCTGCCTGTGAATGGCTGTGAAGTGCTGGAATTTCCTCTTGGTGACCACCTGCTGCTGGCTCTCCTGAATGCGCACAGTTTTGAACTGTACTATATCACAGGGATGTCTATGTGGTGTTGCTTTGGAAAGCAGCCCCTTTGTGCAGAGATGGCAGGGTGTGCTGAGAAGTCTCTCTGTTGACAGCAGGATCGCAGGCCTTCACTTCAAACAGCCCTTTACACCTACACTGTTTTCCTAGAATTTCTTTTAGTTGCTTGGTAGTGTTTATTTAATGCATCTTTAATTTTGATAGATTTTGCCAGATTGCCCTCTGAACAGGTTGAATCCTTTTAAAGTCTTTTAAAAATTATTTTTTAATTTTCTAAGTGATATACAAATATGTCATTTTCATTTAAAAATGAAAAGAAAGAGATTATAACTAAAGTCACTTTCGATCACCACCCCACACACCTACCGTCACCACCCAGCCCCCATTCCCACATAAGCCCTCCCCGTTCCCCAGGGGTACCTGCTATTATTGGTTTGATATATGTCTTGCTATTTCTTTTTCTGTGGCCTGGCAGATATAAACCAATGGGAAATAGGCATTACTGGAGAGAGAGAGAGAGAGAGAGAGACAGAGACAGAGAGAGAGAGAGAGAGAGGATAACATATAAGCTATATAGTACCAAACCCATCATTCTATAATGATATGTTATACATGATGCTACATCTTGGAGATCTTTCTATGATGCATATCTGTATATATTACTTGAGTTGTTTCTAGAAACACTTTTTCATCAGTGCCTTTTTGACATTACTTTCAGGAAAGAATTTGGGGCTTCATTAAAGACCCAGTGATTCTTTAAAAAAAAAAATATCCAACTTGTCACGGTGCCTGACACCTATAATCCCAGCACTTTAGGAGACCAAGGCAGGCAGATCACCTGAGGTCAGGAGTTAAAGACCAGCCTGTCCAATGTGGTGAAACCCTGTCTCTACTAAAAATACAAAGTTAACCAGGCATGGTAGCGGGCATCTGTAATCCCAGTTCTTCAGGAGGCTGAGGCAGGAGAATTGCTTGAACCCAGGAGGCGGAGGTTGCAGTGAGTTGAGATCACATCATTGCACTCCAGCCTGGGTGACAAGAGTGAGACTCGGTCTCAAATTTATGCAAAATATTAATCTGTGTGTGTGCATGCTTTTCTTTCACTTCATATCTCAGAAAACAGATCTTCACAATGAAGGCTACATCTTGGAATTAGATTGCTGTTCCTCCTTAGACCACCTGACAGACCAGAAGCTCTTACCAGAGTTCATTAAGAAGGTGATCACTGGCCGGGCATGGTGGCCACCTGAGTGAATGGACGAGGAGCTGGTTTAGGGCAAATCAGCCACACTCGAGAGGCCATGCAGGAGCCATGACCTAAATCTTTGGCAGCCCCACTGGGGAGTGGCCCACTCCAGAACTGACTCTAGAGCAAGGTGGCTAGCCCCTGTTCCCCAGGCATGCAGGAGCCTGGGTCCTGTCTTTTCAAGCTGGAGTGGGGTTAACAACTGAGAGACCTGCAGGCTCGTGCCAGGACTCCTTTCAAACCCTCAAGGTGGTGTGACTTCCCAGATCCCACCTTCCTCTTATCTATGTCTTATCTGCGAATCTTCATTACTGCCAGTCCCCTTCCCTTCCTAGTGTGGGATCAGGAAGTTACCTGGAGCTGAGATGGGAAGGATGAATGGGTGTCTTTGGCGATGCGGCTGTGCTTGGGCAGTTTGGGGAGTCCTCTAAACAGGGAACAGCATACAAGAGGGCCTGAGGCAGGAAGCAGTGACAGGAATCAAAAGAACGTCAGAGGGAGAGTGAAGGTCAGGAGAAGAGGCCAGAGACAGCTGGGACTGGGCTGTAAAAGCAGCGGGAAGCCGTTGAGAAGAGTTTTGTAGAACAGCGAAGTGATTGGGTTGTCCCTTTAATGGAGATTTGTTTCTTTCCTGCCACCCTCCCTTCAAGATGTATTGAGTGTTCAGGCTCTGGGGCCTCTAGGAGCAGCTGCTCATGTATAAAGGATCTAAGGCCCATAGACCAGGAGCCAGATGATCTCTGAGGACAGAATTGCTGGTAATTTTACTAGGATGAGGGAGGCTCTTTCTAATCTGGTAGAATTCAGATTATCATTTAAGAAACTGGTGGCGGCGGGGATTAGCTTTCGTTCACCTGTGCATAAGCATGAGAACACAAGTGTTTTTATAACTCATGCAGCTTTCTGTAGAAATAGAGCCATCTCTGGAATGCTGCAAATAATCAACCTGTATAGGGACATCCTAGGGGTGGAATTTACCCTATGATCTGAATTCTGGGGAAAAATCATTTTAGAAATGTCTTGCCTGGGCAACAGCAGGGAGTGTGGCTTTCTCCCACAGGCAGGATGAGGCAATTTCCAACAGCAGAACCTGGGCAGCGAGGCCTGGAGCCAATCCTTCACCGAGGGAACAGCTTCGAGGCACTCCAATATTTTAAGTGCTTGATAGCCACATATGGCTAATGGCTACTATCTTGGACAGCATATTTTTGCAGAATTTATTCACTTAAACAATTTTCAGTTTTTCATATTTTCTAAGTTGATGCAAAGCATTTTTGATTGAGTCTTCTCTGTCATAAGGGGATGCAGAGCACAGAACAACATGACATGTTTGCCAAGATCTAAAAGACAATCTCCTATTTTTCCCATGAAAAAATCTTAAAAAGTTTGAGGCCAGCTTTGGCATATAGCATTTTAGGAATATATTTGAAATAATTAATTTCTGCTTATAATATTATTAATTTAGTTGCACATGCATATTTTAAATTATATAAATTGTATAAACTTGGAAATGGTGCTGTTCCCTTGTTTATATCTCATGGAATAATTTTATTTCTGTACTGTTTTTTTCATGCTTTGTTGCACTTGGTTGGTTTTATCATCACCAGCATGATTTTTGGGGCCATCTAACACAGTTTCAAGCTCATTCTATTTAGTATCATCCAAATTGTTTGGGATTCAGCACTTCAAATGTTCATAAATCATGCGTCTGTGGAAACTCTGTCCTGAGTCAAAAGTGCTCATTCACATAACATTAGGATAGTTATTTTTTTTTCTTGTCCAGCTCATGTCAATAAGAAATCTCCGTAATGGAAATACTTCACATTGCTCTGAAAAAAAAAAAAAAGAAAGAAAACAGCTCTTTTTATTGAAGATAACATCAATACAGGAGACTGCATAAATCATAAGTGTACCGCTCAGTGAGTTAGCACAAAATGAACACACCTGGGTAGCTAACACTCAAGTCAACAAATATTAATAGAGCAAGAGCAACAGCCTGAACCCTTCCTGTAGCCACGCCTGCAATTCCCCACTCCCCTTCCAAAGGAAACCTCTATCTAACTTCTAACACCAAAGGGTGGTTTCGCCTGTTTGTATAAATGACATCTTTTGCTCAGCACTGTGTCTGTGAGATTCATTCATGTCACAGTGGTTCCTTTGTGTTCATTTGTGTGTAGAATTCCTGCTTGCTTTTTTTTTTAAGGGACAGGGTCTCACTGTGTTACCCAAGCTGGAGGCAGTGGTGCAGTCACACCTCACAATAGCCTCAAACCCTGACCTCAAGCCATTCTCCCTGCTCAACCTCCCAAATAGTTAGGACTACGAGCGTGCAGCACCACACCCAGGTAATTTTCTAAAGATTTTTTTTATAGAGATGAAGTCATGCTGTGTTACCAAGACTGGACTCAAATGCCTTTCCTGGCCTCAAAGATCCTCCTATCCCAGCCTCCCAAAGTGCTGGGATTAGAGGTATGAGCCACCACGCCCGGCCCTGCATTGCTTTTTTAAAACCATGATTAGGAAGATTGCCTACTATAGCACTTCAAATTGTTTCCCATGTTGTAGGAATTATTTTAAATTGTTCTTAGATTTATTTTACTCCTTAAAAAAATGAAGTCCATCAGCTTACTTCAATAAATGTGCCAAACTAGCTCTGATTAATATGTTTTCTCCAATAAGCATCTTGTTATTTAAAATAAAGTAACCAAGAGAGTCCTTAAGTTGTGAGAGATCTTGAAAGTATATACATGTCTAGAGCAATTCCCTCATTTTTTAGAAATAACATTTTAGGGGCTAAAACCCAGGAGATCACCAGGTTATATGTAGGCTGTATAGTGTATGACTGTTTATAAATGGTCTTTTTCACTTTCCAGCTTATGTGCATTGGAGTTTCATGGTGTAGTTACTGAATATTGGTCTCACTCTTGGCAGTGAACATAATGTCTATGGGTGCATCTATCCCTAGATATCTGCTTGGCTGACTCCTTCATCCCCTTCAAATCTTCATTCCAGGTTACTTCAGTGGACCTACCTTCCCACATGTCTTTAAAAGAGCAACTTGCGTCCTGCCACTTCTTACCTTGGTATTTTGGATTCCCTTTAGTATCCTCTATTTTTCTTTTACCTAAAGTTCTTTCATCTCTTAAGACACGTTATTGGTTTTACTTAGTTATTGTGTATATTGTTTCTTGTCTTGTCTTGTCTTTTGTTTTGTTGTTGTTGTTGAGACAGAGTCTTGCTCTGTTGCCCAGGCTGGAGTGCAGTGGCAGGATCTCCGCTCACTGCAAGCTCCACCTCCTGGGTTCACACCATTCTCCTGCCTCAGCCTCCCAAGTAGCTGCCACTACAGGTGCCTGCCCCCATGTCCAGCTAATTTATTGTATTTTTAGTAGAGACTGGGTTTCACCATGTTGGCCAGGATGGTCTGGATCTCCTGACCTAATGATCCACCCACTTTGGCCTCTCAAAGTGATGGGATTATAGGCATGAGCCACCACACCCAGCACTGCAACCCTTTTTTTTTTTTTTTTTTTTTTTTTTGATGCTGAGCTCACAGTGGGTTATTTAACATGTGCTCAGTGCATGTTTATAGAATGAAAGAGCAAGAACCTGTGAGTGTCCAAGGCTTGCAGGGACTCAGAATTATATGGGAACAGATGCTTTGAATGGTGATGCAATGAAGTTGAAGTACAGAGGATTAGGAGACTCTTAACATTTTCTTTTTTTGCAACTCCAAGTAGATTTTTTTCAGTGTTTCGGGTGTTTGAGACTTGTTGAAAAACTTTCCATGGAAGTGACTTGTGAGGGTGGGATATCAACTGTTAATGCTTCATACTCCCTGCAGACACATTTACAAATATGGAATTTGCTGTCATCACAAGGAAAATTTCCAGATTTTTATGTATGATACATACATATGCATATATATGTATTCATGTACATATATTTATATGCACATATAACTTTTATGTATGTATGTAATATATACTTAAATATATGTAAAGGTTTATGAGCTGGAACATGTTTTAAGTTAATTAGGCACCATCAGTAAACAGATGTGGCAGCTGACTGGTTTATAGCACAGGTTGAACTTTCCCATCTGTGTGTTTCATCCCCCATCATTGACGCTTCCTGTCTGGGATCCAGCACAGATAATGAGTGTGGGAATCTGAACTAACCTCGTGGCATGTGAGGGTGGGTGTCTCATCTGAGAAATGGAATGTATCTTGTCAGGCAGTTAAGCTGCCTGCTGTATCTTTCCCTGACACTGGAAGGTTTCATTTTTATTGCTTGTGATGATGTAGAATATTTTTTGAGGGTGTTGAGAATCAGTGTGCAGAATTACAACCCACATAAGGTTTTCCCTTTTCTGCCTTTGGGAGAATTCCCACTCAAAGAACCAGATTACACTAGGATCAGAGTCAGTGGGCTGAAGTTGGCTAGAGGGCACTGCAGGAATGGGAGAAAGCACTTGGGCATTAGATACTCAATTACTGAAACTGACTTGCCTCCTCAAGAAGAAATATGGAATTTTAAACCCAATTCCAGAGTATTATCCTGATTCCAGTGAAAGAAACCCACTACCTAATAACTTAGCCATTTAGGTGGGATGTTTCTCTTTCTGAAATTCTTAACTTTCTTTTCCATAAAACAAAACCTTTGCACTAGAATGATAATCTCTAAGATTGCTTATAGCTCTGATATTCTGTGAGTTTATGGTCAGTTCAGCTTTTAAATGACTTCCCTTTCATTGTCAAAGAGACGATTTGATTAATTCAGGTTTACGATAATGGTGTGCTGAGTTTTGGTGCCATATACCATCATTTCGTGAATTTAACTGGGCATGTCTCTTAGTATTCCCTCTGTTCTTCATCCAATATGGCAATGTTTGTTGATTGATTGGTAACTATTTTTGTCCTTCCATTTAACTAACAACTGTAATGGGACCTCAGAATAATGGCAACTATTTTTACAACATTTGTTTTCCTTTTAAGATTAAAAATAAACATTGCCTTCTTTCACTCCATGGAAAAAAGTGGTGATAAAAATCTAAACTTTAAATGATTCATTTGTTGGATGACTTTTGACTTCTTATTGTTTAAAAGAATGAGAAAAAAGGCACATTACCGTTACAGGGGTGGTACTGTATTCTGTACAAATAACCCAGGATATGCAAGTTGGACAAAAGATTTAAGCATTTTAATAATTAATTATTATAATTTTAGCATAAGAAATATGAGAAAATAGTATAAACTGAGGTTTCCCATCTAAATCATTACTTTCCAATCTGGATCTTCATTCTGTTAGCCTGATGGTAGCATTCCTAATTTTGAAAATGTAGCTGGGGGGAGTTGGGTAGTGTGGATATTAGGGATGAGGGAGATAGAGGCGTTATTCATTGGGGTACTAGTGATGGTCTTGTTAAGTGTGATAGTGGTGATATTGGTGGGACAGTAGGGATGTTATTGTGCAAAGCAGTCAAAGGAGCTTTTAGAAAGAAAGAGTCTTCAGAAAGGAAAAGGTTGTCACATGGAGGATACACGGAGTAGAAGTCAGATGGAAAACACCTGAAGAGATGGAAAAACTTTAAAAGAAAATGTTTAAATATATTCCTAGTGGAAATAAAGTTAGATTTTTGATGGAACTATTCATCATTCAGTTGGTGTAGAAATTTCGTTTCCAAAATTGTTTCGTGTGTGTGTGTGTGTGTGTGTGTGTGTGTGTGAAAAGCACAGGAGTCTCTGTGACCCTTTCTGACTCTGATAGTGCCTGGGAATGTGGACATCTTTCTGTGTCACTTTTGAATAGTAAAGCATCATTATTAATTTATGCTCTGCACATTTGTAACTCGTGATAAACAATAATTAAGCCTAAGTTTGCCTACAGGTTTGCTAAGCCAATTAATAATGTAAGCCATTCTGCAGGGGCACTGTTTATTTACCTCAAGGGTACCTGCTTGTTCCAGCAGTTTGCATGAACCATCACAAACTGAGAGGCTAATTACAAATTGTTTTACGACTTAATTAAAGCAGATCTCTGAAGGCTCACTTCTTGAGAGTTTTTGTGTTAACCTTGTTTACATTTCTGTGTATTTGAGAGTGCTGCTAACTGCATCTTTTATAAAGGATTATAGATTTTACATTTTACAAAATTATTGCAGTCTGGTATTTCCTATGGTTACGAATTAGTGATGATTACTTTATTTTAGAAGATGTCTATTACTGTGTAAAAAATCACCCCAAAACATTTTGGCTTAAAACAATAACAGTTATTTATTTTGCTCACAAATCTGCAACTTGGGCAGGACTTGGCAGAGGCACCTAATCTCCATTTCTCATGGTATCAACTGGTGGTTTGGTGGTAGCTAGGGGATCTACTTTCAAGATGAAACACTCACATGGCTGGCAAGTTGGTGTTTACTGTAGGCCTCTCCACAGACTGCTATTCCTCAAAACATGGCAACTGAGTTCTAAGAGCAAACATCACAAGAGAAGAAGGGAAAAGTTCATGGAATGTTGATGACTATCCTGTGGAAGTCACATAATGGTCTTTTTCAGCTACTCATTGGTTGAGGCCATCATAAAGACCTATAGTGGTTCAAGTAGAGGGGACATGGGTTCCAACTCTTGATGGAGGAATGTCAAAGTTCTAGCAGACCATGTGGAACAAGAGATATTGTTGTGGCCGTCTTTGGAAAATAAAGTCTGCCACATACATGAATTCCGAGATGCTTATGTTCATTTCTGGTTCATTCTTCTGCTAGGAGAAAACTTGGAGAATATGTAAAAAATAAAAATGAAGGCAAGAAGTGGAAACAAGTTCAGTATTGAATATAAGAGTTATTAGCCATTGAAGATAATCTTTAAATTTATAATTCTCAGTAGTTGTTAATGTAAAGCTGCTCCTTCCCTCCTGCTCCAAAAAAACCCCACCTCCTATTTGTTACTCAATGGGATCACATATCTTCATGTGCTCTGAAACTCTCTCAAATCATTTCCATTTTCCAGAAAAAAACATCCCACGGTTCTCCAGGGTAGAGAATGTTTTATTGCTCCAAAAGAACAATAAAACGTTATTTTATTTTTTTTAGCACATGGTAATGAAAACCATTCCTAAGTACTCATTTACCATGGGAGTTTCAAATGTCATTAGGACCCTGTTATATTTTTGTTACTCTGGAGTCATGGGAATTGAAAATTTTTTTTTAACAAAGGGTTAAAACTAGGATGACAATACCCAATGGCACCATGTCAACATTTTGTTATAGTGCATTTCATTAATGCTTTGGAAGCCTGTGTATATCAGGGAATGGTGGGGGTAAAAAAGTCATGAATACTAGATGTTAAAGCAGTGTGGTGTGAAGAGAAATGTCTGCTCCTGGTTAAATTCTTTAAACTCATTTATTCACTCATTTAACTGTGGTGCTGAGCTTTGATTTCAATGGAGACTCTAATGCTGGTTTTCCAGAATGTTCCTGGGAGTCTTAATGAACCTTTGAGTTCTTAATGACAGGCTTGTAATTCCAAGGTCACTGGTATTACCAAAATATAAAACAAGGGTTGTCAATCTCAGCAACTCCAAAATGCTGTTTTGTTTTGCTTTGTTTTGTTTTTTGGGACCTATATTGCCTCATCTTTGTGCCTTTGTGAAAGAAGGCCTGTGGGTATGCCTGATTATGAGGCATTTTTTACCTGATAAGAAACACTGATGTTAACAAATTGCTTAGTGCTGCCTCTTTTCTTTTTCCTGAGGGGAAGACTGACTTGGTTTCTTAAGAAGTGGACTAAAAACCCAAGAACCGCACATTTTAACAGCAATGCTTTCTTGAGACATGTCTCTGAAGCTGCAACCCTGTTAATGTCTCTAGGCCTCAGTTTTCTTCACTGTTAAGATGATAGGAGTAGCAAATGAAGTGCAAGTTTTCTGCATCTCAGATGAATATAATTTCAAAACACTATTCCCCCCAGACGGCTGTTTCTTGAAATTGTAGACTCATAGATGTTTCCACTTGGCGGTAACCTCAGATACTGCCAATTTAATCTCATACCTATTCATTCCTTTAATAAATGCCCACTAAGTACTTACTGTTTACCAGGAACAGTTCTAGATGCTGAGGACCAAGTAGGAGGCAAAATTGACAAAATTTCTGTTCTCATAGAGCTCTCATCTAGCTAGGAAAACCAGTTGTAGGGAGATGGAAGGGGGAACAGCACCCCAAACAGGGATCTGCAAAGTGCTGAGGCCCCCTGATGGGAACAAACTTTGGTTAAAAAAAAAATAAGACAAAGGCTTGTGAAGGTGTCAGGAGTTTGGGATGTGGCCTGAGAGGTGGGCAAGGCCCAGTTCAGGGGCAAGTATTGTTGGACTCTGTGGGCCAACTTCAGTTTGGGAATGTTATTCTAAATGGGACACTATTGGAGAGTTAAAACAAGCAGGCTTAATGGCTCACATCTTTCAGAGACCAACCTGGCTGCTGTGAGGGCTGTATGTAGGCCAGCAGGCAGGGAGAAAACCAGCAGGAAGAAAACCAGGAGCAGGAGGGTAGTGGTGAGGCCAGGGAAGAGCATCTCCAGGGGGAGAGAATGCATGGGGTGCCACAGAGGATGGGGTAGTGAGGGCTGAAGATCCTGTGGGATTTGGCTTCATGGAGGTCACAGGAGGGCTGTGGGGAGCTGCCTGTGGGAGGCAGTACAGAAGCCAGAGATTGAGTGGAGGTAGAGTCAGTGGGGCAGAGGTGGGTGGCCAAGGCTTACTTTCTTCTGTTGTTGGTTGGATTCTTTCCTCTTTTTCTTTTTTTTTTTTTAAAGATAGCTTGAATTTAGTTGTATGCTGAGTAGAAGGAGCCAGGAAAGAGAGAGAGAGAAAGAGAGAGGGAGAAAGAGAAAGAGAGAGAGAGAGAGACTAAGGATATAGAAAAGAGAAATGATCTGATCCTAAGTAGAGTTGGGTCTTCCAGGGTGGCAGAAAACATGAGCCCCATGGCCTAGGTTTTGACTTAACCAGATCCCACTGATGCTGGGGACAAAGAGTGGAGGGCCAGAAGAGGACATGGGGATGGGCTTCTCAGCTTCTGACCTTGATTTTTTCTTTAAGTCATCTCTGGAGAATGGTAGGAAAGTGGGGAGAGGGTGGGGTCCAGGAGAAGGGAGAAAGACACAAGAAAGCTGGCGAAGCACAAGACAGCTGGTCAGGGATGAAGCAAGCCACTGCAGGATGGCCATGTGGCCTCAGCCTCAATGGGAGACCTTGAGTCTTCTTTCTTGTGTTCCTAGGTGGATTGGATGGATGCAACATTTGTAGGGGGTGTCAGACAGAGAAAGCCAAGGATTTAATAGCAGGAGAGTGATGGAAGCAGTGGGTCATGTGCTGGACAGGAAAGAGGAGAAGGAACAGTCCTCTGAGTGCCTCTTAAAGCAGCTTTCTGAGTCTTTGCTGCTGATCATGTTGAACCAGGTGATCATATATCCCAGCTTGCTCAGACAGTCCCTGTTCATGCCTGTCATCTGAGCATGATTATTATTTCACCCTTTGGTTCAATTGTTTGGCAAATCAGTGTACCATGGTATATCAGACTGCTGCCTCTACTTTTGGTCTCCCATGGACTTCTCACATCCCTTCCCATAGGAAACGTAGGCTCTTCTGACCTTTCCCGTGAGCTCTGCCCTGACTTCCAGGCCCCAGCCATGCCCCTTGCCTCCTGTCTCCTCACTGTCTTACCAACCCTCACCTCAATCCATACCACATCCTGTGGGCAGATTCATTTTCCTTAGGACAGGCTTAATTATGTCACTTTGCTCAGAATTCATGATGGCATCTCATCACCTTCAGAATTAAAAGTTCATACTCTAAAGATGCAAGACTCTGCCATCTAGCCCTGGTATTTCCCAGTACAGCTTATGGTGTAAGAATATTGTGAATACAGCACTGAGTAGTGTAACAGGTAGTAACATAGACTCTGGAGCCAGCTGCCTAGGTTTGAATCCTATTTGCCCTTTACTAGTTGTCTGACTTTGGAGAAGTTGTCCAACACCTCTGAGCCTCAGTTCTTTAATCTGGAAAATAGGGATAAAAATTAATACTTATTGTTATTGTTATCATAAGGTTTAAGTGAGTTAATCCATGAACATCCTTTAAAACAGTGTTGGGCATACAATAAACTCTCAGTAAATTATAACTGCAGATTTTCAGTGAAAGCACACTGAACATTTGCTCTTCCCTGAGTAACTTCTGAGTCTTTTTCATTTTTTCACTTTTGCTAGCCCTGTTTCTCATAGGAGTCCTTCTCCCAAAACATTTCTGTATGCACAGATTTTACCTGTGGATAAGGTTAAATTCATGGTTACCAATCATGGATTTTGGTAGCCACAGAACTAACAGACTGGGAAGACTGGCACACATTCTTTGACTCCCATAGGACAGTGACAAAACTCTCTTTAAATGCTTTGCTAACATAATGTTTTGATGTTTGATTAATCCATATCCTTGTGGATGTGCAGCAGTATTTAATGGAAGCCTGGGTGCCTTGCAACCTTGGACGGGGGTAGCAGATTCTCCTGCCAGTTCTCTTCCTCAGTGGTCCTATTTGAATGATGGTAGTTCTCATGAGCCAAGGTCTTCTTTGCTCCAGAATCCTGTTCTCAGCACAGACAACCACACATATGTTGAATTCTGCTGATGGGCATACACTGGGAGACATTGGGATGTTCTGGGGCAAGGAAAATCTGCCAGAGGTGACTCCTGACTGCTCCAGCATGTTGACTCTTTGTACTGTGCCCTCCTGATCTGGGCCTGCATCTACTGTGACAAACTACTCTGTGTAATAGAATAGTTGGGAGTTGCTTGGTGATTCCAAAAAGTGCTCTTAATGAACAATGTTGAGCAGACCTGAAGGAGATATGCACAGATATCCTCTGTAAAGTAGAGGAATGCTGTATCTATGCAGACAAATAACCTAGAACACAGACAGTGAAACCATTTTGATGAAAATAGATATGGACTTACTTGGGTAGTTTTGTTTGGCATAAATACCAGTTGCCTTATATAACATTTGCCTTATATCTTCTTCTTCATCTTAGTATGTGTGAATCATGAGCAAATTTCAGATTTTCATACTAGTTGATGTATGTACGTGATAGATATTTAAATATTTATTGTGCCTGCCTTGAAATTCTTCTGTTGAGAGATTCTTTGTTCCTGCAATCCTATTGGATGATTTCCAAGGAGTCATCATGTACCCTAGTCAAAGCCAGTTGGTCCAGAAGTGGACATCTGACATAAGCTGGGCCAATCAGAGCCGTTCCCTGGGATATATTGCTTTGGATAATCAGAAAGTTTAGACATTGTACCTCCAGTGATTAAGCTATTAGCAGGAAAACTCAGAAGGTGGCAATAGCCGTATTTTCTGCTACATGGAAAAAATTAGCCCCAGATAAGAAAAAAGAATGATGCCAAAAGATGAAAGTAGGAATGAAACTTGGAGCAAGTGTGCTGACAGTGCTGAGACACGGTTCCAGGTCTTCTTAAGTCCAGCTCTGGCCCCACCGTACTGACCACTTGACTGTTCTTGGACAGACCATTGAGTTGTTCCTCACAGGCAGAGCCTTCCTTGTTCACTTCCCATGTATATCTGTGATTTAAAGTTTTGACACTGGATTGGAGTGTCCTGGTGGGTTGGGTTTCAGGGAGCACTAAAAGCCAGCTAAAGATCTGTGGGGGATGTGGCTTTACTGACCCCTCTCAGTCCTACCAATTCCTAACTCCCATGCACTTTATGTTCCCTGAATGGTGAAATTATAGGCACAGTTTCAGTGAAAGAACTGAGTCCATTAACACAGATAATGCAGGAAAATGAAACTCCTTTGATCAGAAATCCCTGTCCTGAACAGATCTACCAAAGGATGAATCTGTTCTCTGCTTCTACTAGAATGCTGGGTCCCACCTCTTTCTTTCATTTTTTTTAGGTTACAATTTGCTGAGTTCTTACAGTATTTCTCAAGCTCCCCTCTTATCACCCCTAATAGCAGAGGAGAATAAACAAACACCTCTTCCCCTCAACTCAGCCCTGCCAGGGATCTTAGGACAAGCTGTGGTTCCTCAAACTGAGTATAAACAGTTTGAGAAGGGTAGAACAAACTCTTCAGAGTACCTCAGTTATCCCTTGAGTAACACCAACGCACATTAAATGCAAGAAGGAAGGGATAGTGCCTGTGTGACTCACTGCTGTTTGCCCAGAAGCTAGTGCCCAGCATACAATTGGTATTCAGTAAGTAGTTATGGAATGAATAAATGAATATGAGTATCTCCATTTTATAGATGAAGAAGCTGAAGCTAATATAAATCAACTAGTTTGACCAATAATATAACTACGGAGTAACACAGCCAGGTCCAAAGCTTCAAGTCTTCAAATTCTTTGTCCCAGCGCGGATTCTAAGAACTCTCTGTTGCTAAAAGAGAAAACAGTAACAGCAGGAAGTTTACATGATCTTTCCTCGTGGCACATAAATGGAGGTAAACATCCAGCAATGCCTGGCAAAGCTTTCAATTCCTGCAGCTAAGTGTTATCATGTCAAAACTAAAGGCAACTTCAGACGTGAGCTCAAACCTGTGTTATTTTTGAGCCTCCCTTTTCAGAAAGCTGTACAAGAGTGTAGGTGACAAGATGGGAAGGGATGTGTGTGTCTGATAAAATATTCACTATAAAGACTCACATGTAACTGCAACCCAGAATGGCATTTTTGTGCCTGTTCTTGACATCTAGGGCATGCCTGTGCTGTGTGTTCCCTGCATGTGCTGTGTATGTTGTCACCTATCAGTGGTGCATGCGTTATGAGGGAGGGCCAGAGTGGTCAGTGGTCTGATCTAGGGTATATGACTATGTGGATGTGAGTCTTGGACTTTATACTATATTATATGCCTCTGAAATCACTGGCAAAAACTCTATTTTTCAGCATTTTATGTGATTTATTATGCTCTATTGCCGAGCTACCCAAGAGAACTTTCTGTGATGATGGAAATATTCTACATCAGCCTCAAGTGGCTGGTGGGCACTTGAAATGTGACTCATGTGTCTAAGGAGTGGAATATTTAAATTTTATTTTATTTAAATTAATTTAAATTTAAATAGCCACATGTGGCTAGTGGCTGCCATATTGGACAACCCAGCTCTCTATTTTTGTAGCAGTAAGTTCCTGTTTCCCAGGATTAATTAGTTCATTAATTACAGGCATTTCATTAAGTTTATTATATAACTTCTAGAAAATAAATCCATCAGTTATAGATATAACCTCCCTTACCTGGTATGTAGCAGTTCTCCTCAAAACACAATGGGGGAAATTTCCTTTACCTGGGCAACAGTGATGGCTAAAAGCTTTCCTGCCACACTTCAGCCTCTCACGTAGGAACTGGAATCAATACCTGATGAGGTCCTAGTTGTCTTGTTTCTGTTTGGGGCTCACTGTCATTTGGGAGCCTGTACCCATGTTTTATTTCAGGCCCAGTCAGCTTTACATTTAGAGACCTCCATCAGCTTGTCCTGTGCTATATTATTCCCCCTACCTCCTGGTGGAGAGAGAGAAAGTTGATTATTTTAAGAAATTGGCTCATGTGATTGTGGGGTCCAAAAAGTCTGACATCTGCAGGGCAGTCCAGCACACTGGAGATTCAGGTAAGGATTGATGTTGCAGTCTTAAGTTTGAAGGGGGAAAACTCAGGGAGAACTTCTGTGTTGCAGTCCAGAGGCAGAATTCTTTTTCCTTTGGGAAATCTCAGTCTTTGCTCTTGAAGACTTCACCTGATTAGATGAGACCTAATAATAGAGGAATTCAGTTTACTGAAAGTCAGCTGATTGTAAATGTTAATGACACATTTAAAAAATACCTTTACAGCAACATCTAGACTAGTGTTTTACCAAACATCTGGTCACCATAGTTCAGTCAAGTGGACAAAAAATTAACTGTGATACCTCCCTCCTTAGAGTCAGACAAAAAAAACAGTCTTGGATGTGTCTGTCTCTTTACCCATGCTATGTACTACAGGCTATGGGCACTCTAACTGACCTGTGAGCATTGGGCTTCTCTCTTCCTTTTCCTATGTTCCATATAGCTTTCATTTTTACTAAATCCAATCTGTGTCTTACTTCCTTCTAACTGATTTCTCACCCTGATTGATACGCATCCTCTAAAGTACAAATATGTATATTTACATGCACATACAGTATATATTGCAGTCATCATTAGTAACATGGTATTCATTTTAGATGTAGAAACAGATAATTCAGCCTTGAAATCTAATGTCATATTGTTATTTTTAATTAAAAAATTAATTTTATTAAAAATAAAAGTGATTCCTCAAATATATAACCAAAGACTTTTGTACAATGAGTTGAGAACTTTTTATATAACTAAATTTTTTAAAAAAGAAATATTTTTCACATTATGATTCCTGAATACAGTTACAGTGGAGCTTATCCTTATTCATTATAGAGCAACTAACTGAAGTTGTGCATCAGTCAAAACAGCCATATTTAATTTTCAGTGCCTAAACCACAAATAGTTACTCCTTTAAGTATTTGGGGCAGAAAGGTTCTTACAGACAGCAGAAATGAGAAGAAGGTGGGTGAGGCTGTATTTCAGTTTAAACAGATATCCAGCCCATCCAACCTGATGCCTCTTCAATGAAGAAGTAATTCCACAAACACTGGGGGATAAACGTGACAGGGTGTGGTGAACAGATACACAGGATTAGAGAAAAGAAAGAAGATACTGTGATTCCAGTTGGAGAGACCAGATTGACAGTGGGCCCGTCAACTGTGATCATCTACTTTGTAGGTCTGAACTTCCAAGGAAAGCCAGGGCTAGGAGTTCACACTTGGAAATAATTAACATCGGATTTGTGGAACCCATGTGAGTGTAGGAGGTCACCAAGTATACAGTGGAGGAGAGCTGGTGGCTGGGGAACTCCCATGAATACATCACAGGCCCAGCACCATGATAAACATCAGACTGGCTCAGTGAAGGTTATAAATGCATGAATGAGAAGCAGGATTTAATTTAGCCATCAATACACAGTCAAATCACTTTCTGAAAAAGAGGAAAGTGTCTATACTACGGTAAGACAGAACCACAAGAGTTGTGTCTCCTAGGTCTAGCCAAATATTGATCTTCATATAATCTAAATGTGGTCTTCTAGTTAAAAAGACTACTCACCCTTTCTGTTTAACAATTTGGCAGCCTCTACCAAGTCTTTGAAAAGTTAATATCCCTTCACTCATTAATTCCACTTCCAGGAATCTATTTGAAGGAAATAAGCAGAGCTACAAATATGCTTCCTCTTCTTGGGGGTGTGAGTTTCCCTGGAACACATGGGATAAGGGCAGCATTTAACTCTGACATCGTTTGAAAGGTTTTGATCCTAGGCAGCACTATGGTGTAAGATACAAAATTTGCACTGAAATTGAAGGTAAAAGATGAGCATTCGAAGAAATCTTACAGTTTTCCCTCAGACTCCTGCTCTCCTCTGTTCTTGAAGTTATGACTCTGGTGGGACAGTTGGATATGCTGGCCTACATGGTGAAGTCAGAGTTTTTGTGGGCACGAATACAAGTCCACATGTGTGTCAGTCCTTGTGATGTCTAGTCAAGCCTTATTTCTGGGCTTCTGTTGGTTTCTCACGTCATGTTCCTGAGATATGTCTAGAAATTTCCTCAACACATCAGGCTGTTGCATACTGTCAAGCTTTTGCCTGTCATGATCCATCCTTGCCTTTACATGGATTGCCCTCTCCTTTTCCTTTACATACCTAGTGAACTGTTATTCGTTCTTCAAAGCCTTCTGCAGAGTAGATCCCAAATATGTTTTACCTAGCATGACATTTTGAAAAAAAAATGGATTTGAATGCTTTAAGGTGAGGCATACACACTCCAGTTCTGCCACATTTCTCACTCTTCCTTTTGTGTTACACCATGTCATTTGTTACATCCCTGATCTACTCTGAGAAATTTTCTCAACCTCCCCTTCAGGCAGAAATGATCACCATTGTCACTGTCATATATATACCTTCACATCCATTACTATATTTTCCTCTATGAGTAATTTTTACAATATTTACTTTTGCAGGACTAAAATAACATCCATGCCCCTTAGGTAAATTTTGAAAATTACACAGTAAAAGAAAAAAAAATCAATCATAGCCCAACTCCCTAAATACAGTGCTGTTTTTGTTTTGATGACTCTTTTTATGCATAGTTTATGTATGTATATTACATAGTTGTCATAATAAAGTCAATGAAGTTTAGAATCTTGACTTTTTACATGTCATTATGAGCATTATTGTTCCAAGATAGTGTAAATGTTTTTAAAGTCTGTTCACAATAATTCATCAAATCTTCTTGAGGGTTAGGGATCCTATTTTATATTTCTGATACCTAACCACTGTGTTGGTCTGGGCCAGTGTATGGGGCTTATTAACTGTTGAATTCTAGAGCAGAAAAATGATGTCTCCATCCCTACCTTCAAGAAGCTCATTCTGGGAGAGAAGACATACTTATTCATCCATTATTTAATGTATTCATTCATTCAACGGATATTTATTGAGGACCTGCTATATGTCAGACATCATTCTATTACTGAGGATGCAGCAGTGCAAAATACCCCAGCCCTCATGAGATGTGTATTCTAGACACATTGATGATTCTCAAACATCAGGCTGCATTGGAATCACTTGGAGGCTTGTTAAAACACCTATTGCTAGATCCCACTCTCAGGGTTCCTGACCCAATAGGTCTGTGTTAGGGCCTGAGAATTTGCATTTCTAACAGGTTCCCAGGGGATGCTGATGCTGTGGTCTGGGGACAAAACTTTAGAACCCCTGGCCTAGAGGATAAATTTGCAGTACAAAATGGCAAATGTATATGGTTGTCTGGTATGTTGTGGGAGAAGAGAAGATGTCTGTGTCCAAGCCTTTCAAATTCTTCCAGTCCCAGTGAGGAAGGGGAGAGCTAGGATAATGCCCTGTTTCTGGAGTCCTTGTCTCTTCAGTCTAGATGACTCAGCAGTCTCTGCAGGGTTGCAGAAGCCCAGGACTGATAAAGAGAGAAGTTAAGATGCCGTCTTTGTGACCCATCCTTTGGTGCACTTGTCATATGTAATATCTAAACTAAGCTTCAGTGCAACTGCAAAATAAGTGTGTTTTCACTCATTTTGTACATGAGAAAACTGAGGCAAAGAAAGTTTATATAATCTACTCTGCTTCCCCAAGATGTTGAGTTACACATCTGGGGCTCCACGTCAGGCCTTCTCAAAAGCCTTTAAACTTCATGCTATTTCCATGAGTCTAGTTGAGCCTGGCCTATGGTTGAGTCCTCAGTGGAAGCAGTTATTAAAATGCTTCAGTAGTCACAGCTGTTTCATCTGCATTAAGACAGTAGTAGCAGAAGCTAGTGCAGGTGTCTCCTTACTTCATTTAGGGCTGTAAAACCCATTGCCTTGCTCTTTTGGCATATGTTGCCAGGAAGCTCAGAAGTATGCTTTGCAGGTGGTGGATTTCCTCAGTCTCCAGAGTTCTTTGGTATAATTATCTCCCTGCTATTTTATTTTAAAATTTGTGTTGCTGTGCCTTCTTTTAGGAGCTTTATAGAATATATAAGCTATATAGATATATGAGCATATATATATTTTCTTTTTATATGAAACCCTTTTGAAATTGGTGGATATCATAGATTAATGAGGGAAAAAATAAAATTTCTGAATGGAATAGATGGTTGTAAGTTTTTTGTGTGCTTTGTTTTGTTTTCTTTTAACTTTTGAAGCATGAATTGCGCCAACTCTGGGTGTATGAGTGGACGCAAACATGCCCAAAGACATATATGTGGTTGATGCCTTGAGATGTATCCAATAAGTCTTGTGATTAAAAGAATGAACTTTGGCCCAGGCCTGACCTGGTTTTGTACTCTGGCTACTCACTGCTTGCTTTGTGACGTTAATGTCTCTGGGCCTCAATGTCTTCATCTGAAATGGAGACAGTGATACCATGCAGAGTCATTGAAGGATGAAAGATTTTGTTGTTTTAACTTACGTAAAATGCCTAACTCAATGCCTAGATATAGTAGGTCTACACTAGACAGTAATTACTACTATTGTTATTTTATGTCTAGCACAGGCTAGGATTTAAAGAAAGACTGGACTGCACATTTGCAGCTTCAGTTTTCCAAGATGTGCAGTGTGGAAGAAAAATGACTTTCTGTTTAATGTCAGGGTGGTTCTTCTGAGAAGAGCTGTCAGGGCTGCTTCTCCTTTAGAGAGAATAGCTCCATCCTGGTGAAACTGACTCTCTAATGATGATAGATTAACACTGCAGAGGCCTCAAGATTTTCTGAATTCATCTGCTTATGGGTTGGTGACAAAGACTTAGACAGCTCTGAGGTCTGCACTGCCTTATTTATGTGTAAAGTGACTTAAGCATTCGTGCCTGGAAAGTCCCCTAAATCCTGCCTTCTGATTTGGTCTGGTTCTTGCTTGAGTTTATTAGATTTTATTACTTTCAATTTTCCTTTCAAACTTATGACTTACACTCAATCTAATTGCATAGGGGTATTTTTTAGGGAGAGGGAGAGTTCAAATGCCTCAGCATTCCAGGTGGGTGTTCATCCCCTATCCTGTTGGTACAGGGAATGAGAAGGTACCATCACCTGGCTGCTGGATGGTGTGGACTAGGACTTTGAGGGCCAAGAGTCAGTCTGTAGCTGTGGGCTAGGCATGATCTGTGGGCTCCTTTGACCTTCCCTAAGCCTAACAACACCAGGGAGCAAGGTGTCCATCAGATGGTGCATCTCGTGGAGGATGTGGCCACAGCCTTGGCACAGGGGTGATTTTCTCCACTTCTGCCCCTCTTGGCCAAAACTATTGCCCAAAAAGGGAGCTCTTTGGGTCATAAAATGCCATCTGGTCTTTGTATATGATTATATAGACAAGCTGTAGTTACACAATAGCCTGATGGGCAGGAAATCAGTGATTCCTCTGAAAAAAAGTAACAACAACAAAAAAACACTCTTACCAAAATGAACTTCCTCTTTCAAACTCTTTGTTTAGAACTTTTCCAGCCTCTTTAAAAAAATGGCTAATAAGGACTACTGCAGTGTTTCAAAATGGTGATTTCAACCCTTCAAACCCAATGCTTTGTTTTTCCATCAGACAGCATATTAAAAAAACAAAAAACAAACAAAACAAAAACAAAAACAAAACAAAAAAAAAACCTATCCTCTTCAGACCAGGATGCGGGGGCAGGTGTCCCTGAGGACACGGGGCTCCTGCCAGCTTGAAATTCTTCATGTGCACCTGAAATAGTTTCGCAGGCCTCAGGGAGGCTCTTTGCAGTCTGCACATGCCCCTTTGATAGACGATTCCATTCACTTGGTTCCCTTCCTTTTGTTTGCCGCACAGATCCAGGAGGCTGCAAGCCAGGGCCTGAAATTCATTGGTGTTATGCCTCAGTACCATTCCCCTGTGGATTTGGCAGGCAGCAGTGCTCCGGTGTCTACTGCCAACAGCACGGAAAATGCCAGGGATGTAAAAAAAAAAAAAATGCACATGGGGATCATGTGTCACTGGAGAATGAGAAACCAGGGACTAGGAACATGTGTGGTGCCCTGGCTGGGAGAAAACAAATCCCAGAGACTGCTCAGGCCCCAGAGGGGAGGTACCCATTGCCCAGCAGCCCAGCTCACCCCCTGGAGAGGGAGATGGTGGACAACTTTCACCACGTGGGGTGAGCAAGACACTGGATGACCCAGATGGCGACTCATTGGAGGTACATGAAGAGCCACTCTCAGGGAGTAAGTATGTCAGCACTGGGAGTTTTGACCCACTTAAAGAGTGACTAACAGCTTTTCATTAATCCCCATGGTATCTCAGAGAAAAAGGAATGGAATTAGAGTGTAGAGATAGCAGTCCATCAAATAGGAGAAATTTTATCAAGCAGTTATCTGGGCCACCTGACTGTTTACTTACTGAAGTTATGATTTATGGAGAGAACAGAACCACATTAAATTGACTTGCAGTGTGCTCCAAAATGTCATGTTTGAAGTGGATTCTAGACTCTTGAGTTCTTTTACCTCCTGTGCTCTCAAAATTTCCCTTGAATTACCCAGCTTTCACACAGAAAGTGGCAGCCTGCCAGGCACCAATGACAACCTACACACAGCTTGTTAAAATACCTGCCTAAAGTAAGATATTTTACAGCTGTGCAAACTGGGATTTAGAGAAGAAATTTGTTGCCCAGTCTGGAAATAGGCAGATCCGGCATATGAACCCAGGTGGACTTACCCAACATCCCTTCACGCCTTTCTACTTGTTCTTTCCTGTGTGATGGACTAAAATAATTTACCGAGGTCCTTAACAAGATTTATAGGGAGCAAAGTTTCCCTCTGTTTCTCTGTGCCTTTTTCTCTACTTTCTTCAGGAAATCTACCATCCATATTTCCCCTTTCTCCAGGAAATCTAGCATCCAGTCATTTCCTGTGAGTAAGGTATGTAGACGAGCCATATGACCCCTTCTAGCCTTTGAAAGGTGAACAAGTATGAAGACTGACAGAAGAAACCCAGAGGTTAGGAGGGCTTTCTCTTTAGGCCTTTCTGGATGATCTCTCAGGTTAACATTGTTATTATCATTTATTTACTAATTCTTGAAATTAGCCTCTTACAAGTGATAATGAACAGGTAGTGCTTCGAGAAGGGAAAACAAGGAGAAACAGTATGTTTTGTTACTTCCAAACTTCTTGAGAAGAAAATTATGGGATGGTTAATTCCAGGGGCCTATTTGCAAAATTGATTTAGAGGGAGATATTGGAGCTGCCTCAGCTCGGTGATATAGTAAGACTACTGTTTAATCAAGGCCTTGAGCCTTCTTAAGTATGCACAGAAATAGAGCCATTCATTTGTGTGATTTTTCACTGTTTGAAGCAGGTGCCTGCTGCACCTCATGGAGTAACTGAGCATGCATTTAAGCCCGGTGTGTCCTCCTCATGAATGCTCAGGCCTTAATCCAGAAACCTCCAGCTTCTCAGGAGATTGGGCTGGATGTGTGTACTCTGAATCCTGAGCGAGAAGATGGGCCTCATTGGAGCCCTTCTCTGCAGTCCAGGACTGTAGGAGGGCAAGGGTCAGGCCAAGCAGAGGCCCCCAGGAGAAAAGGAGAGAGTGACAGAGTGTTGGGGAACATAGTGCTCAAAAATCTAGCCTCTGTTTACATTCCAACCTGCCTTCCATGCCTCAATTTCTCACCCTGTGAAATGGGGATAGAATGATGGTTTCTCATGGAAAGGTTAAAGAAGACATATATTTAAAGCACTTGGCAATGCTTGACTCATGAGTATGAGCTGCTATTATTGGGGTACAGGCTCAGTAGTCCTGACACTCAACATCGACCTCTCATGGAATCCTGGCTTTGAGAAAGGAGGCAGTGACTACTGAGGTTTCCTCAGGATTTTTCAGATTTTTACTGTGTTCTAGAGCCCATCTTCCTCTGAGACTCCTTCCAGACCTCCTGCCTTCTGTGAGAGCATTATTCACTGGGGAGACTTGTCCTAGGAACCTCCCCAGGTGCCCAGGACCTTTATGCTATCCTGTGGCCACTCACTTCCCTCACCCAGAATCTCTCCCAATGGCTGAACACACAGAAAAATTGACACCCACAGCATCTTGGCCACTATCCTGTCACCCAAGTCCCCATTCTCTCCTGGAAAAACAGACCCCGCTAGGGAGGAATGGGTGAATGCATGTCTTTCTGGAGGCAGTCAGCCCACCAGTAGATGAGAATTTCAGCTCTGCAAGTGTAGGCCAGGAGGAGGGATTAAATCCTCCTTCAAGCCCATTCTCCCTAGGCAGGTAAACACTGCCTGTCTCTATGCATAAAGCAGCCCCTTTATCTCTCTGCTCAGGCTGCAAATCTCTGAAATTTAGGCAGCTCACTGTTGTCCTTTTTTCCTCCTTTGGTGGAATAAATAAGCCTTTGGGTTTGATCATTTCACATATAAGCCTTTCAGTGGTCATGATGGCAGTCACCCTCCAAGTGCACTATTCTATATCCTTCTCGTGTCATCTCAGTTACTCCTCACAACAGCTTTATGACAGAAGATGTTATTATCATGTCCATTTCACAAACAGGGGGCGTCACCTTTTGTGGCCCCATTCAGTTAAATTTCTTTATCACAGCTTTAGCATTTGGCCTTCCTGAAGGCTGAATGTCCAGGGACCCTGTCCCCCTTGGTTGTGACCCTCATCTGACCCCCAGCCTCTCTCTTAATCTTTCTCCTGGGAAATCCACTCACCATCACTCCCCAACAGTCACAAAGAGCTACCCCCCACCGCTGCCCCCAGGCACCCCTCCCGGCTGCCTGCTCAGCTCCCAGCTTGCCTTCTCTCCCAGCCCTTTAAGGAGGGAAGTGTTTTAACTCCTCTTCTGCCAGGTGGGCTTAAACAGGCAATCACAACAAGACAATTAAAAAAAATCTGGAGAGAGTCTCCCTCCTCTTCCCACCTTCTCCTCTGTTAACTTATTTTCTTTACAGCAGGCCTTGAGGGAGAGGAATCTAGGCAGTGACTTCTCAGACAGGACTTTCCAGTGGATTCTGCATGTGGAAGCAGGGGCAGGTTGTCCCTCCCCATGTCTGCGGGCTCCATGCAGCCGTCATGTCCTTGCCTCTGCAGGTTCTAGGGGAGGCCCACTATGTGTTCCTCTTCCTGCTCACTTATTTCCTGGTCTGGGGGAATTTCCTTTTGGTTGGAGGTCCATGCTGTGCAGTGATCACCTGAGCCTGTGCAGGGACAGCCTCACCATCTCTGCTGCCACAACTTCCATCAGAGAAACAAGGAGGCTAGACAGGTTCAACAAAATTCTAATCATTCTCACTGACACAAAATAATAAGTCTTCCAAGCACCACCCTTCCTATGCTGCACCTCCTCACTTAAAAGGCTTAGAAATGTCAGCCTGAAACCTGAACATATGATGCCAATCATGTTTCTGGCTGAGACGATTTTATTCAGTAGCACTCCCTGGCTGCCAGCTTATTGTGAATGGCCAAAACCCAGGGGTAGGGCTTTCCTGATGTAGGGGTAGGGCTCCTTCCCTCCCTACACTCTCAGGACAGTTGGACCCCATGATGTGGCCCCCTCCCAGATCTGACACTGCAGCCATCTTTCTCATCTTTTACTCAGTTCATTAACAAACAGCTATTGAGTTCCCATGCATGGTCATCAGCCCCTGCCTTCTGTGTCCTGATGAATTAGCCTCTTGTTAGATTTGGGAAAGAGCCCAGAGTTTGGGGTGTGAAAGGCCCTTGGTTGTGCCACATATAGGCTTGTGATTTCTGCGGTATCCAATTAATGCTTCTGGGCACATAATCAGTGCCGCCCCCTCCCATCAAGGTTGGGAGAGTCACATGTGATGGTGAAGGTGAAAGGCCCTTGTAAATAAGGGACACATGCCTGTGGTTGTTGTCATCCTTACAAGTGGATTCCCGTGGATTGTTGTTCATGCAGCAGTCCCTGCACTTTGCCTTTCCCTGCTGCCCTGGCAAGCAGGCCTCGTGCTGGACCAGAGGTGCCCTGCTATTAGTACCCAATCCTGACTGAAGCTGAGCAGCCTTGCCCAGATTTAGGCATCTGGAATAGCCTAGGGCCCTTCTGCCCTCTTGCCCTGCCTCGCCACCATGGTGCCCACTGCCTGCCTTCCCAATACAAACATTTCTGCTTAGTGCCTTCTGCCCATGACCTCAGCAGCCTGCAGTCCCCACCAAGTGTGATGCCCACTTGTTCTTTCCAGTGCAAGTAATAGCCAGCTGCCTCCTCCTCCCACATCTAGCCCTTGGAGCCCCAGATTTTCAGCCAGGCTCTAAACTCTTTCTTCTCACCTGACCAGAGGTCCAGAGGCCCAGCCAGTCCCCTGCTTACCCTCAAGACCTGGGCTCTCTGGGGCCCCACCTGCAGGCAAACTGCAGCCTTCCATCCTGTGTCTGAGTCCCCAGACCCAGGCATAGACCTCAGGGCTGGACACCTGCCTCTTTCCTCCCCATTCCCTAGTAGCCTGGCAAAGCCTGAATGGACCAGTTTCCCAGGCTGGCAGGATTCAACCACCCCCACCCTTGGGCCCCACACCCCCTTAGCCTGCCCTCACATTCTCCTCTGGTTGGCTTAGGTCAATACAACAAACACATGTGCAATAGGAGGGATCTAAATGAGACAAGGTGGGGAAAAGGGAGAGATGAGAAGAGAGTCCCAATGGGTGCTCTGCCAGTGCAGTCCTTCAGCAATTCCCAGAAAATGATCAGAACCAATGCCTTCCCTACCCCTTTGGGACTTACTGTCCCACGTCTAGAAAAATCTTCCAGCTGAGAGTCACAGAGCAGCTGAGAAAATTTAAATAAACATGGGGTTCTTTTTGCAATCTTTGGTGCTTGCTCATGTGAGGATGTGTATTGGAGAATCAATATTGGAGAATCAGAATATTAAAACATCAAAGGGTATCACTTTTGTACAGTTTCTCTTGGCTGATTTTCATGTGAAGAAAGAAAGGACCAGAGCCAAGGAGATGATGGGACAGAGGAGTGAGTGTACAAGGGTTACGCATCTGCAATCAGATTTCTCCCAATATTTCATTGCTGCTGATTCTTTGGAGGCTCTTTTTTCCAGTGCTCTTTCCTTTTCCTTCCTGAGAAATTTATTTCTGTCTCTGGCATCAGTCTAGCCCCCTGAGGAGGATCAAGCCAGGAAAGCTGTCCACACCATCTGCCTTTTCTGAGGGTCTCTGTCTTCCTCTATTACACCACCAGCACTCTCACTTCTCCTTTGGCCTTCCCCTTTTTCTGGTTCATTATGCATTCGGGAAAGTTGTGTTTTTGTCTTGCCATTGAGTGGGAGCTCCCTCTGTGTGATCAAGTGTTATCATGTAGTTTTGGACTTTGGCCACTTCCAAATTCCCCACCTACTTCTATGCAGAGGCTGTGATTTCCTTTTTCTCTCTAATTCATCTACATTTGTGCTTGACTGTAGCAGGCTGTAGTGAGTGGTGCTGTAGCCTATGTTGGGGTCACCTGTGGTTAGCTCTGGCTAGGCCCACAGCTTCCTTAGCCTCTCTGCCTTCAGATATTCTAGGGAATGGGCCCTGGGAAATGAATGACTCAGGAGTAACTTTCAATTCATGAGGAAAAATGTCCCACAATCCTTGCTCTTGGTGGGCGAATCTGGGTGTGTTTTACACAGTGTCTGTGGGTCCCTAGTGGGACTGAGCCCTACTTGCCCCAGTGGTAATATGCTCTTCAATGCACTTATTCACTGGCATCATCTCCATCTCCTCCCTGTTTTCCATTCCTACTCCTTCCCTCTGTTTCCTGGGATCACTTCCCAAATAAACTACTTCTACAGGAAAGCTTGCAGGGTCCGCTTATAAAGGAAACCAAATAAACCCAAGAACTAACTAAAATCTTGTTTATCCTCTTGCCCTCGGTAGCTGCAGCTTTTAATTGAACCTCTGGCCCCCAGGACTGGAAAACACCTGACTGTCTAGTTTACCTCCTGCCAACCCCAGCCCCAATTTATGGCTGGATTCCCTCAATTACATGTTGCTCCATTTCTAAAGTTTGTATTTTCAAGTCATTAACTAGTCTAGTGATTGCGAGCTCTATACACCAAGACCTAATTTCTGGTATGAACGTATCTCCTAGCTGGAGATGGCTTCTGAGTAAGGAGGAGGGCTGAGAAAAGCGGCTTTGGATGGGGATAATGAACAGGCTAGAGTTGGTGTTTAAAATCCAAGTGGCCACTTCCAAAGATAGGCACCTTCCTTTCCTAATTGTTCTGTTGGATGGAAAGCCTGAAATGGCTTCTGCTCATTCAGGTGTTGCTGATGACGAAGTAACATGGCCCAGCGCTGCTACCTGGTGATTTCTGCTGGTGCTCACTCAGATGGGGCTGTGAGAAGACTTTGTGACCTATGTGAGATAATTTTAGGTGTTAGACAGATGAACATATTTGGTGTTAATGTGCTTCATCATCACCCCTTGTTTTTGGCAAGTGGTAGTGGATTGCCTTCATACTCATGAAAGAAAGTTTCTTTTTTTAAAAAAAAAATATATTTATTTAAATAAAGGAAAAAGTCAACTAGTACTTGGATACCACAAAACATTGTGAGGTACTGAAATTTGGGAAACAGCATCAAAGAGTGCTTATGCAGGGAGCATGAATTTGCTTTGTCCTTCTTGCTAATGTCAACCATTGTTTATGACCTTTACATTCTTGTTTCACAGAAGGTGGGGATTTTCTTATGATTTAAAAAGATATTTTTGGAAACCAAAGCGTATTCCTGACTAGGCTGCGTAAGCAAGACTTTTTAAGCTGGGTCAACTGATTGCTTGACTAAATGAGGAGCATAAAAACAGACTTTCAGACTTAGATTGGAATTCCAGATATTTGCTTCTGGAGGCTGCTACTGCTAACCCATGCCCAGCTGCACATAGGCAGGCGTGGCTCAGCTGCTGGGTGGTGGTGATTATTGATTGCTGAAGATCTGAGCTATAAATGAAGGAACTGAAAGCTCAGCACCTCACCCCCAGTGCCTTCTTGGCTGTTTGGGCTGACCTGCCACTCCAGGCAGGAACTCTCATTTACAGGAACATATTTATTTTTACATATCAATGATGTATTTTTGATGTACTTGATTAAGTAATATGGGTTCAGCCCCAGGAAACACTACTCCTGTTTATAAATAGTGAGTTCAGGAGTATATAATATTTCTGACATTAGAGCAGTATTTTTGTTTTTATGTGTCTCTGTACCTTTACTTTTTAAAAGACCACTCTGACCCAAATACATTCTGCTTTTGTTTCCAAAACACATATTTGTATGAATTTCTAGAACCATCTGCTGTGTTCTTTTCTCAACCACCTAACTGTACACATTAATCCCAGATAATCCCAGATAATTCATTATATTCCAGATTAAAAACCTAAGTCCCCCATTAGAAGCCCAACCTTTGAGGTCCATATTACTTTAAGGCAGCCTCACCTTACTACTTGGAATGAGGCTTTATTATTTGACAACAATACAGCCTCACAGAGATTTCAGCATTCATCATATCACTTATTCAGGCTCCTGAGAGATTCCACTAAACCCGACGAAGCAGCTTTTTATCTTTGGTTGACTTCTTCTGTCTCCACTACCTTTACAAATCTCAGCAGAAATGTAGATCTCAGCCCTTTTCAACAAACCGAATAGCCATCAGAAGGGCCGGCAATACTTCCCTCTCACCATTCCTCTCCATGTCTCCAAAAATGGCCAGACAGTGAGAGCTTGGACACCAACCGGTTAGGGCACATGAGCGACCACTTCCGGAAAGGAGGCAGGCTGGTGAATGCAGTGTTCTGCCTTGGAATGGTGAATGGTATGGAATTCACTGTCCTTTGGTAGCCCTTTGTGAACTCTCCTCCTAACTATTGAAATCTTAGTCCCTCTTCATAGCCTATTTCATTGAGAAAACACTGCAGCCAATAACCATGATGAACTTTATCTCTAATTAACACATCTTGAGGAACTTTCCATAAAGCCCAGGGCCTGTAGTCTCTAAACCTCTCTAGCAGTCAACCAGGTATCTTCTGAAATGACAGAGAAAGCGGAATGATTCTATATCATTGACGGTGGCCTCAGTCTCTGTTACTTTTAAAGCCTTTTGAAAAGATTGTCCCCTGGATTTGTTAATTACCTGTTGGAAGTGTGCCATTCCAAAGTGCAAATTGTTTGTAGACAGTATTACAGTTTGAAGTAGCAGTGGCAGCACCTTGAAATTAACAGCAGAGAAATAAGTTGAACAGACTGGTTTCTGTAAGCTCCACTGAGACACTCACTGTTCCCAGGTCTCCCAGCACCCAGTACCCCCTCCCCAGTAATGTATTGTCTCTAGTGGTTTGCTGCATGGAATAGCACTATTAATGTCAGCTCTCCTAAAGCAGAAAGTCTATGTGTAGTTGGAAAATGTGTCAAACAAAGAAAGGGCTTTAGGTTAATGGGAAGGCAAGTTGAGTCACCAGGGTGTGTCAAATCTAAGAGGCAATTTGGGGAATGGGACCAATGTGCAAACATGTACATATCCTAAGGGCTGCCAGTCATAGGATCCCTAAGTGAAACATAACACCAAATTTGTCAATCCCAGCAAAACCTGGCAGGGAGCATCAACAGTATTGTGTGTTGTTGTTGAGAGATTTTCTCTCAAGAATTAGCAAAGTCATGAACAGAGTTTGGATTCTACATTGCTTGCTATCCTTGAAATGCCAGCAAGCATCCTGAGAATAGAGACCATTCTGAATTCTAAATGAATGTACTTTAAATCATCCAAAGCCTTAGAACATGATACAGCACAGACGGGTCTTAATTTTGGATGAAAGTCTCACCATTGTCTAATATTGACATCTTACCATAGTAGCAGCAGGCGTTGTATAGCGTACTGGTCCATAACCATTTGTTGAATGCATGAATGACACAAGAAAGTGATTGGCTTGTTACGAATACATTCAGAGAGCTATCCAGAGCAGGGCTGTCCAATAGAAGTGCCTGTGATGATGGAGGTGTTTGTTCTGTATCTGGGTTGTCCGGTATGGTGACCACCAGCTGACTATGGCTACTGAGCACTTGAAATGTGGATACTGCTACTGAGGAATTGAATTTTAAAATTAATTTAACTTTCATTAAGTTAAGTTTAAATAACCATATGTGGCTAGTGGCTAGTGTCTCTGGTCAGTGGCACTTGGTCAGTGCAGTTCTATAATACACATATCTTTAGTAAAACTAATGTAGGGTCACTTCTGTGCCCTAGTGGCAAGGAGGGCAACCTCCCTCTATACAAGGAAGCCCTCCGTGGGTACCTGCAAAGTTCCTCAAAGTCAGGGGTTTTCATGGTCTGGTTTGAGATGCATCATAAAACACCAGTGGTGGTACATGCGTGGGGACAACTTGGGACAGATGTCTACAGCCTGACTTATCAGTGTCAGCAGAGACCAGGAAGGAATGCTTTGGCTCCTTTTTTCCTGTGGGGACACCCCATTGCTCATCTTGGGTTGCAGCAACAGTGGCTCTTTTCATCCCCTCTCAGTGCCCATAGATGCTCTCTGTGGCCACACGTAGTTTTACATTCCTCCCCAGGAAACTGACGATTAATTGTTGAAAGTGTGTAGGGAGGTGCTGGAGATAATGGGTACACAGGTGGCCACTTGGAATTTCTTCCGCTATTAGATAAATTATGGAATCAAAAGGAAGGTTTTCTCTTTGTCCCCACTGCCTGAGCACATCAGGGACCCTAAGACCCCCTAGAAGGAACACCTGGAACATTCACAAAACCATTTACTGGTCCTCTACCATTATGATTTGGTAATCAAGGCTGAGTTAGATTCCTCTGCTCCCTGTCACCCCACTCTTCAACCTGGAGTCCACAAATGTAGAAAACTTAGACAGCTTTTTCTTCAGATTTGACTTGAGTGTTTGACATAGCCTCCTTTGGATTTACCACATTAAATTCGTTCTTCCTCTCATGAAAACAGAATATGTACTTTCCGCTGGCAAGCACAATGATGAAGTCCTCCACAGAGCCCAGGCATCTCCCTATATGCAGCCAATATCTTAGAGCTCCACCATTAGCTGTTCGTATCTATGTCAGGGAGGGCTGCAACATTCTCAAAACAAAATGAATTGAAAACCACCCTGATTTTAAACACAGTTTCACCCTTTTTATGTCTGTTGGGAGGGAGAGTATGACTGGGAGTAATGCTTACTGGGTTAGGGCATTTCTGCTCTGTAAAGTCCAAGGTGTCCATTGGCCAGGGATGAAATATGTGTATGTTCTTTACCCAGAATTTAAAAAAAAATGGCAAGCTAATTGTCAGAGGAACGTATTTCTAATGAGATAATTAATGTCCTTACAAATAAATCTGGCAGAGCTAGAAGCATATCTTTAAGTTGTTTGCCATCTGGAAAGCCACCAGTCAAGACTCTTAAATATAAATTTATACTCCTGAATTTTTTCCAGAGTCATAAAACTCACGAGAACTTTGTCCCATAAACAAGGTGATGTTTCAGCCTGAATTCCCCAGTGCAAACTCCAGAGCTTCTGTTTTCAAGGCGTTACTGCCTTCCCTATGCCTCCCAACCCAGGACGTAGAAACACTTGTACAGTCCTCAAGTTTGGGCTCCTGCTCGTAGTGTCTAGGACTCCTCTCCCTGCATCATTCATTAAACTTTAGAATGACTGGGTGTCTTGGGATGAGGGAGCAATGCCCATGGGCTTTGGCAAGCTTAGGTCACAGAGGAGGGGCATATTGCTGACGATGAACACCTAGTGGTTGGTTTGTATGGGTGCTGGTCTCAGGAATTCAAAACTTAGCATTGACTTCATCCTCATAATTCCTCAGTGAAGTAGGTAGTGTTGTTATGCCTGTGTTATAGCTGTGGAAACTGAGGCACAGAGACATTAAGTCATTGTGAAGGTTACCAGCTAGTAAGATCAAGGAGATGGCAGGAAGAAAGAAGGGAGTAGGTAGCCAAAAGAACCCATGAGGTGGGTGGGATAGAAGACAAAAGACATATCTACGCTGGCAGGAGTTGTGGCTCCCAGCGGGACCTTGGTAGCTCTCCCGGTGGTGAGAGGAGGACTCCAGGGTCACTCTAGGGAGGTGGTAGGACCCAATGGGAAGCAAGAATGAGTCCAGGGACTGCATAGCAGAGTAGCCAGGCACTCAGGAACATGTCAGCCTGTGAGACGCAGGCTAGGTTCTCTATTTCTAGAGGATGGAAAAGACCAGGAGGAGAGAATCTGAGCTGAGCTGGCTGTTGAGGAGGAGTTGAGTGGGAGCCAGGAGTTTGGGTGAGATTGAGGCTGTCTTCCCCTGAAGGCTCAGCGAGGAGGCTGATTTCTCACAAGGCCTCTGGGCCTGCAGAATCACTGCTGCCATCTCTGGTCACTGAGGCTGCTGCCACTGCTACCATCTGTCTTTCCCTGCTTCGCCCTGCATTCCTCTTGTTCTGTCCTGTCTCCCATCCCCAACTACTCTCTTTGCCCTGCCTTCCCTGCCCCACCCCCCTGCGCATCCCTGCTCCTTGCTCCTTATGCCCTTGACCTGTCCTTGTCCTTTCCTACCCTAGCAGTCCTCCACCTCTTTGTTTCAGAAATGGCCTTTGCAGCTGATCATCCAAACCAGAACCCACTCCAGCAGCAGTCAGTGTTTGTGGTGATCGTATCCTCACTTCTGTTTTTGCCTAGAAGAGCCCTTTTCCCTTTCCCTGTCTGCTCAAAAGGAACCTATCCTCTTATTCTGCAGAATGGCCTATATTATGTTTTCATCTGGTCAATGCTCACGGCATCATTGATCTTATTTATCCAGCCTCTATTTCCTGTAAACTGGAAGTTAGTTCTAAGACCTTGATAAATTAAGAATTATGACTAGAATACATTCCAAGCAATGTGTTCTCCATGATGCATCACAAAGGGGACACGTTGCACCCAGATGTTTCTCTGCTCCCACCATTTTAAAAGATTAGGCCTTCCTTGAGACTTTCTCTGATGCCCCAGCGGCATGTAAATCCAAGTAACACTTGGTATTTATACCACCTTTTTTGATACGTAGCATATCCTCTATGATGATATATTTGCAAAATACATATGTAAAATACATATACATATTTTAAATAAAATATATACATTAAATATGTGGGTAATATACTTTATACAGATATACTTGCAACGAACCCCCAAGGCAGGTCCTACTTTTTGCAGCTCCTTAATATTGCAGTGCCTGCATACAGAAGGTGACTAATGAGAGTTCTGGATCATGCTCAATAATGCCAGTGGTGATGATGGAAAAAGCTGATATTGGAGTGTTTCACCAGGAACCTGCAGGTTTTAGCATGGGACTGGTAAAAGATGGAGAATGAAACCTTACCATGTGTTTCTGATAGCCACTCCCTTGGGACACCACTCTTCTCCACGAATGTCTGGCCTAGGAGTTATAGTCAGGGCTTCTATTTCAGAATAGCCACTTAATAATGTAGGGGCTAAATTGCACATATGCCATTAAATGCATTTTCTGATATGTCCATGGGACATCTTTAAAAAACTTTTATTGCAGTTTAGCACACATGTAAAAAATAGTACACATCACAAGAATATATACCTCAGCGGCTTTTCACAAAGTGAGCACACACATCACCAGCACATAGATCAAGAAATAGAACATATCAAAACCCTAGAAGCCTCTGCCTGCCCCACACTGTTTCTCTTCCCCTGGGGTAATCACAGTCTCTACTTGAAACACTATGTATGAGTCTTGAACTTTATACAAAACTTTATACAAATTTTATACACTTGTCATTGTGGGATTCTTCCACATTTTTACATGTAATTGCACTGTTTATATCCCCCCGGTGTAATCACAGTCCCTACTTGAAACACCATTGATGAGTTTTGAACTGTATACAAACTTTATACACACACTTGTTGTTGTGGAGTTCATCTGCATTTTTACATGTAATTGCAGACCATTTTCTTTCATCACTGTGTGCTAACCCATTGTGTCAAAATACACAGCTATATGCATAACTCAGCCATTTACAATCATATTTTTATTCTTTTTTTTTCTGCCATATATAGGAGAGCATGGCATCTGCACAGATGTGGCCCCAAACAGAAGTCCTAAGTCTCATTGTGACCTGACTAAAATCTTATCCTAACCACCAAGGCAGAGAGAATATGGTGCATTGGTCAGAAAACACCAGCTCTGCAAGTGTAGAAACTTAGCCTGTTTAGCACCTACCCCCAGTTCCTCAAACAGGGTCTGCCTCATCATAGCAGTAGCTCAATAAATGTCTGTTGTTGAAAGGGGGTAAGTTTTAGTGTCAAACAAATCATATTTCATATCTGATTTGGCCTTTGTATTCCATATGAGCATGGACAAATCATGTAACTCAGATGTCTATCCACTAAAAGGGAATGATGACTCTTACAGAATTTGGGGGAGGATTCAATGAAAAGCCTTGAACTGCACCTGGCAGAGTGCCTCACATCCATCAACCAATGAATCAGAATGTTTCTTCCCTATCTGTTCATTTAATTGGCACTGCAACTTGCAAGCTAATCTTTTTCTAGCTAAAGAGGAGTAATAGCTTTTCTAGATGATTCATTGCATCAAATTAAGAATGTAGGATGGTAGCCAGGCCTAGAGCAGCAGAGAGTGTTCAAGAAACAAGAAAAGGCAGCAGCCTTGCTTATTCTTTGGTTAATAGAGCAAATTAGCTTCAGTGTGATTGTGGAGCAACATGGCACCTTTATCTGGAATTGGTTGAACAGTGATTATATTTGCCGTGGGATCACATGCCATTGACCACATGTGCAATTGCACTTATGCACTTGGCCAGTGCCAATCTTGGAATCAAGGTGGTGCCAAGAGGACTGTGCAGCCTCTGATGGAGAGAAGGCACTCTCAGAGAGCCAAGAGCATCTGTTAGGCCAGCTATTCCAGGGTGGTCAATCTAGTCCAGTCTAGTTTGTTTAAAGAACAACAGTAACATTTTGTTTTTAACCCTGCAGAAATAGACCAAATGCATTGACCGCTTGTTATGGCGTGCACATTCAGACTAGACTTTGGTGAAGCACAGCAGCCTAGGGCTGAGCCTGAAGGTTTGCTTGATAGACAGTCTTAGTATCTCAGAGTCCGCAGGAGAAGAATGGTTGCTTCATAGAATTTACCTCTTGAAATACTATGACAAATCTCCTTTTCCCACATCCTTCTTGTAAATCATAAGCTTGGAATATTTAGGTGGCCTTTTGCCAAAAGGCCAGCATCAAATATTTATACAGTATGAAGGCAAATAGCTTTTTGTGGACAGTAGGGAAGCATCTTTGCTTTCATAAAAAATGCTGTGATAATGGAATGTTTTCCATAGATGGAGGGTGGTTTACCCTTTTTACATCAGAGCATTAACTCTAAGATAGACCTATTTATGCCCAAGTCAGTGCACATTACAGTGAGGCTGAGCCATGTAGGTAATGAGGAGACAAGCAGTGGACAAAGCCATCAAAACAAGTGAATCTTTAAAAGCCTAGCTATCTGCTCTCTGTAGTTCATTGATTTTTTTGCTGTTAGGTGACCAGATTTTGACAGCCATTCTGAACTTCAGCCTCATGGTTAAGTAGGTGAATCAGTGCTCTGGATTCAGAATACTGGCACATTATGCTGAGGTGGGGAGGCTGGGAAGCAGGCAGTGGATGAGGTGGGTGGTGAATAAGGATCCGTGTGTGTTCCTCCTTCATACCACCAAGCTAGCTGTAGCTTTCCCTGCTGACTACACAGCCCCTCTCCCAGGCCTGTGACTTAGGAGGAAGGAGAGGAAGCTCAGCAGGGAATGGAGAAAATGTCTGGATGGGATTCAGAATACTGGAGCATTATGCTGAGGTGGGGAGGCTGGGAGGCAGGCAGTGGTTGAGGTGGGTGGACAATAAGGATCTCTGTGTGTTCCTTCTTCATACCCCCAAGCTAGCCGTAGCTTTTCCTGCTGACTGCACAACCTGCTTCCCAGGCCTGTGACTCAGGAGGAAAGAAAGGAAGCCTGTCAGGGGAAAGAGAAGAAGTCTGGATGGGCTGTGAGTGTCCCCTTCCCTCTTCTGGACCTCAGTTCTGCCATGCTCACCATGGTCAGGCTAAACATCACCATATAATTTGTGTTGAATTAGGCCCATAAGTACTTAAAGCACATGGCAGGCACATTTAAAGGGCCTGGAGGTTTTCCACTGAGAATATATGTAGGTAGAGTCTTTGGAAATTTGATGTAACATATTTTTGTAGAAGTCTTGAGGAAATGTGTGCCATGTTGATATAACCCTGAGGGACTCATTGAGTGTCTTCTGGTCTCAAGCATGCCTAGGTCAGGATTTGGAAAGGCTATACTCAAAAAGGTCTCTTAGGGCATCCCTACTGTGATGGGGCTCCAGATGGACTCCTGGAATATTACTCAGAAGTTAAAAAGTGAGCTGGATTTTGGTTCATGCTTGCCTTCAACCCCAAAATACTTTTGACATGATTTAGCTGTACAGCAGCTGTTTTTCCCTGATCACCTATGAAATATGTCTTTTTAGGAGGCCATGGAATAAGCACTTGGGACAAATTTTTCGGCAAAACAGATGAGAGAAGCAAACTTAGAACCTGCCAAGGCAATTTGATAACAGACTGTCAGTATAGTAAACAAGAAACTGGAGCATGTTATTGGTTTACCCATAGTTATCTTACTTGAAATGTAGAATTATCTTACATTCGGATAATATTAGGATAAGGCTGCTGTGCTTGTTACTCTTACAATCATGGTTTGTTGAACTGGTTAGGCCACACTGTTATTCTCAATAAGGACCCAGGCTAAGCAAATTACAGTGGTCTTGTTTTTTAGGTCTAGGTTGAGCATTGTGTCTATCAGCTATTGCTCCAATAATGCTGAGTAACAAACCACTTCAGAACTGATTGGCTTACAAAGGTAACAATTTATTCTGGCAGATTTGGGGGTTGGCTGGAGCAGCTCTGTTGAGGCAGACCTGGTCTCAGCTGGGCTCCCCTGGGGCAGCTCTGATCCATTTGTCTTTCATCCCTCTAGAACCAACTGGCTAGCTGGGGTATGCCCTCTCAACATAACAGCAAAGTCAAAAGAGGCCAAGCTCTACCACACACATGCTTTTTAGGCCTCTGTTTGCATTACACCTGATAATATCCCATTGGCCAAACAAGTCAGATGAACAGAGCCCTAAGTCGCTGACCTCCCCAATACTCAGTTTAGTCTTAATCACCTTCTTTCCTGATTCTGCTGCTCACCTGATCTTTGTCTGTCCCTCATTCACTATGCATGTCAGGCTGTCTGTCCCTTCCTCCTGGAACTCTCAAACCTCAGATCCGTATCCCTTGCTTGCTTAGTTCACTCAAATTGGGGAGCCCTACGCTGATGCATCTTTCAAAAATAGCTACCACCACTGTGTCCACCTTCACACTCTCCCCTTGGCCCACTTGGCATTTTATAGCATTTATCGCATCTGACATTATGTTACTTTCTTCCTCCTCCACTGCAAGGTAAGCTTCATGGGTGGTGGGGACTTTGTCTTACTGCTTGTGAGGCCTCCAGTGACTTACAAGAGTACTTGGTACATAATAGGTTCCCAGCAGGTATCATAATGAACGGTTGGAAGTTTATTCAGAGTAAACTTGAACTCCAGTAACATGTCACTCATGCTTCTGAGGCCCTATCTTACATTTTTAGACTCCTCTAAGGAAAGTTTTTCCATTAAGATTATATTAAAATTGTCTCCCCGTAGTTTTAAAAAACTCTTTGATTCTAGTTATGCCTTCAAGAGCCTTGGAGAGGAGAGAAAAAAGGAAATTCTTTGTCATCTGTGTTGTCCATTTACTTGTGTTACACCCATTCTAACTTGTTAATAACATCACAGAAAAGGATATAAAAGAAAACGCAAATTGTGTGTAATTCCACCACTTATAACTGCTGCTAGTATTTTGTGTATTTCCTTAAAGTTTGTCTAAACCGTTTAACATAAAAATCTATATTGAGCTCATATGGCAGTTTCATATCATAGTTTTTTTCTCCATAATATTATATCGAAAGTATTTTTCTGAATCACTAAATTCCCGTGATATTTTTAGGGGCAGCCTGGTATTAATTGTACAGAAATCTCTAAATTTAACTATTTTTCTGTGGTTAAATATTTGGCTTGTTGAACATTAAGTTTTTAAGCAATTTTATAAGTAAGCCTTGTAGATAGATATTTGATAGCATTGGAGGTTATTACCTCAGGACAGAAAAGAAAGGTAAGTTTTCTGGGTGAAAGAGGGTAGACTTTTTGTGGCAAGCTACTGCAACATTGTTAAATTGCTGTCTAGGAAGTTTGTACAGGTAAAATTCCCTTAAGCACTGTAAACTTTCCCATATTACTTTTACCAGCAGTGACAATTTTGTTTTCAAAATTTGTCACCTTGCTAAATAAAAAAGAAGTTGAGGACTGGAGCAGTGGCTCATGGCTGTAATCCCAGCACACTGGGAGACCAAGGATCACTTGAGTCCAGCAGTCCAAGACTAGCCTGGGCAACATAGTGACCCCCATCTCTACAAATAATAAAAAATTAGCTAGGGGTGGTGGCATGCGCCTGTGGTCCCAGCTACTCGGGAGTCTGTATGGGGTTGATCACTTGAGCCCAGGAGTTTGAGGCTGCAGTGAGCCGTTATTGTGCCATGGCACTACAGTCTAAGAAACAGAGTGAGATCCCCATCTCTAACAAACAAATAAAAAAAAAGATGGCAATTTTTTTTCAATGTTTGTTGGCCATGGAAAGAGAAAGAGAAATAATTAATTCCTAGTTTAAGTCCTTTGTTTCTAATGGTGTTTTAGTATTTTTAACTATGTGTAAAACTTTTCATATATAAATATATTAAGCTTGGCCTTTATTTTTGTTATTGTTGTTGCAAATAATTTTCTCATGTTGATGACCTTTTGTTTATGGAGTCTGTTGGGAGACAAAAGCGAAAAATTGTTATATGTTCACATTTGTGAGTCTTTTTCTTTATGACTTCTAGATACTGGCAGTTCCAGGAACTCCAACATGATTCAGAAGACTTTCTGAATTTGTCTCACTTCCCTCCCTGTGAAAAAAAAAAAAAAGGTCACATTATTATGGATTTGTTCTATTGAAAATTGTCCTTTTAGAAAAGCATGTCATTGAAATGTGCTTTGTATGTGTGTTAGTTTGCTAGGACTATCATAACAAAATACCACACATTGGGTGGCTTAAACAACAGACATTTATTTTCTCTCAGTTCTGGAGGCTAGACGTCCATAGTCAATGTTCTGGCAACTTCAGTTTCCGGCTAGGGCTCTCTTCCTGGCTTGCAGACAGCCACATTCCTGCTGTTTCCTCATGTGGCTTTTCATCTTTACACACTCCAGGAGAGGGAGAGAGAGGGCTCTGATTTCTCTTCCTCTTATAATAAGGACACCAGTCCTATTAGACTAAGGCCCCATCCCACCCTAATTTAAAGGAGGACTAGGACTTCATTTAACCTTAATTACCTTCCTAAAGGTTCTGTCTCCAAATATAGTCACATTGGGGGTTAGGGCTTTACCATACGAATTTTGGAAGGACACAATTGAGTCCATAATGTTATGATTGAGCATTGTTTATAGCATAGAATCTGGGAACCAAGAGACATTGTCTGTCCATCATCCCATTTTACAGATGAGAGACCAAGCCCTTCAAAGAGTCACATCACCTTTCATGGTAAAGCCTAGCCCCAAACCACTTGCTTCTAAGCCAGTCTTCTTTCCCCAAATCCCTTACCAAAGTGAACCTGGACCTTTAGGAGCCATGCACCAAACAAAGGGGCAAAAGGTGCTATCCTTAGTGTATTCTGCAGGGGCAGGGACTCTGTTCTGTATTTCTTTCTTTCCTTTTTTTTTTCTTTTTCTTTTTTTTGAGACAGAGTCTTGCTCTGTCACCCAGGCTGAAGTACAGTGGTGCAATCTCTGCTCACTGCAACCTCCGCCAACCCAGTTCAAGCAATTCTCCTGCCTCAGCCTCCCAAATAGCTGGAATAACAGGCACACCTGGACATGCCTGGCTATGTTTTTATATTTTAGTAGAGACAGGGTTTCACTGTTTTGCCCAGGCTGGTCTCGAATTCCTGAACTCAAGTAATCCACCTGCCTCGGCCTCCCAAACTGCTGGGATTACAGGCATGAGCCACTGAGCCTGGCCTGTTCTATATTTCTTTTTACCCTCATTTCCTAAGACAGTTCTTGATCATGCTATACATTTCATGTATACTTCTCAAATTGTACAAAGCTTGGGACCATTGACTAGAGCAATGCCCAGGGAAGCATTTCCAGTGGTAAATGATTTGGGAAAATCCACCCTTCCCCAGATTCCACCTCTTGACAAGAGCTACCTAAAATGTTGTCTGGACAGTAGCCCTCATCATGAGTACTTCCAAGAATTAACACATCTAGAATGCATCTGACAAGCTCAGATCTGGTGTGTTATGTCTCTTCCCTTTAATTAAAAAAAAAATTGTCACCTAAATAGTTTCTTCTAAAAACTGTCTCTAAATGACTGTGTTTTACCCTGGATAAGTTCTCACCAATGCATCCCGACACTGCAGCATTAAAAGGAAGATAAACGTTTGAAATCAAATGGTGATGGCTAACAATGAAATTTGAGCTCACGAACCCAAGGATATTATTCAAAACTGTGAGAAAAATTAGCCTCATTCATTCTGATAGGGCTAGATAGGTTCTATGGCTGTGTGTGCCTTCTTTAATTAACATGCAGAAAAGATGTTCTGATTGGCATTATTAATGAATGCAGTGGAAATGTTTGCTGCTTAGAAGACTTCTGCCACAGATGGTTTACAAACCCCACCCTGGCCTTTTTCTTTTTCCACAGATTTCTTACATGGCTTGACAGCTCGTAAGCCATCTTGAAGCTGTTTCCACAGAAGATAGCAAAAGCATACAGGACTTCGATGCTATTTGGTTGAACAATGGACAGTCCTGGAACTAAGTGTGGGGTTAGCAGCCCTGCTTCTTTTGTTTAGACAATTGTTGTATCCCCCTCCTCAATCTGACCTTCGGGTTGTTGCTCAGTTGTGGCTTTCTTCTGAGACGGAGTTGACCTGGTAGGTCCTAAACTCCCTTAGTCCTTTTATTCTCCTCTTTTCCCAGCCCCACATAGGGGTTGGCCCTCCTCTTCCCTTTCTGTGGGAAAAACACCTTGCACGTACCTAGCCATTTGGTGGAAGGAGAGTTGTGTTTCATTAATTTGCATATAACTGACAGTTCTAAGTGATATAAATGAGGCCACATAATTTATGGCCTCTGTAATAATCAGAGCAGCATCGTTATCGGAGCCAGACCCTGTGGCTCTCTCTGCCAGCTACCTTCAGACTTATGCACATGAGCTCACTTAATCTTCACAGTAAGGCTTTTAAGTAAATATTCTTACTGCCTCTGTTTTTTAGATGAGGAAAATGAGGCACAGAGAGGTTAGCTCCCTGGTCCAAGATTGCACGTTAAGTGCTGAAGAATGTATTTGAGAAATGTTGACTCATGATGCCACCAAATTGCTGTGGGCAGGGGAATTACTCAAACCATGTTCTGCTGGGCTTTGGAGGAGCTAATTTACTTCTAAGATTCACTAGTTTGTACCTGAAGGGCAGTTTTCTAACTATGGAAGCATGGACTGAAGGGGGCCAGCACCTCCACAACCTGTGGGTGTTTCTTGTCAGGTGGGTCGAGAGACTGAGAAAAGAAATAAGAGACAGAGACAAAGTATAGAGAAAGAAAAGTGGGTCCAGGGGACCGGTGCTCAGCATAAGGAGGACCCGCACAGGCAATGGTCTCTGAGTTCCCTCAGTATTTATTGATCACTATCTCTACCATCTTGGAAAGGGGGATCTGGCAGGACAATAGGGTAATAGTGGGGACAGGGTCAGAAGGAAAACATGTGAACAAAGGTCTCTGTGTCATAAATAAGTTTGAGGAAATGTGCTGTGCCTTGATGTGCACACACACAAACATCTCAGTGCAATAAAGAGCAGTATTGCTGCCAGCATGTCTCACCTCCATCACTAAGGTGGTTTTCTCCTACCTCAGTAAATAGAACATACAATCAGGTTTTACACTGAGACATTTTATTCCAAGGGATGAGCAGGAGACAGATGCCTTCCTCTTGTCTCAACTGCAAAGAAGCCTTCCTCTTTTACTAATGCTCCTCAGCACAGAGCCTTTACAGGTGTCGGGCTAGGGGATGGTCAGGTCTTTCCCTTCCCATGAGGCCATATCTCAGGCTATCACATGGGGAGAAGCCTTGGACAATACCTGACTTTCCTAGGGAGAGGTCCCTGTGGCCTTCCGCAGTGTATTGTGTCCCTGGTTACTTGAGATTAGAGAATGCCAATGACTTTTAACAAGCATACTGCCTTCAAGCACTTTTTTAACAAAGCGCATCCTGCACAGCCCTAAATCCATTAAATCTTGTGTTAACACAGCACATGTCTCTGCAAGCACAGGGTTGGGACTCGGGTTACAGATTAACAGCATGTCAAGGCAGAAGAATTTTTCTTAGTACAGAACAAAATGGAGTCTCTTATGTCTACTTCTTTCTACATAGACACAGTAACAGTCTGATCTCTCTTTCTTTTCTCCACAATGGACTTTTTGGCCTAGTCTCTTGTACACACAAGGGAGAAGCTATTTGGACATTGAAAAGTAATTTCTTGGAGTGGAGCCAAGATGGAAGAATAGCAACAGATCCAGTCTACAGCTCCCAGCATGAGTGATGCAGAAGACGAATGATTTCTGCATTTCCAACTGAGGTACTGGGTGCATCTCACTGGGGATTGTCAGACAGTGGGTGCAGGACAGTGGGTGCAGTGAACCCAGCCTGAGCTGAAGCAGGGTGAGGCATCACCTCAGCCAGGAAGTGCAAGGGGTTGGGGAATTCCCTTTCCTAGCCAAGGAAAGGGGTGACGGATGGCACCTGGAAAACTGGGTCACTCCCACCCTAATACTGCACTTTTCTGACAGTCTTAGTAAATGGCACACCAGGAGATTATATCCCACGCACGGCTTGGAGGGTCCTACACCCACGGAGCCTCACTCATTGCTAGCACAGCAGTCTGAGATCGAACTGCAAGGGGGCAGTGAGGCAGTGGGGAGGGGTGCCTGCCATTGCTGAGGCTTGAGTAGGTAAACAAAGTGGCTGTGAAGCTCAAACTGGGTGGAGCCCACCACAGCTCAAGGAGGCCTGTCTGCCTCTGTAGACTCCACCTCTGGGGGCAGGGCATAGCCAAACAAAAGGCAGCAGAAACCTCTGCAGACTTAAGTGTCCCTGCCTGGTAGCTTTGAAGAAAGTATTGGTTCTTCCAGCACACAGCTTGAGATCTGAGAACAGACAGACTGCCTCCTCAAGTGGTTCCCTGACCCCAAGTAGCCTAACTGGGAGGCACCCCCAGTGGGGGCAGACTGACACCTCACATGGCTGGGTACTCCTCTGAGACAAAACTTCCACAGGAACGATCAGGCAGCAATATTTGCTGTTCACCAATATCCACTGTTCTGCAGCCTACACTGCTGATACCCAGGTAAACAGGGTTTGGAGTGGACCTACGACAAACTCCAACAGACCTGCAGCTGAGGGTCCTGACTGTTAGAAGGAAAACTAACAGAAGGGACATCCACACCAAAACCACATCTGTACGTCACCATCGTCAAAGACCAAAGGTAGATAAAACCACAAAGATGGGGAAAAAAAGAGTAGAACAACTGAAAAACCTAAAAATCGGAGCACCTCTCCTCCTACAAAGGAATGCAGCTCCTCACCAACAATGGAACAAAGTTGGACAGAGAATGACTTTGACGAGTTGAGAGAAGAAGGCTTCAGATGATCAAACTACTCTAAGCTAAAGGAGGAAGTTTGAAACCTCCATGGCAAAGAGGTTAAAAACCTTGAAAAAAGATTAGACGAATGGCTAACTAGAATAACCAATGCAGAGAAGTCCTTAAATGACCTGATGGAGCTGAAAACCATGGCATGAGAACTACTTGACAAATGCACAAGGCTCAGTAGCTGATTCGATCACCTGGAAGAAAGGGTATCAGTGATGGAATATCAAATGAATGAAATGAAGCAACAAGAGAAGTTTAGAGAAAAAAGAATGAAAAGAAATGAACAAAGCCTCCAAGAAATATGGGACTATGTGAAAAGACTAAATCTGCATCTGATTGGTGTACTGAAAGTGACAGGGAGAATGGAACCAAGTTAGAAAATACTCTGCAGGATATTATCCAGGAGAACTTCCCCAATCTAGCAAGGCAGTACTACATTCAAATTCAGGAAATACAGAGAATGCCACAAAGATACTCCTGAGAAGAGCAACTCCAAGACACATAGTTGTCAGAGTCACCAAAGTTGAAATGAAGGAAAAAATATTAAGGGCAGCTAGAGAGAAAGGTCAGGTTACCCACAAAGGGAAACCCATCAGACTAACAGCTGATCTCTCAGCATAAACTCTACAAGCCAGAAGACAGTGGGGGCCAATATTCAACATTCTTAAAGAAAAGTATTTTCAACCCAGAATTTCATATCCAGCCAACTTAAGCTTCATAAGTGAAGGAGAAATAAAATAGTTTACAGAAAAGCAAATGCTGAGAGATTTTGTCACCACCAGACCTGCTCTAAAAGAGCTCCGGAAGGAAGCACTAAACATGGAAAGGAACAACCAGTAACAGCCACTGCAAATACATGCCGAATTGTAGAGACCTTCATGGCTAGGAAGAAACTGCATCAACTAATGAGCAAAATAACCAGCTAATATCATAATGACAGGATCAAATTCACACATAACAATATTAACCTTAAATGTAAAGGGGCTAAATGCTCCAATTAAAAGACACAGACTGGCAAATTGGATAAAAAGTCAAGATCCATCAGTGTGCTGTATTTAGGAACCCATCTCACGTGCAAAGATATACATAGACTCAAAATAAAGGGATGGAGGAAGATCTACCAAGAAAATGGAAAATAAAAAAAAGGCAGGGGTTGCAATCCTAGTCTCTGATAAAACAGACTTTAAGCCAACGAAGATCAAAAGAGACAAAGAAGGCCATTACATAATGGTAAAGGGATCAATTCAACAAGAAGAGCTAACTACCATAAATACATATGCACCCAATACAGGAGCACCCAGATTCATAAAGCAAGTCCTTAGAGACCTACGAAGAAACTTAGACTCCCATACAATAATAATGGGAGACTTTAACACCCCACTGTCAACATTAGACAGATCAACAAGACAGAAAGTTAACAAGGATATCCAGGAATTGAACTCAGCTCTGCACCAAGCAGACCTAATAGACATCTGCAGAACTAACCAAACCAAATCAACAGAATATACATTCTTTTCAGCACCACACCACACCTATTCCAACACTGACCACATTGTTGGAAGTAAAGCTCTCCTCAGAAAATGTAACAGAACAGAAATTATAACAAACTGTCTCTCAGATGACAGTGCAATCAAACTAGAACTCAGGATTAAGAAACTCACTCAAAACTGCTCAACTACATGGAAACTGAACAACCTGCTCCTGAATGACTACTGGGTACATAACGAAACAAATACAGAATAAAGATGTTCTTTGAAACTGACGAGAACAAACAAACAACATACCAGAATCTCTGGGACACATTCAAAGCAGTGTGTACAGGGAAATTGATAGCACTAAATGTCGACAAGAGAAAGCAGGAAACATCTAAAATTGACACCCTAACATCACAATTAAAAGAACTAGAGAAGCAAGAGCAAACACATTCAAAAGCTAGCAGAAGGCAAGAAATAACTAAGCTCAGAGCAGAATTGAAGGAAATATAGACACAAAACACCCTTCAAAAAATCAATGAATCCAGGAGTTTGTTTTTTGAAAAGATCAACAAAATTGGTAGACTGCTAGTAAGACTAATTTAGAAGAAAAGAGAGAAGAAATCAAATATATGCAATAAAAAATGATAAAGGGGATATCACCACCAATCCCACAGAAATACAAACTACCATCAGAGAATATTATAAACATCTCTATGCAAATAACTAGAAAATCTGGAAGAAATGGATAAATTCCTTGAAACATACACTTTCCCAAGACTAAACCAGGAAGAAGTTGAATCTCTGAAACTGGATCCCTTCCTTACACTTTATACTAAAATTAATTCAAGATGGATTAAAGATTTACATGTTAGACCTGAATCTGAATAGACTAATAACAGGCTCTGAAATTAAGGAAATAATTAATGGTTTACCAACCAAAAAAGTCCGGGACGAGATGGATGCAAAGCCAAATTCTACCAGAGGTGCAAGTAGGAGCTGGTACCGTTCCTTCTGAAACTATTCCAATCAATAGAAAAAGAGGGAATCCTCCCTAACTTATTTTATGAGGCCAGCATCATTCTGATACCCAAGCCTGGCAGAGACACAACAACAACAAAAAAAAGAATTTTAGACCAATATCCCTGATGAACAGTGATGCAAAAATCCTCAGTAAAATATTGGCAAACCAAATCCAGCAGCACATCAAAAAGCTTATCCACCATGATCAAGTGGGCTTCATCCCTGCAATGCAAGGCCGGTTCAACATATGGAAATCAATAAATTTAATCCAGCATATAAACAGAACCAAAGACAAAAACCACATGATTATCACAATAGATGCAGAAAAGGCCTTTGATGAAATTCAACAGCCCTTCATGCTAAAAACTCAATAAATTAGGTATTGATGGGATGTATCTCAAAATAATAAGACTCATTTATGACAAACCCACAGCCAATATCATACTGAATGGGCAAATACTGGTAGCATTACCTTTGAAAACTGGCACAAGACAGGGATGCCCTCTTTCACCACTCCTATTCAACATAGTGTTGGAAGTTCTGGCCAGGGCAATCAGGCAGGAGAAAGAAATAAAGGGTATTCAATTAGGAAAAGAGGAAGTGAAATTATCCCTGTTTGCAGATGACATGATTGTATGTCTAGAAAACCCCATCATCTCAGCCCAAAATCTCCTTAAGCTGATAGTCAACTTCAGCGAAGTCTCAGGATACAAAATCAACGTGCAAAAATCACAAGCATTCTTATACACCAATAACAGACAGAGAGCCAAATCAGGAGTGAACTCCCATTCACAATTGCTTCAAAGAGAATAAAATACCTAGGATTCCAACTTACAAGGGATGTGAAGGACCTCTTCAAGGAGACCTATAAACCACTACTCAATGAAATAAAAGAGGATACAAACAAATGGAAAAACATTCCATGCTCATGGGTAGGAAGAATCAATATCGTGAAAATGGCCATACTACCCAAGGTAATTTATAGATTCAATGCTATCCCCGTCAAGCTACCAATGACTTTCTTCACAGAATTGGAAAAAGCTACTTTAAAGTTCATATGGAACCAAAAAAGAGCCCACATTGCCAAGTCAATCCTAAGCCAAAAGAACAAAGCTGGAAGCGTCATGCTACCTGACTTCAAACTATACTACAAGGCTACAGTAACCAAAACAGCATGTTACTGGTACCAAAAAAGAGATATAGACCAATGGAATAGAACAGAGCCCTCAGAAATAATGCCACATATCTGCAAGTATCTGATCTTTGACAAACCTGAAAAAAACAAGAAATGGGGAAACGATTCCCTATTTAATAAATGGTGCTGGGAAAACTGGCTAGCCATATGTAGGAAGCTGAAACTGGATTCCTTCCTTACACCTTATACTAAAATTAATTCAAGATGGATTAAAGATTTAAATGTTAGACCTGAAGCCATAAAAAACCCTAGAAGAAAACCTAGGCAATACCATTCAGGACATAGGCATGGGCAGGAACTTCATGTCTCAAACACAAAAAGGAATGGCAACAAAAGCCAAAATTGAGAAATGGGATCCAATTCAACTAAAGAGCTTCTGCACAGCAAAAGAAACTACCATCAGAGTGAACAGGCAACCTATAGAATGGGAGAAAAATGTTGCAATCTACTTATCTGACAAAGGGCTAATATCCAGAATCTACAATGAACTCAAACGAATTTACAAGAAAAAAACAAACAACCTCATCAACAAGTGGGCAAAGGGTATGAATAGACACTTCTCAAAAGAAGACATTTATGCAGCCAAAAGACACATGAAAAAATGCTCATCATCACTGGCCATCAGAGAAATGCAAATCAAAACCACAATGCGATACCATCTCACACCAGTTAGAATGGCAATCATTAAAAAGTCAGGAAACAACAGGTGCTGGAGAGGATGTGGAGAAATATGAACACTTTTCAGTGTTGGTGGGACTGTAAACTAGTTCAACCATTGTGGAAGTCAGTGTGGTGATTCCTCAGGGATCTAGAACTAGAAATACCATTTGGCCCAGCCATCCCATTACTGGGTATATACCCAAGGGATTATAAATCATGCTACTATAAAGACACATGCACACATATGTTTTTTGCTGCACTAGTCACAATAGCAAAGACTTGCAACCAACCCAAATGTCCAACAATGATAGACTGGATTAAGAAAATGTGGCACATATATACCATGGAAAACTGTGCAGCCATAAAAAATGATGAGTTCATGTCCTTTCTAGGGACATGGATGAAGCTGGAAACCATCATTCTCAGCAAACTGTCGCAAGGACAAGAAACCAAACACTGCACGTTCTCACTCATAGGTGGGAATTGAATAATGAGAACACATGGACACAAGAAGGGGAACATCACACCCTGGGGCCTGTTGTGGGTTGGGGGGAGGGGGGAGGGATAGCATTAGGGGATGTACCTAATGTTAAATGTAATTTCTTTTTCTTTTTTTTTTTTTTTTTTGGAGATCTTGTCTCACTCTGTTGCCCAGGCTGAAGAGCAGTGGTGCATTCTCGGCTTACTGCAAACTCTGCCTCCCAGGTTCAAGGGATTCTTCTGCCTCAGCCTCCAGAGTAGCTGGGACTACAGGCACCCACCACCACACCTGGCTAATTTTTGTATTTTTATAAAGACAGGGTTTCATCATGTTGGCCAAGCTGGTCTCAAACTCCTGACCTCAAGTTATCTGCCTGCCTTGGCCTCTCGAAGTGCTGGGATTATAGGCGTGAGCCACTGCACCCTGCCATGGATATGGACAACTGATTTCTGAACACCTTGGAAGCACACAGGATTGGCATTGCTGTGAGGGCCTCTGCCATACCGGGCTCTCCAGGCCAAGGCAAGACAGAGGTGGATACAACCTTGTGAGGAGTGTGGGGCACTGGGATCCTCTAGACAGTCAGTGCTTGCCACACCTTTGTGCCTGCTAGATCTGCAGCCTTGAGGCAGTCCCTTTCCTGTTTTTTTAAGTGAAGATGAGGTCAGGAGTAAGCTGGATGCGCCCATAGGACACTTATACTCAGCTTTGAAGCTGCAGTGGTTCCTAGCATGCGTGAATTGGGGAGCAAGGCTGTTTGGGGCATGCCTGAATCTGAACAGGGATGGGAAATAACTGATTGCAAGTGTGTTAGCAATGGAGTACCCAGAGGAACTGGAGGAGTCAGAAGCAGGAGATGGAAAATCACAGCATCCAGGGCTGGTTAGCATAGGAGCTAGAAGTCCTGAGGGAAGTAAGGAACAAGGTGACAACCTGGTGTGAGGTCAGCTCCACCAGTTACTCCTGTGTCACCATGGTGCCCCTGGTCTCTCCAGCGTCCATGCTCCTAACTAGATATGGGATGCAGAGGAAATAAGGCTCAGAGCAAGATGCCAAGCAAGCGTGGGCAGGTCCTGTCATTTCTTAGGACCCTGCCCTTCCTCAACTGTAAGTCTAGCAAGTCACGTGCCCCATCATGTGTGGTGGAGCGAAGGCTCCAGATGGTGGTGAAATATGAAATGACAAGAGTTGAGGATCTGAAGGACTGAGCAGCCAGCATTCAGTTTGCTGTGTAACATTTGGCTTTAACTGCAGCGATGCATGGCTGCACCCAAAACATGTGCCTGTGCTGAGTGATTGGCAGGCCATGGGGATGTGTGTAAAATTCCTGCTGTCTGTATATTAAAATAGCTGTTAAGGTAGGGCTCTGCGGTTTGTCAAAACAGATGACATGATGGCAGTGATCCAAAATCATCTATAAAATGGTTCTTGAAAATTAGTATGACTCCAGGACCGGTAGCATCACCATCATGTGGGAAGTTGTTAGAAATGCAGATTCTTGGGGCCTGCTCCAGATCTGCTGAACCCTCTGAGGGTGAGGCCTGGCAGTCTGCATTTTAGCAAACCCTGTGGGAGATTCTGAGGCTTACTCCATTTTAAGAACCACAGTACAGATGCCACTCTCACCAGATGTCTGTGGTCATGTGTGATTGAATGACATGGGTGAAGGCAAACTACCCCAATGATGTGTCCTTCTTCAGCCTTTGAAGCTAACTGTGATCTTGATGTGGAAATGAAGTGAATGGACACTATATGAAGTGTTTGCAGGGGAAGACAATGTTACAAACTAAAATAGGGACACAGTTCTCTCTTTAATTCAAAAAAGGTCAAATTTATGAGTTAACAAGCTAGTACAGGAAAGATGAACATTTATTCAGAAACTTTTCCTCAATATGCAGATTGGTTTCCAGTAGGTTTGTGAGTTTTATTTATTCCTCAGAGATTTAAACCTTTTTCCTCTTGGCCTGTTATTTTTATGCTTTAACCTATTTGATGATGTTAGTTTGGAACCAACCTGAAACTGAAGTATTCCAAACTTGGACTGTAAGCCAAGGAATAAAACCCTGAAACATGAGTGAAATTGATACAGTCACATCTTGCTTACAGACTCAATGTGATACAGTTAGACCCTGGATTCATCCTGAAAATCAGCCACTCTCTCCCTGGCCCCAGACTGAAGTTGGTATATTTTGGCCCTGGACTCAGCAAAGAGCTGCTACATTTCAAACCTGGACCCACCCTGAAACCCAAGCAGTGAGACCCTGGATCAAGCAGAAAACTGATGTAGTCAGATCTTTGTTTTACATTACAATAAATAAGGGCAGATCATGAGCTTATTCAAAATCTCAAATAGTCAGTCCCTGGATGCAGACAGAAGTTGACATAATTCACCCTTTCATCCAGTCTGAAACCTTCCTACTAAGATTCTGACCCAAGGTTCTATCTCCAGTAGTAAAAACATGGACCTTGCTTACAGGAAGAACACTCATATCTTGGATACTGCCTGTAACCGAAGCAGACACACACTGGATCCAGTCTGAAGCTGATATTATTGAATCCTTTGCTGTTTTTGATGCTGGGAAAGTGAGAACCTGCATCTAGCCTGAAACAGAAATACTAAGTCCCAGAACCCATTATAAGGCTGATATAATTGCATCATTTTCTCCTCCTGAAATTGAGCCTAATGGAGAAACACTATTAATCAGTCATTTTGGCTCATTGTCCAAACATGTACCCTTTTTTGCCAGTAAAAACTAAGCCTTTCCCAGATCAATATATTATAGTTTTGTTAACTGAGATAACTGCCACAGAAAGCCAAGATAAAATCAATTTTCTCCACCCAAGCCAGCTTACAAGCATTTGGCTTCCTGGAAGAGTTGTTTACCAGCACTATGGCAGGAAATTAAAAATTATCCAGATAAAAGAAAACCCTGATGTCCCATGTACCTCTCTTATCTCTTTTTCTTTCTCCTTTTTCTTTCTTGTTCTCTTCCATCTCCGTGAACACTATGCCCTTCTTGTTCAGTCTTTTATTTTTGTACATTCCCTTCATTCTGCATTTTCCCATCTTGCTCCATTTTTTTCTCCTCTGGTCTCCTCTTCTATTCTCTATCCATAGCCTCTTCTGCTAATTCTCTTCAGAAAATATCTTCCTCAACATTTAGTAACTGAAGAGTCCATTATTTCTCCTTCTTTTTCATCCTTGCATGCTTCTCCAGCCACACTTTTAACAAAACACCCTCTCCTGATGCCTGGATCTCAATCTGGACCCAAGCCTGGACAACAACCTCTTAGGCATGCAGAACTCAACATTTCCCTGATTGAGTGTCAACTATCTGTGATCTGGAAGGAAAGTTTCCAGGCTTTCTGGCTCTTCGAGACAGCTGTTATTTCTCATGAAACCACAGGCACCTTTACTCTAGTCATATGTTTGAGTTAATATACTTGGTACGAAGACTCTTGTTGAACCCTAAAACCAGAATTTGTAACATCAGAGGTTATGTTCTCAGAAGTTCGGAAGACTGAAATTTAGGTTGTTGTATGAATCAGCAGAGATGTCTAAATATTGAAGAATATCTTATTTTTGCCAAATAGGATTTATGAGCTATGTTTTATAAACACAATTCTATTCAGAGAACAGTATTTTAAAGATAGTCTTACTTCTTAGAAATAGTTTATTATTCCACTTGACGTATATGAATATATACACACACTATTGGATAATAGTATATTATCTTGGATATAAATAATAAGATATATATATATCATAACTGCATATATACATATATATATTATTTGAAGGGTAAGTATGTAGATAACATCTGTAGTATATCTAAAATTGTAGGATGATGTATATTCCCATGTATTTTCTCAGAATTGAAGATACTGAATTTCCAAGCATATTTCTAAAAACCTAAAATTAGATTTCAGAAATGGGAGAGTAGTAACACTAATCTCACTCTATTCCACAGGTTTATTCCTTCTGCAGAGTGTGGGTTACGCCCTGGCCATGTCCTCATGTTTCCCAACTGCTGGGAGGCAGAAATTGGTGAATTTCCTTGGATAGTTTCCTGCAACTGTCTTTCTCTCATTTCTGTGCTGGCTCCATACTAAATGAACAGTGGATCCTTACCACAGCTAGATATGGCAATTTTATGTAAGTCTGAGTAATTCATTTCAAGATTAAGATATCATTATAAAGCAATTACAACATTGAGATTGTTAATGAATATCTTTCTCTTTGTGTGTCTGTGTCTGTGTGTGAGAGAGAGACAGAGAGAAAGAGAGATGGAGACAGGGTCTTGCTCTTTTGCCCAGGCTGCAGTGCAGTGGCATGATTCACATTAGCCTCAAATTCCCAAGATTAAGGGATTCTCCCACCTCTGCCTCCTCAGTACATGGGACCACAGGCATGCACCACTGATTCTGGCTAATTTTTTTTCATTTTCTCCAGAAATAAAGTCTTATCATGTTGCCCACCTGGTCTCAAGTGATCCTCAAAAATAGTTTATAAAGTAGTATTTGTACTTTAGTGCTTACCTGGTCTTCATCTGATTCACCTGCAGGTTTTATTCAAATTGAAATGTGGAAATAATAGAATTTTCTTTGATTTTTGTTCCCCAGAAAAATTTCAGGAGCCCTGTCCCTGGTCCAACTGGGGTGTAATCATCTTCTAGATTCCGCCCAAGCTCAGACTGTTAGCCTTGACCATGCCATACCCTACATAGGTCTCAAGGGACTTCTAGGATCTGGGTTGATCTTCCTGAAGCAGCCACTACATTTTCAACCCCTGGTCCTTCCTCTATGCCCTTAGGAAAGTCTCGAACAGGAGAAATTTATACAACTATATGACTGTTGGCTACCTATTTGGTCCCTTATGAGGGGGGAGTAAAGAAGAAGACACTGGGATGGAAGAGAAGCATATTTGGAAAGAGAATAGTATCCTCTCTTGAATAATAAAAAAATTGTCTTTCTCTTCACCATACTTCTTCCTCTAATCTAGGCTAAATTTGATTTGAAAACAAACACAAACACTTCTTTTGTTTTTGTTTTTTGTTTTTGTTTTTTTTTTTTGTTTATTGAGACGGAGTCTCGCTCTGTCGTGCAGGCGTGAGTGGAGTGGCGCAACCTCCGCCCTCCGCTCACTACAAGCTCCGCCTCCCGGGTTCACGCCATTCTCCTGCCTCAGCCTCTCCAGTAGCTGGGACTACAGGCGCCCGCCACCACGCCCGGCTAATTTTTTTTGTATTTTTAGTAGAGACGGGGTTTCACCGTGTTAGTCAGGATGGTCTCGAGCTCCTGACCTCGTGATCCACCCTCCTCAGCCTTCAAAAGTGCTGGGATTACAAGGCGTGAGATACCGCGCCCGGCTTCTTCTCTGTTTTCCATCAGGAAGTCCTGGAATTCTGCAAAAAAAAAAAAAAAAAGGCAACTGAGCATACTACTAGTCAGCTCTTGTGCCCAATTTGGCCCCAAGCTGAGTGAACTCACTTTTTATATGGAGGCCAAGAAAGCTATGTGGGAGCCTGGCTGTAAGGTAACAAATTCATGGAGTGTGAATGCCAGGGAGAAAAAGAATATCTTGAACACCAAAAGTTACTTCTGGCTCTCCTTCAAAATACTGATTATATCTTGTCTCTTGTTTCTTGCAGAGTGACCTGGGAGCACCTTTCATATGACATCTATAGCAAAAAGACACTTGGGTGCAAGTGGGAATCTTGAGTCACTTTGAGGAGCATTGCACAAAGCCGTATGTCTTCAGCCAAGTGCAGCCTTTCCTTTTCTGGCTCCAGGAAGTGGCATGGCCTAGCCATGCATCCTGGCACCACCAAAGGCCCATGACTGCCTCTGCTTCCATGTCCCTTTCTTTCTCTACCTCTACAAATGCCTCCGCTTTTACCTCCACTCCCAATTTCATTCGGCCACACTACATCTCTCTGCCACAGCCTCAGAGTAAGTCTCAAAAACTTGGTAGGAGAAGTAAAGGAAGAAGAGAATGGAAATAGAAAAGAATAGAGGGAAGGAGAGGGGAGAGAAAGCTCTTCCTGAGAAATGCATGAGTTTTTTATCTACCAAATCATAGAAATTATTTTCCTTTTGGCTTACAAAGGCATTTCACATTTGATATATGATTCAATTTCCATAGTATCCCTAAAGATTACTCTATGATATATGTCATATAACATGATTATTATAGTTATCTTAAATGCATATTCTGACTCTAGTTATGTAGAATGGATTGATCAAGTTCTCGTGGCAAAAGATGAATAGGGCTAACATTAAGACACATTCTCCTAACACAAAAACATTTCTTTACTACCACACAGTACCTTATATTTGTAATAGAGTTATTTTAAATTAAGTATATTTTAAGTTAAATATATTATGATGTTTGGAAACAGCATAGTAGTTGGTAACTAATGAGTTTTAGGTGCTGGTGTATTAGACTGCATTACATTGAGATTATCAGTTTCCCCCTTCCCTTGGCTATCAGAAAACCTATTACGATATTAGCAATGGTTGTTTCACATTGCTGTACTTCCACTTATTTCCTTGAAAATTGAGGGATCTCTTTTGGTCTCATCTATTAAATGTGCACTTAACCACAGCTATTTTTGTAGCTACCACCTATTGCCATAGCTACATTTAGAATATAAAGGAGGCCATAATTATTTGCTCACATCCCCCAAAGACTAATTCAAAGACAACTAAACTTAAGATCTTAGTTATGCTTCTAATTTTATCTATATTTCCTTACCTCTTCTATAGACAGGTTATCTTCATCATTTTTATCTCTCTGTATATATTAATGAACATTGCTTCAACTCAGTTTTCTGAGGAACTCTAAAATAATTTTTAAAATATGAGCTCTTTCCTGAACCTCAAATTTGAATTTTCTATTTAAACTATTTGATATCTCACTAAGATTATAAGTTTAGGAAGATAAGCCCCTCCAATTTAGAGACAGGTGCCTTATCTCCAAATTTTACATTATTTACCTAATATCTTCAAATCATTGTATTTTTGGTTGCCTATCTACTTCAATGACTTCTAAGGAGCTAAAATAATAGCTATATAAATGTTTCAATGGGGGAGAAAGCTGGAATGCCTCCCAATATTTTGATTAAAGCAACTTAAGCTAGAACATAAACTATGAGCTTCAAAAGGTATTAAGAGGAACACTTTTTTTCAAGAAAAATGCATAAACACAATAGAGGTAGAAGTTTGTCTTTGCTAGTCATATTTAACAATGCTGACTTGGTTAGCACAAATAGGAGTGATTTAAAACTTAAAAAAATGGTCTACAGATGGCAATTCTGTTCAAATTAACACAGTTAACTGATTTTTCTCCTCAGATTTAACAGATCAGATTTCTCTGTGATATGCCATGCCATGGCAGGCTGGGATCATCAGCTGTGGCAGACAGATCTGCAGTTGTTCCATAGTTAGCAGCTTGTGGGTTCTCACAGCTGCCCACTGTGTCAGGAACATGTACACTTGTGAGTGCCTCTTCCCTTACCCTGTGATGCATTATCCCATAATTACATTGCTGAAGGTTTCTCTGTCCAAATTCACTTCTGTAATCCATGACTATCTCCCTTATACAGATAACATTTTTGTTTTAGACTAATAAGAAATTGTCTCACTGTGTTTGGCTGATTATTACCTCTGTTAGTTAATTCCTCTACAATCCCATTGTCTGTGGACTCTTTATTCATAGATTTCTGATTTCTCTGAAGATGAGCTAGGGACCTTGTGTATCATGACTAAAGAAATATGCTGGAAAGCCTGATGTAGGTTTAAGGTTCAGGTTTTCTAATGAATGTAGTATAATAAACCTTTGCCTATGCACACAGGAATCCTGAAGACACTGCTGTGATTATTGGCCTGAGGCACCCTGTGGTACCATTGAGAGTTGTGAAGTTGTCTACCATTCTACTGCATGAGTTGCAGTAGAACCCCTGGCTGGTGAGACGGGCAGCAAGAAATGACCTGACATTGCTACTTCTCCAAGATGTCCAGACTACCATTCGGCTCTTAGTACCCTTAGGCTATGTGAAGAACCTGAATAATTCAGAATGCTGGCTCTCTGGGCCACAAATTATTATACCACATCAGCAGTTAGTTTTCTTATTGGGGTAGCAGTTCAAAAAAAATGAGGTTCATATTTTTAATATTATGGTTTAAGGAATAACTATAATCACAATTGTATACATGACTAATTATAACATATTTAATCTACATAAAAGACCCAGTAGGAGATTTGTTTTTGTTTCATAAGATGATGGTTCTGATGATAACTTCACAGGATTTTTGATCTGAAAACAATTAGATGAGGATCTTTGTCTGTACAGTCAATTTTGTAATCCAAAGTAGAGATGAGTTGCTTTCTAACTGTTTGCTAACTTCAAAACAAAAGAAAACGAAGGTTTTTTTGTTTTGTTGTATTTTTACCTCTTTATAAAAGTAAGGCTGAACTTGACTTGGAATTTGGAATTTCATAAGTAAAACTTTACTTGTTAATTTTGAAGAGTGGCATTTAAAAAATGATTAAAGAGTGGTGATGCTGTCCTCAGTGGCTCACTCCTGTACTTCCAGCACTTTGGGAGCTTGAACTAGGAGAACCCTTTGGGCCCAGGAATGTGATACCCACTTGGGCAATATAGCAAGATTTCATGACTAAACAACAACAACAAATAGTCTGGTGTGGTGTTGCATACATGTAGTCCCAGATATATGGGAGGCTGAGACAGGAAAATAGCTTGAGCCTGGGAGGTTGAGGCTACAGTGTGTGAAGATTGTGCCAATGCACTCCAGTCTGGGTGACCAAGCAAGAACTTGTCTCAAAAAAAAGAGGGGCCAGGCATGGTGGCTAACGCCTGTAATCCCAGCACTTTGGGAGGCTGAGGCTGGTGAATCACCTGAAGTCAGAAGTTTGAGACCAGTCTGACCAACATAGGGAAACCCCATCTCTACTAAAAATACAAAATTAACCAGGAGTGGTGGTGTGTGCCTGTAATCCCAGCTACTCAGGAGGCTGAGGCAGGAGAATTCTTGAACCCAAGAGGCAGAGGTTGCAGTGAGCTGAGATCAGGCCACTGCATTCCAGACTGAGTGACAGAGTGAAAATCCATCTCAAAAAAAAAGTCACTAGAAAGAGAATGAAATAGATAAATGTGTCGTGTAAAATGTTAATGGTGATAAACTGAATTTCTTTGTATAAGTTATACATACAAGTTTAAAGTAATGACGAGACTGTGATAAGATCAACATGGTTTTATCTCAATACTTGTGTTTAAATGTAACATATGTTCTTTAGGATAGTTATAGTCCATTTGTCTTTCTAGGAGAGACTGATGAGAATCCAGAAATGTTAAAGATGCAAGTGATGGAAGCTTCCAGCTATGCCCACCTGTAACCTGACATAGACAGTTCCATTGTTTGCTTCATTACTCAGGCCAAAGACTCTAATGCAAATGTGGTACACAGTCACATGTTTTTCTATCTACATGATAGAAACTATAACTTCATCCCTATATAAAAGGGTATACAGCGTATGACTAAATGATAAATATACGTGAATCACTGGTCAGTAAGAAACCATTTTAAAAGTCTTTAACTACAGAACAAAATCTCTGAAAAAAAATTTTTGTTAATCTCTGAGTTTTCTTACATGAGTAATTAATCTCTAGTCATACTAAATAGCTAGTATGCTGCTCTTCAAACAAATCAGATATTTTATATAATTTCCATATTCTAATAATAGTATCTTTACACCTCAGAATTTTAAACAAGTCCAACCTTTTTCTACTTCCCCAATTAAAATAACTTTTTAAGGTTTAACCTTCAGTGATTTTTTGTAGTAATATTTTTGAAGGTATTTGATTAGGATGCTTTACTTATGTACTTATCTGATGTCTCCCTTTGTTCTGTATACATATTTTATTACACACTTATTAGATCTAAGTTTAAGAAGTTGGAACAGGGATTTAAATCCAAATTATATATTTTAATTTACAGGAGTCAGTGTGTCCAGGAAGTGACATTATGTGCAGACCAATACTGGCAATGGCAGTTGGAGACAAGTAGGCTTCACCAGTCTCAAAGCCCTACCTACTACAATGAGTCCACACTTCTCCTGGATTTTATCTACTTCAGCAAAAGAAGGCCACCCACCAAACCAGGCCATTGTGCTTTGGGTGGAAACTCCTAAGTCCTCTAGTCTCCTTAAACAGCCAACCACACTGCCACTTTCCTCAATAATTACTGCAGCCCTGAGACTTTGGTAGCCTAGTAACTATAACTACTGATGCTACAGTCTGGTCACAGTATGATAAAACACCAGAGCAACAAAAACAAAAATATTGACTTAAGCCTTCTAAAATCTCTCTAAATATACCTTCAATAAATATGTTTTTTCTACAGAACAACTGCTTTCTACTTCCTGAACTAACGTTTGGCCTTGGATTTTTCTCATTGTTGAAACTGATTCAAAAGTGTACATTTAACATGAAGGTGATTATAGAATTTCATTTGTCAGCAACTAAAATTTTCAAAATGATGCAAAATACAAATGTGAAATTGTATTTGTGAACTTTACTATTCTTTCAAATTATATTTTCATACTTACCCACTCACACAATTTTTTATAACTATCTGCATGTTCTCCTCAGATGGGAGAAAAACAGTATCAGAGTTCTTGAGTAAAAGATAGAATGACAATACAATGCAAGTTTAACTTTTACACAATACTGTATTTAGTGAATGAAAAATTAGTTTTAAAAACCTACTAAAGTATTGAGTAAGCAAATAAAACATTTTATTTCAATAATTCTAAAAGATGTGTACATGAAGAAAATAGAACAATGATTAAAATACATAAACAAACAAATGAGGCCGGGTGTGGTGTCTCATACCTGTAATCCCAGCATTCTGGGAGGCCAATGAGAGCAGACCACTTGAGGTCAGGAGTGTGAGATGAGCCGGGCAAATACAGTGAAACCTAGTCTCAATTAAAAATACAAAAATTAGCTGGACATGGTGGCATGTGCCTGTATTCCCAGTTCCTCGGAAGTCTGAGGCAGGGGAATTGCTTGAAGCTCGGAGATAGAGGTGGCAGTGAGCTAAGATCGTGCCATTTCATGTCAGCCTGGGTGACAGAGCAAGATTGCATCTCAAAACCAGTAAACAAACAAACACATCCCCCAAAAACTAACAAACAGCAACAAAAAAAATCTGTAGTAGAAAAAGTACTCACAGCCAAATGCACATATCTAACAGAAAAAAAAAAAAAATCCTTTAAAAGTTCCAGAAGGGGCAAATAAGAAAACAAATTTAAAACCTCGCATATAAAATATAAATAGTAAATTGAAAAGAACCACAGGGAAAAAAAATCAAAATTTACAAGTAAGTACTCTAAAGAAGCTGAAAGTCCCTCAAAAACTTTCTAGAATCTATGTCCCTGTATTGAAAAATGATCATAAAAATTGCCAGGAGTAGAACAATAAAAATGCTTTTTAAAACTTGATAAACTCTTCAAGTCTTACATAAGAATTGTAATGGAAAACGGATCTGTAGGCAGTTTTTCCATACAATTGTGAACAAATTATAATTATTCATACTTAAATTTGTTTTTTCAATATTCTAAGAAATTAACTTTTATACTAATAGTAGGTGATGTAACAAAGCAGGTCTTTATCAAGATAAGTGACACTGGATATCCACACCATTCCACAGGTGGGCCTTAATTCCCAGCCAGGTTCCCTCCCTGGACACACACTGAAGGTCCACAGCCATTTTGCAATATCTTCACATTTCCTCCCCTGGAGGAAACTCTAAAATACATGTGCATGAAGAAAATAGAACATTTCCTCACACTGGAGCCTAGTGTGGTCCTCCAGATTCCCTGTGCAGTGGCCTGTCTCATCTGGGAAGGCAGGGCAGTGGGAATGAGGATGGCAGAGATGAGAATGCATGTCAGGGGAGCCCGGCTTCATCAAAACACAACATGACAGGCCTGGGAGAAACATTCTGAAAGGATGTAGACCTAGACGGGCCTCCTGTGGACATCTGTGTGGAGAGAGAGAGCACCCTGGTTGAGCTCAATCTGAGCCCCAGGCAGGTGGTAGCAAGCCTCAGGGCAGGGGAAGGAGCTGGCAAGTGATGATAAGACAGCTATCCCTTAAGCCTTGCTTCTCACCCACTGACCTTAGCCACATATGCATTGTAGGTGGATTAGGGTTCCCCAATCCTGAAATGTGGGTGTTGCAGTTCCCTAATGGGCCTTTCTCTCTCAAACCATGAATGGCCTGGGATTGCTCACTGCAGTCTCCTCCATGATCTTTGGATTCTCCGTGTGGGGCACAGATCCAGGACTCAAAGGACTCTCAGATCCTAGCCCTAGGCTGCTCACCTGGCCTCCTCTCTGTTTCCCTCTCTAATGCCATCCCTCTCTCCCTGGGGCAGTACTGCAACAGATTGAGACATAGGCCCTGGCTGATGATCTGGGGGACTGCAGAAGGTCTTCCAGGAAAGGTCAGGTCATGGCTCAAAGCCAATTCCCCAGAAGCCAAGGAATGACCAGTGAGGTCCTTTCCCATGATGCCCCACCACGACTCCCACCTCAGCAATCCTGCTAAAACCCAGGCACTCATGTTCAGCCAAACAGCTGAACAAGCTCAGGTAGGTGATGTTCTGCCTGCAGCTGGAGGCTTGACCCTCATGATCCCAGAACCACTGGACTGCAGTGGAATGAGACACCCTGTACACTGGAGGGAGAGGAGTCAGGAAGGTTCATGCCAGGCTGACCCTCTCACACACCAGCTCCCCTACCATGCTGGGAGGTACTCCTTACCGAGGATACCTATGGTAGTACTCCTTAATTATCACTTCATTATGAAAGTAAAGTTTGTGACAAAAGGAAATCTTCATCCTGCTGCCAGTAACTGGGATGGCTGAGTTCCCTCACCTGCCTGACCAAGAAGGATAAAGTAGACAGACTCAATGGCACCATTTCATCTAGCTGGGCTGAGGTGGCCTGCTAGCTGGAGTGAAGCATGAGTTTCCCCTTCGCAGCTCTGCCACTGAGACATCCCCGGGCCCCAGGGGACCTCAAACTGATTCAGACACCAGACCCCTCCCACAGACCCAAGCTCCCCAGCCTGACCTAAAAATCCATCATGTAGCAAAACAGGACATCATCATGGTTTCTCACACAGGATCTGGGTGTGCCAAACAATATACCTTTGGTCAAAGAGCCTCCAGATGATTGGGTGGGCAAGCCTCATGACACCCTGCAACTTTGAAAGAGCACAGAGAATGTGGAGCAGGGTTATCTCCCAGACATTTGGCCTGTCACCCTCCTTTTTTGGTCCTCTGTCTCTGTCTGGCAAGGAGGCAATGCCACAACTGTGGTGGTTTTTTGGGGGGGTGGACCCCGGCCAAGATGTCCTGGGCTGACCAGAGACAGGAGGCAGAAAAAGTGGACAGGTGGTTGCAGCCAAAGGGGCGGGGGGCAGTGTGGTGTGAGGCAGCTGATTCCTCTGAGTTCATGAGCTGCAGGAGGCCCTTGTGTGCTGGGTGCTGGACACGCTCTGCAGATGTCCAGGTGTGTGGTGTCCTCTTATCCTGGTCTCCCTGAGGGGTGGTTCTGTCCACTTGAGGGAAGCCTTGTAGATAGAAGGGTCTGTAGGGTTTTGCCTGGCGCTTCCCATGGGAATTGCGTGGGTGCAAAGGAGGTTATATATGCTCAGGGCCTACACCCCTTTGGGTGCAGCACCTCAAGGGGAAGAAAGTGTATCTGGGTAGCTGGTGCTTGCCTTGTGGAGGTCAGCAGCCCCATGCACCGCGAACCCATCTTAAGCACCTTGTTTCTGGGGTGATCCTGTTGGAAACAGGCACTGAGGGCAGGGGTGGTTCAATGGCTGGCAATGGCATGCAGACTCCTCATCCTCCAGGGAATTTCCCAGGGAAACTTGCCCTTCAACTTTGTGCTGTGCCTGAAGGGAACTTGGCACCATGATTCTCCCTTGTGAGTGCTGTGCCTGGCTCCCCGTCCTTACTATGCGGTCCCAGGGTTCCCACAATCAAGCTGGCCTCATATCTGCAGGAACCTGGCCTCAGCTCCCACCCTGTCCCCTATGCCCTGCCTCCTGGCTGACCCCATGTGCCTCCCTCCTGGTTTCTCCCCCCACTCAGCCCCCATGCCCCCCCTGAAGCCTGATGCCCATCCGCAGCTGCCAGCCATCCCAAAGGGGCAGCCTCAAGGATATGGCTCTGGCCCAGAAGCTGGAGATGCCCTGTGGCATAGGGTATTCAAGGAGCCCAGCTCCAAGTGAAGGACCTCCAGGGAGTCCATTGATGGCCCAGTTGTGCTGGGTCCAGGGCCAGGCTGTGCCCACTCGTCTATCTTCTGCCACTCCATGTCGGTCTCCTCCTCAACCATCACCTCCACATCAATCATTATGACTTCCACCATCAGCACCGCCTCCTCTTCCAAGGCTACCTCCTTGCTCTGTGCCCCATCTGTCCTGTCCAGCAGAGCCTCCAGCCTGAACATGGTGCCCTCCTGGATGCTCCCACAGACCCCGGCCTGTGCAGCCCAGCGCATCCTCAGCACCCCTAGGCCCTGGGGGCCGCTCCCCAGGAGGCTGTTTCCCCGAAAGACCCACAGGCCTCAAGCTGCTAAGAACATATTCCCACACCCATGTGGACCCAGGTTTCCTGATGAGCCCCTGCTTGCCCCCGCAGATCACCGCACTCACCCTGGGACTCAGGTCCCCAGCAGTGTCAACTCCACACAGGAGATCAGGAGCTGGAGGCAGAGGCCCTAGGCTTGTAGAGCCCCACCAACAGGCACCACAGCCGCTGCTGCACTTGCAGGAGCCTATGGGTCGGCAAGGCAGTGCACAATAGCATGCACGCAGGCCGTCTATGGCCAACCCTGCTGGCTGGCCTCTGGTATGCCCAGGGCATAGGATGAGAGGCCCTTTGGAATGCTTCTTGGAATACAGCATCCTCAGGGAGGAAGCATTGTATGCGGAGCCTGTATTTGCCTAGACCTGCGAGAGTGTTTGCCCGGGTTCTGGCCTCTGGAGCAGACGAATTCATCCTCAGCACAAGCAGGCAACTTTCCTCCCAAGCGCCCGCCCTGACCCACTTTCCTCCTGCCACTCCCCCTGCCCTTGCCCCAGCAGCCAGAGAGAGTTCTCTGGATGTGTAGTATTCCATACTATCTACCTGGCCTGCCTAATGAAGTGAGATGTTTCATGTGTTCCCTGTGGGTCAATGGCTTGCCACGCTCAGGATGTCATTTAGGGCACATGGCTTCCATGCCCACAATTCCAAAGGCCACTCAGCCCGCATGTGCCTGGATGCAGCGCTACCTGGCACAAGCTCTGAGAGCTTCTCGGAGGAGGCTTACCCCGGGAGACTGGGACTGCAGGCCAGCCTCGAGTGAGGCCACCCAGGGAGACACCCACCGCCCTGGCACTGATTGGCCGTGCTGCAGAGACAGGCAGTCTTGGAGTGGCTCCCAGCGCCCTTTGCATGCAATCTGTTAGGGGGCACCTGGAAGCCCGGCGCATGCCCCCTGAGGGCCTGCTGACCCAAGGGGTTCAATAAAGGTAGCTGCAGGGTTCTTGTCGCGTGGGTCGGGCAGCATAGGTGGTGGTTTGTGGGAGTTCAAAGAAGGGTACCGTCTTCAGGATGGAGGCTCTACAGGAGGGGGCGCCCGGGACGCTGAGCGAGGAGGCAGCCTGGGTGGAGGAGGTGGTGCGGGTGGCGGATGACATAATGGCGGAGGTGAAGGTGGTGGCCCAGGAGGAGGCCGACGTGGAGTGGCAGGAGGAGGACCAGTAGGCACAGCCTGGCCCTGGGCCCATGACTCCAGAGTCTACACTGGAGGAGCTGCTGGCTGTTCAGGTGGAGCTGGAGCCGGTTAATGCTCGAGCCAAGAAGGCCTTTTCTCAGCAGAGGGAAAAGATGGAGGAGAGGTGCAAGTCCCACCTGGGCCAGAGAGGCGACATCGTTCAGAGCATCCCTGGCTTCTGGGCCAATGGTGATTCCTTTTCAGTGTTTCTTCTGCCTTTCTAGTTGAGAGGTGCTCTTGGGGAAGTGTAAGTAACATACAGGCAGCTCTGTGTCGACGTGACTATTTGGGGAACAACGGTGAGTTGCCATGGACAAATGTGGCTGTGGAAAGCCAGAGCAGACGCGGGTACTGTTTTCCTGCATGTGGCAATGAAACCCTTCGTGATGCCTAGCAGCAGACATTTGCAGCATCTTTTTGAAGAGCAGAAGCGAGTTCAGACCAGAATAGGTTTTTCTGTGAATCAAGCTATTTTTAAGGAAGTGTGATTGCTCCCCCTTGCCAATCCAATCTGGGACTGGGTGTCTTCAGGTATAAGCAGATTCTACCACTCCTCAGACACCAGCACCTCTCTGCAAATCGCCCCTCTCCATGTCAATGCAGTTAGCCTCAGAATTACACACCCTCCTTGAACCCAGCAGGACTTAATTCAGGGGGAGGGAGAGGAGAAACGGAGGTCATACCTGGAAGCAAATCTGAGGAATCCCCTACCTCCTACTTCCGCCTCTGGGTAGTCTTAGGCCTTCTTACCTGTCGCTTCTAGCTTTACCTTCCATCACATCTAAAGTCTCTTTGACCTAAGTCAGATTGCGAACCACCCCCAGATGTCATCACTGATCCCTGACTAAGATGAAGACAGGCTGAGCTACATGATCAACTTGTAGTTGAGGCTGGGAAGACTGAGGTTAGAGAGTAGAGTGGGAAGGGCAAGGGAAATAATTCATTCCTGTAAGCAACAGTGGGCACCTCACCCAAAAAGTATTTAAGCTTCCTCCACATTGTCCTGACAGGTGGAAGAAGTGAAGCATCCTGTTCATCTCTGCAAGATCTTGTTGTTCTTTCTGACGCCCCCTACTTCCAGAATAAAGTGATTACCGAGGAATATCTCGTGAACGTCACAGGTAGAGGTGGCTCCCAAGATAGGTAGTGGAAGGAAGATGGTGGGTGGATCATTGCCAATGTGATCCAGCCCCCTTCCCACAAAATCATGTCTTTGTAAAATACAGGGCTTCTCATTCCACTCCAATTCAGTGGTATGAGGATTATGAAGTTGAGGCCTGTGGCCACAGACACCACAATAGCAGCCTTAACTTCTTCAACCGGTTTTCTGACCACAACTTCACAGGATCTAATAGGATTGCTGAGGTGGGTCCTCGCTGGGAAATATCAGGATGACCCCAGTGTGTTCCCAGTTGCTTGGGTCACCAGTCTGAGCCCTGATGAGGCCTTTCCCTATTGATTCCCCTGATAGATCCTATGTAAGGAACTGTGGTGCAATCCCCTGCAATACTAAATGAGGATGAAGCCATCTGAAGAGGGAAGAGAGATTTCGGGTGAGCCATTCAGTTGTAATTGGAGCTGTTTGATTGCCACTATGAGGGGTCTGACACACCTCCCTATTTAGGGAGCCTGGACGCTCATTTCAGAAATGTAGAAGTTGAGGCTCCTTTCATACAAGTAGAAATTCCTTGATAGGAAGACAGAGAGTGACAAAATCCAGAACATTCAGGCCATTGGGCTGAAAAAGCCACATTAGACACTGGACTGCAAAGCAGGTTATAGCTGTGGAGTCTAAAGCCCGGGGAAGCATAGTGCATGTCCAGACTCACTGAGAAGTAAAGCTGAATAATTAACTTCAATGTGTGGCACTTGATTCCATGGCCATCAACCCCACTGGCAGTCATCCTACCAACCCCTTAAGATTGGGCTCCCTGAATGTGCCTCCTTGTCATCCTTGCCGCAAACCACAAAAGACTGTTTAGATTAATGGATATTCTTAAGCTATTGCCTCATCATATTTCTGTCTGCTTTTAGTGTACAATGCATCTTGTTAGCTGACTCCCATCACAGAGAATACTGGGAATGTGGCAGATATTGCAGAGAACAGTTTGTAACACATGGTAGGAAGAAGTTTAAGAGATCACAAATGGGGAAGGGGTAGTCTTTTCTAGGCAGGCCCTAAAATTAAAACATTTTAAAGTATGGCTCAGAAGAAGTGCATTTTGACAAATGGTTGTTTTTCTCTAGGGGCCATCCAGATTTTGAGTTGAATGTGATGGAGCATCAGACTTTAACTAAAACAGCACAACTCCTAATAAGTTGCTATTGTATGCAGGATGTCAGTACTCAGCATGGTCTTATGCACAGGAACTAAAGGAAAAACAGACCCAGTCACAAAAAATGCAGACAGGAAAAAGGGGTAAACTTGGATTGTATGGAATGAAAAATAAACACTATTAAAGATATGTGACTGTGTGTGTGTGTGTGTGTGTGTGTGTGTGTGTGTGTTCATCCCCTGGATTCAGGTGTCATAACGAATAGGTCAATCTATATGTTTCATTCTCTTCATGGAAATGACCAGTCTATGTTGGAGCTGGGACTCTAAAGTTGTAGAGTGAATGAGTGTGGAATGTTTTGGTATTCTTCCTACAGGAGAGAGTTGGGGAGGTAAAAGAAAGAGAAGATAGTTTAGTTGGAGGCTACTTCTTCTTATGGAAGCAGAGGTATTTCAAGGAAAGGGGTTAATGGGCACTAAGATATCCAGGGCCCAGTTTGCTGGGATAAGGTACCTCCAAAATCCTTCATTTTGGGCATCATCAGACACATTAAGATAGCACAAGATGATGCAAATCTTAAAGTTCACTTTCTCACATGTTCTCTTTTTAAAGGTGAATGCATAATCCTTTTCTGGGACAATCAGTCTCTCAGTACGAGGGGTCCCATCAATGTGAGAAGAAATGGGCATGTAAGGTTTATGGAGGGACTATGGAAAAGGTTACAGAGGCATGTGGGAAGGCGTTCAGGATACACCTCCTTTTTTCTGTCATAGGTGACTAAGGGAAAACACAGACATACAGAAGTCAGGGGAAAGGGGGTGGATTTGTGGAATTTAAGATTGCAGGGGGATCGACGCATGGACTCTGTGTCACTTGATGACCCAGGATATGGACACTGTTTTTGATGTTTACATCTTTACTTCAATAACGTATGTAGCTAACAGCATTAGAAGTGCATTTTGTGCTCATGTAAACCATCATGAGGATCTATTCTCCCCAGTGATTGCAACTGCAGACTGTTTCTGGAGCCCAGGGCCCTTTTACTTTCTGTGGCCTTTTCAGTATACTTTGCATAAGGTTAATAATGTAAAGAGTCTGAGTGGAGCAGCAGATTGGTGTCTGCACTCAGGGCTACTCAGATTGGGAAATGTCTGGGCACTTGACTATAATCAGGTCATCTGAAAAGGTCTTGCCCCAAATTTAATGCATAGGAAAAAGTTGAGGAAAGGATCTTCCAATAATTTTTCTAGGAGACAAATGATAAGGAAAAGACTGTAAGTCAATGCCAGGGCTAGTTTTGAGCTAGGCTGTTTTAAAATGGTGGTACAGGAAGAGATTTTCCCAAGGCAGGCAGCAAACCAGCAACTGTCTACAGTGGATGGACATGCCATGGGCTGGTGGCTCAGCCATATTGTCAACTCCACCGAGTGAACATGGCTGACTGGGCTTCTTCCTTGAATCCTACATGCAGTTCAGTCTAGTGATTTAACATAAGCTCCATTGTTTAGGTATTATCAGAGATCGTGCTGAATCGTACAGTCTGTCTAATGCTTCTTCCACTGAATATCCATGCACATGGGGCACAGATGCTAAGGTCACTGACGAACTTGCATTCTGTCTCAGTAACTCTGAAACACCTCTGTTATTTCTAGTTTCAGGGTCTTGGTGTTTTTTAATGTTTAAACTGCCAAGTGTGTCTCTGTATTTGTGTATGTTTATTTCTCTGTGTGGGTTTGTATCTTTTCTCTGACTCCACCTATGTCACTGTCTGTCCGATATGTTTCCACACTGCCTGTGTTAGTTTGTACACGCCTATCTCTACAACCATGCTAGAATTTGTATCTGTGTCTTTGAATACCTATCACTCTCTCTCCCTTCCTTATTTCCTTTCCTTCCCTTACACCCCTCCTTTCATCCTTCCCTTCCTTCCCCAACCCCCTCTCTCCATCTGCATCATCTATCTTCCAATCCTCTATCTGAATTTAGTTTGTAATTCTGAATCTGTCAGCAGTGGCATCAGATTATTGTTTTCACGGCTGGATGAAATTCCTCTTATAAAGAATGTCAGCTGAAGGAGATGAATTCTTTTTGTGAGCCATAATGAACCATTTATTTCAGGCTTATCTAGCAAAGACAGTGTTAAAAAAATAACTGGGCATTACAGCAAAGCGAAAAATCACAGGGATCCTACTCATCCCACTAAGTATATCCAATAGGTGGAAAAGTGAAAAAGTGGGTTATGCCTGTGGTCTCCAAAGTGGAATGGGAACTTTCAAAAGACTCTGTCAGATCATTTCCCAGGAGGCAGCTATAGACCACAGATAAAGTGTTACGTAAACACAAGCTCAATGATGAAATGAAGAAAATGTACTTCTTCTTACATTTTTATTTGGTATTATTCTTTTAACAAACATCATGTATACAGCATTTTTTCATGACATGTCATAAACTATTGTTTATTGAACTCATATCTGAGTTCTTCATTGTGTCAACAATGTCAAAGAATCATGATTCGTTATGACCTGCTACAGATAAGTGATGTGAAATAACAAAGTGAGAGTGTACAGAAAAGAGGGCAGATCATGATCTCAGAACCTCACCAAGAGGTTCAGGTGAGCTGAATGCATGTCAGGGATTCAGGAAAAGACACTTATTATTAAGGGTTTGGAAGCCAAAGGAAGTACTCTTTGTACATTCATGTCTTTTAACTCATTTGGGGAGTTTGGTGAATTATTATTTACATGTTCTCTCTGCCCTTTCTCATTGTTCTCCCCATCTTTGGCTGTTATTATGTGAAAGCTGGTTTCTTCCATTGGATCATATGGGCTTTGATGATGCTTTGTTTATTTTGATTCTCCTCACACTACATTGTTTTAATTTGCATAATGTGACTCTTATTTTTGTTTGTTTTCTGAGAATGGGTCTTACTCTGTCTCCTAGGTTGGAGAGCAGCACCAGGATCTCAGCCCACTGCAGCCTGGACACCCCACACCCATGTGATCCTCTCAACTCAGACTCTCACATAGCTGGCACTACAGATGCATGCCACCCCTCCCAGCTACGTATTAATTAATTAATTAATTACTTTTTAGACGTGGGCCCTTGTTGCCCCAGGCTGGGTTGGAACTCCTGAGTGTAGGCAATCCTCCCACCTCAGCCTCTGAAAGTGTTGGGATTACAGGTGTGATCCAGGGCCCTGGAATGGCTTTTTGAGTTTTTTGCTTTTTCCTTCTGCCTGCTCATGTCTTCTTTTGAAACATGCAGTGAAGGTTTCCATTCATGTACTATAGTCTATGGACCTGTGATTTCTATCTTTCATTGATCATCTACATTGGGATTTATTTTTATTTTTATATATATTTTTTAACTTACCAAACTACGTTGCATTCTGTCCTGTGTCATGAAAAAGACATTGATACAGGTAGAAAAGAAAAGCACTTCTTTATAATAAAATAGTTTATCAACATTGATTCTCTTAAGGAATTTTAAAAATTGTATGTTTATTTTTTAAATTGACATATGAAATGATACATATTTATAACTTATAGGTTGATGTTCAAAAGGTCATGTATGTTATGCACTGGATACATCCAGCTAATCAACACATGCATGACCTCATATACTTGTTATTTTTGTGGTGATAAAACTTCACATGAACTCTCTTAGAATTTTTTAGAGAAAGAATGTGTTATCACTAGTTATAGTCAGCATGCTTTAGAAAAGGTTTTTAACCTATTCCTCCATTCTAACTAGAAATATGTATTCTTGATCCGACATCTCCTCAGTGCACCCTCTTCACTAAACACCACCCCAACCATTGGAGTCACTACCTCTGTGAGGTCTGCTTTTTAGATTTCATATAGGAATGAGGTCATGTGCTATTTGCCTTTCTGATACCTCGCTTATGTCACTTAACAAATGGCATGCACACATTCACCAGATTCACAAGCATTGTCACAACTGGCAGGATTTCCTTCTTTGTTATTGCAGCCCATTTTTCCATTGTGCATATGTGCCCCATTTTTTATCCACTCATCAACTGAGGGATACTCAGATTGCTTCTGTATTTTGGCTATAGCAAAAATGTAAATAGTGCAGCAAAAATTGCATCGGTGCATGCACCGCTTCAACATACTGTTTTGTGTATTTGTGGGTATTCCTCGGTATTCCGATTTGCTGGATCATATGGTGGGTGGTTCTACTTGTAGATTTCTGAAGCCTCTTTCTACTTAAATAAAAGCCTTAAAGCTTCTTGCCATGCCTGCCATAATTTACATTCTCACCAAAAGTGTGCAAGAATTTCCTTTTCTCTGCTTGCTTACCAGAAATGAGCTTTTTAAAAATCTTTTGGATAACACGCATTCTGACTGAAGTGAGATGAAATCTCATTGTGGTTTTGATTTGCATTTTCCTAATGTATTAAAGATGATGAGTGCTTTTTAATGTGTCTTCTGGGAAGCTGTATGTCTTTGTTTCACAAAAAGTATTCACATCTTTAGCCCATTTGTTTTCATGCTATTGAGTTGTTGGAATTCCTCATGTACAGTAAATATTCACCCATTAACAGATCTATGGTGATCCAATAATTTCACCCATCTTTTAGGATGTCCCTTCCCTCTGTTTAGTTTCCTGTGGTGTGCCGAAGCACTTTAGTTTGATATAATGACATTCTCTATTTTTGATGGTATTTACTGTGCTCTTGCAGTCACTTTGAGACCATCATTGCCCACACTGATGTCATGGAGCTTCTTCTTTGTGATTTCTTTTGGTATTTCTATTGTTTCAGGTCTGATAATGGAGTTTGGTGAGAAATAATCTACTTTTAAGATCCTTCATGTGGATATTTAGGTTTTCCCCAACCTAGTTTATAGAAGATACTTGATTTTGCATTGTGTGTTCTTGCTTCTTTGGGAAAAGGTCATGAGCTACTAATGCAATGACTTAGTTCTGGGCCTCTGTTGTTTTTCATTAGCTCAGGTCTCTGTTTTTCTGCCAGTGCTGTTCTATTTTGGTACATAAAACTTTGTAGTAGATTGTGAAGTTAGGTAGTGTGATGCCTCCAGCTTTGTGCTTTTTACTGGATTGCCCTGGGTCTTCAGGATCTTCTTCCATTTCATAGCAAATTTAGGATTCTCAGATTGGTTTTCTGTGAAGAGTGGGTCATTGATATTTTTACAGGCATTGTATGGAATCTGTAGATCAATAGGTAGTACTGATGTCAATGCCATTTAGACAATATGTGTGTTTGTGTGCACATTCTCTGGACAAAGAGACACTGGGTGTCCTCACCAATAGTGAGGTGTGCCTTAATGCCCAGCCAGATTGCCTTCCTGGACACACACAGAAGGTCCCCTTCCATTTTACCGTCTGTTCACATTTCCTCCCCTGTAAGCCCTGTGCGGTCATCCAGATTCCCTGTGCATTGGCATGTCTTTTCTGGGGGTAGGCAGGTCCTGAGTGAATGAGGATGGCAGAGGGGAGAAAGCATGTCAGGGAAACCCAGGGTCATCGTAACAGAAAATGATGGGCCTGGGAGAGCCATTCTCGGAGGACGTAGACGCAGGCCTCTGCAGGACATCTGCATGGAGGGTGAGAGGGCCCTTGCTGAGCCCAAACTGAGCCCTAAGTGGTAGCTAGCCTCAGGACAGGGAGGGGAGCCATCAAGGGATGATGAGACAGCTACTCCTTGAGCCTCGCTTCTCACCCACTGATCTTAGACACTTATGCCTCTTAGGCAGCTTAAGGATCCCTAATCCTGAAATGTGGGTGTTATAGTTTCCTGATGGCCATTTCTCTGCCAGCCCATGGATGGCCTGGGATTGCTCACTGCAGTCGCCTTCCTGAGGCTCAGGTTCTCCCTGTGGGGTACAACTTCAGGAATCAAAGGCCTCTCTCAATCCCCAGCCCTAGACTGCTCACCGGGCCTGCTCTCTGTTCGCTCTCTAATAGCCTCCCTTTCTCCGGAAGTACTGCAAGAGATTGAGATACAGGCCCTGGCTGATGCTGCGGGACTGCAGAAGTGGGTACAGGTTAGTTCAGGTCATGGCTCAAAGCCAATTCCCCAGAGGCCAAGAAATGAGCAGCAAGATCCTTTCCCATGATGCCCTACCTCGGCTCCCACCTCAGCAATCCTGCTAGAACCTGGCAGTCATGGTCAGCCAACCAGCTGAAGAAGCTCAGGTAGGAGCTGTACTGCCTACAGTTGGAGGCTTGACCTTCATGATCCCACGACCACTAGACTGCAGGGAATGAGACATCCTGTGTCCTGGAGAGAGAGGAGTCAGGAAGGCTCATGCCAGACCTACCCACCCACACACAACCTCCTCTACCACACTGGGAGACACTCCTTACCGAGGATGCCAACTCCTGAATGATCACGTCATTGTGGAAGTATAGTTTGTGATGAAAAGAAAACTTCATCCTGCTGCCGGTACCTGGGATGGGTGACTTCCTTCCCCTACCTGGCCAAGAAGGAGAAAAAGGATGGACTTAAAGGACCATTTCATGTAGCCAGGCTGAGGTGACCTGCTAGCTGGGGTGAAGCATGCATTTCCCCTTCCCAGCAATCCTGCTGAGACACCTCCAGGTCCCAAGGGAACCTCAACATGACCCAGACATCGGACCCCTCCCACAGACCCAGTTTCCTTAACCTGACCTGCAAATCCATCATGTAGCTTAGAAGGACTTCATCATCATTTGTGATCCCGGCCAGCTTGGGTGTGCCACACAATCTGCCTCTGGTCAAGGAGCCACTAGATGATTGAGTGGGTGTGTAAGGAGACATGCTGCAACTTTGCAAGAGCATGGAGAGTGTGGGGCAGTGTATTCCCCAGGCCTTTGGCCTGGCACCTTCACTTCCAGGTCCTCTGTTTCTGTCTGGTGTGCGCAGCACTGTCACGGCTATGGTGGTCTTGGCGGCGAATGGAGGCAGGCCCAAACAGTCTGCTCTTACCAAGGGTGGGCACAGAAGAAGTGGGCAATGGGTCAGGGGTAGGGTGTTGTGGGGTGAGATGACTACTTGCTCAGGGCTCCTGAGCTTCAGGAGGCCCTCGTGTGCTGGGTGCTGGACAGGCTCTGCTGCTGTCTGGGTGTGTGGTCTACCCTTCTCCTGGTCTCCCTGAGGGAAGGGCGTGTCCACGTGATGGAACAGCTGTATGTAGAAGTGGCTGCAGGGCTGTGCCTGGCTCTCCCCATGGGGCTCAAGTGTTTTCAACAGAGTTTATATATGCTCAGGGCGTAAACATCTTCGGGAGCAGTGCTGGCATAGGGAAGAAATCATGTCTGGGGAGCTGGTGACTGCCTTGAAGAAGACATGGCAGCCCAGTACATTGTGAACCCCAGTCTTGAGCGCCTTGTGTTTCTGGGGTGAGTCTGCTGGACATACGCACAGGGTGCGGGGGTAGTTCCATGGCTGTCATGGGCATGAAGACTCCCTTTCCTCCAGGAACTTTCCCAGTGAAACATGTCCTTCAACTTTCTGCCGTTTATGAACGGTGCTTTGCGCTGCTCTTCACCTTTGTGAGTGCTGTGCTTGGCTTCCTGTCCCTACCATGTGCCCTGAAGGCACCTACAATTAAGCTGCCCTTCTATCTGCATGAGCCTGTCCTCTGTTCCCCTCATTGTCCCCCATGTCCTGAATCCTGGCTGAACCCTAGTGCCGACCACCATGTTTCCCCCAACCCTGCTCCCGGGAGCTCGGTGCCCACCCACTGCTGCCAGCCATCCTGAATTGGCAGCTTCAAGGATATGGCTCTGGCCCAGAAGCGGGGGATGCCCTGTGGCCTGTGGCATTCACTGAGCCCAGCTCCAGGTGAAGGACGTCCAGCGAGTCCGTTGCCGGCCGGGGTGTACTAGGGCCAGGGCCAGGCTATGTCTGCTCTCCTCCTGCTACCACTCCACATTGGCCTCCTCCTTGGCCACCAACTCCATCTCTGATGTCAGCCCCAAGTAGCATGCCTCTTCCCCCAGGGTTGCCTCCCTGCTTTGTGCACAGGTTTCTCCTGCAGAGCCTCCGCCTTAACACGGTGCCCTCCTTGAGCCTCCCACAGACTAAGGCCTGTGCCACCCACCCCACGCCCCAGCACCCCTAGACTCTTGGGTCAGCTCCCGGAGAGGCCCGCGGGGCTTGCCCTACTGAGAACACCTACGTGAATGCAGGGTTCCTGGGGAGCCCCGCAGGCCTACAGCCTACCACACACTCGCCATGGGGCCCAGATACCCAGCAGTATTAGCTGTGCACAGCAGCCCTGGAGTCGGAAGCCGAGGCCCTGTGCTTCCAGAGCCCTGCTAGTAGGCACCACGGCCACTGCTGCGCTTGAGGGACCCTCTGCGCCAGCAAGGCACTGCTAACAGTCATTGGATTGGCGAGTATGTTGGCTGGACTCCCGTGTGCCCAGGGCAGAGGATAAGAGGTCCTTTGCAATGTCCCTGTGAGTACACCATCCTCAAGGAGGAAGCATGGAACTCGGAGTCTGTATTTGCCTAGACATTAAAGAGTCGTTGCGGTTTTCAGCTTCTGGTGCAGATGAATTCCACCCCAGCAACGTACCAGTCGACTTTCCTCCCAAGGATCCGCCTTGCCCCACTCCCTCCAAGCCATCGCCAACGCCCTCTCCCAAGCAGGCAGTGCTGGTCCCTCTTTCTCCCCTCTGGATCGCAATATTCAGTACTATCCGCCTAGCCCGTCTAATGAAGTGAGATGTTTCATGTGTTCCGTGTGGGTCAATGCTTCGCCACACTCAGGATGCCAGTTAGGGTGTACGTCTTCCATGCCCACATTTCCAAAGGGCTCACAGTCCGCGTGTGCCTGAATCCACCGCCGCCCTGCACAAGCTGCACTGATGCTTATAACCACGGAAGGATGGAGCTGCAGGCCAGCCAGGGGTGGGGCACCTCGGGAGACACCTACCACCCTCACAATAATTGGCTGAAGCCCACCGCCGTGGCAATGATTGGCCGCTGGAAGTAGGTGGGATTTCCGGGCATGGCTTCTAGTGTCCTTCCAGCTCAGGCCAGCTCCAGGTGTCCTTCCCGCAGTTGGCCTTGTGGTGACCCAAAGCCAGATGCATGTGACCTGAGGGCCGGGCAACACTGAGGTTGTTTGTCTTACTGAAAAGCACCTGTAATTTCTTTTTCTCTGGACAGGTTTGCTTTCGGCAAGAATAGAAAGCAAAGGTTTGGGATTTTATCTATAAAAGGGGATGGGTTTTCTATGTGTGAGTGTTGAATTATGAGAGGAGACCGTGGGGAGAGAACACCTAAGTGCTATTAAGAAACTCATTTTTGTTAAACTCATTGATTTTTCTTGAGGATTCTACCTTTAGCTGTCGGACATGTACGACATGTGGGCAAGTTGTGGAAGATGGTGCTAAGGCGCCATTGTTTTCATATGCACTTTTTATTAAAGCAGTTTTTCTCTGTAAGTCTGGTCATAATTCAAAATACAGGCAATATACTTAACCACTGTGATTAAAAACTTATACTTTTAGTCAGCACATGTCACATGTCTGATTTGCTTGGCAGGAATTATCAAATTTTGACATAAATTGTGTTACTTCAGTGTATATAGAAGTCTGGGGCCATAAATAATCTCAGTTTAAATTTGCCTCTATAAAGCCTGTAATTGTCTCCTTCCTTGCATGACAGTATTTGAAACATGTTTCGTGTATCTCTAGCACGGTAAATAACGTAAAGTGAATAAGTGGGCATAATCGAGATAAATAGAGTTAGATAGCCTTCAATGGGAACAAAATAGATGCGCTTAACTATCCATTAACCTGGCACACTGACTTACTCTTGTAATTCTAGCATTTTGGGAAGTGGAGGTAGGAGGATGGCTTGAGGTCAGGAGTTGGAGACCAGCCTTGGTAACATAATTGACTCCTTTAATCTATTGCCATTTTAGCATCAGGGACTGGTTTAGTGGAAGACAATTTTTCCTCAGACAAGGGTTGTGCAGGGGAAGAAGGCGTCGAGATGGACACGTTTGGCAGTGGGGGGCTGGTGGCAGGGCCCCGAGGGGCACGTGGTGGGACGGGGCTTCTGGTGGGAGCAGTGTGACAGAGGACAGGTGGGGCAGCGGGGCTGCCATGGGGGCACGGTGGGGCAGTGGGGGAATAGAGAGGATGTTTTCCAGATAAATATGTACCACCTCAGGTCATCCTCAGGCATTACATTCAGGCCACAGATAGGTATGGGTTGAAGGCCAGGTTTAGGGATCCTTGACCTATTGTATATTTCAGATCACTAAAATATGGTAAAATATTTAAAATGCTCTTCTCCAAGAATATTTTAATTAGCTTGATTTAATCTTTTATCAAAATATTATGCTGGTCATGGTGGTTCACCCTTGAAATCCCATCACTTTGGTAGTCCTAAGCCAGCAGATCACTTGAGCGCAGGATTTGGAGACCAGCTTGGGCAATATGAGGAAACTCATGTCTATTTAAAAAAAGACAAAAATATTGCCCAGCTCTGGGAGAAAGTCCCTGTAGTACCAGCTACTTGGGAAAATGAGACGTGGAAAGATCAGTTGAGGCTGGGTGGAGGAGGCTGCAGTGAGCCACGCACTTTGGCAACAGATGATATACATCTCAAGAAAGAAAATACACAAAACATCAAACTGTACCTCATAAATATGTAGTTTTCAAATAAAATTGTTTAAATGAGGGCATCGTTCATATTGTAACTTAGGAAAATTACAATAGCTTTTCTTATCTAATTTTTAGAAACAAGATTTTGTCAGGTACATATTAAAATGCAGCATTTGTTCATGAAGTCAGTGCTCCTTTTGCTCTGTGTGTTACAAATTTTACATATTGAAAATAAGAAATATTAAAAAGATGTCAGCCTTTGGAAGGGAATTTTACTTGAGTTTTCAACACAGTGTGTAATAAAATTTTCTCTTTTTAGCTTATTTATTTTTATCTAAGTATAGATAATTTTTTTTACCTTTTACACAACAGTGGTAAAAGCAGATCATCTTGGCAAGCTTTTCATTGGCGGCCTACATAGAAAAACCAATGAAAAGATACTTAAAATGAATGAAAAGATGGGAAACATGGTCTGGTATCAGATGGTAACTCTTAAAACTGTGTGTGTGTGTGTGTGTGTGTATTTTCATGTATATATATTTCAATATGTATATTTAAAATATGTATGTTATATATGTTTTGAAAAAATATATACATATTTTAAAGTTTACTTTATACATACATTAAAATGCCTTATCAAATTTAAACTCTTGAAGTATCTATTTGATTTTTGGAAAATTCTCATAGCAGCAGGTGAAGGGTGTGTGGTAAGGATCACCTACTACTTAGAAAGGAAAATGAGAAAAAGTAAATGTGTTATGGAGTTAGGGAACAAACTGGAAAAAATAGGCTGACTATAGGGGTGACTTAGTATTAAGAATCATAGTAGTGATGTGAAATGCAATTATTTTTTGGTTTCATGTAACTTTCAGATGGTTAGTACCTTGGTGAGTCCATTATATGAATGTAAAATGTTTTTATATATTTTAGTTCTTTTCATAAAGGATTGAAGCAGCAAATCTCCAGACCCTTTGCATTTGTTACTTTTGAGAACGCTGCAGATGCTAAGAATGCTGCCAAAGATATGAATGGAAAGGTTAAGTGTCCCTTATTAATAATATTCTAACTCTGTTCTTCAATTAACAGTATTTCTAGGTCTTTTTAATGTTGCTAAATTTTGAAGATAGTAGAATGCCATATGAAGCCATCCTCTTCTTTGTGCTATATACATGAGAGTGTAGTTGGAAGGGTATTGGAATTAACATTACATAAATTAATATATGGTAACCTTTTTCTATGTTTGTATTCTAATATGAGAGTAAATAGATTTTCACAGGTTTCAAAGAGCTTTAAAACTTATAAGGAACCCTCATGTAAATGAAAGAGATAAGTCAATATTTATTAAATGCCATTAATGTAATTACTTCCAACTCATGGAAATACTTCTATAGCATAGTCGAACTGTGGATAGATATCTAGACAGACTCACAAGAAAGAAAGATTATCTCCCATTTTCTGAAAATACATTCTTAAGAAAGTATATTTCAATAAGGCCTTTACATTTAAGGAAGTGTTAAGTACTTGAAAATAGAAAATAATATAAGAAATTTGAAGTTGTATAGCAGAAGTAACTGGCATTTTTGCCCCATCCTTGCTCTTTTCTCCTAAGGACATTTTTTTTTTCCTGTCACCAGAGTGATTTATGTAACATGAATACCTAATTACTCATTTCCCCTGTGTGTTGAGGACTTGTTTGATCCAGCAAATGGTCTCTTGTCCTACTGAGTCTTAAATCTGGGATTGTGTGTTTACTAAAGCTTTAAACTTTCATGTAATTCAAGTAACTATTGAATTCCTTTACACTGTAGTCAAGATCATTCCATTATGGGCCCTTTAGAGCTTTTTTGCTGTGTAACATTATCCCAATCAGGCTGGGCGTGGTGGCTCATGCCTGTAATCCCAGCACTTTGAGAGGCTGAGGCAGGCAGATCATGAGGTCAGGAGAACAAAACCATCATGGCCAACATGGTGAAAACCTGTCTCCTAAAATACAAAAAAAAATAGCCATGCATGGTGGTGTGTGTCTGTAGTTCCAGCTACTCAGTAGGCTGAGGCAGGGGAATCATTTGAAACTGGGAGGCGGAGGTTGCAGTGGCCAAGATCATGCCACCACACTTCAGGCTAGCGACAGAGCAAGACGCCATCTAAAAAAAATAACAAATAAAAATAATAATAAATAACATCCCAATCTGTTTTTAGGTCCTGTTAGTCTTCACGCTATCCCCAAAGTGCTTTTTTAGACTTCTTGAGAATTATCCTTCCCTGTGTATGTCTCATAAATAAAATTTATGCTTCAAAAACCACTTAGATTTCATATTTTCTTCCTCGTTGCATAACATAGGTATTTTGTACTCACTGTACCATGTATTAATCTATTGATTGTGAAATTGTATATAGTGCATATTTAAGTCTTGCTAGTTGCTTCTCTTTCTGTTACATCTAGCTCACTTTCTGGCACATAGCAGAAAGTACATTTGTAGTCACTCTTATAAATTAGTGTTTTAAGCTGTGGTAGAAACCAAGAGTAGCTTTTGGTTCATGGCTTTGCGGTACGTATGGAGATAATCTTGACTTATGTATAGTAATCTATGATAATTTCGTTTTTCCCCCTAGTTTTCAAGCAAAAGAGCAGGTAATTGGTGTAGAGTTCTTGTTTGGATGCTTATTTGTTTTTTATTGCTGAGTCTCACTGTGTCACCAGGCTGGATTGCTGTGGGTCGATCTTGGCTCACTGCAACCTCCACCTCCTGAGTTCAAGTGATTCTCCTGCCTCAGCCTCCAAGTAGCAGGGACTACAGGCACCCACCACCAGGTCCAGCTAATTTTTGTACTTTGAGTAGAGACGGGTTTTCACCCTGTTGGCCACGATCGTCTCTATCTCCTCACCTCGTGAGGATGTATTCGGAATTTCTTCCTTCTGGTGGGTTCGTGGTCTCTGGCAGGGGGAGGGCGGGGGGAGGGGATCCCGGGGTGGCGGGGGAGGGCAGCGGGGCCGGGGTGTGGGCTCAGGCGCACAGGCACAGTGCCCCGAGCCCTGCCCTGCGGGGAGGCAGCTAAGGCCCCGCGAGAAATCGAGCACAGCAGCTGCTGGCCCAGGTGGTAAGCCCCTCACTGCCTGGGGCTTGTGGGCCATCCTGCCGCTCCAGTGCGGTGTCCACCGATCCCACGCCCACCCGGAACTCGCTCTGGCCCACAAGCACCGAGCACAGCCCTGGTTCCCGTCGGCGTCTCTCCCTCCTCCACACCTCCCCGCAAGCTGAGGGAGCCGGCTCCAGCCTTGGCCAGCCAGAAAGGGGCTCCCACAGTGCAGCGGCAGTCTGAAGGGCTCCTCAAGCGCCGCCAGAGTGGGCACCAAGGCCGAGGAGGCACCGAGAGCCAGCGAGGGCTGCAAGGGCTGCCAGTACGCTGTCACCTCTCAGTATCTCATTTTGGATTTGAAATGGATTTTTCTGCATCACTGATTATGAGTATCTGTTCCATGTGATTTTTGGGCATTTGCCTATTTTATTTGGAGTGAAATTTATTTATATGTTTGGCCCTTTAATTTGGTTTTAGTTGTAACTTAGTGATGTTTTGGATACTAGAAGTTGAAATTTCAAAATTCGTTGCTTAAACTTATGCACACAGAAATCATCCAAGTTCCCGAGAAACCAGGGATTATGCTCCACCACCTAGAGACTATGCATATCGTGATTATGGTCGTTCTAGTCGGGATGAACATTCCTCTAGAGGATGTAGGCACTATAACGTCATCTGGCTTTAATAAATAGATTTCTTAAATTGTTCATTCTGACATTAAGAAAGCTTTTCTATTTTTTTTTAGTTTAGTGATTGTGGTGGCTACGGTGAGGGCTATGGTAGAGATCATTCTGAACATCTAAGTAGAAGTTCTTATAGAGATGCATTTCAGAGATATGGTAAGGATCCTGGATGGATTTGTAAATTATAGAATTATATTTAATAGACCAGATTGTTATTTTAATGAAATTCTAAGGAAAGTTATGAAGGACAAATATAACATGTTTAAATATTGAGTATTCTTAACAATATAAAACATAGGGAACGATATGAAGGTGAGAACTTCATTTCAAGTTTAGAAAATGTGACTCAACCTTTACTTTAGAATTAAACTTGTCAAGCTTCAAAATACTATGCTTACACTTCTTTTAAATAAAACCTACTATTGCAGGCTTAATTAATATCCTATCAACAAAGGCAGAGGAAAGCACATATTTCCAAATAGTACTTTAACTAATTCATGCTTTAGTGATAGCAGTAAAAATGTTTAAATGTAGTCGAACATATTATTTTATCAACCCTGCAGGGACCTCTCATGGTGCGTCACCTGCACGAGGGCCTCGGATGTCTTATGGTGGAAGCACCCGCCATGATTATAATAATACACGAGATAGATATGGCAAAAGTCAGAGAGTTACTCAAGGAGCTGTGGTGATTTTGATTCTTGTGGTCATGAGCATGTTGGTAGAAAAGACCAAAGGAATCCATCTTCTCTGGATAGGTTGCACCCTGCTCCTCGTGAAGCATATGGTAGCTCAAGTTATGTGGCATCTACAGGAGATGATGGGGAAAGTTCATCTGAAAAAGGAGACCGAAGCAGATATTAAAGCAAGTATTCAAAATAATAGTTATTGCATAGCAAACCTTGTTTGCAAATCAAAAATTGACATGTTATTTCTGCATTGTTACCTGCGTGTTACTAAAAGAAACATGTTGGTTTTGTGGACAGAGGTAGATACTAACTTCCCCCATGAATTTTTTGAAGTATTCAAAGGAAAATGATTTTTTTTCAAATTAATTTCATACTTGTTAATGCTATTTGAAAACTATCTGTTTAGATGTAATATCTATATTAAAATTTTCAGAATAAAATTTTACAATGCAAAATGGCTGGTGTTATTGCTTAGCTGCACATGCTTAAAAACAAATTCAGTAGGAGAGTAAATTGTGTTGTTGAACATTTTCCTTTGTTTCTTTTAACATGAATAGATATAAAATTAGGCATATGTTATGTCTTCTTGCAAGCTGCACAAGTTTTCTAATTAGGCTGTTTCTCTTTAAAAACTTACAAGCTTAAAATGTTTGAGAAGTTTTCAGAAAGACTACAAAACTATCTGTCTCACAATAAAACGTTTATTTTTTAGAGGAATAGTGTAGGTGAAAGGAAATAATTAGATGTGGTTGATACTAAAGTTTAAGACATCTGGAACATTCTACTTGCAGCATTCTGTGACTGAAGGAGGATAATAGTAAAGAAAATTCTTTTTTACCTAAATCAAAAGTGAACCAGCTAAGTTTCTCAAGTGCATAGCATAATGAAATTAAATGTTCCTAGTTTAAATAGTGGAAAGTAGGTGTTTTGTCTTGGGAGGTACTCATGTTAATTTTTTCATGAAAGTTTTGACAATGGTTGTTGTAAGTAATGGTTTAGTAATAAGTTCTTACAAATGGGAAAAATCTAGAATGGTTGGGATTTTACCTATTTTTTTTTTTTAGATGGAGCGTAGCTTTGTTGCCCAAGCTAGGGTGCAGTGGCTCCATCTTGGCTTACTGCAACCTCCGCCTTCTAAGTCTAAGCTATTCTCCTGCATCAGCATCCTGAGTAACTGGTATTAGATATGTGTGCAACCACAGCTGGCTAATTTTGTGTATTTTTAGTACAGACAGTGTTTCACCATGTTTGCCAGGCTGGTCTTAAAATCCTGATCCACCCTAGTTGGACTCCCAAAGTGCTAAGATTACAGGCGTGAGCCACCACTCCCAGCCTATCAGATTTAATTGATGATATGAATGGAAACACTTAAACCTCGTACTTTTGGGAAAGTGAAGTGTATAAAACATAAACAACAGCATAAAGTTTCAGATGAGATTGTTTAAAGGTATAAGAAATCATCAAATGATAAAAATAAAAAGATTTGGACCTAAATAACTAAACCAATTAATTGTCCTGGTTAATTCATGTGTTTTCATGAAGTTCCAGAAATACATGTAGTTTCAGAAGTTTCACAGTCTATGATTCTTATAATTAACAGACTAATCTACAAGAAGGAAGTATTTTCTTGAGAAAATTTAGAGAAGATCATCACTTTTTTAGGGTAAGGGTGTAAATAATTTTAAAGGGAAAGTTACAAACGTTGATTTTCAAGTGAGTTATTCATTTATGAAGTTGTGTTTTCATTTACCTGTAACATAGGATTGTGAGGATGAAGTGAAAAGATAAAACTCCCTGGTCTTGGCTATCTTACTGTCCAGGTGTGATGGCTCAGGTCTTTAATGCCAACACTTGGGGAGGCCAAGGCTTGCAGATCACTTTAGATCAGGAGTTGAAAACCAGGCTGGCCAACACCATGAAACCCTATTTTTACCAAAAATACAAAAATTAGCCAGGTGTGGTGGTGCATACCTGTAGTATGTTACAGTTAATTGGGAGGCTCAGGCAGGAGAATTGTTTGAACTTGGGAACCTGAGGCTGTAGTGAGCCGATGTTGCACCATGCACGTTAGCCTGGGTGACAGAGAGAGACTCCATCTCAAAAATAATTATATAAATCAACAAATATATAAATAATAAATAGGGTATCCTTCAGTTCAGTTCAAGCACTTATCGATTCTTTTTTCTTTTTTAGAGACAAGGTCTCACACTGTTGTCCAGCCTAGACTGCAGTGGCACCATCATAGCTCACTGCAGCCTTGAACATGGGGTTCAAATGTGCAAGCCTTCCATTTCAGCCTCCCAAGTAGCTGGAATTACAGACACACACCAACCACCATGCCCAGCTTTTGTGTTTGTGTGTGTGTGGTAGGGACAATGCTTTGGATATGTTGTTCAGGCTGGTCTCAAACTTCCAGGTTTAACTGATCCTCCTTCCTTGGCCTCCCAAAGTGTTGTGATTATAGCTGTGAGCCTCTGAGTCTGGCATGTCATTTCTTGGTGTGAGCGCCATTCCACCTTTGCTCTTTTAATTGTTTTGAGATATACAATAAATTGTTACTAAGTATTCTCATCCTGTACGACTGAACACTAGATCTTATTCCTTCTAAGCAACCATAATTTAACCCACCCCAACCCCTCTTTGATCCCTTCCTTACCAGTTTACGTTACTTGTATCAAAATATAGCATGTATGCCAAAAGTATCTGCAATTGTTATGTACACATTATTTTAAATAAGTAAAAAATAAATAAAAAGGGTATCTCCAACAAGGTGATAAAATAGGAGACTCTAATTTGTTCCTTCATCCACAAATGCAACAAATAAAAAGCCACACCCACATCAATTCCCTATGAGATAAACTCAGAAAGAAGTTGGGATACTCTTGCACATACGATTATGAAAATACTCACTTAAAAAGAGGTAAGAAAAACTGACTTCTGATCTTGTTCTAGGGTTTATGTCTGACCCAGTGCCCTAGAATCAGCAGGGAACTGTTATTTCACAGCTTCTCTCAGAGGACTGAAGTACTAACCCACCTATGTAATGCCCCATCTGTTAACAGCTGCTTCTCAACGAAATGATTCCTAACTTGCCTATCTCTGAATTCTAACACAGATTGGCATTCATAACTCTCTTAGGACCTCCAAAATAAAAGAGGGATTTAAATATACATTCAAACACTTCTGAAACTGTTTCCTCCTGACTTACTGGATCTCAAGCAGCCAAGGAAGCTCAGTTCCCACTTTGTACCTTGAAGAACTTAGATTGTACATCTAAAGCCTTGACTTCTTTATTCTTTTTTTCTTTTAAGATAGTCTTGCTCTGTCACCCAGGCTGGAGAGCAATGGCATGATCTCAGCTCACTGCAACCTCCGCCTCTCCAGGCTCAAGTGATTCCCCTGCCTCAGCCTCCTGAGCAGGTGGGATTACAGGCACAAGCCATCACGCCAGGCTAGCTTTTGTACTTTTTAGTAGAGACAAGGTTTTACCACGTTAGTCAGGCTGGTCTTGAACTCCTGACCTCAGGTGATCCATCTGTCTCAGCCTCCCAAAGTGCAGGGTTTACAGGCCTGAGCCACTGCACCCAGCCATATCTTGACTTTTATAGTTTCTGCCCAGGTATCTTGCTTCTAATCCTCCTGACTTTTGGATCTGTCAAGGTCCTCTGAGAGCATGCACATAGGCATTTCTCTTCAGTCTTCATCATCACTCACTGTAGCAATAAACGGAGCTTCTAAATTTTACTTCCAAGAAGTAAAATTACCAAATTTTGGTAGTACCAAAACTACCCAATTATGGCCCTGACTTCTCTGGAAGCTAATGAAGTGCGGTTTTTTGTAGTCCCAGGATTCTAAAAAGAAAAAAAATGATTGTTTTATAATAACTCTGCATGATTTTTAAACTTGCCTATTGATATAGTTTGGACATTTGTCCCTCCAAGCCTTAGGCTGAAATGTGGTCCTCCACACTGTAAATGGCGCATAGTGGGGGGTGTTTGTTTGTGTCATGGGGCTGGATCCCTCATAAATGGCTTGGCACCCTTGCCATGGTTAATAATTGAGTCTTCCACTGTATTGATTCCCACAGTGGAGCTTAAATTCAAACAGGTTGTTGAAAAAAGGCTGATACCTTCTCCCCTCCTCTCTCTTGCTCTCTCTACATGTGACATGCCTGTTTTCCTTTTTCCTTCTGTACTGAGTGGAAGCCTCGGAAACCTCTCACCAGATGTGGATGCTGGCACCACGTATCTTTTACAGCCTGAAGAACCAGGAGACAATGAAAGCTCTTTTCTTTATAAATTTTCCAGTCTCATATTCTTTTATAGGAACACAAACAGACTATGTTTCTCTGGCTGGTAACTTGCCTATATCAGTAAGCAGTGGAGATCAGCATTCACTATTTCCTGCATTCCATAGAGAACAAAGAGGTGGTTTTCAATGGTCCCGTGAGCTCTTCCTTAAATCCAACCCTTGGCTTGCTCTAGCTTTCAGCTTCTCCATGGAAGCACTCTAACCTTTTAAACTCCTCCATTAGGACCAGTATTTTTTTTTTTTTTTTTTTTTTTGAGACCGAGTCTCACTCTGTCACCCAGGTTGGTGTGCAGTGGTGTGATCTCAGCTCACTTTGACCTCTATCTCCTGGGTTTAGGCGATACTCCTGCCTGAACCTTCAGAGTAGCTGGGACTACAGGCACATGCCACCAGGCCTGACTATTTCTTTTTTTTTTTTTTTTTTTTGGATGTTTAACAGAGAGGGGATTTCACCATGTTAGCCAGGATGGTCTCGACCTCCTGACCACGGGATATGCCTGCCTTGGCCTCCCAAACTGCTGGGGTTACAGGCGTGAGCCACTGTGCTCAGCCTATACCAGTCTTCTATTTTAACTTGTCTGTTTCTAGGGTCCGATGTGCCAGAATAGGCATTCTGTGATTCTGCCAATTCCTACCCTCTCCACAAAAAAAAAACAAAAAATCTCTTGTTAGATAAGGACACCTTAGTGAATGATTCTATAACTTGGGATTGAATATATGACACATTTTTCAACTGTGGAACTGAGAATAGCCACACACACAGGATAAAAGAACAGTTTTAATTTGAAGCTTTTTCTCCTCCCCAGGCCAGCACAGTGTTGCATACAAAAAATTTCCCTGGACTCACAGTTTCTTGACAGAGGAGAGAGTTGAAGGTGACTTTTCTTTTCCATTTTGCAATTCTTCACATGATTTTCTCTCTAGTCTTACCCTGTGGGAAATATTGGGATTATCAAACAACTGGGTTCAGTTAGAAACAAAGTGCATGGATGGGGCTCACAGTGACCGTAACAATAATCTTACTTGTGGCTTTGCATTCCAGCCAGCAGACATGTACCATCAGACAAACTAGGCAACAGTATCATTCTGCAGTAACCAAACATGGTTGATGGGTCTACCAGGCTCAAATCACTGGCCAATTGCCAAATCCCATCCTGGTTTTATCTGCAAAACTTCCAAAGCTGTGACAAAGAGGTAGCTTGGTGATTAAACATTGGAAGGGGCATGTTACCCCACCCAATCCCAGGTTCCATACTTTTGACCATCCTAGCCCTGTGTGCTCCACCCATCCCCAGGCTGAAAAGCAGAGGTAATTTAGTGGTTAAGGATGAAGTTTCTGGCCCTACCTGGACCCAGTGTGCAAGTAGTTTTATAATAAGCCTTGGTACCCCTGGAAGGAAGATCACTTATGATATATCTAATGGAAATCACTGGGTTAGAATCTCTAGAGCATGTGACTTATTGAGAAACAGAGAATCCCAGTCTCATCTCCAGACCCCCCCAGTGCTACTGGGAAGCAACTACGGTGCTGGGGAACATGCCTACCTGAGCCAATGAATGTAGTCTATCCATGCTCTGTCCGGCAGGAAATGAATTTAGACTCTCCAGCCTCTGCCCACTATGGTGAAGACCCACTCTCAGCTCTGGCCCTTCCACTTTAGTCAAGGAACCATATCTTTGAGAAACTTTCTGGGCAATATGCAACTTTCTTAGCAGAGACCAGGCTCTAAATGATCTGTTCAACAGCAGATGTCAAGGGAGCTGATTGTCAGCCCCAGGCTCTCTTGCTGCAGGCAGAACTAGCCCATCTGTGCAGAGACCTTCCAGTAACCATCACAACCAAAATTACAAGCATGCCATTCTCTGTTCCACAACAGAATCTAAGTGGACCCAGTCTCAGCTCCAGCCTGTCCAATTTCAATTTCTGACATGGAATTATCAGTAATAAGTAACCTACCAGCCAAAAATAAAAATAAAAAAACAAGAACTGATAGATTCAGGATGAATTCTACAAGATCTACAAAAAGCTGCATCATATTCCATTGTGTGGGTGATCCTAGTTTGTTCAACTGGTTATGTATGCATGCTTACACACACACATATGCACACACACACAAAACAAAAAAACAAACACAAGCAAACAAAAAAAAACTGCATACATCTAGGTTTCATGTCTCTCAAAAAGCTGCAGTGGAAATGCCAAGTCGGCCTCTGGTATCATCTAAAGGCTCACTGGGGAAGGACCCACTCCTTTGCTTTCATTACATTGTCGCCAGCAGCCTTGTCCACAATGGCAATTTTTCACTGGTTTCTTACAGCTCTCTAGAGAACCTGCAATTATGTTTATTTATATGGTTTACAATATATTCCTTAGCCTTTATCTCCAAACTTGAGGCTGGGTAAAATGGCTCAAGTCTGTAATCTCAGTACTTTGGGAGGCTGATGTTGGAGGAGCCTATGAGCCCAAAAGTCTGATATTACAGTGATGTGTCATTCAGCCTGGTGGCAGAGCAAGACCCTGCCTCTAAGTAAATAAATAGTGAAAATACAACTGATAGTAATATTTTTGTTTTACAGTTTGGAAACACAAATTTCCTTCATCAAATATTTGAATATTTGATAGTAACACAGCACATTTGCTTGTACATGGGAACCAGTGCAGGAAAGCAATGGGTTTTGATGCTCTTTCCCCTTAATCCCTGAATATATATATATACTGTGATGATAAGGGGTGAGTTTGGATCAAGAAGGCTTTCTGCCAGAGCCATCAAAACTGTGGAAATAAGATCCTCCGCAAGTCAGGAAACAAAAGAGTCTTTACTGGTAAAAGTAACTATAAAATCTCTTGCAGATTTGATTTCATTTTTAATTTAGAATAGTTTCGGCAGCATAACAGAGACTACCCTGACCTTGGTAGTTTGTGATTTGATGACAAATGTCAATTAGATTTCGTTGTTGAAAACTACAAGAATCTTAGTTAACACCATAGTTATGTGAGTAATTTTGACAATATACACCAGCTTATTTTAAAGTTTCAATTAGTCCATTAGAGACCTAAATACTATTTTAAACATAGTTCAAAATTCATGTGGATAAGGGGCAAAATGGCAAGTTTTTATTTTTATTTATTTCCTTTGGGTTTTATGCCATTCATTCTGTTTTTCTTTTCTCCCCTTCCTTCCTTCCTTCCATCCTTCCTTCCTTCTTTTCTTCCATTTTCTCTCACTCTCTCCCCCATCCCTCCCCACTCCATCCCCCCTCCCTCTATCTTTCCCTTCGCCCGCCTTTCTTTTTTCTCTATCTCTGTTTCTCTCTTTGATATTTTTTTAGATGGAATCCTGCTCTGTCATCTAGGGTGGAGTTCAGTAGCATGATCTTGGCTCACTGCAACCTCCCCATGCCAAGTTCAAGCAATTCTCCAGTCACACCCTCCTGAGTAGCTGCAACTGTAGGCATATGACATCAATCCTGATCAATCCTGGCTACCTTTTTTTTTCTGTATTTTTATTACAGACCAGGTTTCATAATGTTTGCTCAGGCTGGGCTCGAATTCCTGTCCTCAAGTGACCCACCCCCTTCAGCCTCTCGAAATGCTGGGATTCCAGGTGTGAACCAAAATGCCCACCCAGTTTTATGCATTTCTCTCGTCAGTAATCTCTCCTATCTATTTTAATATTTTATTTTATTTTTATTTTTGAGACAGAGTCTCACTCTGGTGTCCAGGCTGGAGCACAGAGGTGTGATCTCACTTCACTGCAAACTCCATCCATGGGGTTCTATGGATTCTCCTGCATCAGCCTGCTGAGTAGCTGGGGTTACATCCATGGGCCACCAAGCCCGGATAGCTTTGGTATGATATTAGACATGGGATCTTGCCAGGTTGGCCAGGCTTGTCTCAAACTCCTGACATCAAGAGATCCACCCACCTCAGCCTGCCAAACTTCTGGGAGTGCAGGTGTGAGTCTCCCTGACCTGCCTCATGTCTGTGTTAAAGCTCAGTTGATAAGCAATATTGTCTTCCTGGAATGCTTTTTGTTTATGAAACAACTATAGTACTATTATTTAGTGCCTTCAGATAAAATATGCTAGCACACAAAACATACACACGCAGACACAGACACAGTCAGTGATCAAAAGATCAGTGTAGGCCAGGACATAAAATGAAAGATGAGTTGCTGCAGTTGTCTAGAATTAAACCAGACCAGAGTTGACCAATACCCAGCCAAGAGATGTGAACAGAGGCCTTCAAAATACTCTCTCAGATACATGTTAGATTATTCTCCAGCCACAGAGAATAAAGATCTGTTTATTTAGAATAAAGGGACATTAAAGATCTGTTGTGTTTAGAAGAGCCTTGATGGTTTGACTTTTCCAGGTTATTAGCATTCATGACGTTGACCTTTAAAGTTCTCCACAATTACTCAAATCAGTAGACAACTCAGTTTTTCTAGGAGTTGAAAGTGCTTTTTAAAATTCTCTAAAACTTAGTGGCTGAAAACTGTAATTATAACTTACTAACTGTCAGTCTCTGCAGTCTCCTACAGTCTCTCAGCCAAACGATTGTGGTTCAGGGGCACTCAGGAGAATGCAATCTAGTGATGGCAAAGGATGGGGACATTGACAGATGATTTCTCATCTCCCTGGTACCATGGCTAGCATAACTCAAATAGCAGGGGCTGGACCGCTGAGATCCTCAGGCATCTCCTTCTATTTCTGTGAGTCTCTCCATGGGATGTCCCTTCTGCATAGTGTTATCAGGGTGTTAGACTTCATGATGTACTGGTCGGGGGCTCCTGAGGGGTTTGTCCCCCTGAGAGCAGGAGACTTAGGCAGAGCTATGTCACCTTTTCCAACCTAGGCCAGAGGTGGCCCAGTATCCAGAAAATGCTTGCACAGTTTTCTATTCATTACAAGCAAGTACTGTGTTCAGTCACATCAGGAATGTTTTTTTCAAATGGGTTTGCGGAGAACTTCAAAGTGTGTTTTAGACCACTACAGTGGTCATGCCTAATAATTACTTATTTTTGTAAGTACTGGATGGGTTTTACCCAACATAATAGCAGATACAGACTTTTAAGCTTGAAACCTATGTGTCGTAGCGCCGACCATTTAGTTATATGTTGAAATAACTCTCAAGCAAAAATAGATTTTGAAATGAGAGCCATAAATAAATAAATGAGATAAACTCATAAATATCTGGATGAAATGCTTATAAAGAGGTCAACCTTAAAAACGTCATGAGGTCACCGGGTGTGGGGGCTCATGCCTGTGTAATCCCAGCACTTTGGGGGGCCAAGGCAGGTGGATCACGAGGTCAGGAGATCGAGACCATCCTGGCTAACACAGTGAAACCCCATCTCTACTAAAAATACAAAAAATTAGCCAGGCACAGTGGCATGCGCCTGTAGTCCCAGCTACTTGGGAGGCTGAGGCAAGAGAATGGCATGAACACGGGAGGCGGAGCTTGCAGTGAGTCGAGATTGCTCCACTGCACTCCAGCCTGGGCCACAAACCGAGACTCCGTCTCAAAAAAAAAAAAAAAGTCATGATGTCTAATGTGCCACTCTTTTACTATTTCTATGGATATTACTTGGACAGGAAGACCAGGAATCAGGGGACTGCTGGTCACTCTCTGTACCTTGAAACAGCGGCTGGGCCACCAGGAGTAACCCTTCCAGCCAACACCATGTGGTGAGGATGAGGAGTCCATTTGGATTAAGGAGGGTGTCAGCATAATGTGACCTGGAGGAGAGGTACACCTGGTAGGGTGACTAGGATCCAGGTCTCTGGCACACATTGAAATCCCCCATGCCCAGCTGTGGCTGAGTGAATCCCTCAGCTTGTGCTGGGCTTCCAGGGATGTTTGGGAAGCAGCTTCCTGGGCTGGGAAGGACCCCACCATTCCCTTGCCATGAGGGAGGGTTAGGATTGTGGCCTCTGCTCTGTCCATTCCAGCTCTTTCTCTTCCCATTATCCCACTGCTGGGTAAGGTGGCAGAACCCCACAACATACAACAGTCCTGAGTTGTTGAAAGTTCCTGTGGGTGTCCATGTACTAGGAGGAGAGTTATCAATGAGCCTTCTGTGAGTTTGAAGGCTGGGAAGAAACACCGGTGGGGCACTGGCTCGTCCAGGGTCCAGGGACCCATCCTGGAGAATGCCAGGGGGAAGTTGTAAGCCTGTGGATCTGCAATCTATGTGGAAGAGCTGTATCTGCCATGGCTGACATCATCAGGGCAAGACACCCGCCAGGTGGAGAGCTGGGCTTATGCATTTTTATCCCTGTCCTGAAGAGACCCTGCATGCCAGCCTCTCCTGGAACCAGTGATCCTGGGGAACCTGCTCTGGGTCCACTCATGACCATAAGCTTAGGATCTTGTGTGCCTTGCTTCCTATCTGCCCAGCTGAGGCATCCTGGAGAGGATGTGCGGGGCGAAGCTTGTGTGTGCACATGCAGCACTGGAACAGGGTGTCACCGGCCAATTAGGCCGCTGCTCACCAGGCCCTCCCCTGTGCTCCCACCTGGCTAAGTGATAAGTGTCTCATCTACCTCACCCTGCAGCCCGGGTTTCTCCTTCACCTACTGACCCGCGCCCTCGTGGGGAGAATGCTAGCCTCTCTGGAGACTCAGGTCCTGCTGGACCCACTTGCTGTCCTCCTGTCTCATGGGCTGGACACTCTTTGGTGCACAGGGATTCCTGGACAGCGAATCCCAAAGCCCCACAGATTCCATTGTTTCTTCCCTGAATGCTCGCCTTCCCCGACCAAACACACGGGGAGACACAAGGAGCTATTAGGTTTTATTTCCCTCCGGTTGTCATTTCAGGTCCATGATATCTCCTCTAGGTAGCTTGCACCAGCCAACCTTTTCCTCCTCCTTCTGCCATTTTTGAGAACCACAAGGACTCTTCATGTCTCCCTAGTGTGCAGGCTTCATGGTCCTGAAGTTGGATTGCCAAACCTGGCAGCACCCTGCTTGCCAGCTCAAAAGCTGAATTTGAGATACACCTGTGGCGGGAGTGTGGGTCCTCCCCAAACCAAGGTACACAAAGGTACACAGGCACAGGTGTGCACACGCGTGCACCAGCTCAGACACACAGGCTGGAACGTGCCTACACTCACACTGGCATGAGGCAAACTGGGTGTCTACACCAATACTCAGGTGAGCCTTAATGCTCAGCCACATTCCCTCTCTGGACACACACAGAAGTTCCCCTGCCATTTAATTGATCCTCTACAGTGGGATTTATTTTTACTTTTATACTTTTCTAACTTATCAAAGTATGTTGCATACTTCCCCCATCATGAAAAAGACTTTGATACAGGTAAGGAGGAAGAGCATTTTTTAATAATAAAATACTTTATCTGCATCTCTACTATTAAGGCATTTTACAAATTTTATGTCTTTTTTAATGTCATAGGTAATGTCTCGGGGCTCAGGCAGCATGAGTGAGGATGGCAGAGGGGAGAAAGAATGTCAGGGGAGCCTGGGGTCATTGAAACAGATCATGATAGGACTGGCCATTCTAGAAGGACATAGACCTAGGTGCGCCTCGTGTGCACCTGTCTGTGGAGGGTAAGAGGGCCCTAGTTCAGCCCAAACTGAGCCCCAGGTGGTAGCAGGCCTCAAGGCACGGAAGGGACCCAGAGAAGGATGATGAGGCAGCTATCCATTGAGCCTTGCTTCTCACTTATTGATCTTCGCCACTTCTGCCTCTTAGGCAACTTCAGGTTCCCCAATTCTGAAATATGAGTGTTTCAGTTCCCTAATGGGCCTTTATACCCCAGCCCAGGGATGGCCTGAGATTTCCCACTGCAGGCTCCTCCCTGAACCTTGAGTTCTCCATGTGTGCCCCAGCTCCAGGACCCACAGGCCTCTGAGTCCCCAGCCCTGGGCTGCTTACCTGGTTTCCTCTCTGTTCCCTCTCTGAGGGCCTAACTCCTTCCCGTAGTGCTGCAGGGATTGAGACAGAAGCCCTGACTGATGACATGGGGGGCTGGGGAAAGGGGTCTGTGACTGGCCAGGTCATAGTTCAAAGCCAGTTCCCCAGACGTCAAGGAAAGACTAGAAAGGACCTTAGCCATGATGCCCCACAGCACCCTACACCTCAGCAATCCTGGCTGACCCTGAGTGGTCATGGTCAGTCAACCCACTGAAGAAGCTCAGTTAGGCTGTGTCCTGCCTGAAGCTGGGGCTTCTCCTGCATAACTCTAAAATGACTGGACTACAGTAGAGCCAGAAGCTATGTATCCTGGGGCAAGAGGAGTCTGGAAGACTCATGCGAGGCCTAGCCTCCTGCCGCTGGTACCAGGAATGGCTAAGTTCTTCCACCTGCCAGGCCAAGAAGAGTAAAGACTCAAAGAGACCATTTCATCTAGCTAGGCTTAGGGCCTGATGGCCTGGGTGAAGCATGCGTTTCCCCTTTCCACCTCTCCTGCTGAGACACTCCCGGACCCCAGGAGGACCTCAAACTGACCAGGACCTTTGACCCTTACCCCAGACCCATGCTCCCCAGCCTGATCTGCAAATCCATCCTGTAGCTTACTTAGCAGGACTTCCTCATGGTTTCTGAACCCGGCCGACCTCTGGGTGTGCGGCACTATCTGCCTCTGGTGAAGGAACCTCCAGACGATTGGGTGGGCATGCCAGGAAACACCCTGCTACTTTTCAAGATCTGGGAGAGTGTTGGGTAGGGCTTTCCCCCAGACCTTTGGCCTGGCACCCTGCACTGGTGGTCCTGTCTCTGTCCGGCATGGGGGGCATGGTAGTGGGTGTGGTGGTCTTGTGGGTGGGTGGAGAGAGGCCCAGAAAGCCTCTGCCAACAACAAGCGGGGATCGCAAGTAGGCAGGGTGCTGTGGTGTGAGGCAGCTCTTTCTTCAGAGTTCCTGAGCTGCACGTGGCCCTTGCATTCCAGTTGCTGGACAGGCTCTGCTGAGGGTATCTAGGTGTGATTTCCCCTCTTCTCCTGGTCTCCCTGATGGGTGGGCGTGTCCACTTGAGGGAACCTCAGTGAGTAGAAGGGACTGCAGTGCTGTGCCTGGCATTCATCATGGGGCTCGCGTGTATGCAATGAAGGCTTGTGTGCAACGGAGGTTATATATGCTCAGTGCCTACAGCTCTTTGGGTGCAACGCAGGTAGAGGGAAGAAAGCCTTTCTGGGGAGCTGGTGGCTGCCTTGCAGAGGACAGCAGCCACATGCACTGTGAACCCAAGTCTTGAGCACCTTGTGTTTCTGGGGTGAGGATGCTGGACACTGAAATGGGGAGTGGGGGTGGTTCCATGACTGGTATGGCCTTGCAGACTCTCCTTCCTCCAAGGACTTTCCCAAGGAAAGGTACCCTTCAACTTACGGTTGTGCATGAAGTGTCCTTGGCGCCAGTTTTCTCCTTTGTGAGTGCTGAGCTTGGCTCCCAGTCCCTATCACATGCTCTCAGGGCACCTGCAAGCAGGCTGCCCTCCTATCTGCAGGAGCCTGGCCTCTGCTCCCCTCGCTGTCCCCCATGCCCTGACTCCTGGCTGACCCTGTGTGCCCCTGGACTGGATCCCCTGTTCCCCGCCCCCGGTAGCCCGTCGCGCACCCCCTGCTGACAGTCATCCCGAATGGGCAGCTGCAAGGATATGGCTCTGGCCCAGAAGCCGGAGATGCCCTGGCTAATGGCCCCTGTGCCCTCCAGGCCGGGCAGGTGCTTCTGCCAAAGCTTCCGTCTCAGCCGCGGGCAGACCATGCGGCCTGGGGCATCCACAGAGCGCAGCTCCAAGTGAAGGACCTCCAGCGAGTCTGTTGCCGGCTAGGGTGTGCTGGGGCCGCGGACAGGCTTTGTCTGCTGGTCCTCCTCCTGCCTCTCCATGTCAGCCTTCTCCTCAACCACGACGTGGACCACCGCCATGATGTCGTCCACCACCAGCACCTTCTCCTCCCACAAGGGCGCCTCCGCGCTGCGTGCCCTGGCTGCCCTCTCCTGCAGGAGCCTCCAATTTGAATGGGGTGCCTCTTTTGGAGGTCCCACTGACCACGACTTTCACTGTCCACTCCACGTTCAGATAAGTATATCCTTAAAATATACTTTAAAAAACTTAAAAGCATTCCTATTTCTCCACATCCTCTCCAACATCTGTTGTCTCTTGACAGTTTAATGATCATCATTCTAACTGGATGAGATGGTATCTCATTGTGGTTGCACCGTCATGGATGAAGCTGGAAACCATACTAAGCAAATTATCACAAGGACAGAAAACCAAACACCGCATGTTCTTATTCATAAGTAGGAGTTCAAAAATGAGAACACATGGACACAGGGTGGGGAACATCACACAGTGGGGCCGGTTGTGGGGTGGGGGTTTGGGGGAGGGATAGCATTAGGAGAAATACCTAATGTCAATGACAAGTTGATGAGGGCAGCAAACCAACATGCACATATATCCCTATGTTACAAACCTGCACGTTGTGCACATATACCCTTGAACTTAAAGTATAATAAAACAAAAAAAGAAAAAAAAACCTTAAAAAGGAAAAATAACTCTCCAAACCCAAATACGAAATATAAAATTAGTATCAAGTGGCCTACAATGTAACTTAAATGAAAATGTCACAAACATTCAGCAGATAGTGTCTAAATGCCACAATAAGCCTGGCAGTCTGCAAGAAGCTCAGAAAAATATAGTCCTTGCTCTTCTGAGTGTGCAGTAGTAACAGGCACAGAGATAAATGAATAATAAGTGTTGTAACTGCTGTAATAGGAAAATAAAGGAAATATAAATGGAAATAAGGGAAATGATTTTGATAAAACATTGATAAATGATGAAATGTAAAAAAATAAGACTCATGGTCTTAATAAATGTCGCCTTCTTCCCTCCAGAAGAAAACTCATGCCTTTGCTTTATTGGCTGACATGTTCCTAATGAGATGTAACAGCTCTGATTTGTATTACTCAATCACATTTTCATCATTTATGAAACACGAGTTTAAAAATGTTTTGAAGATCAAATGAGAATATTTGCTGTTATTGGATAAACTGTCAAGTGCTACCCGAATATTATTTTCTCATGGTGATTTACACCATGTATATATCACATGGTTAACATAGCATTCTCATAAAGGACATCTTGAAATGTGTCTGCTGCTTAGTTTTCATTTTTCAGCTGTTTCAGTCATTGTTATTTATCATATGCTTCCTAGGGGCTTTTGAATTTTAAAAATAATATGTAAAAACTGAAAAGAGAAGGACAATGAAATTGTGAAGCTACAGTCATAATAATTTTATTAATTTAATTGTTTATAGAGCTAGATTAGATTAGATTTCTCCCAGAAGATTCTTGGAGAAATTCTAAGATGATGCACCCACTGTTTGAAATGACCATAAAGTTGTTGCTTAAGTTAGAGTTAACTCTTTTTGGAGCGTGAAGATACATTAATAGTTTCATGTATTAAAACAGGGAAAATAGGATTTTTAGTGCAACTTACTGTCACCAAAAATAATCATAACTTTTAAACTGTTCCTTATGTCAAATTAAATTTTTCATTTCCCTACAACACGTTTTGGATTTGGCAAGTATTTTTAAATATGTTTTCACCCTTACTGTACTTCTGTGAGAAACTACAGACTTAAGTTAATCTTATAATTATCTTTCAGTTTTACTTGTCTGTTCCTAAAGGTTCACAGAAATAAAGAATTCCATTTATGCTTGCATCTTTCAGCAACCTCATTTCAGATAATGGTGCACATTACTGCAGGTATCACATGTACAGGTCCAAAAGGAGAAGAAGAAGAATAAAGCAATTTTAAGTCTATACATTTGTAACACTATATCTGAAACTCAGTAGTCATAGTGAAATCAAAAAATGATCACAGTCAATTCCATCTCATACCTAGACTTAAGTATGAAACTTCCAAAGAAAAGAAAGTTAAGAACTTTGGGCTTGTCCAAATTTTCCTATATAGATAAAATTATTGGTGACTTTGTCTCACTAGAAAACATAAACAAAAATCCATGTATAAATAAAAATATTCTTATTTCTATGAGTTACGACATGCAAGCAAGTAATAAAGTGAAAGTACAATAATAAAATGATATAAGGAAATTTCTGTGTAAAAAATTCCATTGAGACTATTAATTTTACAAAAACCATAGAGAATGCTTCATGAAACTACATTATACACTACTTTTTAGTATTTTACTTAAATTTTAAATAATAAACAAAAAGGAAATTCTTAATCATTATTTATTATCAATAACATTATTCTTCTCAAGCAATCCTTCTGAGATTACATATTTGAAATAAAACATAAAAATAAATTGTATTGACTGATATCAACTTTCGATGAAACAATACTTCTGTATTTGTAGTCCTGTGAAGTATAAATTTCTCCTCACAATGGCTTTTTATAACATCAGTTTTATTATTTTCTCTGATACAAACCCTGTAATATCTCACAGCTTTACTGTATCCATACATTACCTGCCTCCAGAAAGTAAGTTTCAAACAGATGGAAAAATTGTATTTATGACAAAATTCTAGGAAAAGGAATGGTAAAATGGGAGAATAATATCAAAATTTCTAACGTTCATCAATGGATTTGGATATATTTAGATATAGACAAATATTTGCACGCTGTAAGTTTGCACATGTGTATACAAATTTATATGAGATACTCATAATGTATGGGTTATGTAATCTTTTCATTAATCCTCAATTTTACATGTGGGAAATGTGGTAAGAGTTTACTCTTATCAAATACTCAATTTGAAGTACTACACTCAATTTGATGTAAAGCCAACAAAATCTCTGTCAACATTCATTTCAATTAATCCAATAATGTTAACTGCTAATAGCTTCATTCTCCTTGTCCACTGCTGGCAGCCTGAAAGTTGATTCTCACTCTAATTCAGCACTCAGGGGGCCATCCACAAGAGACTATCACCTTGCTGTGGATTGTGACCTCTGACTCCAACACTTTCGTCTTATAACAGTCCTACCTTTGCATATTTAATGAACTCTGTACATGTTTTAAAAAAGTGCAGTGAAATGTCAGGCCATGCTGCGAAATGTTCCATTGTTTCTATATCTCCAATTGACCTTTCATGTTATAAAGGGCAAAAAAAAAAATTCAATACATTTCTTAGTATTCAGTCCAATGCACCCTTTTTTATTAATATGCCAAACTCGTCCCTTACAGGCACTGACATGTAAACATACCTAGATGTATCAAAATCTCTTCTCATTAATAAATATTATGTTAATCACTGTTGCCCATATCTGGACTCTGTGAAATCCTCAGGTGGAAACTGCTATAATGGCTAAAACTACATGAATGACTATCTTTTGGCATAATTACTGCTGTTATTTTACTGAAAAATATCGTATTAGATGGCAGCTAATCCTGTTGATTAATTTTTAATGTCCAGCATTTATGATACTGTACAAGTAAATATCTTTGATAACTTAAATGGTTAGCTGAGCAATGACTAAAATAACTCACAGCAATTCAAACATTTGTTCACTTACTTGAAGGGCCATACATAATTAACTCCTGATGAAAACAAAGTTGGGAAATTCCAAGTGGAGAACTGGTTACTAAAATATGTATTTCAGGGTATTTTATAAAACTATCTGTGCCATGTATGATGCCTCACCGGTGAGGTAAAGCTTTAGCATATATAAAAATAAATGTCTTTGGTTCTTAATATCTCTCTACATTTGTCTTCATAACCTCAACACAAAAACACCATGTACTTGACTGTCAACTGACTTGACTACCAGTTATTAGGGTTTAAGTAAACAGAATAAAGATTTCAAAATTTGGACCAAATATGAGAAGTCACACTCTCCCCCTAAGAAATAATTATTCTCAAGTGCCACTAAAAATGCAAAATTGAAAGAAGAAATTAAGTCTACCATATTGTAATATTCTAAAATCTAAATTTTTTTCATTGAGTTCTGGTGGTTCATGCCTGGAATCACAGCTCTTTGGAAGGCTGAGAAGGGAGGATTGCTTCAAGCCCAGAGTTCAAGACCAGCACAGACAACATAGCAAGACCTATCTCTACAAATGTAATTAATTAATTAAATGAATTGGGCATGATGACACACATCTGTTGTTCTGTTTACTCAGGAGTTCAAGGTTGTAGTGAGCTGTGATCACACACTGCGCTTCAGCCTGGGCCAAGGGGTAAGACTTTGTCTCTACAAAATAATTCAATATAACAACAACAAAAAAATTGAAATAAAAACTCTTTCAGATGTCTTTTGGAAGTTTGTATAATTGCTTCAAAAGCATAGACATTGTTTAAGTTGAGCAATTCATGGGGAATGGGCAATTAACATTGTTTACATTGTTTTCCAAAAATTAGGATAAATATGTTAGACTACTATATATAAATATCTAATAACCTTTTATACAGTAAATATTGACAAATGTCAAGCCATTGTGTTTATAGACTTTTCCTTCAAAATATTCATAGTGTAATTGGACGATAAGAGAAGAGCAAAAATTGCAATGTACTCTGACAAGTGTTACAATAGAAACAATTTAGTAACTTAATTGGAGAGGAAGTAAGTTCTTAACTGGGTTTACAGGGGTTTGGGGAACCTTCTTAGGGCAGGAACAATTGACTGCATCTGTAAGGATACCAACCTGTAAGAAGAATGTCTGGGAGAAAAACATTGTAGAAAAAAAAGAAACATTCTTTCTATCAGTAATAGAAGTACTAACAGTGCATATGATGCCATTTGCCCAATTCTTATACCATACTAGCTCAATACATATTTCTTGAATGAATTCATGAATGGAAGATATTGGAAAAAGGATTCTGGAAAGGATTTTCAGAATCCTATAAAGGAAAGGTAAATACCCTGGACTTTACAATTTTGCCTGTTTTTCTTTTCGTTCTTGTTGTTTATTACCTCATGAGCTCTGTTTTACTTTTTGGTCTTTTCACAAATATGCATGAATCATTCCTGAGACTACTTCTCTCTTGATCCCTTGGTAATATATTTGTCTCTGATACTCCTTTGTGTGAGGTACTGGGTTTGTACGTGCACAGATACATCACTCACCTCTCGCTGGTACTGTTCTGTAACAGAGATGCCTGGTCTCTGGGAAGCAGGGTTCCTAGGCTCCCATAAAAATTTCTTCCTGTTTCAGCTCAGTCAAGGGGTAACACTGCAGAGATTAGAGAACAAGATGAGAGAAGCCAGTTAGTTTCCCTCTCCTTCTCAGTAGAGGATATGTTTCTGCAGTGATTCCATGGCCTGCAGGACATGCTTTCTGTGCTTTCATTTTCCATATAGTGACCCTAATCCCAGACTGGCTCTTCTAATGCCATTTTCTCCAATTATCTTCTTTAAAGGATTTGGGTACATTTTTGGAGTTTTAAATTTAAAAAATACTGATATGGATGGGGGACAGGGAAGTGCCTGGTAGTGGCAGGTGTGGTTCTTGGTTAGGGCTCCACCCTTATGCCTATGCTCACTGACCTAGGTGAGGACATGCACTTCTGTTTTCTTGCCCAAATGGTGAGTGCAAGCGCTTCTGTTTTTTTTTGCCCAAGTGTTGCATTTTCCAAGACCACCCTGGCCTGCCATACCCCCATCCTGTGCTATAAGAAACCCTGAGACACTAGCAGGGAGAGACAACAGCAGCTGGACATCGAGTGGAACCATCAGCAGAAGAAGTCACAGCAACTGGACCTTGAGAAGATATCAGAGAATGGAGAGCACAAGGAATGAGGCGGCACAACATCCTTCGCAGAAGAACACAGAGTTCCTTGGGGCTGTGGGAGGAGAGTGCTGACCTGCCACATTCCAAGGGAAAACCACCTTCTCACTTCATCTCCCTTCTGGCTCTCCATCCATCTGCTGAGAACTACCACTCAATTAAACCTTGCACTTATTCTCCAAGCCCACGTGTGAGACAATCCTTCAGGTACACCAAAGCAGGAAGCCCCGGGATCCAGAAAGCCCTCTGTCTTTGCAGTAAGGCAGCCTACCTAATTGAGCTAACACAAGCCACCTACAGATGGAGAAACTAAATTATCAGTGTGTAACACATGCCCGCTGGGGATTCAGGAGCTGTAAACATTCACCCCTAGATGCTGCTTGGGATCAGAGCCCCACAACCTGTCCTAATTGCTCGCTCGGTGATGGGAGGTGAGGGACATTTTCCCGTTTCAGTACGAGTCTGTTTCCAAAGCAGTGTGCTTTCTGCAATACTGCAGTGTTACCTCATTGCATATATTTGACAAAATAAGTTACAAACTATAACTAATGTGGTAAGAAAATAACTGGTGGAGAATAAGGAAGAAAAATGAAACACTGTGTCAATAAGGAATGCTTTTGGCTTCTATATGAATAGAAAAAGTAAACATGAATTAAATAAACAGGGATTTCTAGTTTTCACATGTGAACCAGCCATAGTTAGGCAGTTGCTGCCTTTGATCAGTTGCTCTGCTACATGGTAGTAGCAGAGCAGCATGGTAATAACAGTGACTTTTTTTTTTTTTCTTTTTTTTTTTGCTATTTTCTCCAAGGTGAAACCTAGCTTAAATCCAACACCATATTGGGTCCAGTTGTTGCTAGCCAACTTTGCCCACGCTTTGGTTTTTTGGAGTCTTACCAGCTTCTAGTTTATGCAGCTACTTTAAGGGTGTATTTTTGCTCCTCAGGTGAAACTGCTGCTTGAGATTTCTATGATCCTGCAATCACCTAGTATGTTTCTCATCTGAAAGCATGTGCCTTGCTCATTTTTTTCCGCAGGCCACTATAGGATGTTCTTTACCTGATTTTTTAAAAGAGCATTGGTAAACCAGTTTCATTTCCCTCAACTACTTCTGAGAATTCCTGAGAAACTTACACATGTGTTAGCTAAAAACCTGGCACTGGACCACTGCCCATGCAGCTGCCTGTTACTAACTTCTTTCTTTAGATAAGATCTCCCAGACAGCAACTGCATGGGTCCCTCCCACCACTTCCACTAAAGACCAACATCCAATGTTTAAAACATTTTAAGTCTTAGATATAGCATAAAGGGTTTATAGGATACAAAACAACAAATGGGATACATATATTAAGAAACAAAATTTTAGCCGGTATCAGTCTTTGACAACAAAGTTAACCATTTTAACTCTACAGTATAAATGTATTTACAAATAAAGTATATGCATAGGGAAATGTTTCTTGCATTGTACACACTTTTTCAAGTGATGTTTTAGGCACTAATTTAAAATAAGTCATTTATTGAATTACACTATAACCTATAATGAAAATAGTAGAGTAGAAAGTTTTTTTTTTTTTAACAGATCACATACACACATTATTTGGTCTTCCAATTGTACTGTTTCTTTTGTATGCCTGTGTGTATGTCTATGTAATTTTAGATAGTTATAGAGAATAGATTTAGTACAAGTAATTAGAAATTAACCAGATTTTCTTTGTAATAAAAAAGAAACTGATTTACTTTAATTGATTTTTTAGTGGAACAGCAAAACTGGGTAAGTATTTATTCTGCTCAGGGAAAAGATGTACTGTGCTTTACAGACTAAAAGAGTTATTTCTGGAGTAAGCCAGTGTTGGTATTTACCGCAGAAATACATTTGTTTTGCTAGATCTCTGTAGCCAGCTACCTGCAGAGAAGGAAATCCTACTAGAGAGAATTCTAAGTTGAATATTAAATATTCTTTCATTTGAGTGAAGCATTCACATATGATATTCTTTTACATTCAGCATAATCATAAAAGTTTAATTTTTATTCACTTTCCAAAAAAATTATAAAAATTAACAAGAGAATTGTATATTCCTGTTTCAAAAAGATTTAGCCTATTCAAATCTAACAAGTCCACTCTGAAATACCTGAAAATAATATATGAAATGAATAAGAAAAGAAAATAATGCAGAATGTACCAGATGTTTTTATGTATTGGCTGTATGTACATCTGTTACCTTTTAGTGGCAGACAGAGTGCAGTCGACATAAATTTATTCATAATAGATGCCTATGCATCATATATTCACAGATAAATATTATTTCTCTGAAGACTGAAATAGAAAGCTAGGAAAACACAACATGGCACATATGCTGAATTACATTTAAGCAAGTGTGAATTATATAGTTAAATGATCTCTTCACAGGGCTTCTTATCACTGTCTCACTGGTTAGTCTAAGGATTAATTAGTTAAAGTTCCTAGGCTCTTTCAAGCTAAGAAACACCATCTAAGTGCTTTGCATTATCATGGTGACGCAAGAGTGAGGCATAAGTGATTTGCAATGTCATAGGCTCTTTGAAATGTGTGTCTAGCCTGATTGTCAGTTTTCTCTAACAGTGTTTTATGGATTGGAAAGTGCTTATCATATTTGAAGATGAAATGTGCTTTATTGAAATCATGCAAAAATCTATCTTTGTTCTATATATTAGTAGAGTGATGTTTCTCAAAATAGAAAAAATCTTGGGCTATGATTTCGAAGTTGATATATAGTAAGGTAGAATTTTGACATCAATTACAACTTGTCTATTATCGTTTGATTTACTCAGCTGTTGCTGTCTTAATTAGTGCAACTGAAGTCTAGTTAATGTGCTAAAGCTTGCTATCCCATCTTTTATACTTTTAAAGGCAGTCGGGAGACTATTCACTGTTTCCATAAAGCCTACATAGATTTTATCAGCATGTTTCAATCATGTATGACTGCAATAATGTCAATTCTAAAATGTAATTTATTCCCTTTAATAATGTTTATATGATAATATTAATAAGAATTTATTTCCATTAATAATATTATTATTTTATTTTGTATTTCCACATTTATTATATATTCAGAGAGTACATGTGCAGGCTTGTTACAAAGGTTATTGCGTGAGGCCGATGTTTAGTCTTCTATTGATCCTATCACCCAGATAGTGAACCTACTACCTAATAGGAAGGTTTTCAGCCCCTGCCCCTCTCCCTCTGTCCCTCTTTTGAAGTCTCCAGTGTCTATTGTTCTCATCTTTATTTCTGTGTGCACCCACATTTTAGCTCCTATTTATGAGAATATTCAATATTTGATTTTCTGTTTCAGCATTAATTTGCTCAGGTTAATTACCTCCAGATGCATCCATGTTGCTGCAAAGGACATGATTTTGTTCTTTTTACAGCTGTGTACTATTCCACTGTTCATATGTACCATATTTTCTTTAGGAGCACATGGATGTGCTCCTAGGTTGATTCCATCTCTTTAACATGGTGATGAATATGAGAATTCTTGTGTCTTTTTGGTAGCTTTCATGATTTATTTTCGTTTGAGCATATACCGAGCAATAGGATTGCTGGGTGAAATGGTAGTTCTATTGTTAGTGTTTTAGAAATCCCCAAACTGCTTTCCACAGTGGCTGAACATTCTCTCCACCACTGTATAAGTATTTCTTTTCCTACATAGCCTTGCCTACCTTCGTTATTTTTTTATTTTGGCTATTTAATAATAATAATAGTCATTCTGACTGGTATGAAATGGTATCTTGTTGTGATTTTTGTTTGCATTTCTCTGATGATCAGTGATGTTGAGCACTTTTCTTATGTTTCTTGGCCACTTTTATGTCTTATGAAGATATTTTAAATAAACATGCAATTATTTCCTCTATTCATATGTCAAATTGTGCCTATGTCCTTCTCTCATTTTCTGCTACATGATTTTACATGGATAATGAGTCAAAAAATGTGATGTGCTTGTAATGCATTTTGTTTCATACTTATAAATGTAAAATTTTTTTTGAAAGGTAACACATTCTTCAATTTTTAATTTTTTTAATTCACTGAAAGTGGCAATGGGGACAGGGAAATTTTAAAGCAATTACTTCACAAGGTGATTCCAATTTATACAGAATATTGTTCATATAAAATTTTTTGAGGAAGATTAAAAAATGTATACAAATACTAAATAACATAATAAATACCATTTTAATCACACTTAAAAATAACCTCCATTAATACATTCCTTGTTCTATTTACATTACCTCTGGTTGTAATTGGGATACACCCCATCAGGTTCATTTGTTTTTCTCCATTTCCAGAGGCGCCATTATCATGAACCTTGTATTACCTTCATATTTTTATAAATTTATTAAAATATTTATTTCTAAACAATACTGGTGTTTTATGAATTTTTAATATTTATGTGAATATTATAAGGTGTGTATTATTTCACATTTTTTTGTTAACATTCTTGTGGAAAGCTGCAATTATTGATGGCATAGTTCTTAGTCTACTGAATACTATCATGTTCCATGATGTGTTTTTTGAAATCCTGCAATGAAAAATCTTGTCTAGGCCTCTGGGTACACATGTGTGAGAGTTTATAATGAATGTATTAGAAGAATGGCTGGACTGCAGTGTGTGTACAGTTTTAACTCTGAGGGGTTAAAATATTCTCATTGGCCCCCAGGACTATGACTTTATTACTATTGTTCATCCATGCTAATTGGCTTAGCATATGTCTTAGATTTTTCATTTTTAATGAAGTATTATTATAAGTTACATTGATTAGAACAAACATGTTTGTTAAATGTTCATTTTGTTTAATAATTGCAGCTATTGTCAGTATTCTATCAGTATGTGAGGAAAATAAAATATTAACAGAATGATGACTTGAGTTGGGAGATAAGTCTGAAAATCAACTTTATTTTCCTAACAGTTTATACAAAACATAGATAACATGCTGTCCTTCTTTTTCAAGGACAGCATGCGGCAGAGTGACAATAAATCAATATGCACTGAGTCAGTATTGGCTAGTAATGGCTAGCTTCTTCCAGTCTTGCCTTGTGTTGGAAAAAGTATTTGACATAGTTTTTTTTTTTTTTTTTTTCCTTTTTTTTTTTTACCGTGTGGCTCACTTACACAACATTGCCAGATCATCATGGTGGGTTTGGGGAAAATGAAGGAAATAATAGGCTAGACATACGTAAATTATGTGCTGGGAATAGAAGCTTAGCACACAGAGAGTAGTTAACTCATCTGGCCACAGTGGTTTTGTCATCTCTCACATACCTACAACTATTTATTTATAGGTTGCTTTCTAATGACTATTTTTAAAAAATCTGTTTCAGCAGCAATGACCTGAAAATGCAAGTAGATATTTAATTAATAACTACTTGATTTCCCTTTCAATCAAATTATGGGTTGAAAAGTGCCAGTAAACACATGGTGTAGTCATAAAGCCTTGTAGTCCATGTTGGGACCACAGGCTAAAAGTGATATCCTGAAATCCAAAATATAGAGCGCTGAGGGGGAAAAACAACTGCTATTTCAAAAGGTAATACTTAGTTACATTAAGAAAACTATGCCTGAAGATGACATTTTCACAGGTTTAATATGTGAATTTGGAAAAATTAAGCATATAATTCCGAGATGCTTGGCTTTTTATTTACATCAAATTGCTATTTTTTAAAATCAACTGTGTACATTTTTAATTCTATTTTTTCTGCACTTAGGAATATTCATCAGTAATTGTTACTATGTTAGCTCCATTAGCTACAGAGGAAATTCAAAAAGACTTGAATAATGCCATTTAGATGTTTCAAACAGAAAATTTGATTAAAACATGATTTGAAATTTTAATCAATCATTGGCACCAAAATAAAGCTGTGGAAATATTATTGTGCCAGAAAAAAAATTGAACAATATGATAAATGGTTGTTTAAAGTTCATTTAAAAAGCTAAACTTTGTTGATAACTTTTATTGGTGACAGGAAGAGGCAACTTCGGAAAAGCTTGCAAGTAACATTATTTAAAAATCAATATAATATTCAAATAAATGCATTTTCCAGAAAAGAACTACAGATAATTATTGTTAAGAAACAGATTAATTCATATAAATATGTTCTATATAATTATTCTCCCTATTTGTAATATTTAAATAATATAAAGAAATTATTTTTCTATTTTGCCTTAAGATATGTAATTGTGGTTTTAAATTTTTGAAGGGATTTCATTTTTAAAAATAGCTGGAAGATAACTATTTCATAGATCCATCAATGCAATAAAAATTTGCCTGAAAGGAAATAATATATTAAATATTAAATAATTTTGTATATGTTAGTACTCTTTATTCTAAAAAAAGTTTCTGTTGGAACAATGAAAGTTTTAGTCACCCTAATTTTACTAAATATCATTAGAGAGTCCTGTGATTGATGGAACCAAATTACCATTCTTTACACCCTTGACTACAAGGGTTATTATGTTATTATGTTAATTGTTGCCAAGCTAAAGAACAAAAGTTGGAATGTAATGTGGTTTTGATTTATATTCCCAGATTACTAATGAGTTCAAGCATCTAGCCATTTTTCATTGGTCATTTGACTTTCCTCTTTGCCAAAATGGATCTATTTACCTGTCCTGCTTTCTTCTCCTCGGCTAGATTGTTGTCTGTTTGTAAGAGTTATTTTGATCTTTTTAGATACTGGTATTTTTATGTATATTTTTCGTAGTGATTTTCTGGAGTTTTATAAACACCAAAGATAATTTTTACAATTTATAATCTGAAGATTTTCAAAAAGCTAACTCAGAAGACATTCGTGACTATAATGCTAACTTCTAATGAAAAAAATAATTTTGCCACTTTAGCAAAACATATTTTAAAGACACTAATTAGAAAGTACTAAAGTGCTCACTTCAACCTTTTTCATAAAACTTGCATTTAAATAGTCTTTTCAATAAAATCCTTTGCCCTTACTGTAAGAACCAACTATTAAATATTGATTACCTAGCTCCTGCCTGGTTGTCTAAATATTTTATAAAAGTCATTTTGGTAACAATCACTTAGCATACTTGTTAGAATTACTGGTTCTCCAGGTCTCATTTCAAATTATTGAACCAGGATTTTGAAGGAAAATAATGAGAATTATCTGGATATATTTGTTATGCCCCATGTAATTATTTGGGGGTGTTTGTGAAACTCTGGTCTAACACGTAAGATAAAGTAAAATAATAACAACAACAACAACAAAAAGAAAAGAATCAAGCAAAGAACATCAAGTCAGGAGTCAGGAATAAATACCTTATCTTTTACTCACTCCCACCTTCTCAAGTCATATGCCCCTCTCTTCTTTCTCATTCTTGGTAAATACTACTCCATCTATCTAGTACTTCACAGGGGTAATTAACCTGTTAGTTTGCAATTTAGCAAAAATGAGAAATCTATTTCTGAACATTTTCTTTAGCAACATGGTTCTAGCTATACACTGTGTGTCAGTTAATGTTATGGATAGCTATAAAATAGCAGTATTTAACAAATATTTGACCACTGTGGCAAAATTACCTTCTGTAAATGATCCACTGCTACTAAGATTACATTGACATTCTGGAGACTGTACTGACATTTTGAATTTCACATATTCATGGAAGATTGGAAAGCGTCTTCAGCTGTCAGCACCAATGATGGTAACAGTTAATACTTGTATTAACTTCCAAATTTTTCTGTATTAAAGCAGGTGTGCACGTATTGAATAAACAGGTATGCCACTGAAGCATAGCTGTGGTTAAAGTTGTAAGAGTTTTCATGAAATTGCACATGACAACATCTCCACAGAAAATTTAGTTTTTTGGTTCACCTGGGAGATGTTCAAGAAAAGGACATTTTATATTTTTAATGATTCCCCAGCTGGTTCTTAAAGCAAGATAGCACAATACTGTGGAAACAGGCAGTTCTGTAATTTGACATTAGTCTTTAACATATGCTAAATATTTTGAGGCCCAAATTTCAGATGTATGAACTGGAGTCTAAAATATCTAGTACCTGTGTGTGCAGTTATAAAGATCATATAATAACAATTGATTCTGTTTGCCTTGTACTTTTCTGTAAAACAAAGACATCATTTAACTTTATTACTTAGTATAGCTTCATGTAGGCATTTTTAAGGAACATTTATATTGTGATAAAGAAAATAGTAATACTGGCAGAGAATGGTACTTACTTCAACGTTGACTTTGCAGAGCTCCTGCAGTTCGGTAAGAAACTGACGAGAATTGCAAAAAAAAAAAAAAAAAAAAAAAGTGGATGATTGAAGTTTGTTTAGGGGCCAGCCTTTATTTACTAAGACTGTAAAATTTTCAGAGAGGACACACAACATATGAAGTGTTGGATGTGAAGAGAAGAGGCTGCCTCAAGGATCATCCTCTACGTATCTAGCTGGAAATACAAGGTATATAGTGCTGTGATTTCTGAATAGTGGAATGCTGTAGGGGGAAACATGTTTGGAGGATGAAAGAGAACATAATTAAAATAATCCCTACTAACCAGTAGAGATGGGTTTCACCATGTTGCCCAGGATGGTCTCGATCTCTTGACCTCGTGATCCACCCACCTTGGCCTCCCAAAGTCCTGGGATTACAGGCGTGAGCCTCCACAACCGGCTAAAATTTTACTTTTTTATGAAAGCCTTTTAAACCTTATTAACAGTATTTTTCTGATATTACAAATTATTCTCTAATATTTTCTTCTGGTAATGTGGCAGCTTTGGTTTTTACATGTATTTTTAAAATCATTGTCCATTTACTCTTGTGTATACTGTGACATAAAGATTTATTTTTATATGTGTTTAACAAATGTGTTTAGTCCATTTTTCCTTTTTATGTATATTTTGGCTTTCATTTGTTATGCCCTTCAATAAAATTTAGTACTTTTCCTTGAAAATTGTTGTGTTTTTTTAAATGTTTATTTTTATATGGCTCATAATTTTGTTTGTTCCCATAAACTCTATCAACTGTAATTAAATCTAATCCTATTGTTTAGAATTTTAGGTGCACCTTACCTATATGCTTAAATACTCATTGTTAGTGTTATTGTTTAGAATATTATTGTTAGCTTAGGGATATGTTCTTCTTTATTAATTTCTTTACTTACCTTGCTTCTTGAATTTTCCCTTTTGTGTGAAATTTCCTCTTTCCTGAAACTTAATCTTAAGAAATTATTTCAGCAAACAAACTGTCTGTAATACATCCTTGCAAGTTTTGTATATCATAAAGTGTCTTTATTTTACACTCACACTTTACCAATAGTTTTTTTAAAATATATATTATTTTAGATCACGGCTTGAAAAAACCCTGCTTCTTTATTTTAATGTTGCTTTTTAGAAACTTCTTGTTAGTGTAAATGCCATTCATTTATAGGAAATTTGTCATTATTTCTAATACCCTTTAAGATAATTTCATCGTGTTTGGTATCCGTTTAGGGTGTTTTTTGTTTGTTTGTTTGTTTTGGGGGAGAAGAATAAAACTCCAGTCTCTGAGCAAGTTTTTCAAGTATACAGTACAGTATTGGTAACCATAGTCACCAAAGGGAGTGTTTGCCTGAGCTATCAGTGAAGTTCCAGCTGTCAAGACTTGCGGTGTATAATGAGTTTCCCTCTCCAGATGTCTCAGATCTGTAATGGTATAGCTTACTTCTCCCAGCATTTAAATCCCCCCTTTTTTTTTCCAAAATAAACAATAGTTTTGCTGCAAATGTGGAACCTTTGCACTCTTCCTGATGTCTGCAGATGTGTATTACCTTAAACTCAATCTGAATGTTCTATATCAGACCTATTATCTAATTTTCATTATCACCCTCATACCCTGTGACTGAGGATCAGTGCAGGGACAAGCAGTGGCCCTCCCTGCACTCCCGGCAGAATGTATCACATGTAAAGTAACTGAAAACAGTGTGTTTACTTTGCAAATACTGCTTTAAGACATATCTCTTAGTATCTTAGGTATATTCGTTCAAGTTTAGCCCTCATGGATTTCCCAATGACATCATCCAGACTTATTCTCTACTTCTGTTAAAAAAAATGTTTATTTCATTTTGGTTAGTTTTTATTCTGCTTGTATTTATTCTTTATTTTTAAAGAGAAGAACAAGATGCAAGACTGAAATATTTTATGCACTCTACATAGCATTAACCCTCTATGTCACTTAGAATGCCTGTGTGTGTGTAGAAAAATTTGAGTTGTATGTTCCTTTTTATTATTTTGCCACTATGTCAATAAGTAGAACTTGTGTTCTTTTCCCCTAATTAACAAAAATAATGTGTGGGTGTGCTTGTCTGACTTTAAAACTCAAAACAAGTTTATTTTATTATAAAACGCTTAATTTTGTGAAATCAGACATAGATGTTAAAATATCTTTAAATAAATTTAAAGTAATCTAACTTCTCTTAAGTTCAATTAAGTACCTTTTTTTGTTTGTTTTTTGATGGTCTCAAATCTTGTTCCATGTCATTTTTCTCAGAAAAAATTAGTAACACAACATCAGCTTTATCAATTCAAAATTTTCAGTGCCTTACCTCTGCTTGATCTTAAAGTCTTAGCTCATTTTATTTGTAGACTACACCGTCTTTATTTCAACTAAGTTCTCAAAGATTTCAAAACTGAGTGGTTAAACAAATTACTTATCACCTATTTCTGTGAACTACTCCTACTCAGGGTGCTAGAGATGATACCATTTCATGGTTTTAAGTTTCACATCGAAGACATACTAAATCAGATTGAATTATTCAGTGCTTTTCATTGGCCACCTGACATTACGGTCCAATCAGTAACATTTTAAAGCCTGTATGTTACGTCAAAAAAAGCAAATTTACAAGAAAAAAACAAACAACCCCATCAAAAAGTGGGTGAAGGACATGAACAGACACTTCTCAAAAGAAGACATTTATGCAGCCAAAAAACACATGAAAAAATGCTCATCATCACTGGTCATCAGAGAAATGCAAATCAAAACCACTATGAGATATCATCTCACACCAGTTAGAATGGCAATCATTAAAAAGTCAGGAAACAACAGGTGCTGGAGAGGATGTGGAGAAATAGGAACACTTTTACACTGTTGGTGGGACTGTAAACTAGTTCAACCATTGTGGAAGTCAGTGTGGCGATTCCTCAGGGATCTAGAACTAGAAATATCATTTGACCCAGCCATCCCATTACTGGGTATATACCCAAAGGACTCTAAATCATGCTGCTATAAAGACACATGCACACATATGTTTATTGCAGCACTATTCACAATAGCAAAGACTTGGAACCAACCCAAATGTCCAACAATGATAGACTGGATTAAGAAAATGTGGCACATATACACCATGGAATACTATGCAGCCATAAAAAATGATGAGTTCATATCCTCTGTAGGGACATGGATGAAATTGGAAACCATCATTCTCAGTAAACTATCACAAGAACAAAAAACCAAACACCGCATATTCTCACTCATAGGTGGGAATTGAACAATGAGATCACATGGACACAGGAAGGGGAATATCACACTCTGGGGACTGTGGTGGGGAGGGGGGAGGGGGGAGGGATAGCATTGGGAGATATACCTAATGCTAGATGACGAGTTAGTGGGTGCAGCGCACCAGCATGGCACATGTATACATATGTAACTAAACTGCGCAATGTGCACATGTACCCTAAAACTTAAAGTATAATAAAAAAAAAAGCGCAAAGCATAGTTCAATTGGACTTCTAATTTAAAATGAGGAAAGAAGAAGGGAAGGAAGGAAGGAAGGAAAGAAGGAAGGAAGGAAGGAAAGAAGGAAGGAAAGAGGGGCCTCAAAAGGCTAAAGATAACTTATAGCTTGTCATCAGCATGAACTCTGTTACTGTATTATTTCATTAAATAAGAAAGCCAAAATTTGTGCTATGCAGGAAGTGTAAATGGAAGCGGATCAATGTTATCCATATATTATTTGTAGGTTCTGGCTTCAACTGAACCAGTCAAACCCAACTTACACTGCATGGCATGACCTGATCATCTTCCTGCAGCTCTTTAAACATGGTTCATTTTTTCTGTTTATGGCTTTACTTCTTTGGTGACCTCCAGATAGTCTTATTGACCATCAGTCCCTTATTCACCCTCAGTTTATTACTTCTATGTTTATTATTTTTTTTGGAACTTTGTATTTTAGGAAAGACCCCAGTGGCACCTGTGTCCTTTTGTTTTACTCTGTCACTAAGGTTGATGTAGGGCCATCAATCCTCTGTCTTTAGAATTATACATAAACTATGACTTACACCCAGTTTGTCATAAAAAGTTGTGTACATTTTCATTCAACATCTCTTTCCACTTTGCTAATTCACCTTCTTGTCTTCTAAATGCTTTACCATCTGGACTTTGCCAGCCACCTCCCCTTTCTAGGAAGAACTTTCTTTTTCAACAATGTGGATGAGACTGCTTTTCTAACTGCAGTGATGGAGCTAATCAGAACTTCATAAATCTTTACAAAATTACAACTCAATACACTGATTGCCATCAGTGAGGTACCACTAAAACTATTTTTGTCAAAATAAATCTTTGTGTGGAGATGGGCAGAGATATGGGGACGGACTTTTCCAAAAGAGTACCATCAGTTTGTTTCAGTTTTTAGAATACATTTTTGGGAGTGGTAGAACAGAATATAACTGGACTTACAATGAGTTAGAATAAAACAAACCATCATCACTTCAATCTGTAATTATAAGAACTTCAGAAGAACCAGTACACTGAGTTTAAACTGTAGTATCAATTCCCAAAATTCCTCCTTTTGATAATACAGCGTATTTCCCAAGAGGAACACTCTTTAGTCAGATGGGTCCTGTATTTACAAGTGGCTTTGGAGACTTGTGATTTTACACCAGCACCTACAGTAACTAGAGTAGAGTTACTGGTTCCCTAGCTTTGTGTCTCTCTATATGTCAACAGCGGGAAAAAGACTTAAACAATCAAAACTGATGACTCTAGAGGGAATCCCTCTAATGCCTCGGCTGTTATTAAGGCACCCTGAGGGGAACACTTTAATGGCTCATGACCATGGCCCTTCTTTCCTGGCCAATCTGCCCCCTGGATCTTCCGTAAGACCAGTATAGCCTCTGTTAACTTTAACTCACCAGCAAGGCACCTTTTTCTGGCTCCATAGTTCCTACTTAAACAAAACAAAACAAAAACAGACAATACATATCTTGAGTATTCTCAAAAAAGGCCTCAGTTAAAACAGAAGACAGAAATTTGAGACCAATTGATACATCATGTTTTAATTCAGCAGAACTGTCTACTATTTCTTTATAAGAAGTGATCACTTGGTAATGAGAAACCTAGAAAAGTTGTGCAAATTAATTTGCTTCTCCAAGAACGTGCAATAAATCATCCTTTATAATTTTACTCAAGAGGCACGAGAGTGATGGTCTGCATATCATACAGTATTCTCTTCAATGCAATGAGGTTAAAAGATAGCATGAACAATGATGGTTAATACTATACTTACATTTTAACGAAAAAGTTAAGGTTTACAATGCATTTTATTTTACCCAGAAGTCGGTAGCCATTATTCCAACTGTATTCAGTTGGGTGAGTTTGAGGATTAAATTCTTAATGTCTGGAACACAGTGTACAGTCGTATCTTATTCTCCCTGTCTTGTGGGTAGCTGATCCACAACATTTTGAAGAGTTGTGTCACTGATTCATGGGTATAAATGTGAAATAAGTGAAACTAGTATGTATCTTGAATATCCCTTATTCTTGCTAGACACAATGTCACAGATGCAGTACCTCCCACAAAGTTTTATGGATCTCTGCATCACTAATAAACTATGGCAAAGCTCCAAATTAGTATAACTCCTAGGAGGATTTCTACTTTGGGATTCCTGGAGCCTAGGTTTCTGTTCTTCCTACAAATTACAGATTCCATTATTCAGTAACAAATCATCTATTTAGTAGCAATATGTGCTGAATGGTTGTGTAAAGTAAAACTAATAAGCTTTCTAGGATGGAAAGTATTTTAAAAAATCGTCAGATGAGTATTTTTAACAACGGTAACAGAAACTAGCAAGTGCATATGTTGAAGGCAATAACATGCAGAACCTCTTAGTGGTTTCAGAGGAAAAGATGGCAACCCAACCTCAGCATGATAGCATGTTCAACTTCAGTAGGATATTGTTTGTATTTTTAGGTACAGTGTGATTTTAACTTCGCTGAGTTGGTAATTACAATTAATTAAACTACAATTAATTCCTGATGAATGGAAATAAATATATATAAAAGTGATAGTACTAGTCAGGTATTTAGGAATTACAAAATTTGTTCTCTACTGTCAGATATTCATTTCCTCCAATGAAAACTGTAAAAGAGCACACTTTTCAAAGCAAATGTAAGTCCGTCTGTGGTAATATTTGTGTGATTGAAACTCAATGATTCCTTCTAATGGAGACTTCCAATGGAGAGAGATCATTATTGAAGCACATATTAAAATATACTCCTGACATAACATTATTTATGTCAACATGAAGTATAATGTTGGGAGGTGTTTGTAGTTATTTGTTTTTTCTTTCCTTTTTTTTTTTGTTTTTTTGTTTTTTTGAAACAGAGTCTCATGCTCTCTGCCCAGGCTACAGGGCAGTGGCGTGATCTTGGCTCACTGCAAGCTCCGCCTCCCAGGTTCAGGCCATTGTCTGTCTCAGCCTCCCTAGTAGCTGGGACTACAGGCGTCCGCCACCACACCAGGATTTTTTTGTATTTTTAGTAGAGATGGGGTTTCACCATAGCCAGGATGGCCTTGATCTCCTGACCTTGTGATCCTCCCCACTTGGCCTCCCAAAGTGCTGAGATTACAGGTGTGAGCCACTGTTGACGGCCATTGTTATTTCAATATTCACTAAACAATTTTAACTTAAGGTAACTTCATATTTCTTTGTAACATTAAACAGTTTTGGATTCAACTTTAAATCTTGAATACAGTGGATTTAACTATTTAGAGTAAGAACAGATATATTTAAGGTAATAATGTTGGTTCAAATGTATAATTTATGACAGAAGATATGCTGTCTACACTGACCATTTTGCAGTTACCTTGTGAAAGATCATAAAGCACCATGGACAAATTCAGGATTCTGTCCTTGTGCCCTGATTGTTCTTGCTGGGCCTTCCTCCAAATCCTGACTGCCTCACTGCCATTCGAGTTTGAATGGGGCACTGTACGTGGTATAAGCAATGAATGCTGACCTGCAACTGCAACAAAAACATTAATCATATAATCTTATTCACTGTCTTTATACCACATTATGACAGTAATCCCGCTGAGCATAGTTCACTTTCTGCAATCCTCTTGAATGAGGTCTTTGTTAATAATTTTCCGTGGAAACTTACTTGATCTGGGAAATATATTCCTTTCGGAAATTTAGTTGTCTGTATCTATGATGTGTTGATTAATTCCTGGCTCTTTCACTACAAGCAACTATGCATGAGATCGAAACAAAATTAGCAAAACGCCAGGTGTGATGGCTCATGTCTGTATTCCCAGCATTTTGTGAGGCTGAGTCCGGTGAATCACTTGAGGTCAGGAGTCCGAGAGCAGCCTGGGTAATATGGCAAAACCCCATCTCTACTACAAATACAAAAATTAGCTGGGCATGGCAGTGAATGCCTTTGGTCCAACTGCTCAGGAGGCTGAGACAGAAAAATCACTTGAACCCAAAGTTGGAGATTGCAGTGAGGTGGGATCATGTCATTGCACTGCTGCCTGGGTGACCCAGTGAGACTGTGTCTCAAAAATATATATATATAATAAAATATAAAAGCTCCAGGATATCCTCTTGTCTATGTATCATACATACATCATCATTTAAAGGACAGGACATCTATTTATAAAAATGAGTCTATACCGCAATAATATTAAATATAAAAGTTTAATTTTTAAGGTCATTATCAAAAGGACACTTAAAAAGGTGCAGAACAGAAAAAGTTCAAATATGTTTCTTTATTAAAATAGGATGAAATTTTTGGATCAAAATATGAATTAATGTCAAAATTTGTCAGATGGAATCTCATATGTGTGACACTGTCTATTCATACTTTGGCACATGTGTTTGGCAATTTTATGACAAAAAGAAAAAAACTTAACATATCAACTTACCTTGTATTTAACAAAAAATAATCTCTTCATTATATAATATATACCTATTTATATTATATTAAATTTAATTCAATATTTAATATTTAAATATTGAATATTTCATGTTTATTTGAATTATAATAAATTTGCCATGGAGAATATTTAAGTGTGTGTGTGTGTGTTTGACAGAGGAGATTTCATATTGTAAAATGGATTATGTTACAAAATTATTTCAAATTAGTTATTTTCAAAAAGGTATACATTTTACCACAATAATAATGACACAAGAATTGGAAAGATACATAACAATCTTTATAATTTCAGGATCCAACATTAATAAACTCTGACAGGCAAGACATAATGCACTTTGACTCTAAAATGAGTAGGAGGACGGTTAGAAGAGTGGAGGAATACCGCCAGTGGAAATGAGGAAAAAATCTGACAACTGAACACCTCTAAAATCAGGAGCAAGGGATAAAGCTTTCTGGGTATGGATTTCTAGTAGAAAGGTAACGTGTACAAGTCACTTGCAATCTAATGGTTCACAGAATAAAAACCACCTAACGGCTTATTATTTAAAATTAATAGTCCTGTTGCTTAGCACATATTCATACTTTCCATGGCAGAATTTTGCTTTCCCATTCCTTTGCTTCCTGTTAGGGGCCAATGGGATGCCCAGACATGAAAAACAAGGAAGGTCTTGAAATGTGTTTGGCAATTGAACTTACCCTCTTGCCTTCTTGCTTTTCTTTACGAGAAGAAAATAACTTAGCTGTAGGTTTAAAGAGAACACATTAGAATCGACTGCAACAAAACCAATTCCAAGTAAGCTTAGAAGAGTAAAAAATCCTTCTTTTTTTTTTTTTGCAGTTACAAAGACAAAAATACATGTTTACTATAAAATGCTGCCAAGTTTTGGTAAGGGTAATTATTCAGCAATATTGAGACACTAACTTTTATACTCTTCACCTAAAAAAAAAATAGTTTTGCCAAACAAGCTTTTGGTACAGAAAGTGTTAGACTAAGGCCTATACAGGAAAATTAAAAGTAAGTAATATTAACAAGAACAGTGATGATAACCTCAGTAGCAATAACAATTAATATAGAAAATTAAAAGTAAGTAACATTAACAAGAACAGGGATGATAACCTCAATAGCAATAACAAAACAGAAATGTCTTACTCACATTATCTCATTTTATATAAAAAAGACACAATTCACATTGTGAATTGGAATGCTTAAAACTTCAGCTTTTTTATCTTAAAATACTATATTACCATGTAAATTGGGTCCTGCATTTTTCACTCCAATCAGTGAGACATCCCTTTATTGTGGCTGAACTGCTCTTACCTGTATACGTGGGAATAAATCTTGTCCTAGTTTTCAGTTTCTTGAATCAAACAGCAGTAATAACAAAAACAAGATGTCCTCATCACTAATGCTATGTATGGCTTTTTAAAAAAATCAGTGTTAGTTTCTTTATTTTTTGGTTGGGCTGTCCTTAGCTTTTCAAACAGGCAATATCTGTCTTTAGAGAATATCTATCTTTGTCTCATCCTTTTGCTAGCATATAATATGAAGCAGGAAAGAGAGACAGAGAGAGAGAGAAAGAGAGAGAAACACACAGAGAGAAACAGAGAGAGAGAAACATATAGAGAGAAGCAAATAGAGAAACAGAGAGCTGGAAAGAAAGAAAGACAAAGGGAAACAGAAAAAGAGAGAGAGAAACAGGTAAAGAGATTCTTCAAAAACAATAAATTATTGCTGCATCTTAAAGCTAAATTTACTGGTGAGTTTGAACTAGGGAATGAAAATTTTGGTTCTATATGTTTAATTAGTTTCTAATTTCTCTGTAATCTCATCATGAGTCTCTAACAGGAAATAATATTGACCATACATTTGGTACAATTAGGTGCTCATATCTTAGATCATTCTCAAGGGGCTCACTAAATTATTTACTAAGCCTAATGTATTACCAATGCAGGTTTAACTCCACCTCTAGTGTAAGTGTAAAATTCAGTGAGTAAGCAGTGCCCTGTGATCATCATGGGCTTGTTGTTAGAGATAAGTGAATAGAGTGCCTCGCACAGTGTCTATAAGGAAATACTGTATCACCTTGCCCTGCTCCATTAAAGGAATGAGGGTTTACATCATATTCCACCCAAAGAAAACATTTTTAAATGCTTCATTTTCCTTAAGGTAAACCACAGTGACAACAACAACAACAAGAAAAACAGACTCATTCTGTCTAATTCTAGTCCAAAAATTAAATCAAACCTTGAGCTTTTCTGTAAGTTATGACTCCCTAAAAGAAAAAAAAAAAAAACTTTGTCTTGGCCTTTGAAATGTTGATACATAGAAATGTGAGAATATCATCTAATTTGACAATAATTCAAAGAAGTTAGTAATTGTCCGTCATGAACATTACAAATTTGATAAATTATCTAGTCATTTTTAATTTTTTTAATTTTAGAGCAAGTTCTGTTAAAACCTGTACTCCAATTAATAATTTTCTGCAAATGAATTTATTTTCTTTTCTAAATGACTTAATCTCTGAGTCTACCTTTGACATTTGATTTCCACTGAGTGCCCATAAACTGTTTTATATTACTGTTGTTATTAATATGGCAGTCATTTTCATAGTTCATAAATCTGCATAGATTCAAATATGTCCTATCTATGATAAACTTTTAAGCTGCAATTAGTCTAGTGACTTTAGCAGAGCCAGGAGACACTAAACAATTTACTTCAGTTATTTTTGCTATGTAAACAGTGACGCATTTTTCATCTAAGGTTCAACTGAGTATTCAACTAAGTATTCTTATGACTACTCCATGAAGAAACAATATGACCAAATGAAAAGAAACCCAGCTGAAACATTGGGGAAACACTAATTTTGAATATATGCACATTTTTTTAAATTATTGCATATTTATTCACCAAGCACTGTCTTGATAAAAACTGTAAGATATGTCAATCAGCCTTAATAGACTGACCTACAGGAGTGACTAATCACTCCCCATAGGTAGCCCCTTCTTACCTGGACACACTGTTTGTTCTGGATATGCTAACCACTTTAAAGACGTTGATGATTCTAAACACTCATTCAGGTACCAGTGCATGCATGATCTGTTAGGAACTGGCTGCACAGCAAGAGGTGAGTGGCTGGCAGGCCAGCAAAGCTTCATCCGTATTTACAGCCACTCCTCATTGCTTGCATTACTGCCTTAGCCCCACCTCCTGTCAGATCAGAAGTGACATTAGATTATCATACCCCGTGGTGAACTGTCTATGCGAGGGATCTAGATTGTACACTCTTATGATTACCTAATGCCTGATGATCTGTCACTGTCTGCCATCACCCCGGGATGGAAAACAAGTTCAGGCCTCCCACGGATTCTACATTATGGTGAGTTATATAATTATTTAATTATATATTACAATGTTGTAATAATAGAAATAACAGTACACAATAAATGTAATGTGCTTGAATCATCCTGAAACCATCACCTTCCCACCCATTATCTGTGGAAAAATTGTCTTCCATGAAACCAGTCCCTGGTTTTGATAACTCTTGTTATTCCTCCCCCACGTCTGACTTGGCTCTCTCAACATCTGGTCTGGGCAGGGCAGTGGCCTCTGATGGGAGAGAAATTACAGAGAACTCATGAGTTAGTTGAGAAAAGTTAAAGGCTGAACATACTACCACTCCCTGGAATTTGCCTATTTTTGTCATTCCCAAAAAGTCTTGGAAACGGAGGCTTTTTAAATGACTTACATGATATTAATGCTAATTTACAGCCCATGGGGACAGCTTCAAAAGGCCTCCCCTCCCCCATGGTGATTCCTCAAGATTGGCCTATAATTGTTATTGACTTAAAAGATTTCTTCTATACCATTCCTCCAGCAGAATAGGAGAGGGAATCATTTGTGTTTACAATACCGACTATCAATAATGAAAAGTCAACTTGTCGATTTCATTGGAAAGTGCTTCCTCAAGGAATGCTAAATAGTCCTGCCATATGTCAGTATCATGGAAATCAAGCTTTGCTCCCTAGCAGAAAAGAATTTCCTGATTGTAAAATTATTCATCCTATGGATGATATTCTACTAGCAGCCCCAATAGATCAATACTTTTTAATTTGTTTGCCTCCGTCCTAAAGAATACACAGCTGAGAAGTTTAGTCATTGCACCTGGAAAACTACAAGTGTCCAATGTCCTCTCCTTGGAAATACCTTGGATATCTGTTAACCTCCCAGTCAGTAAGACCTCAAAATGTTAAACTAAGTACTAGCAACTTATATACCTTAAATGATTATCAGAAATTACTGGGTGATATTACCTGGCTCCATTCCATTTTGGGAATTCCTAATAATAAACTGCATAACCTGTTTTCTGTCTTAAAGGTCAGTCCAGCTGCTGATTCTCCCAGATATTTAATCCCTGCAGCAAAAAGAGAAATTGAGGAAATTGAGCAAGCCATCTCTCAGAGGCAGCTAGATCGCATTGATCCATGGTATTCAATTCATTTGTATATCGTTCCCAACAAACACTCCCTTACAGGGTTACTGGGACAAATGACCCCTAGGCTACGTTTCCCACAATGGTTTTTTTGCTCACATACTGAGACTAAAATACTGTCCCCCTATATTCAGTTAATTACTAGAGTTATCTATTCAGTTTGCAAACGTTGCAATCAGTTACTAAGTTATGACCCTGATGTCATCAGGATCCCTTTAAATAAAAAGCAATTTGAAGCAGTATTACACTTGTCAATAGACCTGTAAATAGCTTTCTCTGATTACATGGGGCAGATAGAGCACATCCTCTCTTCTGATGAACTCCTTCATTTCTTACCTCACACTCTGATAATATTGCCTATAAAAATAATTTACTCCCCTATGTGTAATCCTTTAACACTGTTTACAGATGGGTCTGCTAAACAGAGAAAGGCATCAGCCTGGAGACCCCAGAATTCAATCACTCAAACTGGGTTTACTAGCACTCAGAGAGCTGTGATTGGGGCTCTGGTTTTTGCCTTAGAAATTTTTCCACTCAGCCCATAAATATAGTTATGATTCTGCATACTCTCTTCATTTATTACATAAGTTTGATACAGCACTGATTAAGTCCACTCTGGAGCCAGCCCTGTTTACTCTTTTTCTCTGACTTCAGCAATTGCTAGACCAACATAAACATCCTACTTTTATTACACACATTCGAGCCCACAGCCCACTCCCTGGCCCATTGGCTTATGGCAATGAACAAGCACACCTTCAGGTTATGACATCACTGCTAGACCAAGCCACCCAACCGCATCAATTTTTCCACCAAAATTGGAGAAACTTATCAAACAATTTCAAGTCCAGAGACTGGCTAAACAAATTATCCTATAATGCCTAGATTGCCAGCTCACAGGCACATCACCTCCTTCTAGATATGTGAACCCTGGAGGACTGAACTTAATCAGTTGTGGCAAACAGATGTCACCGACATCCCTGAGGAGAATCTAAGATATGGGAAACAAAGATGGGAAACTCATTTAATTAGTGTGCATGCTTTGGCTGGAGAGCCTACTCAATATGTCATTCAACACCTTCTTTTTACTTTCGCATTAATGGGGTGACCCACAAAAATTAAGACTGATAATGGTCCAGCTTATACCAGCTCACAATTTCAAAAACTTTGAGATGTGGAATATCCAACATTCCACAGGCATCCCATAAAACCCCCAAGGACAGGCAATAGTACAACAAACACACTTCACCCTTAAAAATATCCACAAAGAAAATAAAAAGGGGAATATAGGTAAGGACCCTGCAACACTACTGGCAGAAGCCTTATTTACCCTCAATGTTTAAAATTTGGATGTCAAATTTCAATCAGCTATAGAAAAGCACTTTGCTAAAAACTCTCAAGTCATAAAACCTACAGTTTTACAGAAAGATGTAAATAGTCATGAATACTGCAGTCCTAGTGAATTATTAACACTGGGGAGATGGTATGCTTGTGTTTACATTCCCTTAGGTCCTCCTTGGATTCCAGCATGAGGCATCAAACCATACCACAGTGTAGCTAGGAGCCAACCCAGTACCAGAATTGAGAGTTAACCCAGCAAGACTCACAGTTCCAGAGGATGCGGCTTCCACAGACAACACAGCCCTGGACATTAGATAGGGGACGCTGAAGTAGACAACTCAGGAGGCTGAACAAATCCAGCTCTGGACACAGACAACATTTACTCCAGATAATTTGTTTCTTGATGTGCTTTCTCTTGTACATTGCAACTCACATAGGGTATTGATCCTTTTTATATTCTTGCTTTGTCTGTAACCTGTACCTGCTATACTCTACTGGGCTCATATCTTAGGACCACTTTTCTTTCACCCTGTCACCTGGGCAGACACTGCCTTCCCAGTCTACAATAATGTGACTGCTTGGCAAGGAGGGATAAAATTACCCCCAGCAGGGTCCCTCAATAATGGCACACATTGGACTAAGGTGCCAGATAACACTACATATCACTCCACTATCCTCCCACTGTGTGCAAGTTATAAAGGCTCTAATCCTTACAGTGTACCTGGCCAAAGGCAAGTATGGCTACATCATGGCAAAGAAAATGCATTAACATTTTTAGCTGCAGGTAGCCTCTAACCGGGCAATGCAATCCATGCTGCTTTCCCAAGTATTCCTTCCTGTCCTAAAGAACAGAGCTGAGACAGTAATGGATTTCACTTTAGCTGGGAAGTCTGTCGTGGGAAACAAGGCTGTAGCCTCCAGTTGGGCAATTAAAACATTTTAAACTGGAGTCCCTACAGCCAACTGCAGGGCAGTCTTACAAATGTCTTTGTCCATCGTAGCATTAATCACTGTTTCATAGCCACTTCTCATTCCCCTATAATTTGGGCCAATATGGGGATGGGATATCCCTAGATCCCAAGTAAAGTCCATGCCAATCCAAGGCACCTTATGGTGTCTGGGACATCTTAGCACCTCCCTTAACACCTGCCATGGGAGATATAAAAATTCCAGTTGCAACTATACTATAGTCTTTATTGATAGTCACACTGATCAGTACCTGGTTTGCACTACCCATCCATATGTTTTCCTTATGGGAACTAACATTTCCATTACACCCAGAAACTCCACATTTGTGACCTGGGTGCAGGGACATGCTCGGTTTGCCTCACGTATCACTTGTCACAATATATCTAAACTAAAAACTTCTAGTGTCATGGTATTAAGTAGACAATCTGAGGCGTTTCTACCAGTCAATTTGACAAGTGATTGGCAAGGTTCTTCTGCCTTTGCCACATTAGAATGTGCCCTGTCCCAGGTCAGACACAAAAGATTCACATTTACACTTATGGCCTTTATAGTCTCAGCCGTAGTCGTTCTGGCAACGGCTAGTATTGCTGTTGCTTCTATTACTGAATCAGTACAAACAGCTGCTTTTGAAGATAATCTGGCCAACAATGTATGAATGAACTTCTCTTACAGTAAGAGAAAAATATGCGAGAAAGCAACTACATTCACTAGCATTCTGTCAACAGTGAAACTGTGACTGGGAACATAAACATACCTGTGTCACTTCTCTACCATGGAACCAATTAATGTATAGCTAGGGTGAGGTGAAACAACACCTCTGGGGAATCTTTTATAACAGTTTAACTGCAGACATGAAGCAACTTAAAACTAAAATTTTAGAATCTGTTCACACCACAGATCTGCACACCCAACAGCCATGTGGAAGGGTGTACAAGATCATCTCTCCTAGTTGGACCCTAACTCCTGGGGGACACTCTTTGACTGGAAAAAAATTTTGCTAATTATGCTCATGTTTGTCTTATGTTATTTGCTAATCCTAGGATGCAAAGTCTAAATAAGAGCAGTGACTGCCTCATTTGAAAATCCTGTGGCTGCACATATCTGTGCTCTGCAATCAAAAAACCCTAATAAAGAAAAAAAAAAAAGAGGAAATGTTGGGATTCACTCAGGATGGTGGCAGAAATAGTAAAGGGAAATATTAGGGAAAGTTCTAGGGAAAAGTCACAAACCTTTTGGAAGGCCAAAATGTCACATAGCTTGTAACAATTGAACAGGCTGAAGGCAGCTGGTTCTTACCTTAGAACATTAGGTCACAGGGTAAATAAGAGGGACAATAGAGGCGTCCCCAGTTAAGTCTGTTTATCCTACCTCCATTAACTAGCTTTTGAGCAAAATGGCCCTCTCAGAAGGAGGTCGACCAAGGATATTGCCCCCTAATGGTATTTACTTTAGACCAGTATACCTGAGGTTTAATTATTCATAGAACTACTGTCTTAACCATGTTCATTATCTTCAAGAGTATTTACTCAAAGCTTCTGTTGGTAGTTGTATACTAAATCAATGCCTGGGGTGCCAGCTGCTCAGGGCTGGTTACAGTGACAAACCTCTCTTTGTGTGCAGGTGGTCGGACACAGCAGCACTGGCAAAACAGAGTATCTTTGTATCAGTGTAGATTTTATTCATCTGTCGTTTGGGTCAGGGTCCGTGGGCAGGCACCTGCAGCTAATGCCCTCTTGTGAGGAGCCATACCTCAGTTAAGAAACTCAAACTACTGGTAGTTCAATGCAGGGTAGTTGAGTTTGAGTCTCTCTAAGTTAGACAGAGTAGACAAAAACCTTTGGCTTCCTATTGAAATTGCAGAAAGGATACACTTTAGGAAGAAAATCTATATGCCAGGAATAAAGAATTCACAATGAGAATAAGGATAAGATACAAACAGTCTCATCCAAATAAAGTATAAGACAAATGTTCTACAACATCAGTATGACTAGCCAACAATTTCTGCTAGAACAAATACCAACCTTTTTCAGAGAAAGAAAATGAATCCATTCTTTAAACACGCAACTGCAGTTGACAGAAAAATGTTATTATGTATACAAAGAAACGGGAGCATATTGACATAGGAGAGATAAATAAGAAGTCAGACTCCTCCATGACCAAGATATTGGAATTTACACACAAGGACATTAAAATGGTGTGTTCAAGGACTTAAAAGAAAAGATAAAAAGGTTGAATTAGCAGAAATAATTCAATATCTGAGAAATTTAAAAAATTTTTAGCAAGACTTGGATAAGAAAATAAAGTCAGTGTTCAAGAATGTGGTAGGCAGTATGGCTTCTAGATGCTAGAAAAAATAAAGGGAATGGATTCTCTGGTAGAGACTCTAGAAGAAATGCAGCCTTGCCTACACTTTGGTTATAGTTTACTGACCCCATTTCAGACTTCTGACATCCATAACTGTGAGAAAATAAAGTGTAATCTAAGACCTAAAGAAAAAGAAAGTCTCAGCTCTGAGAAGACTAAAAGAACAGTGTGGGAAAAAAGCAAAGGGGAAAAGCTCTGAACAAAGATAGAACTTGAAAACATGGGCAACTTGAATAAAATATTACTGACTCTGGAAAAAGGGGTGGGCCTGAGATGTGAGGTTAGAGCATTGGAGAGGAGGCACATTGTGAGGGCCTTGTGGATGCTGGTAAAGCAAGCAGTTACTTTCTGAGACATATCCTCCACAAACATCCCTTAAGAAGAGTGACTTAATATAATTTATATTTTTAAAAAAGAGAGTATTACAGATAATAAATTCAAGAAGGCAAGAGTGAGAAGGTGTTAAATTTTAGGAAAGCTATTGCAGTAGGTGCAGTAAAATATAATGGTGGCTTGGATTTACAGTGGATATTTAGAGCAGAGTATAGTCTGGGGGATATTCTGAAACTAAGTTTAGCAGGACTTAATTATGGATTTGATGTAAAGTTTTCAGGGAGAAAGAAATTGAGGATAAACCTTTGCTGTTTTGTCTTGAGTGGTTGATAGTGGCTTACAGGTATTTAGCAGTGAATGCTGCTGTTAATAAAAGACTTAGTTGGAAGTTGATGCTGGGACTGCCTGAAGGCAAAGCTTCTGTTCTCCACAAGTTGAAAAATCATCCCTACTTGGTCCCAGGATTTCTATACCAAAAATAAATAAATAAATAAAGTTGTGAAACCAATATGATTTCTCTCACTTTTGTAATTCTCTGAGACTTTTACTCAATTCCTTCGTCTGCACATCAAAAAACAAGAACTGAATTAATGTATATCCAATTTGTTACTCAAATGTGTTCGTATAAAAAATTCAACACACACACACACACATTTACATACACACAGCCAAGAAATAATGAAATAAATTGGAAAGTACAAGAACTTGGGGTTGGGCGTGGTGGCTGACGCCTGTAATCCCAGCACTTTGGGAGGCTGAGGTGGGTGGATCACAAGGTCAGGAGTTCAAGACCAGCCTGGCCAAGACGGTGAAACCCTGTCTGTACTAAAAATACAAAAATTAGCTGGGAGTGGTGGTGGGTGCCTGTAATCCCAGCTATTCGGAAGGCTGAGGCAGAGAATTACTTGAACCCAAGAGGTGCAGGATGCAGTCAGCCGAGGTTGTGCCACTGCACTCCAGCCTGGGTGGTAGAGTAAGACTCCATCTCAAAAAAAAAAAAAAAAAAAAAAGAACTTGGAACCACAAATACACTTGTTTTTATGAAACTCAATTACTTATAAGTAAAATCATATATTAATACTCACAATATTGTTGTAAGCATACCAACCAAATAACCAAATTACATTTGACTGTAAAATTAAAAACTAGAAGTACTTGCTGGTTTTTCAATGCTCTTACAAAAAATTAATCATAGTAACATTTGAAAATAAGAAGATGTGTGGAAGATAAATTAATACTTTTCTTCTTCCAATTTCAAATATAAGCAGTAATAGCAATTTGACAATAATTTTCATGAAGTTAATTTTCCATGTAAAACAGATGCAAAGATTATGTTCACATTTATAAAACTGAAACTGCTATACACACATCCATGTACACACACAATACATGCACATTCTATAATTTGCCTTTGCTAAAATACATATTTTAGATTTTTCTTCCAAAGCAACACATATATCAACCTTATTTGCATTAATAGCAACATAATAATCAATATTATATTTATACCAAGGTTTCAATGGGTGTACCATTTAATCTTTCTGATTAAAATTGAGGAAAATTCTATCATTCCAAATTTTTTCTATTACTAACAATGCTGTAATAAACATGGTGGTATATTTATCTTTTAATCCTGGTAATTTTATTTGTATTTAATCAGTGGGACAAAATATGAAAACTGGGCCAAGTGTGTAGTACTATGTCTTGAAATTATTTAAATACTAAATTTATGTAATATTAAATAAAATTATAACTTTAAATACCAAATTACTTTCCAAAAACCTTGTAGTATTCACATTTCTTCTAGTACCTACAATTTCATCACCAATGGTTGCTACTATTAGTTTTTATTCTGTAAGCTAATGAATGTATTTATCTATTACATTAACTTCATTTTTTTTTTTGAGAACTTGAAATTTTGTTTCATTGTTACTGATCTATAGGGTGTGGATTTTTTTCTAGCCAGAAATGTCTGTGACTGCTATGCCTTTGCCTAAGATCTTGTCCTGTGTCAGGAAGAATGAGGTAGAATGAGGTATGCAGACAAGTGAATGGTGAACAAGAAGAAACATTTTATTTAGTGTTTGTACAGCTCAGAGGAATGGTTTGCTCCTTTCTGTAGGCAGGTTGTCCAGTCGAGTGTTCAGCTCTTAGCAGAGAGGAGGCCCTGGAGAGGGTAGCTCTTCTCCAAGGCAAAGTCATTCGGAGGTCTCTGCAGACCTCTGAGGCTGTCAGCAGAGACAGTAGCTCCTCTCTGTTTGTGTCCTATGTGTAATGCTAAGAAAATACTAATGTTGAGTTTTAAAGCAGTATTTCACTATCTTTCTCCACTGGCAATGCTCTTATTAAAATCTAAGTAATCATTTGGCTTATACAGTATCATATTATGAAATATAATGAGAGGCACCTACTTAAAATTTTTAGATTGCAATTTTAGTAATGAGTATGGGCTTTGCCGGACACTCATGTAAGATGTACATCTAAAGTATAATTTATGTTATTTGGATAGCATTTTATTAAATATCTAAATCCTGGAAAGCATTAAGCACTCTGTTTGACTTCAGAAATGCCTGCCATATATCTTTCATATTTGTTAATCAAATGAAGTCTTGGCAAATTCAAATTTCTTCAGCTTAGAAATTTTCAAAGAAAATGCAATACACAAAATCATAAATGGTGATATTATCCCAAATCTTAAGTCAAGTAACATGTCATTAAGAAACACACAAATTATTCTGTCTGAAAAATATTTTATCTAATGAAATGTTGAAAGATGTCTTAGAAAGCAAGCTGACTGTTGCATACTAATTTGATGTAGAAATCCAGAAGAGTAAAAATAAGTGTAACAATGACTCACTATTTCATCAAACAAAAATATAGGAAGTCATCTTTAAATACAAAAATGTACTTAAAATTAAAACCACTGAGTTTTTAATTAGCAGAAGTGTATTGAACTTTCCAGATGGCAGGACTGGGCTGAATATTAAAGCAAAGACACTGATAGTTAATGAAAACCGTGCATGGATGCTGTGAAATGTGACAACATAAGCAGAAGGAATCTCTCTTTCCCAATCTGTTCTTCCGCTTCTCTCCTTCAAACTCATGTAGCCTGACATTTGGTGGTTGACAGATACTTCATTCCAAGCAGCGAGGCCAGTGAGGCCAAATCTTTGATGTGAATTAGCACATAGAAACTGTCTCACTTTAATGCCCATGACAAATTTGTTTACGCTGTCTATTTCTTAGATGATGTGAGTATGTTTATTAAAATCAATTGGAAATTTGGATGTTATCGGTTCCTCCTTGTGTTGGACTTTCTCACAGGAATAAAGTATAACAGTACGTTTCTTTCTTTCAGTTGAAAAAAAAGTACCAGCCTGGCACAGTGGCTCATGCCTGTAATCCCAGAACTTTGGGAGGCCGACAAGGGTGGATCACCTGAGGTCAGGATTTCCAGACCCTCCTGGCCAACATGGTGAAACCCCATCTCTACCAAAAATACAAAAATTAGTTCAATGTGGTGGCATGCACCTGGATTTCCAGTTACTCTGGAGGCTGAGGGAGGAAAATCACTTGAACCTGGGGGGTGGTGGTTGTAGTGAGCTGAAATCATGCCATTGCAGTCCAGACTGGGTGGCAGAGTGAAACTCCACCTCAAAAAAAAAAAAAAAAAATCCAAACAATAGAAAAAGAGGGAATGGACTCCTCCCTAATTTCTTTTATGAGGGCAGCATCACCCTGATACAAAAATCTGACAGAGACACAACAAAAAAGAAAATTTCAGGCCAGTATTCCTGATGAATATCAATGCAAACATCCTCAATAAAATCCTGGAAAAACAAATCCATCAGCACATCAAAAAGCTTTTCCACCACAATCAAGTCAGCTTAATCCCTGAGATGCAAGGCTGGTTCAACATAGGCAAATGAATAAACATAATTCATCAGATAAACGGAAGCAATGACAAAAACCACATGATTATATCAATAGATTCAATGCCCCTTTCTGCTAAAAACTCAGTAAACTAGGTCTTGATGGAATGTATCTCCAAATAATAAGAGTTATTTGTCACAAACCCACAGCCAATATCACACTGAAGAGACAAAAACTGGAAGCATTCTCTATGACAACTGGCACAAGACCAGGGCATGGCAATCAGGCAAGGGGAAGAAATAAATAGTATTCTAATATGAAAAGAGGAAGTCATATTTTCTCTGTAAATAACATGATTGTATATTTAGAAAACCCCGTCATCTCTGCCCGCAATCTCCTTAAGCTGAGAAGCAACTTCAGCAAAGTCTCAGATTACAAAATCAATCTGCAAAAATCACAAGCATTCCTATACACCAATAATAGACAGAGAGTCAAATAGTGAGTGAACTCTCATTCCCAATTGCTACAAAGAGAATAAAATCACTATGAATACAACTTACAAGGGATGTGAAGGAACTGTTCAAGGAGAACTACAAACCACCACTCAAGGAAATAAAAGAGGACACATACAAATGGAAAAACATTCCATGCTCATGGATAGGAAGAATCAATATTGTGAAAATGGCCATACTGCCCAAAGTAATTTATAGATTCAATGCTATCCCCAACAAGCTATCATTGACTTTCTTCACAGAATTAGAAAAACTACTTTAAATTTCCAAGGGACCAAAAAAGAGCCCTCATAGCCATGACAATCCTAAGCAAAAAGAACAAAACAGAAGGCATCGCAGTACCTTAATTCAAACTATACTACAAGGCTTCAGTAACAAAACAGCATAGTACTGGTACCAAAACAGATGTGTGTGTGTGTGTGTGTGTGTGTGTGTGTGTGTGTATATATATGTGTATATATATATATATATGTGTGTATATATATGTATATGTATGTATGTGTGAATATATATATATATACACACACATACACACACACACACCCCTATATATAGCAATGCAACAGATCAGAGGCCTCAGAAATAGCACATCTACCAACATCTGATCTTAGGCAAAACTAACAACACAAAGCAAAGCAGAGAGGATTCCCTATTTAATAAATGTTGTTGGGAAAACTGGCTAGCCATAGGCAGAAATTTTTAACTAGATCCCTTCCTTAGACCTTGTACAAAAATTAACTCAAGACGGATTAAAGACTTAAACGTAAGGCCTAAACCCATAAAAACCCTGGAGGAAAACCTAGGCAATACCAATCAGGATAGGCATGGACAAAGACCTTATTACTAAAACACCAAAAGCAATGGCAACAAAATCCAAATGTGACAAATGAGATGTAAGTAAATGAAACAACTTCTGCACAGCAAAAGGAACTATCATCAGATTGAACAGGCAACCTGCAGAATGGGATATAATTTTTGTAATCTATCCATCTTACAAAGGACTAATACCCAGGATCTACAATAAACTTCAACAAATTTACAAGAAAAAACATCAAACAACTTCATCAAAAAGTTGATGAAAGATATGAAGAGACACTACTCCAAAGAAGACACTTATGCAGCCAACAACCATAGGAAGAAAAGCTCATCATCACTGATCATTAGAGTAATGCAAATCAAAACCACAAAGAGATACTATCTCATGCCAGGTAGAATGGCAATCCCTAAAAAGTCAGGAAACCACAGATGCTGGAGAGGATGTGGAGAAATAGGAATGCTTTTATTCTGTAGGTAGGAGTGTAAATTAGTTCAACCATTGTGGAAGACAGTATGGTGATTCCTCAGGATCTAGATCTAGAAATACCATTAGACCCAGCAATCCCATTGCTGGATATATACCCAAAGCATTATAAATCATTCTGCTATATAGACATATGCACACGTATGTTTATTATGGCACTATTCACAATAGCAAAGACTTGGAACCAATCCAAATGCCCATCGATGTTAGACTGTATAAAGAAAATATAGTGTATATTCCCCATGGAATACTATGCAGCCATAACAATGATGAGTTTATATCCTTTGCAGGAACATGGATGAAGCTGGAAACCATCATTCTCAGCAAACTAACACAAGAACAGAAAACCAAAAACCACATGTTCTCACTCATAATTGGGAGTTGAACAATGATAACACATGAACACACGGAGGGGAATATTTGACACGGGGGCCTGTCTGTGGCAGGGGATAGGGAGGGATAGCATTAGGAAAAATAGCTAATGTAGATGATGAGTTAATTGGTGCAGCAAGCCACCACATCAGATGTATACCTATGTAACAAACTTGCATGTTTTGCACATGTACCACAGAACTTAATGTATAGTAATAATTTTTTAAAAAGGACTTTATTGAGAAAATTAAACTTTGAGAATTGTTGCCTCATTTGTGGTTTTGGCTTCTGAATAATCTCTGAATCTAATCTCATTACACTTTTTGCACGTAGTTAGTATTGGAGATAATGCTTGTCTTTTGTATTGAGAGGGGAGACTCCCAATTTATGATCAAATAATTTAGCATTATGCATTTGGGCCATATCATATCCATTTTCAGATGAGAGGATGCTATTGCTAAGGACTTAACTGTCTGAAGTCACAAGAAGGAGCAAACACAAAATGCAGAAGTGAGTTTCCTGGAGGCATACGTATGTGGGGTCCTACAAAATTTTCTTTCTTTCGTTCAACAAATTTTATGTGGCATACATATCCTGTTTAGTGTTGTGGATACAATAAGGATTGAGGAGTCAGTCCTTCACTCAAAAGACTTACAGTACAATATGAAAAATGGAGGCCATCTCCCATTTTATTTCTCTATATCAGTAAAGAAAATTTCAAAAATAAAATTCTAAAAATAAGGAATTTATATTATACAAATTATGTATTACTTAGATTTAATGTAATTATAAGATGTTTTACCAAAACTACATGTTATTATTGAGATAAATTAGACAATATTTAATAATAGGAGAAATATAACATGTTCACAGATTAAAAGTAATATTTTTAAGATTTAAAATTTTTCTAAACTTATTTATAGATTCCACACACTCTCAATCAATGTCTCCTCATTTGCCTGTGTTACTAGTAAAGTCTATCTCATACATGAGACACTGTCTTGGATAAGGAAAGGAAGAGAGAAGTGAAATGAGAAAACTGAGCATTTGAGCATTGTTCTTAAGGGACTATTTTTATTATTGCACTGAGCTAAGACTACTTGATTTCTTGTTTTTAATTTTTAAATTTTTGTGAATACACCACCATTGTATATATTTACTTGTTGTTTTTAATACAATTTTTCCCTATCCTGAGGTTCGAGATGCTCAAGAGGAATATCAGGTAACTTGAATACATAATAAAGAAGTTATAATTTATTTATAACTCTGAGTATAATGCAGATACATGTAAGGCTTCCTGTAAAGTGTTTAAAACATATGTCTAATTAGCTTACAAAAAGTTGAGCCATTTTAAGTCTTTTTAATATCAGTGCTCAATTCATTATCATTCTTCATTTTCAGTATTTCTGTTATATAATTTTATTAACTTTAATTTGAGCATGGAAACACTCGAACAGTAACATAAATTCCATTGCAGCTTGCATTCCACTATTGCATGTGATACCAACAGAAAAGAAGTGCAGTGCATAAACAAATTTATTTAATGTTATTTTCATTTATTTAAGTGTTTTGATCTAGATTAAAATTGACAAATGTAAGCAAGAATCCAAGATAAGGATGCAAAATTTTGACTAATTGATGAACATTGCTAACATTTTAATCTTTATTATTTTGATATAAAAATTATGGGTTTTAAATTTGTAACCTCAGTAATTTGTAAAAATTCATCTGTGTGTTAATACCTATATATCTGTCACCTATCTATATATACAACTTAACAATAAAACTATAGATAAAAGAACTCAACTTTATATTATTTTTGCAGTATGCAATATTTTCCTGAGCAAAATAGGCTTTATTTAGTCCATTTAATACACTATGTTTTCACAGTAATATGCAAATATATTTCTTAATGAACTACTTTACATTATTAATCAGCTATATACCTGAAGACAAACATTGAAATAAGGATGAAATATAACCATGTTTTAATAAAATAGTCCAAGGCATCACAATATTCTATGTTCTAATGAGAAGCTACTGTGAATTGAAAATTATTTTTAATGGCAAATATAAAGTATTATTGAGGCTAATTAACTTCTGTATATTCCTAGAGAAAAGACATCTTACTCCTTTTGCTTAGTGGGTGTGTGTATGTCTTAGGGAAGAATTTAGCTGAGGTTGTATTTGATTAGATTGATTAAATATACATTTTACTCCACAAAGACAATTTTTAAGTGTATTAGTTGGATATGTATTTCTAAAAACGTAGAGCTTCTTTGTTTCATGCTGTTTCCCCCTGTCTGCCAGGGATTTCAATAGGGAAATTAGCTGTGTTCCTGAAAATGTGAATGTATGCCTAAATGTGTTCTCTACCTCATCTATGATATTTTGCACTGAGAGTCAATGAATTGCCCATTTCATTGTGAACATATATATTTTTTGAGCTGGAGTCTTGATCCTATCATGCAGGAGTGCAGTGGTGCAATCTCAGCTTATTGCAACCTCTACCTCCCTGGTTCAAGTGATTCTCCTGCCTCAGCCTCCTGAGTAGCTGGGATTACAGGCATGTGCCATTATGCCCAGCTAATTATTCTATTTTTAGTAGAGATGGGGTTTCCCTATTTTGGCCAGGTTTGCCTCGAATTCCTGACCTCAGGTGATCCACCTGATCCTTGGGCTCCCAAAGTGCTGGGATTATAGGTGTGAGCCACCATGCCTGGCCAAAAAAAAAAAAAAAAATCTGTTTTCACTTTTTGCTCATACCGTCCATACAGTTTCTCTTCTTCTTGCCTCCTCTAATCAAGAGATACACATCTCTCCATCTTTCTGTGTGAATCTTTTTAAATATTTCTTCCTCATCTCCTATGCCATCTCTTCTCTGAAAGAAATGATTATCTTCTGCTGTACTCAACCTCTCTCTCCATTCAACCTTCTTAATACTACTATATCTCTGTATCTCTCTCACAGCACCATTCACTTTCTATTTTCTAGCATGGTTAATCAGCTTTACAAACATTCCTTGAGGGAGGGGTTTTTATCTAATTTATTAATTTGTTTCCTTACAAAACTAATACAATAGTTTGCAGGCAATTTGGTGCTCAACAAACACTTTAAATGGGTTATTGATTCAAGAGAATAAAACAAGTCAAACAGATATGCTAGTCTTTTCCTTAAAAGTGAGAGACTGAAAAACTCCATAAAACCAGAAATACCAAAGCCTGAGCATGGTGGAACTGGCATGGGGTGTAAATCATTATTTACAATTGAGCCTCAGGTTCCTCAACTCATTTTTAATCCGCAAATCTTTTAGACACCACTTTTCTTCATAAAGTCACACACTTCATAAGAATTAGAAATTATTCTTAACTTTTAGGTAACTGTGATATCCCTTGTCCCCCATGTCTATTCTTTTTTTTTATATACAACAGAATTTTTGGCTTATCATATAACTGCAGAGATCAATACATTATATTCCAGCTTTGCCTGAAGTCAGATATAACCACGTTATAATTTTCTGTGTGGTGCAATACATCAGAATAGGTTTGTGCAACCTCTGGGCTGTGTCTTCCAAAGGAGGGAGCTATCATTCCATTGTCCTTATAAATCATCTGGCTGGCTAGAATGTGGTCATAACTATAGGAGTTGGAACAGCCTTCTTGCCCCATAAGATGCTGTCTGTTAAGGAGAGCAGAACAACAAAATAGAGGGAACATAGGTCTCTGAAAACGTTGAGGATTAGAGCAACCACATCAGCTTAGAATTGTATGTAAGAGAAAAATTAACATCTGTCTCATTTAAAACTACAATTATATTTTAATGAAGCACAACTCATTGATTCCACTGTTGCTATTATCACTCCCACTATTGTATGGGCAACCTTTACTACAGAATCAAATAAAGTTATCATGACAGATTATCAAAAACCAACTGGATCAGTATCTCGCCATCCCCATCTCATATTTGTCAACTTACATGACAAATGGATAAATGCTAGAATATAAAATAATCTCAAATGAAAATTTAACACAGTTTCATCTGAACCATGCCTAGGTCTTGGTTTTTGCTTTGATTCCCCATTCAGCAGCAAAAGAAAGAGAGTATTTCAATAATTATTATATAATATATATTACCTTTTCTAATAACTTAATTTTAAAATAATTTAAGAACAACATACTTATAAAATTAACTTTAAAATTTTCATTTAAAATAATATGTATTCTATGATACAATTTTTGCTTATAAATACACATTTATATATTCATGCACATTTGTATGAATGTGTCAATGTATATTCAAAGAAAAATCATGAAAGTTTACATAGTGACTTCTCAGTTATGCTCTGTTGGAGAGCAATTAAAAATGGTAAGTGAGTAACTTTGGCTTTTTAATATATACTCATGTATTAATTAAAGTTTTCAGTGAGCATTGGTCTTTTATCAGCAGCATGAAAACATACTAATATAGTAAATTGTTATGAGGAGTGGGGTGCTGCTGAAAAGATACCTGAAAATGTGGAAGTGACTTTGAAACTGGGTAACAGGCAGATACTGGAATAGTTTGGAAGGCTCAGAAAAAGAGAGGAAATGTGAACAGTTTGGAATTTCCTAGAAACTGGTTGAATGGCTTTGACAAAAATATTGTAGTGATATGAACAATAAGTCCAGGCTAAGGTGGTCTAAGAAGGAGAGGAAAAACTTGTTGGGAGCTGTAGCAAAAGTGACTCTTGTTATGTTTTAGCAAAGAGAATGCAGCATATTGCCCCTACCCTGCAGATTTGTGAAACTTTGAACTTGAGAAAGATGACATAGGGTAGCAGTCTCAGGGGGTATGCCTGCAGCTGCAGGAAGATGTATGGGAACAGACATACAACTGTCCCTCCTAGATAAGCACAACAAAGAGACACAGAAGAAGTCCAAGCCTCTGATATACTGTTTCACCCTAAATCCTTAGAAACTCTTAGTGTGTAAGAGACTGTCCTTTGAACTAACTTGTCCAGAAAACCCTTTCAGGTTTGTTTTCTTTAAAATAAACCTGTCCTTGACCATCAAGCCACCTTTCATGTTTCTTTTCTCTTTCTTCAATTCTTACATTTGGTGCCAAAACCTGTGACTGTTGTTGGGAGCAGAGGCTGTCTTGCAACCCGGGAACCAGTAGGCAATGGCAGCTCATCTTGAGTTAACTCCTGTACCCTAAAGGTCTTTGGCCATATGCCCCATCTTTTCTCTCACTTCACTTTTCAAGTGATTTGTGTGAGAAGGACAATTAACTTGAAGGGACTGTGAGGCTCAGGCTGAGGCTACCCTCTGGTGGGCTCTCAAAACACTCAGGTCTCAGGAATCCATTTCTGACCACCGGCAATGAGTATTCTGCTCCTTAACCCTCCCTTGCCACCTCTTCCTTCATCTTCTCTCTCTCTGTCTTTCTGTCACTCTCTCTCTCTCTCTTCCTCAAATGGCTACAGTCTGGGAGGCCCTTTGCCAATTCCAGGTGGAACAACCCACATCAGATACTAATTCAGATGACTGGTGAGATCTGCCTTCTCCTGGCTTTCTGCCAGTGCTGGAGAAAGTCTGGCCTGTCGTCCAGGTCCTGGGAGGTCCAATGGGACTAATGGGGCTGAGCTAGAGGAAATCTTGGCACCCAGTTCCTTCTCAGCTTAACCATACCCTTTTGGAAAGAGGATTCTGGGTCTCTGTCTTTTGTCTGGGAATGCCTAGAACAAAACAGACACACCCAGCTTCCTCTTACCAGTCCAGAGGGGTGCGAAACAATCTCACATCCCTGCATCCTCCCCACTGGACTGCCGTATTCACAACATAGCCAAACTTGGCTTATGGCGGACCTTAAAGCCAAAGCATTTAATTTTTTAGTTCAACAGAGACTTAACAACTTTATTACTAGAAACGGCAAATGACAAGAGATTTCCCCATATTCAGGCTTTCTACCATCAACCTCACCCCTCCTCCTCCTCTACCTGTTCAAAAACTACTCCAACTGGTTAAACCTTCTCTGCCACTCTCCCTCTCCAGGAAGTGGCTAGGGTTAAAGGCAGTCCTCACATTCATTCCCCCTTCTCCGTGCCTAATTTGTGGCAAATCAAACAGCTTCTGGGATATTTCTCTAAAAATCCCTCTCATTATCACGGGAAATTCCTGCATATAACCCAATCCTTTAACTTGGCATAACATTTACATAATTCTAATCTCCACCCTTACCCATAATAAAAAGGAGTTCTCAGCTTAATTAAAATGGATATCTAAGCTATAAATATATTCAAAAGTCCTTTATCATTTTCTCTTCATAAATCTTGTTTTCCTGAAAAAGGATTTTTTCTCAGTCAAAATTACTTTTCTTCATTCTGTCTTGCCACTCTTGGTGCATGCATAAAAGACCCCAAATAACTTCAGGTGGCCTAGGAATCCCTAGGAAGTCAGAAACGTTGCCACACGTCCCAGGCCAGGTGCAGTGGCTCATGCCTGTAATCCCAGCACATTGCAAGCCTACGCGGGTGGAGCGCCTGAGGTCGGGAGTCCAAGACCAGCCTGTCCAACATGGAGAAACACCATCTCCACTGAAAATACAAAATTACCTGGCCATTGTGGTGCATGCCTGTAATCCCAGATAACTCCAGAGACTGAGACAGGAGAATCTCTTAAACCCAGGAAGCAGAGGTAGCGGTGAACCGAGATTGCCCCATTGTGCTCCAGCCTGGACAAAAGAGTGAAACAGACAAAAAGAAAGGAAAAAAATAGTAAAACATAAGGATCATAGGTTTTTCCTGCTCTTCTGAAATCTCAGAGTCAGAGGTATGGAGTTAAAGGAGTTTTGCCCCCTTGTCATTTGATCTCTGTAAAAGAACTTCACCATGTGGTGTTTGTGGCAACATAGGTCACCTACGGCACAGAAAAAGTAAAATGAGGGTATGGCATTGTTAAGCAGAGAGACAATGCTGAGAGAAGTTTCAGGGATGCTTTTATATAGGGGCCAAGGATAGGACTCTGATGTGCCCCCGTGTCTCCTGGAAGAGATGGAAGATAACTCAGCGCAGTGCTAGGAGGCATTCGCGGGGCTACGCTGACAAGAGATAAGGTAGTCATGGTGCTAAAGCCACCACATAAACAGCCTCATTGGGCATCTAATAGAGGGTTTATTTGTTTATGTATTTATTTATTTATTTATTTTCAAATTTTTGAAAATAACAGCACAACTAACTCCTGAATTGTCCAAAAGTACAAGTCATAAATTTATGCTGTCACTCAGAACGGAGCATGAGAATCTCAGAAATGATCCAGAAATGCTACAGCAAAGATCTGGGGGAAACCGGGGGCGCAAAGTTCATGCCAGGAGTCTCCCATCACTTTTCGACTTCTGAAATGGCAAGCGTTCCATTTGTGACCCTCCTGACTTTCTCATTTGCTACTTTGGGACTTATAAGTGGCACTCTGTAAAACAAAGCTCTTTCCTGAAAAAAAACAAAAAAAACAAAAACAAATAAACAACAGTGTTCGATACTATTAATTAGCCACTTAAAACCTCCACCATAAAGTTGTCAGGGTCAGGGCTTGTGAGGAAGATTAGGTTGATAAATCACACCCAACAACTTTCAAGTACTGGTACATCACAGTTGTTCTATGTGTTTATTTGTAGCACTACCACAATGCTTAGATTTAATGTCCTTCCATCTGTATCAGTTCATTCACATTTCATATATAATTGGTATGATTTTTAAAATATATACAGAATATATGTGTAGTGCTGTCAATAAAGGAAGCTAAAATGAAAAGTATTCTAATCCAGAGTAAAAAATTATGTTTTGTTGCTGATGTTGTCTGTCCTGCCAACTGGCTCTGTATCCTAGGCCAGGTCATTTAATTTCTCTGGGCATTCATTTTCTCCAGAAAATGAGGAGACTGGACTAAATCATTGCTGAGGTCTATTTTGATTTCTGATGTCTTTCATTCATGGGAGTGCTAAAATAAGGACTGCTGAGACGATCATTGTTAGACTGGCATTAATCATTAAACAATGTTAACAAATGTACAACCATTTAGTGAGTTCAGGCCATTTGCCTGGCAAAAAGTAAGTCATTTTATACAGGTTATTTCTAATCATCTAAACAACCACATGAGGAAATAGAAGTTCAGAGAGTTTGTAATTTGCTCCATGCTACACAGTTGGTAACTGGCATAACCAGACTTCTCACTCATGTTTTCTCTGAAGTTTCTAAATTACATATGACAATACTTATTTCCATTTTTTACACTGTTTGATTGAAGATAACAGCTTCCAGGCATTGTGAAAATCTTATACATTAGCCAAGCTCCCCATTCTCTCTGAAGCTATTTTTATAATCTTCAGGCAAAGCAATCTATGTCCTGAACTCATGAAGAACTCACTTTGATCATCCATTTAGCACTTATTTTCAAAGCTAACACATTTTTCTAATCTCCTGTAACTATCACCTGTGTCCTTCCCACAAAACTATAAATGCTCTGAAGGAATGCCAAGAAATGCTTGGGAGGGGTGTGGCATCAGCAGGGTTGGAATTCAAGTGAAAAGAGTATGGTGCCTGCCTTCAAAACCTCAGGAGGTCTCACTGTCAGGACCTCACCAGTGGTGGGTGAGCTGAGCTCGTTCCCGACCCTGGAGAGCCTATAGCAGCTGGTGGATGGCTGGCTCACTGAAATGGTCAGAATGAAGGTCAGCAAACTTAGTTCTCAGCTCTGATGCCCACAGCTTTGGCTGACCAGAGAGACCCTATGTAGTGCCTGGAAAATCAATCTGGTGAAAACAAAACTGAAGCCCAGAAGGCAGAGTAGAGGAAAGACAGTGGAAATGCCTTCCTTGGTAGCATATTACTATAGTATAATGAGTCACCAAATATCTGAAACACAAACTCATTCAGTCATTCCCTGGAGCTAAAAGCCCCAGCAATATAATGTTGTAAATGGAAAGATTTTTGAAGAAATTCTTTTAGATTTTTCAGCCCTTGACCTATGTAGGTTAGCGCCATAGCAAAACATCACACACTTGGTGACACTTGGTAACATTATCAACCACACACACACACACACACACACACACACATCCACACACACAGAAATGTATTGTCTCCTAGTTCTGGAGGCTGGAAGTCCAAGACAAGATGTCATCAGCTTTGATTTTTTCTCAGAACTCTGTCCTTGGCTTGCAGATGGCGGCCCACTCTTTGTGTGTTTACATGCTCTTATCTCTGTGCTCATGAATTCCTGGTGTACCCTTGTGTGTCAAAATGTCCTCCTCTTATAAGGACACCAGTGAGATTGGAATAAGACCATATCGAACTGCTTTGGTTTAACATAATTACATTTTTAAAGCACTTATCTCCCAATACAGTAATATTCTGATGTAACGGTGTTAGGACTTTAACATGAATGGGTGTGGGCTTGGGAAATCAACCTGTAATACCATCAGTCTGGAAAACTGTAAGCTGTCACATAGGCAGATACTGTCATAATGATCAGCAGAATACCATGCATGTTAATAAATAAGTATTGTTCATTTATGCTTCAAGATTCAACTCTGACAACATCTAGATAAACAATACATTTTTGTTGATTCAATATGATTCATTTAATGAATGAATAAGCTTGTTAACTATTGTCAGTGGTCACCACCACACTATGTGAACAGCAGAACTTAAGGGTTAGAGATGTGTCTAAGATAGAAGATTTTAATTACCTCCATCTTTCTTATTTAAAAATTTGTATTTTATTTAAACAATTGAACTTAAGCAATATTACAAGTTAAGCAGATAAATTTTATTTAGAAAGATCTCTCTTTAGTAAATAAATAGAATTGAATACTTTCCCTCACTTTCCTCTATTAGCTTTAATCAGACCTAATTCATATACTCAAGCATGGATTGGATATTTATTACTATTAATTCCTACACTGACACTAGAGTCACCTTTGGGCTGACCTCTGATTTCAGATTATCATAAATATAATAAATTGTATTTAGTTCAGATGCTGAAAAAGTTTCTGGGTTATGCATACTTATTTTAAGTATTTATTGCAACATTTATGCGAATAATGGATATTTTCCATGTTTATTTGTTCATTGTATTTTTAGCAGTACACATATTCTCATCAACCTAAATATCTGGGCCTTCCCCCTTTGCTCCTCTGCTCCAAGATCCCCTGATTCCCTTTGTTCACATTGCAATAGAAGGAAATAGAAGGAAAAGAGAAAACACGTTTTGTAGATTTTCTTCTTTAACACATTACACCCTTTTTTTTTTTGTCTGGATTCTGTCTAATCAGATGCTATTCTTCCATTTGGCTCCAAAAATAATATTGCCAATCACTCATCAATTACAAACAACAAAATTATTGAATTGTTTTAACACGGAATTCAAATTGAATAATGTAAACTTAGCTGCAGACTAGCAACATATGAGGTCAATGGGTGTAAGCAAAAGTCTTCAAATGTATTTTTTTTTGGAAAAAATATGTATTCTTACTTATTAAATTTATCTTTACATTATCTTTTTACTTGAAATATTTAAGTAACATTTTCAAATATGATTAATTATATTATTATATCAAATGTAATTTCTTACTGAGTTTTTGTAATCTTAATTTATAGTAGCACTTAGCAAATAGGGCTTGTGTCAAGTTTAAAAGGACACAAAATATGTCATAGACTCAAATAGTAATGATCTAATCACTTATTTTACAGATGAAGAAACTAAAGGTCATCTAGAAAAGGCAAAGTTGTAAACAGGAATTATTTTGAAGGAATTTTCACTTTTAGGTTCAGAAATTATTTGAGAAATGTGTTCTGAACAGGATGTTTGAAAACAAATCGGTGTAATGGAAGGTAAATATGCATAAACCAAAAGTATTAATAACTAATTCAATAATGGTGAGTATTGGGGGACAGGTAGCAGGTTTTGAAGCAAATATAAATTTCAAGTTTGTGTTTTAGAAGATGGGGAGTCAGTTGAAAAACTGCATAAAGTTCAATGTGACAGTTATGTAGTTTGTAACAATGATTGTTGACAAAATGAACTAATGATGAAAGAAAGGAGCTAAAAAGACCTGTGAGGAAATAAAAACCAAAAACAATTTTTGAGCAATTCGTAAACTTCCTTGGTTTAAAAGGAAGACTACCAATGCAAATAAAGAGAATAAAGGGAGTCCATAGGATGGGGTAAAGAAAAATACAACAGGATTGTGTCATATATTCATATAAATGATTCAAATTCTAATAATGGATTCTTGGCCCTAAAATTAATCAGGCTGAATTTTTAACAATAAGAAAATATTATACATAAAGTGGGAAATCCATTATCAAAGGTGACAAAGAGCTTAAGATGTAAAAATCTTAACGTATAACCTGCAATTTGGACTTTCTTGTGGGTGTAACATAAATATTACAGTAAATGAACTCCGTATACATATATCCTTGAAAATTATTGCATAGAGTGGTATAAAATTAATAAAACATGGTTTTAACAAACAACAACAACAAAACTAATGTGTGTTTAAAGAGGCCATGTAAAAAGACTTTCCACTTTTGTACTTTCTGTAGATATCCAGTCTCCTAGAGCGTCCTGTGTTTTAGAACTGAGAGCTGGTCTGCATGATAGCACTTCTTTGCAGTGCTGAAGGCTGTGAGAGTGGAGCGAAATCTCTTTGCTTTCCTGTATCCTTTGTAGCAAAATATAGAGAAACTCCCTTTTTTTCTTCCTAGTGGTGTTTCCAGTAAGAAAGAAGCTTAGTGTTTCACAGTACGGATTTTCACATTGTTTGGATGGTAAGCACTCCATCTCAGAGAACATTGAGATAGTGAGGAAGCTCAAAATCCAGTCACTGGAAGTAGGAAAACAACTCTGATGTACTACTCCTTTTATTTTTGTTTTCCTTAACCGATGAGGCCCCTAAGGTGGTTTCAACTCCAGAAGTGTGAAGCAAAGCAAAGCTACATCAGCAGGACGAACGATATGTCTAATCTAAGAACTATCTTAATTGTGGTCAGGGAGATAATTTCTTCTGAATTATTTACTTAGGTAAACTGCCGAATCTCATGACTGCTTCCAGGTCATCAGATTTGGTGGTTTACCTGAGTAATACAGTTTTTACCTTGCTAACTCATTTTTATTTATTTATTTTAGTAGAAGCTTTGGTTTGTAGGAATTAGTGTCAAAATTCCAATACTTATTTGATAATAACCCTGTAGTTGGTTGACTTTTTTAAAAAACAAAATGTTGAAATGATAACCATGGGGACATATGACTGTAACTTTATTTGGAAATATAAACTTTTCAAATATAATCAAGTTAAGGTAAGGTCACAGTAGATTAGGTTATGTCCTAAATTCAATGTCTTGTATCATTATTAAGAAAGAGAGATTTAGAGACACAGAGACACACAGAGAGCCAATGTGAAGACAGAGGTGTATGCTGAAGCGATATAGCTACAAGCTGATGAATGCCAAGGATTACTGGCCACAACCAGAAGCTGGGAAGGGCAAGGAAGAATTCTCCTCTAGAAATCTCAGAGGTCTGGCAACATATTAAATTCAGACTTTTAACTTCCAGATTTGCAGGAAAAAAAAAGTTTTTGAAAGCCATTTGAAATGTGGTAATTTTTTTACAGCAGCTCTAGGAATCTAATACATTCTCAGAACTATAATTTTCCTCTGATTATAAATTATCTACTCATTGTTATCTTTTCCAGCATTTTCTCATTGCTAATAAAAACATATAATTTCCAACTTTTTGTATAGAAGGTGTTGCTGTATGTTTTAAAACTTCTAGTAATCTTAGGGATTTCTGAACAGAATATATAAATTTAAAGGGAAAAACACATGTAGTCTTCTTAATAAAATAAGTTTTGATTGGGTAAAGAAAAACATCCTCCTTCTTTCCTGCAATCTGGCCTGGGCCTCCTCCTGTAAGCATTCCAGAATAAATCATATGGCTTTTTACCCTACAGCGAATTGAAGAGAGCAACAATGATGATGGTGATGATAATGATCATGATTACTAGAAATACAATAATTCATATCTTATCTTTTGTTTGATTATAATTTGCTAACATTCTCTGGTATACATCATGTATATTACACGTGCACACACAAACCCCTTTGAATAAACTGTATTACGTTACCCTTTCCCTTTGTCCTAGCTTGAGTTCCTCAGAAAACAAGCCTGAAATAAAAGAGCTTATGTGGAGTACTTTAGTGGGGTATATGATATACAGGACAAGCAACACACAGAAGGAAGAAGATTTACTATAACATTTTATCAAGTAGGCCAGTTTCAAAGGGAGTTTGGGCAATTCGAGAGTTAATACTTTATGATAAAGAATCTCCTCTGTATACACAACAACCTCAATTAATAACCTTCAACCTTCGTGCCTGAAATAACACGGGTTCTCCATAGACGTCACTACTTCTCTTGCAGCCCACTCAAGCAGAGGCCACTTACTCTCTCACACTCCATATACTGGAAGGTCTGAGTGAGGTCACAGCTTCTTCTTCGTCCCTTTCTAATATCATATTCAAGTACACTTTCCTAAATTTATGACCCATTCCCATTGTCTCACAATCTTCCTTTCCATTCCAATTCCTGCCAATGATTACAGAGACTTTAACATTCACACAAAGGCCCACCAAATAATAGCAGTTCCTGAAATTCCTAGTTTCCAAAGACCTTCACTTACACTATAGTTCAGCCATCGTCTTTCACTGTTTTCTCTTAACTATGTTGTTTTCTGATATAGGGTCTCAATCTGTTGCCCAGGGTGGAGTGCAGTGGCATGATTTCAGCTCCCTGCAGTCCTGAAATCCTGGGCTCAAGTGGTTCTCCCACCTCAGCCTCCCAAGTGGCTGGAACAACAGATGCATGCTACCATGCCAAGTGAAATTTTTTATTCATGTATTTATTGTAGAGATGGGTCTTGCTATGTTGCCTAGGCTACTCTCAGGCTCCTGGTCTCAAGCAATCTTCCTGCCTTGACCCCTCAAAGTGCTGGAATTACAGGAATAAGCCACCATGCGTGGTCCCCTTAATGATTCATTTTACTAATATTTTAAAGTACCTTGCCTATACATCTCACCTGTGGAAGCCCAAATGTGGAACACCTCACCCATCCCCTGTCCAAGCTGTTTCCTAGACAGCTGGCTGTCATGTTTGAGCTGCATTATGAGCACACTCATGTGTCAATACGGTAGAGACCACCTTTAGCTAACAGCCTGTTAGGAACTCAAGTCCTTAGCGCAGCAGCCCATGAAGAACTAAATCCTGCCAACAGCCAGGTGAACGAGCTTGGAAGCACATCTTTCCCCACGTGTGTTTTAAAATGACTGAAATCCTGGCTAACACCTTGACTGCAATTTCGTGAGAAGCCTTGAGCCAGACATACCCTGATAACTATGCCCAGTTTCCAGACCCACAGAAACTGTGACGTAATTAATGGTGTTTTTTGAAGCCACTAAGTTTTGCTATAATTTGTTACTCAGTGATAGATCAAAAATAAACTAGCTATGCCCCCTTACCAAAGTCATCTCTCCTTCTGGCAGCTAAAATGCATGCTAGAAAGTAATGTTATGTGATTAGGTATTTGGTAACTGGGAAGAAATATTAAAATCACTAAAAAAGTAGTCATAAAAAAACAGAAAGAGATGGAGTAATGAAGGGTATTTGCATATAACC